>NC_052059.1:11460513-12679051 GCF_903992535.2 Arvicola amphibius | reverse complement strand
CCTTGCCCAAAGCTCAGTAACTGGGTAATAGCACACAGAGCGCAGACACGGGGCCACGGTGCGTGACAATTGGAGGTTTGCACCAAGATTTTGGCACCAACCCCTCGTGGTCCTGACTTCTTTGCTCATATTCTCCCTCCTTCTGCTCTTCACACAGCTTTAATCCCAATAGCCACACGTGTTTACCATAGAAACCAGGTAGTGCAAGCCATTAATCCCAGTGGTGCATGCCTTTAATCCTAGAGAGGATTATAAAATGGGAAAAGACAGTTCTCAGACACAGTCTCATTTTGAAATTCCTGGAGTCTGGTTCACCATATTTCAGATGAGGTCAAGGTAAGAGCCAGTGGCTGGTTGTTTTGCATTTCAGATATTTAGGTTGAATTCTAATTTCTCTCTCTAAATTTTTTGTAATTGTGCATCTTAACTCATATTCAAATGTGGACAATTAGTCAATCTTTGATAATCTTCAGGATAGGTATGACATTTTACTTGAAAATTCAGTTCATAAAACCAAGGAGTGCAAAATGAATGTTCTTCCACAATATAAATTAAATAAACATTTACTTGGTATAAAAGTTTAATGTTTATAAGACACAATATTATGGCTGAGAAAAATAATTAAGGATTTTAGATTTGAAAACTATATTCATTTTATTTTCTTTTTTCTTTTTGTTTAGATTATCCCTTTCTGTTTTAGAAAAGTAAGTAGGATACTCTTAATATTTGCATTATTTAATTATTTATTTTACAGTACTGTGTTTAATGCTTATATTGTTGATTAAGCAGCCAATATAATTAGACATTTGGAGTGTCAGCAGCCAAATTTCAGATGATTCGACATCAGCTTGGTGTGAGTAAAGAGGCATCAACTCAAATAGTATTGTAAAACCGACAAGTGCTTGCATCTTAGTTTGTTCTTGACTTATAGCTTGGTATTGAATTTCTATTTATGTAATTTGTATTCTAAATATCAAATTAATTCAAATTTTCATAATAAAAACAAATGAAACTAGTTACTTTCATATATTAATAAAATTTTAAAGTAACTGATGTTTGAAGTGACTAATACTTGGTTTCACATATAGTAATTTGCATCTTCACCAAATCCCATGGGAAAACTTGATGGCATTTTATAAAATAGACTCCTAATCCATTTGCATCACCTTTGGCCTTCTGTGGGAATTCATATAACTTCTATAATATACATTGTCATCTACCAATCATTTGTTTTTCATTTTTATCACCTATTCATATTTTTAGATCAATATACACAGACAAAAGACATTGAAAATTGAAAATGTAATGGGAAATTCTAGTTTTGTAATAAATCCCACAAACTCTCTCTATGTTAGAATAGTTTTTTTCATCTATTATATCATACTAATTTTACTGGATTGTAAGTATTAAATTTCTTAATAGTAAAAATCATTCTCTGTGATATAAAGATTTATAAATATACATGATTTTAGCTAAAGTTTAAATTAATGAAAAGAAGCACCCGAAATAAGTCTTTATGCTCGTTTATTACATTTAAAATATATCAAATTAGACCAAATTTACAAATATATCAAATTTAATGTTTGAAAAACAATCCATAGATAGCTATCAGTTCTCATAGACCATATTGCTAGTAGTTTACAAGTAGATGTAATGGTTTTGAAACCCAACCTGCACACAGAATTTCAGCGTATAACTAGTAATTACTAGGTCTTCTTTTTTGGGGGTGTTCCCATGTTCACAGATGCATGATTGCTTCTAGAATCATGACCAATATTCCCACTGAATGACGCAGAAAATGCACCTCTACAGGACACATCTGTGTGACTTTAAGAAATGAGCGTGAAGAAAGAAACCACAGTGCTGGGGTTCTCACAGTGGCTCTGTAAGAAAGAGATGTGCATGCAATGACATCAAGTTACTCAGAATCTATAGGTCAAGCAGTCAAGGACAAGGGAAACAGAGCCTCCAAAGGAAATGACCTGACTTCTTCCAACAGCTTCTTCCAACAGCATCCCAGGAAGAACGCTTTCCCCCGAGGCTTCTGCTGATTGATAGCATGGCTCACAAGTTGCTTTTCACCTGCAGCAACTAGTGTTGAATGTGAATCCCTTGGAACTGCAAGATAAAAGGTTTGGGCTGTTGTACAGCAATGGTAAAATATAATGCAATAGGTAACTTCACACAGAAAGGTACTCTTTCCTCGTAGTGCAGACTGTTATTCGTTCAGCCAACAAACTTTATAAAAAGCTGTATGGGTTAAATGTTATGCTATGACATATTATTGGAGTCAGACCAACTGATACATATCAACTTTTTAAACAATAAATAATTGGAGGGTGCATTTTTAAACACTTTACGGCACTGATTAAAGATACACCTAATTTTAAAAAGATAAGGATGATAATAATAATAATCAGGTTGTAGCAAAAAACCACAAAATGACATTTTATTTATATTCAAAATGCATTAAGTGCCACCATTGGGCTGATGAAATTATATCTTTAGTGTAATTCAAAGACATTTGTAATTTAAGAAATAATACCGTAGTTGACTCCATGTATTTATGACCAACATGAGATCTTGTGCTTTTCCTTTTAAAAGTAATTTTCAAAGGAAGCCCAATGAAATTTTATGATTCATCCACAGAATAAACTCCTAAAGGCTAATATGTAACTTTGAGAAAGAACCTTATAGAAATTTTTATACTTTTAAATAAGGAGAATTAAATAAGATTGATTATTTACACAGACCTCTGTCTTCATAGAAAAGAAAATAGAATGCATTACTTTTAATTTAAAAACTTGGTTTTGAATTTATGTGTGTGTAGATGCCTGTGTCAGGTTGCATTTGTTGGGCCAAAATTATCTCAGGGCCTTTACCTTGAGGCCTATAATACAGAAAAATGTCTGGCTTGAGTTCAGGGCCTATATATATTTCAAGGCCTGTAGGATAGAGAAAAGCCTTGCTGGAGTTTGAGTGAGAATAAGATAGCAAAAACTAGGTAGACACCACTCCAACCAGAGGGAGAGTTTGGCTGCCTCTCATTGTCTGTAGGTACCCCCACATCACAGGATGTCACTTTATATAAGCTGCTGCTCACAGTAATAAACTGAGTTCTTGCTTTGACTTGACTCCCTATCATGTCTGATTGTCCTGCTTAGCGAGGCTGTGGAATGGGCAGATAGTGCACTCATCTTTCCCTGGGGAATAAGCGGGCTCATTAAGCCTAGCAGCATTATTAGGAGGAGGTCAGAATATGAACCAAAGGTTTCAGCCTTGCTTCTCTCTTTTACCCATGTTATTTCAAAGGATCAAGCTCAGGTGTTCAGTTAGTGCCAAGGACTCTGAGTCCTTGCTTTCTTGGTTCTCTTTATTTCCTACCTCATTTATGTCTTCTGTTCTCAGGTGTATCTCCCTTGGCATCTCCTTTTATTCATTATTGGGCAATAATTCTTACTAGACTAACTACTCATTTATCTATTATCTAAGCTAATAAGTTTGTTTTCTCTTCACAAACAACTATCAGGAAGTGTTTAGTTCTAAGTATCTATCAAAATCACCAAATGTTTATTGTTTTGATCTCTGAAGATGTTTGCCTTCAGTTTGTACTTTTGTTCTCTGTACCAACACTTGCTCTTGTGAGTAGATGTACAATTCTATAATAATTATAATTACTATGATGGTGTCCTTTGAATAAACTTTATTTTCAAAAATTTCTTCAATCTCCAGACTCTCTGACCTTCAGATAAGGAGGAAATGGGCCTGCATTTTTTTGGCCTACACACTTCCCTAAATTGCAAGCAAACATTTAGTTCAAAGGACATAAAACAAAAATGACAAAGTACATTTAAAGGGATTCTTCCTGCACATGAAATTAGCCTAAGGTCATAAAATCTGAGAACTTGCTATAAAAAATAAATCATTTTTTATTTAGGCCCTATGGTTTCCTTATATCATGGCGTACAGCTTGACCAGACTTGGCACTTTTATCAAACAGAAGATACATCAATTTTCGTAATACAGTATGTATGGATGATGTCTTAGCTCTCAGACTTACAAGAATATAGATGATACATTAATTAGTTTCAATTTATGATCTCTACTTCAATGTGGAACATTTAATAGTGGCTTAAAGATAAGAAAAGGGAGTGTTTATTCTTAGTAACTAGAAATTTATTGAATTTTGGCTTAAGATAACTATAAAATTAGACCTTAATTCTCATTGGCAATATATATACTCAGACTATTGTTTAAGCAATTCAAATGAAGATACATAAAGACATTAAATATAAACTTCAAATATGAGAGTATAGAGGGTGCTCAAGTTTCCAAAGGAACTAAAAATATAGTTTTTTATGTGAAAATATAGGATGATATGAGAATATATGCATATCTTGTAGAAAGAAATGACCGGCCCCATGGAGCATGGAGCATCACTAATAAGGGTAGAAAGTAGCCTTATCAAAATGAATGATAGCAGGTGCCCTGTAGGTACCAAAACAAAACAAGGTCCTTTGCTGCAAGGCTTCCATATCCAACTACAGGCAGACAAAGACTTTAGCTGTACTATAGTACAATGTTTTCAGAAGGGAAAAGGCACACGGTTACAGCTTTCAAGCAGAAATGAGAATATAATACGAAGATATGATTAAATTCAATGAGCGAAAGAAGCAGCTGAAAGCCTGCTGTTTCAAAAACATAATGACAATAGCAAAAGGCAAGAAAATTATTGACCTGTTCTCTATGCTTTTATCCACATGAGTCCAAATGTCATTGTACATTGTGACCATAATGAGGTCACAAGTAGTTCCATTTACTCAGTTCCCCAAAACACTCTGTTTAATGTCTTGTATAATGTTATAATGGTAGAATCATAGTGACTAGAACACATAAGAGAATGAGAAGGTGCTGAAGTGAAATGATACATTAGCACCAGGCATGAAGAGAACAGATGCTAAACAAGCAAGAAATCAGACAGAATGCTTAGCATTTATATGTAGTAGAAGAAATATTCACCTAGATATTAATCTAAGACGGTACTCTAAGAAAATTCAACATTAAAAATTTGTTAAGAGAAGAAAAAGATGCAGACTAAGACAAAAAGAATCTCAGCACCGAATGAAAAAGAAAAGGAGACTTTCAAAGGGAGAAGTGAGCAGCAGTGGATATCATACTTGAGACGTGTGTGATGTGCAGATCGAGTGGAAAATGCTGGTGTTAGCAAAAGCTGAAGTCCCTGGTGATCTTTCCACATTGGTTTCAGACTGTGTGAGGCTTTTACCTGGCTACTCATAAACTTGTAGTTAAGAGAAGAAACTATGATTTGTTTTCTGGATTGAACGGATGAGTGAGTATACCTCCGAATTGCTAAAATAATAAGATTTTGCACTAATCCTGATTAGATGCCGAGATACTGTACCTTGACTAGGAATAACACATCTGCCTGGCTGTAGTGAGGAGCTGCAGGCCGCGTTCCCGCCGCCCTGCTCCCGGCCGCATGTCTAGCTTATGCCCCGAAATAACAGCACACAAATTGTATTCTTTTAAACACTGCCTGGCCCACTAGTTTCAGCTTCTTACTCACATCTTTACTAACCCATATCTAATAATCTGTGTAACACCGCAGTGGTGTCTTACTGGGAAAGATTCAGCACATCTGACCTGGTGGCTGGCTTCATCGCATCTCACTCCCTGAGGAGATGCACGGCGGTCTGCACCAGAGAGCAGAGGCATGACGATTTATCTCACTTAGGAGAGGCGTGGCATCTGACTGAGCCATCTACCTCACTTCCTTCTTCCTGTTCTGTCTACTCCACCCACCTAAGGGCTGTCCCATTAAATGAGCCAGGCAGTTTCTTTATTAGCCAATGAAATCAACTCAAACAGAAGACGCTCCCATATCACCTGGCAGCATAATTCAGTGGCTGGGTCAAAGAATCAGAGGTCATATTTTTGCATTCACTCAAAGTTAAAATTTGAGAAATCAAATGTTCTGGAGGGGGCAATAAATGAAAGATAGGTGTCCAAGAATACTTGCAGAAGGAAAAACACCTGGGTTCTCCACAGACCTTAAAGCTACTACAAGAAGAAAGAGAAGAGAAAATGCATAAAATGAATGGATTTGGACAAAATAAAATATAACAGTAGTATCAATATCCCATATTCTCCACAGAGTTGATAACTTCTCTATGATAACAATTAGATCTCACTACATTTTAACTTTTCATCTGCCCGCTCCATGAGGAGCATGAAGCACACATTAGTTTATCTTGAATCAAGTAGGAGACAAAGAAATTGTAAGAAACAAATGACATATATATATATATATACACACATTTATATATTATGTATATCATATATATATGAATTTTCATTCATGAACGACTTGAATTTTATATTAAAGTTTCCACATGCTTCACCGGAGTTCTGTCAGAGAGATTGGCGTAAGGAAAGCCTTTCCATATTCAGGGCCCCATGCTTCACTTGGATAATGTATTTTTTACTTACCTTATTTCTCAATGATTTTTATATATTGAATGATTTTATATATCAAGTAAATTTGAATTAAAAATATCTATGACAAGAATATTGAGATATAATAAAATCGAAAGTTTTACAGTTAAGAATAGGTGCAGTTTTTAATACCCATGCATGAGTATTGTACATGCCCAAACAAGCACAGAAACTCTAAGGAAAACTTTAATCCTGGAACATTTTATGTTGACATTTGGACATGAAAAGAATCATCTTTTCAATAGTCTTGATCTAAGATACATTGAAGCAATAAAATAGTGTGAAACCACATGTCCGTTTCAAAACTGAATTTCACAAAATGTCATCCTGACGTTTTCTACAGTTTTCCTGGGCAGAATCTTGCTTCCCAGAAGGAAAACATATTTATGGAAAGGCATATCCTTTAAGGGTAATGTTGTGTGCTGGCTTTGAACCTGAAAGATCCATATCCTTAAGCACATATTCTTTTGTAATGCAAATGCAACCAAGTGCAAATAACTGTCCAGGAAACAGATTCTTGCACAGAATTGTCTAGTTTATTTGGCATGTGACTTATGCATAAGTGGTTACAGCATTTTCCATATGGTTAATCAAAAGTAATCTGGGATTCTAAGCAGCTACTCTGCTGGTAAAGAAAATCAGCATGCATAAAAATAAGGACTCAAGGCTGTGTATGTTGCGTGTACACCGGTTACTTCTGGATAGAAATTTAATAAGTATCAGGTTCTATCACTTCAATGCATTTAACTTACTTAATAAATAGTTATATCATAAGTTTATTGTGATATAAATAAGTTATAATATATTTACGATATCATGACTAGCACATGAATATTTATATACTTAGTGACTCAGGAAGTCTGTTCATTTTCATAGGTGTGATCATCTTCAAAACTAAAAATTTTATAACCATCAGTGCATAAGCTACAAGATGCATAAACCCATTGGGGAGCTTCCCTCCAATGCAAGAAGGAGGATATCCTAACAAGATGCATTAAGGAATACTGCCAGTTCAGAAATTGGGGAAGAGAAACCATTTGAGATGTCAAGACATTCCAAAATATTAGAGGATGTTTAGGAAAAGCCTTCCTTTTATAAATGTAGAAAGTAAATTAAATGTGATGTACAGTTAGGTTAAAATGCATTCATTTAAAATTTTGTCAAGATACCGGAAAACTCAAATATTAAATGACATAGTGATGCTAGTTAGGGGCTGTCAGGGTGGCAAGAGAAAGGAAAGTGAAGCCGAGAGTGTGGAGATTAGCATTTCCTAAGACACTTTGTAGTGAGGACCCTCAACGGAAACTTTCCATAACAGACTTACACTGCTGGGAACACAAAAGCAATAGAAAGAGGCACCATCCAAGGAAACAAGATTAGTCACCTGGCATTTCCTCCCAAATTAGTTAGCACAGGCTAATTTGAAGAATGTTAATTAAATCAGCCAAGGGATAGTCACATGCCTGAAATGTCAAAGAATGAATGTTAAAAGTTAACTTTTATACCTTGGCAAACTGCATACACACAACTGAGGTTGGAGAAGACCATACTGTGGAAAATTTAAAACCAATATGCAGAAATTAAGATTAAATTGCGGTTTTTCCTAAAAGAGTGTCTCTAAAATTTTTCAAGCATAATTTTCATTGAGAAAGCATGCAAAACAAAAACTGTGTTTAGTTAGCTCAAGAGTTTCTATCTCATTGGAATAAAGTGTGGCCTCAGAATTCTTAGTTTTAATAAACTGTTGGATGATGATATTCGTCTGAAGTCTATACTTTTGAAAATTATTATTGTAGGATATTGTTTAAATAATCAAATGTTTATCATGTTCTTCTGCTTTAAAAAAGCTGTGGAGATAGTAAGATAAAATCTGAATAATAAATCAATAATGTTTGAAAAATACAACATGTATGATATGATTGTATGCATATACTTTTCCACAAGAAAACTTTGTCTTCTTTTCTATAAATGATATAATTTTCTTTAAGAACAACTCAGTTGTAAGTGACAACCTGAATCTGGGATGAAGAGGAGGTTCAGTGGTTAAGAGCGCCATTGCCCCTGCATATGACCCGAGTTCCTTTCTCATTCTCACATAGGCAGTGCAATACTGCCCTTAATGCCAACTCTGAGGTTGTCATCATCCTCTCCTGCCCTCTGTAGACATGACACTAGTGTGCAGATACATGAACTGGAATCCAGTGGCAATCTTATTTAATAATTTGAAGCTTAATATTGATATTTTTGGTAAAATTGTCAAGGTTAAATTATATATTAATTTCAATAATTTTTTATAAATAGTCCTTCTGTTTGAAGAACAAAAATTTAAACAACTTATGAATCTACAACTGGTTCTCTTCTTCACTATATGTGTGTTGTGTTGAGCTGTAACATGAGCTGTCTGCTTAGGGACATGCGTATTATGCAACTGGTGTTCCTGCTTTAGGCATATTCCTTGCAAGATCCCAGATGCCTTTGATTGACACTGCATGTAGTAACCTGATGTATTCTGTATGATTCACTTCCTATACTTTTCTATTATTCAGAGACTTGTTTTGACTTTGCCTTGCCTGAACCATGGCTTTAGCTTTTCAACTCTCACCATATTCTCAATCTGCCTGTTTTCTGAAACCACACTACATGGCATTTCCAAGTCTGTTTTACAGTAAGACAAGGCAAAAAGATGAGCTAAATTTGAGAGTTCATTAAGTTTAGGCTCAGCAGAAGAAGCCTGTATTTCAGAGATCAAGGCCAGAAAGTCCTTGCGACTCTCTTTATTCCTGAACCAGATTTCTCAACCAAAAACGTTGGATTAAAGGCTCCATATCCCATTTCTTTCATATCCTTCCTCCTTCTTCTGGTAAATTGGCTTGGTGATATTTCTTGATATGCTAAAAATTAGAAAGATAGTTTTATGTGCAGAACCTCATTTCCGTGTTGCTGCCTAATTTAGACGCCCTTTTTGAATGTCGGGGATTGTAACTTCTCGCTTGCAAGAATGTGAAGTAATCTTATTCCTTCCAGCTTCTTTCTTCAGCGTAGACAGTAGAATAACCTACATTAACTACAAAGAAACTACATTAATTGCTACAAAACTCAGTTTACATAATTGGAAAAAAGAGAAAAAGCGTCAGTGATTGTCAGTTTAGAGTCCCACCATGTAAACAAAGGATGAAATGATGAATCAAGTTGTGGATAGATCAGCATTCCTTCATCATGCCAATAACATTCAAATATGCTATACTTGACTACAATATAAGAAATTATATTTCCTATCCAGTAGTTTTCTATATATTATATGAAAAATACACATAAGAAATACTAGAATAGTTAATACATAATTCAGTCTCTACAAAAGATAGTTAGTTTGTATCCATAGGACTACTCTTATTGTATTGTTGATGTATGAAGACTTAGATTATTATTAAGCTATGATATTTAACTGAGGACATCACTTCTTAGGCGTATATGAAGCAGTATGTTCATTTGTGACTGTAAAGTATGAAAAGATTTGTTTGTTCTTTTCATTAAATTGAAATACTAGGTCAATAATACATTTCATTTTCATGATCAGTTCTCTCATATATAGCTAGAATTTGAATTCCATTTCCTTAAATCTGTGTGTTATTTAAATATAGTTAACCAAAACAA
Organism: Arvicola amphibius; assembly: GCF_903992535.2. Taxonomy (NCBI): domain Eukaryota; kingdom Metazoa; phylum Chordata; class Mammalia; order Rodentia; family Cricetidae; genus Arvicola; species Arvicola amphibius. The sequence continues at coordinate 12,668,884 of NC_052059.1, read as the reverse complement.
AAGGACAGATTTGCAGTACTCTGGGACCCATAGAGATACATGATAATCAACTTTTATCTTTCTCCTTTCCTGAGATTTTTAGAATGTCACACAAGAAAAAAAAAAAGAAATTCAGATATATTATAGTGCTGCTTGGTCTTTTGAGATGGCCTGTTTCTTGGGCAGAACAATGGAGCCACTTTAAGAGGGCAAGGAGAACCGAAGTTGTCTGCATGTTAGCACTTCCAGTCACGTGGACACTGGTACAAGGTATGTGAGTGAGGATGTTATCTTGAATATGGCAACACATCACACATCACAGGGAGCACTTTAGTTCTGAATGTATGGCCAAGTGGAATTGCTCCAACCATGACTGCGTCTAGGATAATGAAATTTCCTAGATGTGGACCAGAAAAAATTCAGTCTTACAAAAGACCCACAAATATATTAATTTAATGGCAAATGTTTCATGCCACAAATTTAAGAATGTTATATATCATTTCAATTGAGAATAAAAAAATACATCTGTGTTATTTGAGTAAAACGTCATTCTTTTTCTTCTCATATTATCTTGTGAGAAAAGGGGTACAATGACCTTCTGATTGTGATTTTCCTGTTTACATATTTAAATGACATCTTCTAGGAAATATTGGTGCCCAGTATGGTACAATAGTAGCTTAAAAGCTGTCCTTCCATTTTAACAACAAAAAATCTTCACAAATCTACCATCAATAACTTGTATTTGTATGATTTATGTATTGGTTTATTTTAAAACCTAAGACAAGTTAATCATGAACTTCCTGAAAAGGTAGATTTTCACATCCTTAAAAAGTTTCCTAATAAAAGTATTTTAATATACAATTAACAGATCCTTTATGCTCTTGTTTTTCTCCACTGAGACTCAATTTATGTGAACATTATTTTAATGAAGATTTTATATATCTTAAGCAGGCACACACATACACACTGAGCTCTCAAGGTCCTGATGAGGAGCAAAAGGAGGGAGATCATGAGCAAGGAAGCCAGGACCGCGAGGAGTGCTTTTACCCATTGAGACGGTGGGACAGATCTAACGGGAGACCACCAAGTCCAGTCGGAGTGGGACTGATGGAACAGGGGACCAAACCGGACTCTCTGAATGTGGCTGACGGTGGAGGAGGACTGAGAAACCAAGGACAATGGCAATGAACATGAACTCTACAGCATGGACGGGCTCACTGTGAGCCTTGTCAGTTTGGTTGCTCACCTTCCTGGACTTAGGGGGAGCTGGGAGGACCTTGGACTGAACATGGTGAAGGGAACCCTGATGGCTCTTTGTCTTTGGAGAGGGGTGGAGTGGGGGTGTGGGTGGAGGGGAGGGGAGGGAGGGGGGGAGGTGAAGGGGAGGAGATGGAAATCTTGAATAAAAAAAAAATGAGAAAAAAAAGATCATAAAAAAGAATAAAAGGTAAATTTTCGCATGTATTCTTATTGGTATTAATAATAAAACCTGGAGTCAGATATTGTGGTAAATGCTGAAAGATCACGTAAGTAAGTAGGCAGCCACTAGGGAGACTTATCTTTACTGAATCCTCAGAACAAAAGGCAGCATCCTGTGTCTACAAATCTTCAGAAGGAAGCTCCTGTCTCCTCCTGCCTTATATCCCTCTCACTGCCTAGCCACATCACTTCCTGTCCCCACCTCCCTTGTGCTTGAATTAAGAGTCTAAGATCCCAAGTACTGGGATCAAAGTTGTGAGCTCTGTTTTTCTTTTAGATTGTCAGTGTGATCTTGAAACTCCCGATTTTCCAGCTTCCACCTCCCAAGTGCTGGGATTAAAGGTGTGTGTCACCAGTGCCGGCCTCTGTGGTAAACTAGTGACTTGTTCTGATCTCCGGGCAAGCTTTATTTGTCAGAACACAAACAAAATTTCACACAGCACTGAATAATTCATGAAATTTGTTACTAGTCAACTTCTGAAAAGGTAAGTGTGAATTTTACATTTTTCAGATACTTTATGATTCCTTAACAAACAAATCCTCTGATGGACATTTGTGATCAGACATCATCGTCTTTGATAACTGCCCTCTGTGCGCTGCTCTTTTTCCAGTGAAATACTTCATCACAGCATGTCAAGCACTTACTGTTCTGCTTATTTCCATTAGTTAATATTCAACATTGATGTTTATAATCGTGTTTACTTGTCCTCTTTTCTCACCTTATTTGTTCTCTCGATAAAAAATTATAAAATTCTATTCTTTAAGGTCTAAACTACTTTGTAATGATTTGCTTCTTTCGTATCTTAGAAGTCACCATTTTGTGTGTTGAAGTTACATTCTACTTGTGGAAAGCTGATATGCTGCTCATCTGTTTTTCCACTGTTTGTATTCATAAGTATTTTTGAAAATACTAAAATTAACTTGAAAATGTTTAGCTTATATGTTGAAAAAATCCGATGATTTTTAATGCATGAATATGTTGTATAATGTTCAAATTGGGGAGAATAACTATTCAAAAGTTGTGTTTTGTTTTTTGTGAAAATAGTAAAACTGTCTAGGTGCTTAAATGCATAGTCTCATATTAGTATTTCTAGATCCAAACTAGCTTTATCTTCTTTTTTATTCAAAACAGATACATTTCTCACATAATAATTTCTAATTTCAGTTCTCTCAATCCTCTATTCCTCGTCACTCCTTTAGCACCCACCCTCCCATCTGGATCCACTCCATTGTTTGTGTGTTAATAGAAAAGAATGGACGTCTAAGAGATAATACTAAAATATAACAAAAATATAATAAGACAAAAATTATCACAAAATAGTTGTAAAAGACAAGCAAACAGAAGGGAAAAAGCCCAAAGAGGCACAAGAACAAAAGGTCCACATGTTTGCAAACTCAAGAATCCCATAAAATCTAAACTGGAAGACTTTTTATGCAGAGGGAACCTGATGAAGAGCAACACAGGACCTGTGCACACTGTTCCAATCTCTGTGACGTCATATGAGCTTTCCTCATGGTTATTTAGAGGACCTTGTTTTCTTGATGTCCTCTATCACCTCTGGTTGGTACGCTTTTTTCTGATTCCTCTTCCATAGGATTTTCTGAGCTCTGAGGGGACAGAATTGATTGTGGACATCTCATTTAGGACTGAATCTTCTAAGGTCTCTCTCTCTCTCTCTGTCTCTGTCTCTCCGTCTCTCTCTGTCTCTGTCTCTCTGTCTCTCTTTCTGTCTCTCTGTCTCTGTCTCTGTCCCTCTCTCTGTCTGTCTCTCTCTTTCTTTCTCTCTCTCCATAATGTCTGGCTTTGTATTTATGAATTCATTCCCTTCTGCTGCAAGAGGAAGATGCCCGACTGTTGGCTGAACCAGGCATTGGTCTATGAGTGTAGAATATTATTAGGAGTTATTTTATCATTATGCTTTTTTTCTCTTCATGTTCCTGGGCTATCTAGTCTCTGTTTCTTGCTCACCAAGTAGTATGAGTGTGGGCTCCATCTCATGTAGTAGGCATAAAGTCAAATCAGATATACAATACTTACTCCCACAAGCTTTGTACCACTATTGAACTAGCTTGGCTTGCAGGAAGTAAACCATTGATCATCAGAGATTTTGAGGCTGGCTGGGCGCTTACTTTTCACTCTGGCAGTGTGAAGAACACCTTCGCATGTCAATATGCTAGAGTACAGTAGTGAAGCGTATATGTATGCACCAGACAGAGATTCCATGTTCAATGAGTTGTGCTGGTAGTGTCTTCAGCAGTGTGGTCCTATTGTCATTTTGTGGAGAAAAAAACTATTGTCTTGGCAACAGACTGGGTGATTTGGGGTTTCTGGTTAGACAAGTCAGCCACAACTCAATTATATGTAAACCAATCTGGATACTGGAAGCTTCCTTTGATGGTAAGATATGTCCCCTTGGGACACTCTTTCCTCCTTTATTGGACAATTTCATTTAGACCCGTTTCAAATATGTATATTTTTATAGGTTTCTACTCTATTATGTTTCATTACTGCCCTGAAAATTCTCTTTATTTTGAAAACGGAGACTGTGTTTTCATTTCCAGGCCATACAAACTCAAATAATCACACAGAAGCCACATTATAATACTATTTGGTTGATGGATTAGATACATTTCTAGCTAGCTCTTAAACCTTAAATTAACTCATTAATAAGTCTAGGTATTGCCACATGGCCATGGTGGTACGTCACTTTCTATATGTCTTGTTTCTTCAGTGACTGGCTGGAGTCTTTCTCCTTCAGCAGTTCCATGGCATCTGCCTGAATATGCCTTCTTTCCTCCTCTATTTCTGCTTGGATTTCTAACCCTGCCATAGACTAAAGAAGTTTCTTTATTAACCAATGGCAATAAAACAGTAAGTGTATTGTAAACAACTTTCAGTAATGTAGAAAGATTAATGTTTTCTTAACATTTGTGCATATTGCTTATGCATATGTTTTGTTCGGCATTAGTTATGGAATTTATTCAATCACCTCTAGGTCATCTCTTAAGATGGAGAATATTTTATTAAATGTTTTAATTTTGCCTTTTGTAACCATCTTGATTGTAGGATGTCTCAGAGGTGAAACCATGTCATTCGTATTTTAACTGTATCACTCAAAATATGACTTCTTCTATCTTCTACATAATCATTTACCTACTTAATTTTTTAAAAAAAAAAGAGGTTTGAAATAGTCTTGTACAAAACTTGTCATTTTCTTTTTTATTGATTTTTATTGGGCACTAAATTTTTCTCTGCTTCCATCCCTGCCTCTCCCCTTCCCTCTTCAACCCTCCCCCAAGGACCTCATGCTCCCAATTTACTCAGAAGATCTTGTCTTTTTCTACTTCCCATGTAAATTAGATCTAAGTAAGTCTCTCTAAGTGTCCTATTGTTGTCTAAGTTCTCTGGGATTGTGGTTTGTAGGCTGGTTTTCTTTGCTTTGTGTTTAAAAACCACCTATGAGTGAGTACATGTGATAATTGTCTTTCTGTGTCTGGGTTACCTCACTCAAACTAATGTTTTCTAGCTCCATCCATTTTCCTGCAAGTTTCAAGATGTTATTTTTTTCTGCTGTGTAGTACTCCATTGTGTAAATGTGCCACATTTTCCTTATCTGTTCTTCAGCCGAGGGGCATTTAGGTTGTTTCCAGGTTCCGGCTATGACAAACAATGCAGCAATGAATATAGTTGAGCACATGTCCTTGTGGCATGATTGAGCAACCAAAAATTGGTCATCCAAAGAACACATAATCCAATTAAAAAATGGAATACAGACATAAACAGAGAACTCTCAACAGAGGTCATAAATTGGCTGAAAGACACTTAAGAAAATATTCAGCATACTTAGTCATCAGAGAAATACAAATCAAAACAACTCTGAGATTTCATCTTACACCTATAAGAATGGCCAAGATAAAAAACTTGTCATTTTCTAGTAGACTATTGCAAGTCATAGAACAGCACCCCTTTCCCCCATTCTTCTTTCTATGTTTGGTTAAATAGAAAGAATATGTAAAATCTTAGAAACTGTATAGATGAAGGCTTCAGGGAAATCTTTTTTTTTTTTTTGAGTAAAGAACCAACCTTGAAACTCTTGTCAGATATCATTTTTATTGAGCCTTTTTTAGGAGCAAATATAATTTTATTCTGCGGGCACTGCATGATGGATATGTTTCTATTTCAGATATGTCAGAAATCAAAATAATGCTTTATTTTACATCTGTATCCAAAGCCTTATTTCTACAAATCTTAAACATGTTGTTTGAAGTTGAAAAGAGTTTGACACAAATATTTAATGAAATATGAACATATTTCTACAGTAAATTGTTTTATAGAGAGAGTAGTAGCTGTTTATATATGAACTTTGAAGTTCAATTATAAGATATTGCTAGAGATGAATGTTACAGAGTGTAGATCTTTAATATTCTATTATCATATAAATTTTCATTCAGGTTTGTTTATGTTATTTATTTTAAAAACAGTAAGATAAATGCTTATGAGATTTAACTCCTGAAGAATAGCAATATCAATATTGACATAGTTTAACACAGTTATCATCACACCCAAGACCAATATTATTACAGTAGATACTGTTCATTTTATTTTTTTCTTCATTTGTGCCTACCTCAGGAATAACTTGCCTATGGGACTTTGGTACTCTTTGCTGTGTATTGATTCACCAATGTTTCCTTAGAGTAAGGTTTTCCATATGAATTGTGAAATGGAATTATTACCAACTTGGGATATTGCTAACAGCAATTTAAAATACCAACATTGTTACAGTTTCTTTTCCATTCTTCTGTACATGTAGCAATGTTAAAGACAGAAACTCCACTGGGAATCTGATTATGGCTGGGTATTATTGTAAGCAGTAACATCCACATTTTTGTATCTTTCCTGTAAATTTAGGATTGTAGATTACTGCTAAAACAAATAGAGTTCTGTATGGATTCTGTAGAAAAGGAAAGAATGGAGACAAAAGCTTGAAGGGATGTGATAAAGAGAAAAAGCAATAACGAAGCTATTTGTATTTACATGCAGAACTGTCTATCATCTGACTTAAAACAAACTATGTCAGGAATTCATTATAAATCTATATTTGTGAGCATAAAATCTACAACATATAAATAAAAGAAATGAATGAGATGGCTAGAGTTTGCCTAGCATGTAGAAAGTCTCTCGGTTTTATCTCTACTACTGGGAAATATTCATATTATTGATAACATAAAATTATGAAATGTAAAAGAATAAACGATAAAGCACTAGTGAGCAAAATAATTGATTTAAAAGCATGATACAACTGTATACTTTCCTAACAATTTTTTACAAGTATATATTCACTGTATAAAATGATGTATTTTTTTGTGATATTTTTACACAAGTATACCATTTTCTTTATTCACATTTATCTCCTATTTCTATCTGATCCCTCTCTCCTCCCTGATGACACACTTTGCCTACAATATTCCAGTATAGTTATATAGACATATATATTCATACACACATGTAAATCTTCATGTATATAAATATATAGAGTTAATTTGTACACATTTATACATATATATAGTTTATACAAATAAATATATGCACATACATATAATCTACATGATAGAAAACATGGACCACTTATTTTCTGATTCCAGTTTTGCTTAACATGATGAAATGATGATTAATGGTTTGAATCATTTTCAAGTCATTGTATGAATATGCTCATTATGGTTGAATAAAGTTTTATAAATAATCAAAAATCACTATGTAAAATAAAATAAATAATCATGTGACAGGATACTAATATGAGGCAAAATCACTTCAAAACACATAGTTACAAAAATGCAATACATTTTTAAAAATTAAGAGGCATCATAATTACATAAATACACATTCAAAAATTAAAATACCAAATATATGAAAATATCCTGCTAAAAAATAAAGGCAAAACAAAATTTTAGTAATGAGTTGAAAACCCTATTTTCCCAAATTAAATAGTGGATAGAAGAACTGAAAAGAAGATAAACAAGGAAATAGAATTGAAAAACACCAAACCATCTTCACACAGAGGAACCTATAAAATTCTTCATCAAATGGCAGAGTGTACTTTCTTCAAGAGCACATGGAACATTAAACAGAATTGACCATATTCTAGGCCATAACGTGAATCTCAATAAACTCAGAAGGTCAGGATGATGGAGAGTATATTCTCTGTCCACAGTAGAATATAACTTGAAATCTATCATCCAAAGGAATCAACAAGTGGGCAGAAAATCAATACCACATTTCTGTATAATTTGCAGGTCAAAATTTTAAGGCGGAAACAAAAAGACATAAAAATGAATACAAATATCAAATATTTGAGAGAAGGGAAGTACTTAAGTCATGTGGACAAGAGGAAGATTGTCCAAAGGAGAATGTAAAAAATTCAAAGAGCAACATTCAGCACACATAGTTCCAACAACTTTTCTCTGCATAGTTAAAAATGAAGGCATAAACTGCTTTCAGGCATTAACCTCATCACGAAACTTAGTGGTAAATTGATCACATAAGTTGTAGCTAGCGTTGTTTCCCAGTCAAAAGAAATCAACAGTTAACTGTTGATCCCAGAGTCACACTATTTCAAATACTCCTCCTGAATCCTGGATCACACAAAGCAGCCTTTAATGACTTAATGTTAAAAGTTAACAGTAACAAATTGTGGCTAATTAGTTTGTCCTACATGGATCATGAATTGTAAAATGCATGTTTTATAACAAAGAATAAAATTATTATTGGTGGAATGCAATTTTATGCTCATACTACCACAAGCTTTCAGAGACAATGGCACAAAGCTCCTTGTTTTCTGCCATATAGCAACATGATCTTATATCTTTAACACATGCCTCATCTTATTTAAAGTGCTGATTTCCTTTTTATTTGTTGATACAGTGTCTTATCACCGTGAAGCCCTGGAAGACCTGAAACTTGCTATATATAAAAGTCCCCATCTATAATGGTACATCGCATACTTTTAAAATTTTTACCACTTTGATCTCCTCTTCTCTCTCCCTTTCTCTCTCTCTCTCTCTCTCTGCTTCTGTTTGTCTTACACATGCACACACACACACACACACACATCCCCCAAAATAAAATCCAAGGGATAGGAAAACAGGAGTTGCAATGTGAAAAAGCTGTGCACTGCTTGTTTTGTGGAAGGTCCTTCTGTCTATGTGTTGCTTTTATTGGTTAATGAATAAAGAACTGGCTGGGCCTATAGCATTGAAGGAAAAAAGCAGAGTTCGAGAGATGACATGGAGCTACCGCTGGAGATAGACATGCTGAAATTTTGCTGGTAACACACGGCCTTGTGGTGATGCACAGATTAATAGAAATGAGTTAAATTAATGTGTAAGAGTTAGCCAATAAGAAGTTAGAGCTAAAGGGCCAAGCAGTATTTTATTTACTACAGTGTCTGTGTGGTTAGTTTGGTTCTGGGTGGCTGGGACAAACAAGTGAACTTTCCCCCAACATTGTCTTAAGTATGTGAATCATTTCAGAAGATATGGATATACATAAAATCATATACTTATCAAATTAACATTAAATAAAATGCAAATACATATAACACTGGAGTATATTTCCATCTTACATTGAGCCTGTATTTCTTTTCTGAGTTCTAAGAGGTAGTTATAGTATATTTCAACATGTCCTAGAACTTACCATGTAGACTTGTCCGGGCTTAAATACTCATGCTAACTTCCCAAGTACTGGGATTCCAGGTATGACCTGTCTTGCTTTATTTTTCTCTTTTAATGGCTAATTTTTCAAGTTTATAACACATAAAGAATATTACAAATTGCCTGTCTTCAGTAATTCTGTGTCTGAAAGCATCAACAAAGGTATAAGAATCTCATACTAGCTTAAAATAGGCCGAGAAAATGACTTCATATTCAATACAGTTTGACGCCAAGAACATTTGTATTAACTCTATGTGAAGTGCATGATAGTCTTCTTCAAAATCTACATTGGCTTTTGGTGTCAGTTAGCATCAATAAATTACTTTTAAAAATTGCCTGTAGAGGAAGTTTGACCTTTAAATATTTTAAAGTCCAATAGCTCCTATGCTTATTACACATCATTTGCCTTTTTTATCCTTCAAATAAATTTACTCAAAAGATATTACAGATTTGATACTCACAAGATACAATGTTCTAATCTTAGGGAAATGTAAAGATTTATAAGGAATATTCCCTTGTCTCAAGAAATTTACAACCATGCTTGAAACAAAAATTAAAGATACAAATAAAACCCACAAAAGCAATATTTCACTAATATTGGTGGCACATAGACACTTTGCTGAACCTTGAAACAAAGTGGAGAGAATCGTTAAAAGGGGCAATTCATATTGGAACTTGACTGACTCAAAGAATTAGATTAATTAAGGTAAGGTAAAGTTAAATGTCCTTTGAATTTTTGTTCTTAGAAAAGGAAGTGATCGCCGGGCGGTGGTGGTGCACGCCTTTAATCCCAGCACTCGGGAGGCAGAGGCAGGCGGATCTCTGTGAGTTCGAGGCCAGCCTGGTCTACAAGAGCTAGTTCCAGGACAGGCTCTAAAAAAGCTGCAGAGAAACCCTGTCTCGAAAAACCAAAAAAAAAAAAAAAAGAAAAGGAAGTGATCTATCAGTATATTTAGAATATTCTGGTAGGCATGTGAAGAATAACATGATGGTGGAAAGGAGATGAAAACAATATCCCAGTTGTTTCTATAGCTTTTGTTTGTTTATTCATTTCTAATATATATAATATTATATATATTCTTCCATTATGAAAAGCAAAATAAGGCTGTCTTTCAAAACAGTTTGCAATTGGAATGTAGAATTATACTTCATTTTTGATGAAATTATGAAAGGAACAGAAAGACGTTTCAATAATAAATAAAATTGATTATTGAGATGACAATACAAATAATGGAATTTTTATTTTCAGTAAAAAAAAACCCTGTTATATAATATAAGCAACAAAAATTAATTTCAGCACACAGAGCCATGAACAATGATACTGCATTTAACAAAGCTAAAATCATAACTCAAAAAATTCACTGAAATATACACATTATGATGTATTGGTTTTACGTTAAACATGGTGATATCTTATTACTGAGTCAGCAAAGTGACCATGATTAGTTTCAGGCACTTACAAGCAGGAGAAATTGTAGGTTTAAAGTTTTGTTCCTGGTTTGGTGTGTCTCAGTTCCTACACAGGAGGCCTTCTCTGGTTACAAAAGATGGCCAGTTCAGACTCTGGATTCTTCTTTACTGGGAGTCCTTTCTAGAGTCACCCTCATAGACTCCAGAGAGCTTCCATTGCACTAGACTTCTACCTCACCCTCAAATGTCCAATCAGATTCAAGTCATCTCCTGTAGTACTCTTTAAATCCACCCCGCCACTCAACCCCAACCTGATCATCCTCTATACTGGTAGACTGGAGCCTAACATAACTGTAATCAGAAAGGCTTCCTTTCACTACTGATGCAAAGGCCCATGATGAATGGGTTTAACATAGAAGCACCGGATTGAGCTCCCAAGGTCCTGATGAGGAGCAAAAGGAGGGAGATCATGAGTAAGGAAGTCAGGACCGTGAGGGGTGCGTTTACCCATTGAGACGGTGGGACAGATCTAACGGGAGATCACCAAGTCCAGTTGGAATGGGGCTGATGGAACAGGGGACCAAACCGGACTCTCTGAATGTGGCTGACGGTGGAGGAGGACTGAGAAACCAAGGACAATGGCGATGAGCATGAACTCTACAGCATGGATGGGCTCACTGTGAGCCTTGTCAGTTTGGTTGCTCACCTTCCTGGACTTAGGGGGAGCTGGGAGGACCTTGAACTTAACATAGTGAAGGGAACCCCGATGGCTCTTTGTCTTGGAGAGGGGCGGAGTGGGAGTATGGGTGGAAGGGAGGGGAGGGGGAGGAAGAGAGGAGGAGATAGAAATTTTTAATAAAAAAAAGAATCCCTGTCTCAAGCAACCAAATAAATAAATAAATAAGTAAAATATAAAAAAAAAGAAGAGTCAAATGATTAATCAGAGGTTCCTTTGTGCACCTTTACAGTATATGACTACCCTGTCCTGTAATAACTTCCTATTGTTGTATGTTGGACTTTACATTGTCTGCTACATATTGAAGTGGTTATTTCTCAGCTTTTATTAATTGCAGCTATCACCATTATGAATGTCATTTCAAGTAATGAAACTTTCAGTAACTGCATTTAGCTTTTCTCTTGTGAATATGAATTAATTTTACTTCAAAGTAAACACTAAGTGACTGATGCTTTGAAATGCTTCTAATTTAAATACTTGCTCACAAGTGCTTTATGTATTTCTTATTCATCCTTCATTTACACAGACACACACAACACAGCCAGACACACATGTACAACTCTAGCATTATTCAAAGAATGTTAGATGTATGACGATATTTAAGATAGAAAAATTGTAAATTTTATGAATTCATACACGCATAATTCAGTGTTGACTCTCAATAAGCCAGCATAATTTAGTGGCTAAGCATTGCATATTACTTGTGTTGTTAGAATATTCACAGCAGAGCTAAGAAGTGGTACATGACTCTATTTCAAATATGTACACTTTTTTTTTCTTTCTCATGGTTTATTTTTTTTTATATTTAAAAAATTTCCATCTCCTTCCCTCCTCCTCCCCCTCCCTCCGCTCCTCCTCCCCCTTGAAAGACAGAAATATTCCTATGATTTAAAATTGTTTATCTGGAGAATTAATAACGCCATTGTTAGATTTAACACTGGTTTCTAAAATTTATAGTAATAGATATTTATATTTTTAGGTAATGTATATTTAGTAAAGTGAATGAAATACTTTGATATTTTATTAAAATAGGGTTCAACTTCTTTGAATGTACCAATCAACCTTGAATCACTTAAAAGTAAGCAAAATGCCAGCAGTTAATTTATTCTTGATGGCATTTTAATTAGAACTTATTAAGATTGACAAATAATGAACACATGGAAAAGGAAAGAAGTAGAAAAGTACTGGAAATATTGAATAAATAACATACTAATTTTTAAAGTATTTATTACTAGCCTGTGCATGTAACATTATAGGATTGATAGTGGTATGGTTGTAAAGGCAGGCAGATCTCTGTGAGTTCCAGGCCAGCTTGGTCTACAAGAGCTAGTTCCAGGATGGCTAAGATTGTTACACAGAGAAACCATGTCTCAAAGTACAAAAAAAAAAAAAAAGCAAGCAAGCAAGAAAGAAAAAAGATATAATTCCCTGTACTCAGTGAGATGACTTCAATATTTCTGAAAAGAAAGAGAAGCATAAAACAAAACGGTGTGGTGATGGTGGTCTGCTATGAAGCTAAAGGCAAGTCTGCAATAGTGGGAGTCTTCCCTCAAAACTGTTTATAGAGCTTTGGGATTGAAGGTTCCTCTACAGTATGGGGAGACTGTGTAAAGGAAGTTTAGACATCAGGGGTTTAGCAGTGACTTCTGGATTTAAAAAAAATCTTCTTGAACACATAGTAACATTGATATACTGGGGATAATGTGACAAGGAAAAGAGAGATATTCTGATATAAATTCTCTTGGAATTATAGTTTATATTTTACATTTATTATTTGCAACCTATGATTGTATTCCTACATTACATTAGAAATAGTACATTACAACTGTTTGACTATTTTTCAGCCTTAACTCTACAAAACAAAAGATTGAAGAGGGTACAACCACATGGCATTAACAATAATAAAAAAGATTATGGGGATTATTTTAATACTTATAAGTAAAATATATGGCATGAGATGTTCTTGTCTATATGTGTTGCTTGTATTGATTGAAGAATAAAGTTGTTTTGGCCAATGACTTAGCAGAGTAAAGCCAGGTGGGAAATCCAAGCAGAAATATAGAGGCTGAGTTAAACAGATGCTAGTTAGCTACTGAGGAAAGAAGACATGTAGAAAATGAGGTAAAACCACAGCCACTTGGCTAAACATAGATTAATAGAAATGAATTAATTTAAGAGCAAGCTATGCTTGAGCTGTTGCCAAAACAGCTTTATTCATCAATCAATAAAAGCAAAAACATTACAGAAGGATATTCCACATCAATATACATTTTCAGATTGTTTTAATGACAAGCCACAATTATAGAAAGCAATAATAGTCCATGTAAATTTAGTGTATTTTTTCTGTTAGATAACAAAAAACTGCGAAGTTCAATTTAGAATAGCAATTTATCAGCCAAATTATTAAAATTAATCAGAATTCATGTGACTTTTTAAAACCATAGTAGTTTAATGCTTTACCTATTTGAAAAATAATTCCATTTGTTCACTTCTATATGATAACAAACACAGAAAACCCTTAGTTCCAGCTGGCACAAGAATCTATCACACAGGAATAAGAACAATAAAATTGTGGAGTCAATTTAAAAGTATGTTATGCCACATTACCCAAAGTCAGACTTTTCAATATTATAGTTGAAATAAACTTTAAATAAGTTTTGAAACACAAAAGTAGGTCTTTGAGCAAAGAGGTAAGATGAGATTGTGAGCATTTGATCAGTCTGTCACCACCACAGGATGCACATGAGTGTGAGAACCCATGACCATTTCCTGTAAAAACAGCATAGTACGGAGCATGAGCAGGCGCTTTCAAAATCTTCAAGCATTGCAGACTATGGGATCTCGGAACAATTCTAACCCTTTAGACAGAATATCAGGAATACATAACATTTATACTTTAAATAAATAGAGAATTAGGATTCAAGTTATTATTCACAACACAGTAGGAAGCGATCCCCAGGAGAAATATGTGCTGAGTTCACAGTTTTCCACTTTGTACTCATTGACAAAACAGAGTTACTACTGCCAGAGGCCACAGTGCTTCAGATCATCTCTAAAACAGGCTTTCCCATCTCTGGCTGTGCAACCCTGCTACATAGCTTTTAATGTATTAATTTTAGACAACAATTATGCTTATTTTCACCTGAAACTCAGACATTTAAGGAAATTTCAGAAGCTCCCAACGCTAACAAACAAATGAGGTGCTGGACATGGACACGAGCTTTCTGCTTCAAATCATATTTGTTTCCTGGTATTTTTTGTTGCAACCCATGTGGTTGATTTAAAGATCAAGTGCTCATCTGAGGGAAAAATGAGAAGTACCGAGGCTTTGATGCCCACCCTCTCACTGTAGATGCCCTACAGAGTTAATTCCCATGATGCCTGTTAACAACTGTACATAGGTCCCTTACTCCTTCTTACTTTGGTAAAGAACAATGGTTTTAGTTCTACAACACAAATTGCCTAACTTATGACTAAAAGAGTGAAACTTTATTAACTTATCAAAAAAGAAAGAAAACTGATCTTGCTAAGATACTGAGTACTATGTGGTGTTGATTCTTGCTTCAGGAGTTTGTCCTGGTACTTGTATATCACTAATTAATTACACGATAGAAGTGTCTCTCTGGAGAAAAAGACTTACTTATCATCTGGTTGGGTTTTCGATTTAAAAGTATAAATAGGCTACATTAACATACAAGTATGCTTTTATTCTCATTTATTCCAAGCTGTATTAAGACATTGAATTCTTCCATTAGAGCTGTGTGATTATCTTCTTAAGTCCCACTTACTCTTATCTAAAACATTACCTCTCTTAAACCACTTTGTCTCTGCTTGATTAAATTTTCATCTAAGAAGGGAGGCCAGGATGTAAGAGACACTTGTAAGAAAAAAAGCTACAAAGTACTTACTTAATTTGGCGATTGAAGACATAGTTTACCTTCCAGATGCAACCTGATGCCACAGACTCTTCTTGAAATCCTAAAACATTGGATAAAGAAGAACAGTTAAAGTGGAGTCAAGTGGCAGAAAAAAAATGTCACCTATGTTCAAATACAAGTCACTCTTTTGTAAATTTTCACAAGTTCAAATTTTTATTAATACTTAATAAAATGCTTAACATTACCTAAAAGAATTTCATTTACAGTGCTGTAAATGAAATATATTGTTATGGTGATATTTTGTTTGTGATCTAATAAATAAAGCTTGCCTGAAGCCAGGCGATGGTGGCAGATGCCTTTAATCCCAGCACTCGGGAGGAAGAGGCAGGCGGATCTCTGTGAGTTCGAGACCAGCCTGGTCTACAGAGCTAGTTCCAGGACAGGTTCCAAAGCCACAGAGAAACCCTGTCTCGAAAAACAAAAAAAAAACAAACAAACAAAAAAAAGCTTGCCTGAAAAATCAAAGTTTGTAGCTAAAACACTAGTTTGCCATAAAGGCCAGGCAGTGGTGGCACACACCTTTAATCCCCGAACTCAGGAGGCAGAGGTAGAGGGATCTTTGATCACCCTGGGCTACATGAAATAGATCCAGTCTAAAAGATAAAAAAAAAGCCAGGCTGTAAGGGATCACCCCTTCAATCACAATACTGGGAGTCACAGGCCTTTAATCATGGCACTAGGAAGGTGGAGATAAGAAGGGATATGACTAGGTAGAGATAGGACTATAGGGAGGAGACAGGAGCTCAGGATATTTAGTCTGAGGATTGGTAGAGACAGGATCTTGCTCACTTTGGTCTGAGGATTCAGTAGAACTAAACTGGTTCTCTTGTGACTGGTTCCTTTACTTTTCTGATCTTACAGCATTGACACCAATGTCTGTCTCCGGGTTTTTATTATTAAGACCAAATAGAATTTGTGCTACATATCGCTATGTGGAAAATATCAAGACTGTAAAATAAATTTGGTAGGAAAATACATAAAGTCCTATTTTACATTATTCTTTGTTAATGAGTACCTAAAGATACTCAAAGATATTGAATTTCCAGTCCTGAAAAGAGTATAATAGAAATAGCAAATTATAAAAATAATATTTATATCATTGATAAATTTAGATGTAATGATACATCTCAAATGTCTGTGAGGCCAGAGAAAGGGCGTGGCTGAAGGAATCCTTGAAGATGTAAGTCAGAGTTAAAGCACCTGGCTATTTTGTCTCAGGTGAACATGACAGTTGAAAAACTCTGAAAAAACATATATTTCTCATTAATATAATAGGAGGTAGTTATGATTATCTCATTGCCATAATAGGAGGTAGCATTGTAAAATGGTAGCTACATTATCAAGAAGAATATTAATGTCTTCATTTCCAAGTTAAAAACCCCCCTTTCATGTACAAGTAAACCATTATATTAATAGGAGACATGTCTTAGAGTGGGAAAGTCTTAATTTCCTCAATTTATAAACATTAAAAATACCTTGAGGAGGTATTTTTTCCTTTTCTTCTTCTTCTTTTTTTTTTTTTTTTTTTTTCATTTCTCAAGAAAGGGTTTCTCTGTAGCTTTTGAGCCAGTCTTGGAACTATCTTGTAGACCAGACTGACCTCAAACAAATAGAAATGTGGCGGCCTCTGCCTCCCAAGTGCTGGGATTAAAGGCGTTCATCATCACTGCTCTACCACAGGAAACCTAGCCAGGTTTTCTTAATATAAGACTTTCAACAATGTATTTTGGTCTCCTTTTCACATGAAATATGTAATACTTATTATGGTTGCTGGGAATTGAGCTGAGGATCTCTGGAGAAGCAGGTAGTGTTAACTGCTGAGTCATCTCTCCAGCCTTGGTTTTTTTTTGGGGGGGGGGTATTAATTGTGCTACAGATACATTTTATTATGAGATATATTGGTTCAGAGAAAGTAGTCATTGAGGTATAAAATATGTTTAATAAATAATTGTATGCATGTTTGTGCTAGTGTGTGTGAGTGTGCATGTAGATTTGTGTACGGATTGTATGAATGTTGTGTGTGTGTTTGTGAAAAGTAAAAAGAAAGTTTTAAGATAGAAACCATTATCATAAATGCTGAATTTTACACATTTATTTATAAAGGTATATGTATTTGATACATATGTATATTTTCTTACACATATTTTTGTGCAATATATTTTTCATTTTGACAAGGAGGTCAGAAGAGGGTTTTGGTCCCTAGGAACTAGAGTCATAAAAAGTTATAACCTTCCAGGTGGGTACTAAGAACCATATCAGGTTTTGTTGCAAAAGCAGAAAATATTTTTAACTGTGTAATCATTAATCCAAGTCCCATTTTGTGAGTTTCTAATAAAATATATGAGACTGCATGAGTTTCCTGGGTGGTATGAAGTAAAAGAAAAGAAAGAACAATTTCTGAAGAATTTCAATAAGCAATACCTGTTCTCATGAACACAGACTGAAGTATACTTAAAACAGGAGATGGAGAATGAGTGGTATTTTTCCATTTTGATTTCTGTTTTGAGTTAATTATTCAATTTCAAACAAAAAATTCTCATTTAAAGATTAAGGTGGAAAACAAGATAGGAAAAAAGTGACATATTTGGTCTTTTCACTCGAAGCACTGAATCAGTCTCTGAATGGAATGCCTGCATCATTTTTATTAAGTAATATAGTTCATTTTGATACATACCTAACTTGAGAATGACCTCAGTCAGATAGCAAGCAATAAATCCTAATTTAGCTCCCAGCTAACATATTTGATAAAATTATCAAGAACAATTTGGGTCAGTTACTCTCAGGACCTGGAAGACAAAAAAAAAAAAAAAAAAAAAAAAAAAAAAGCAAACAAAATAAATCAGACCTTATTTGTAGATTTTAGTTTCCCAATCATATCAAATACTAATCTTTCAATAATTTCTCTATAAATTTTGACCTGCAGACAAATTTAAATTTAAGTTAAAATTTAAAGAAAACAGTAGTTCAATATCAAAATTATTTATGTCAGTTACATAGTTTTAAGGCAAAAATCACTGTTAAATACTGCAGATATAATACAATACCCGCTCCTTGCTCAGCTGACATACTGCTGTCACCAATACCGTGGGGTCAGAAACATGACAAGGCATCACTTACTATTAAAACAAAGCTAGTCACAAAATACTGAACAGGGAGCATCCCCTCTTTGTTTTCCAGCAAGAAGAAAAAAAAAGGAGAAGAAAGAAAAAATTCCTTTAGTGGGAGACATTTCGTGAGCCACACCTCTTATGTTTGTAGAAACAGTCACATGCTGCAACTCATTGTGATTATAAATCCTCTAAAAAGCTCACACCGAAAAGACCAGTAGTGACATATACAACTCACCCTTTTTATTTATTTATCATATTTTATCGATGTATATTTATTTTCGTATTTTTTAATATTCATTTTATTGTTCATTTTTTATTGCATGGTACATGTGACTTTTCTTTCTGTTTGTGTGCACGTATGTGAGAATGCACATATGTCTATGTGCATGCCTATGAAGGCACGTATGTGAGATTGCACACATGTCTATGTGCATGCCTATGAAGGCAGGAGGTGAATGTTGCATATATTCTTAAAGTGCTTTTCACCTCCTGTTTTGCAACTTTATGCCTCACAAAACTTGAAATTCACCGACTGGCTCACTGTTCACTAAGTGTCTGCAATCCATCTTTCTCCACCTCTCAAGAGGTTGAATAAGAGGCATTGGCCAATCTCTATTATTATTATTATTATTATTTGGAACTAAAGACTTAATTGGGGTACTTACGCTTATGCACCAAACACTATATGTTACATCCCAGCCAATAGCACCTGCGTGTGTGTGGGGGGGGGGGGGGGCACTGTCTTGTGTCTTCATTTTGTGTTCAAAGTTTATCTTCGTGATTGGACAACTTATTAGGTCCTCATTCTTGGAAAATACTGATTTTCTGTCTCTCACTAAACCTTAATTGTAGTTTTTTACTTAGTGGTGGGGCCTTGTTGTGGTACCCACAAGTGTCTCAGATTCCATCTGGAGTTCACAATGGCATAAAAGTCATTTGAGTTCAGGCATGCCTGCCTGGCTTGTTTCAGTATCCTTGAGGGCCGTGAGAATGTTTTCATTAAGCCCGTGGGAAAGAACATTTGCCCATGAGAAAAGAACACACCACCTAGTAGAAAAACTACAGCTGATGCCAAACCTTAAGAACATTGAGATAGAAACTGAAAGTGCTTACTCAAGAACAGGGAAAGTCTTTTGGTTAGTGTCTGACTGTCTATGCGGTGCTTCATTCTGCTTTTGTATATAAGCAGGCTCTGAGATAAACTCGGGACTGTCCAGAGTAATCCTGAATCTACCCTGTGATTTCTGTCTTAATTTCTCTCAGGCTGGTATTTCTTTTTTTAATTTTTTTTATTATTATTAAAAATTTCTGCCTCCTCCCCACCTCCCATTTCTCTCCCCGTCCTTTAACTCCCCTCTCCCTCCCTTTCCAGTCCAAGGAGCAGTCAGGGTTCCTTGCCCTGCTGAAGTCCAAGGTCATCCCCCCTCCATCCAGGTCCAGGAAGGTGCGCATCTAAACAGACTAGGCTCCCCCAACGCCAGTACATGTAGTAGGATCAAAACCCAGTGCCATTGTCCTTGGCTTCTCAGTCAGCCCTCATTGTCCACCACGTTCAGAGAGTCCGGTTTGATCCCATGCTTTTTCAGTCCCAGTCGAGCTGGCCTTGGTGAGCTCCCATTAGACCAGCCCCACTGTCTCAGTGGGTGGGCGCACTCCTCGCCATCCTGATTTCCTTGCTCATGTTCTCCCTCCTTCAGCTCCTCATTTGGGCCTTGGGAGCTCAGTCCAGCGCTCCAATGTGGGTCTCTCTCTCTATCTCTATCCATCGCCAGATGAAGGTTCTATGGTGATATGCAAGATACTCATCAGTATGGCTATAGGAAAGGGCCATTTCAGGCTCCCTCTCCTCAGCTGCCCAAGGAACTAGCTGTGGACATCTCCATGGATACCTGGGACCCCCTCTAGAGTGAAGTCTCTTGCTAACCCTAAAATGGCTCCCTTAATTAAGATATCTTCTTCCCTGTACCCCTATCCACCCTTCCTCCATCCCAACCATCCCATTCCCCTAGGGTCTCCCCATCCTCCCCTCCTCACTTTTCTCTCCACATCTACCCATTACCCCTTACCGCCACTCCACCCCCACCCCCAAGATCCCAATTTTTGCCTGGCAATCTAGTCTACTTCCAATATCCAGGAGGATAACTATATGTTTTTCTTTGGGTTCACCTTCCAGGAACTCAGACTGACATTGTGAGATTTGTCCTATTGGTGCTGATATGTCAACTGATGTTGTCATTACAAAGATTGTGAAACAGTTTCTGCAGCAGATGAAGACTAGTCCAGAAATTTAGCACTGGTCAAATGCAGAGAATACAGAGAGTAACAATCTGTGGGACTCCCAACCTTAATTGGTACATCTAGCGTGAAACTTGTACACCTAAGGCTCAATAAATTTCAAGGAGGACAATTAAAGGCACAGGACCCACATGATCCTTCAATATAGTATCGTTGCTATATGAGAAAAAAGCTGAATTCATAAATTATTCACTCAATTTCTCTAAAAGAAAGCATAAACATTGAATCTAAAATAGTTCTTGGTGGATGCCTAATGCATATTTTGGTTAGGACTACAAAATAATTTCTCGCTCATCTTAGTGAGATAAATGTTGCTTCTTTGACAAAACATCTTAATACAATTTTCACTGGTGCTCCCTGTTATACAGAGTCAGCATCTGTTGAGTTTGCATCACTAGCATGCAGAGGCAGGGGAATGGATTCATATAGGAGGGTTAGAGCAGGACTATAAGGATAGTACTTTTTTCCATTAAGGTGGCTTTTAGAAAGATATGTAAGCAAGAAAAATTAATATAGCAAGTACAGAAAAATTTAGGAATGCAAAGAAAAATAACATAAAAGGATCACAGCATTATCAATTTTTCCTCTGAGGTTAAACTCCTAAACTAGATAAAATTGTTTTCCCCAGCTATAGCTTTCTCTGTTGTCGATGCCACAGAAGGGACGTTATACAAGAGTCTTTTTATCCCTGGTTATCACATCAGAGTAACTAGAAGCTGACATAGTAGGGCTAGTTATCCATTTGAAGAGTTTGCCTCCAGCTGGGTTCCTGGCAATTTAATTTGGAAGGTAGGGGAGCAATTATAAACCGGTTGCTCTAACACCAGAGATACATCCTGGAGCCAGCTGTGCTGTCAAAAAACATTTCTCATGCATTGCAATTAAAAACCGATTGGGAGCCTATTTCCAGTAAGTCATGAAAAGACACTTTGAAGAAGGTGGGTAGAAAGTGGCTTAGCTGTGTCACAGGAAATCTAGAGCTGCAGGAATTTGCAAATGATGCGGGGTGGTGGTGTCAGAATTGGTATAAAACTCAGGCTCAGTTATTAGCAAATTATACTGTATAGTTGAATTAAACTGTATTGTTGAATGGAAACAAAAACATTTGCATTACTTTGTATTTAAGTGTCCAAAGGTTTGTTTTTGTGCTGTGAAAACATGGACTACTGTCATCTTGCTTCATTCAACCACTCCCTGCTTTGTTGAACTCAATTCATTTGAGAATATGTAGACTATTCCTTACCGATTCCATATCTGTTACAGTATCCTACAGACATCCCCAAAGTACTTCTACTCTATTGATGGCTGAATTAGTTGAAAGATTACAATATAGGAAATATTTTATAAGAAATTAATGTATTTGACTTCATATATTAAGTCCTATATAATTAAATCAAGGAGGTGGCCTATTTCTTTTAGTTTGTATTGTGTTGCAGAGGCAAATAGCTTTAAAATTTAAGTTGCATAAGACAATAAGTTACACTCCCTTTATGTAGCAGAATTTCTGCTTTCAAAACAGCTCTTCAATGAAGGACTGCTTTCCTCAATATTTGGCAGTCCTATGTCTAGAAAAAATATGTAAATGAAGGTATGCTCAGTTCCATAAATAAGTTATGCTATCCAGAAGTGTTTGAAAAAACTAGTAATATGGCCAAATCCAGAGCAAGGATAGACTGAGATTGTTCAGAACATTTTCTATTCTATGTAGCTATCCCACTATCAAGCCTGCACATACATGGAGGCAGAGAATGGATTTTGCAAACATATTTATTCTCAGTGATTCTTCCTAATAAATGATTTCTTTCTGCTCAAGTAATGTAACAAGGGGATTTAATTTGAAATTTGAAAAAACATCTTGGATATTGATTTTTGTTTTTGGTTTTTTGTTTGTTTGTTGAGACAGGGTTTCTCTGTAGCTTTGGAACCTTTCCTGGAAATTAGCTCTTGTAGCCCAGGCTGGCCTAGAACTCACAGAGATTTGCCTGCCTCTGCCTCCTGAGTGCTAGGATTAAAGACGTGCACCACCACTGCCAGGCTTGGATATTGAAATATATAGAAAAATAAATAACATTTTTCTGTGTGAACTTGTCAATCTTTTAAGATACCTCTATGTTAAATTATATAAGAAAGGCAAAGATTAAAATCTATATTATATTTTCAACATCACTTTAAAATGCCCCCCAAAAGTAAAAAAAAAAAAGTAAATTAAAACTTCAAATTGTTATTCTTTTGGTCTCTGCCCCTTTCCACGCCCACTCCCAGCGACCTCTGGTCTCTTGGAGTCATCCTGAATCTCTTCCCTCTCTCTCTCTTCTCACTGCCCCCTTTTTGCATGTGTACACGCGCCTCTCTCTCTCTCTCTCTCTCTCTCTCTCTCTCTCTCTCTCTCTCTCTCCCTCTCTCTCTCCCTCTCCCTCTCCCTCCCTCCCTCCCTCCCTCCCTCCCTCCCTCCCTCCCTCCCTCCCTCCTTTAATAAAGCTTTATGTCTATTTTCTGTGTCTGTGCCATTAACACGCCGCTGCACCGCCTGTTCACCCGCTGCCCTGGTCACACGTGTTCCGCAAGTCTCCGTGCGCAGCTACGCACAGCTGCCCACCTACTAAATCTTTAAGAACAAAACAAATGAAAAGTAACACAGTTATTTAGAAAATGCACTGTTGGATAGTGTTGGCCATAGCATAAAGAGAATATTACTCTTACAGAAACATGTCCCAAGCCTGCTGCCCAAAATAGGTTAAAATGCTGAGAAAGGGGAAACTCCCTGGCATAGGGGACAAGACTACCTATAGTGCCTGTTAAAATACGGGGTCAAGAGTTGTCAATAAATAGATTTATTAATTTAAGTAGTTCCATGCCTCCTTAAAAGCAGGGGCAAGCAGGACCCAAGACTGGATTCTATCATTGGTGCTTGTGAAGGGGAAAATGTGGGAGCCCAGATAAGTATGGATAGGTCACCCAAAAAAAGTTTTTACTTCCAACCATTATCACCTGTCAGAGTAGGGCTGGGCCTTAAATAAATTCAGCATGAGGCTTGGGTCTCTGTAGTTTACCCTGAAGCAGTGCCTGGTTGCAGTAAGAACCACAAACTGAGATTATCTAAACACCATCCAAAAACAGACCATCCAAAGGAAATGCTTAACATTCCAACCACTGTAGATAGGAACACCTGCCAGCACACACTCACCAGGACACCCCTAGACAAATGTCAGACAATCAGGGGTCCTAAAACCTCAGTAACTCCGCACCCCCACCTTTACTACTATAGAACTCTATTCTAATTGAGCTCTGGGCTCTCCACTTTTTCCTATACATTGGACATGCAGAGAAACCAAGTTTTCAGACTAGTAGTTAGAAACTAAAGAAGGACCTACAACACTACTAATAACATGAAATAACATAAATAATATGAATAGCATGCAAATGTCACCAAGTTAACATAGAATATTTGAGAGTTTGTCTTTCAGATCTGGACATCATGGATTACTCATGCAATTACCTGGATTCAGGGAGTTAGGGGCATGAAGATTGTCATGAGTTCAAGACCAAACAGTGCAGCATAGTGATTTTCAGACTTTTCTGGGCTACAGCATGAGATGGTAACTCAAGGACAAAAAGCATAAAAAATTGTCAAACAGATCCAGAAATATAAGGCATTAAAATAGGACTAGGCTATATAAATTTGTGGAGGCATAATTTGAATAAACACTATGTGCTCATACTTTGACACCACCATTCACACTGCTTAAACTTATATTCTTATTAGTTGCAAAGTTTTGAAGCTATATTAGGCTTTAGAAGTGTATATAAATAAATAATATATAATTGTTTTTAGGAATGGGTTAGAAAAAAATTTTTCTTTCGCTAAGCACTAATTTTATTCCTTACTATTCCTTTAAAATAACTTTAGAAAAAATTATAATGCCAATTTTTAACTTGAATAACAGCCATGATAAAATAAGTCTTAAAGCTTTGCTTATAGCGAAAATACCTCTAATATACAGTAAGGTAAGAAAAGTGTCATAGGAGGCTGGAGAGATGGCTCAGTATTTCAGAGCATTGATTGCTCTTCCCAAGGTCCTGCATTCAATTGTTCAATTGCCAGCAATCATATGACGGCTCACAACCATCCATAATAGATCTGTTAACCTCTTCTGGCCTGCAGGCATACATACAGGTAGAACACTGTACTCATAATAAACAAATAAATAAATTTAAAAAATGTCATAGGACACTGTTTTCATGAGAAAGGGAAAGCTTTTGTTGATGCTGTAGTTTGTGGTATTGATATAAAGTGTGAGAAGTCCTACATCTTAATGTGACTCTGTACAGGTCCTGATGATTGCACTCAGGTAAATGTGGAAACTTTTCTAGCAAATGGAATTTTAAATCATCTGGTGACAGGTCTCCAGGGAAACATAACGCATTCTGTTCTGTTTATTGAGTTTAAAGTGCTAGTGGGAAATCCAGTTGATGATGCTGATCAAGTAATTGGAATTATGAATATGAAGCTCATTAAGCAGGTTTTAAATCAACATTTAAGTTATTTGCATAGTAGACAGGAAATTGTAAGACTGGTAAAACCTTTCAAAACAGAGTGATATTGTATATATGTAAGGATAGATTTGTAGTGAATGGCGAATACAGCACAGACTGGGCAAATAAAACACCTTCTTGGTACACTCATTTGTGAGAAACCTGTGTTACTTTGGGTGGTCATTTAGTAATTTCGTCAGATTTCCTTCCTTTTAAAACATTTTCTTATCTTAGGCTTTATGTAGGTAAGAGAGATTTTCTAGCAGAATGACCTAGTCCTCTAATAATGGTGAAAACCAAATATATATGCATACTGAACAAAATATCGAACCCATTCATATATACAATGAAATTTTGAAAAAAATTAATCAACAAAATATCATTTTTTAATTTAAAATTCTAATAGAGTTGATGGTATAGGTAACTGGTAAAACACATGTTAACATCCCACACATATACTTCATATAAATTTTGATGATTTCCTTATGTTTGACTTACACTATCATTTTCCACTTTACTAAAAATAGAAGACTCCCAGATTTAGGTTTATATGTTGTAATTTTTGATAAATAGGTGCTTTAAATTATAGCCTTATTTTATAAACTCAATTTTGTCCACAAAAATCTTATCTGAGGATTGCTTTGCATCTCATATTAATGAGTACATTGCCCCTGTCCCCTGAAGCATGTCACTAAATTAGCTGTTCACCTTGTCTGCATTTTATGGTTTGTACATGTGCTGTGACATATCATGTTCTTCATGTGCTACACTGGTAAAATCCTACCTTGGCTTTATTTTTTTTAAAAATCAAAGCCCAAAAAGGAGAGCTGGGTTTATCACTAATGTTTAAACTAAAAAAACGTATAATAGACCCATCATATTTCCATATTTTCTGATGTATTTCGCCCTTTTCTCCAACATGTTTTTTATTTACTCATTTAATATTATTAACACATTCAAATTTTGAATTAGAAAAAAGTTACCCATATAGAATAGAGAAATTAAGAGAGCAGTGTCATAGAAGAAAAATACAAATAAAATAAAATAAAATAATGTAGTAATAGGATAAGATAGTTGCAAGAAAAGGAGATTAAATTATATTGTGACATTCATAAAAGAAACAATAAATTAACAATAAAATTCACAAGTAGAATTAGACTTTACTTATTAGAGATGCTTCTGAATCTATAAATGCATGAATAATTTAAGTTGTTTGTCATTGTATGAGTGTAGATATTGACTTTTATCTCTACTTATTGTTTAATGATATTGACATAATGCAAATTGCATGGAAATATATCTTAATGACATATTTGAAAAACTTGTTTTCTAAGGTAGGAGAATATTTGCTATTAATCTTCATTCTTAATATTATAAAAAAGTTTGTCTAAGAACATTTGTGAATAGTTACATAAAGATGAAATATAAATCAGTTGGTTTTATACCTACATAGAAACCTATCCATTCTAGAGAAACTCTACAATGAATGCCTGTTCTGTAAGCCACAGCTGGGAGTTTCTTCTTTCATTGGATAACACTGGCTACTGGAAAATTACTATCTCAAAAGAAAGGATGCAAATTCAAAGGTATTTATAGAGATCTCTTAGGTTTTCACACATCTTGATCTCCCAAGTGATGGCTATTTTCTAAAAGCTGCTTTTACAAGGATGTGTCTCGTTTCCTTGGAAATTCTCTATTCTCCATTTCTACAGACAGAAAAGAAGAAATTGACAGACTCAAAAATGTTCATGATTCTTTAGGGGACCCTGGGTGTTCAAATATTTGAGCCAATGAGAATGTTGTACATACTACTGAGTGTGAGTCCCCCATAGCTTGTCAGACATAACATAAGCCTGAATGAGTTTCTTCCACTTTAAAAGTTTCTATGGTTTTACAGAGTCTCAAAACTGATTTAAATATCAAATGACAGATTTTCTTCTGAGACTCAAAATCAAGAAGCAAATTATATACATTGAACATACATTAGCTCAGAATACATTATTTCAGTAGGGATGAATGGAGGTATACTCTGGAAATAATGGAGGAAAGCAAGGAGGAAATCCAAGAGGAAAAACTCCAAATGCTCTTTCTCCCGTGTCTGCTATCTGTGACTTAGTTTCCAAGGGCTTAGATGGCTCTGTCCCTCCCTCGTATCTCTGTTGAACATAGTCCCCTTCCTCTAAGCAGTTGTCATTAGCAGATGTTTCATGACTTTGGCATCTCCAATACATTTGTGCATCCACTGCAATCCACACTTTACTTTCACTGGTTCAGACAATGTTCTCTTGAGACTCTCTGCAGAGTTCTTGCTTTATAAGTTCTCTGAAAATATAGAAGAGTCCATGACTATTTCACTTTTGCATCCTCTATTTCTCTAATGCTGGTACCATGTGGATGACATTTTCAAGTTTGGTTGCTAACTTGGGATGGATTATGCCTTTTTGCATCCTTTTATTGGTATGCTTTATAGTCAATTGCTTTATTCTTATGGCTGACTTTCACAAGATGGAAGCTTAACTGAGTAGTGTCTAGATCAAAAGTTACCCTTCCTTGTGTTCCAGTGAATAGCAAGATATCTCTACTCAATTGTGCTAACACCCCTACCAATTATAGTTGCTTTCAAGCTCAAGCTTTAGCTACAGTACTCTTCCTAGAGTATTTTGCTCTTCAAATTGTACATTTGTTTTTCTTTCTGACCTCTTTTTAAAAGTAGACGTGGAGAAGAAAAATCAGTAATAATAATACCATGAATCCATTGTTATATTATCTTGAAATTTACTCTGCCAAAGAAATTACTTAAATATTATTTAATTTAATTTTAAATTAATTTAATTAATTTAACCTTAGTTTAGTTCTTAGGCCAAGAGCAGATGGCAGGCGCATTTCCTTTTGTCAAAATACCACAAGAAAATAATGGACTCTAGTCTGCTTTACAAATTTTTGATAATGTTTACCTCTGAAATCTTCTGAATTAAGTTTCCATAGTCCATAGTGCTTCTCAGACTGCTGCCTTCCATAATCTTGCTAAAATTCCCCTCCAAGCTCTGTTCTACCACTTTTCTAGCCCAAAGTTTCAAACATCCCTTCAATACCTTCCAAACCTCAGCAATG
Organism: Arvicola amphibius; assembly: GCF_903992535.2. Lineage (NCBI taxonomy): Eukaryota > Metazoa > Chordata > Mammalia > Rodentia > Cricetidae > Arvicola > Arvicola amphibius. The sequence goes on along the minus strand of NC_052059.1, from coordinate 12,640,586 downwards.
TGATGTTCTTCAAATCAACAGCCCACTCTGTGACAGCAACTTATATCAATAACTTTTATATTGTTATGACCAAACACCATTACTGAAAACAATTCATTGCAGAGTTTGTTTTGTCTTATGGATTCAGATGGCTCATCATAGTGATGGGGCATAGCAGTAAGTAATAGATGTAATGACAAGTAAAGGATGCTGAGAGATCATATCTTCAGCAGCAAACACAAAGTAGGAAGACTAAAGTATCACAAGGTTCTGTACTTTGTAATGCAGCCCCTATCAACATACTTGCTTTAGCAATGGTGCATTACCTACATAAACATCACCAACAACTGCGGGACATTGTTCACAAGGCTGGGACTATGTAAAAACATACTCATTCAAGATACCACATACTAGATATATTTATTTTCCAAAAAATTAATTTCCTTGTTTATGGTGATAAAATTTTATATTGTTGGCAGTTTCTATCTGCCTGGTCCCACTTTCACCCAGTCCAAAATAAACACACAGTGGCTTGTATTAGTTATAAACTGGTATATTGTTCAGACCAACAATATCTTACAACTTAAATTGAACCAAATTCTCATCTATGTTTAGCCATATGGTTTGTTACCTTTCCTCATTAAGGCATTCTCATCTTGCTTCCTCTGTGTCTGGTTTGTCACTGCATTCCCTTCTTCTAGTCTGGTTGTCCTGCCTATACTTCTTGCCTGGCTACTGGCCAATCAGTATTTTTTAAATGAATATGAGTGACAAATCTTTACAGTATACAAGAGCATTATCTCATAGCAATTGGATATTCTTTAAATCAGAAATTTGGAAGGCATCTTTATATAAAGCTTTGTATGTGTTCCTTCTCAGCAGTCTTCTATTAAAATTTATATTTTATTATAAATCCAAAGAAATTTGTTCCTCTAAATAACCCTAAGAATCAATTTTGTCTAAGTTAGGAAGAAATCACATTGATATGTTTACTAGACATGTATTAAATAGAAAGCTAAATCTGAGAAGTTCAAATGGCACTTTTAACTTAGTCAAAGTTCTCATCTAAGATGACAGGAGCAGGAAAATCACAATACAAGGAAATAAGATTTGGCAAGTTATTAGCTGTTCTGTCATTATGCTGTTATGTTATTGTCCATCCGTGCTAAAAGATGTGGTGCTAAAGATAAAATATGATAAGAATGATCATTATTATGATTATACTAAGGGTTTTTCACAATTATTTGATTTGTTCTCATGTGTCTGTTTCTTACAATAAAAGAGTTTTATTTGTACGTTCAGTGTTGCCAAGCAAATGTGTTGTTATAAAATAACTCTAAAATGTAACAATTGTCGAGGTCATTTTGAATGGTTAATGTCAAATTAGCTATTGGAAAAGTGTGAATTAAGATATATTATTCAATGTGTTTTTTCATGTACTGTACTATACCTAGAGGAAAGAGCAGTTATTATGAGATTTTTGACAGTAAATAAGCAGCAACTAAACAGATGATGACTGCAAAGTAAATAAATAAAATATGTACTCAATGTTCAGTGATCTTCTTGTGAGACAGAAACCAATTTTACGTGTTTTTTATAATATTTAGTATACTATATATGTACAATCACTATATGCTTACATGTAAAAAGCCTATAGAGATGTAAAGATAGAAAAGCAATGAAATAAAGTGTTGATTTTGCAAAAGTATTCTCCATGAAAAGGAAGCGGTAATTCTGTTATCTCAGAACACATAGGACCCTAATATTCTTGCTAATATTTAAGGAAAATGGTACATCTATTATTTAGCAACCCTCCCACACTGCCACCTTTTTAGATAATTCTGTTGCTGTAATAAAATCATCTAATAAATAGAAATTTAGGTGGAGAAAATTTTCATTTAGTTTTCATTTCCATGCCATAAACCATCACTTAAGAAAGTCATGGCAGTAACCCAAATGGGGAGCTTGAAGAGGAAACCATAAAGGTGGATCATTTATTGACTCTCTTCCTGAAGGACTTACCAGCTCATGTTCAGTTAGCTTGTGTCGTTAGTTCATGTTCACCTGCTTGATGACGGGTCCACACAGCAAGTTGGGCCCTATCTCATCAATTATCAGTCAAAGCAATGGTTCACAGGCCACTCCAAGAAATCCATTTTAGACAAACGTTCAAGAGACTCAAGCAGACAACTTAACCCTGTGTCAAGTAGACAGACAGAGGTAACTAGACAATGACCCAAATGGCTAGAATGAAGGCTCAACAGTTCAAAACTTGGAAAAACAGGGAATTCTTCCAATTTCAATTCAGAGCACATGTACTGAGCATCTCTCCAACACCTACAACTATAACTTCAGATCACCTGGCACCTGTGCTTTCTGTAGGCACCACCCTCACATGTGTATAACCACAACAGACCCATGCATATACACCCAATTAAAGACTAAAATTCATATCTTTAAAACTAAAAATATATCTCAGATAAATTATAAATGTGTACATAATAATTCTGGAAAACTGAGACTCTTGAGGATAAGCAAAATACTATCATAAACGGGGTATCTTGTTAGGTCTTTGACTTTACCTATTATTTATAAAGGAGGGTAGTGTAGCCATACTCCGAGTAGGTATTTTAATTATGGGCTATAAACAAAAATAGCCTGGCATTCTTTAGCACCATGGTTTACTGTTCTAATTACCCACCACTGTCAGTAGGTTGAAAAATAAGCTTAAGTATCCTGTGCAATTATTTTCTTGTATTAATATGTTAGTGATAAATTCTATCAAATTTTCTTGTTTCATAATACCTATGGTGCCTCCATTGTTCTACAACAATATGCCTCCTGGATTTAAAACTCTGGCTTGTTTATGCCGTGATCCAATTTAAAGACTTAATTTCTAGCATTTATTTTTTACTTTCATTTGTGTTGAAAATGGCTGTGAATAAGCATGCCTTCCTTTGTGAATGTAAACTATTGTTATTTTTCTTGTTCTTATATAAAAGTTTCTAATATGTGCTTTTAACACTCAGTATTATAAGGACATAAGCATGTATAAATTTTTGCCAATCAATCAAAAAGCTTCTCTTTTGATTTCTTTGGAATAGCTTATGCACCTTCTCTAAAATCATCATTTTTTATAAGTTTATATTTTCTGTAAGTAATCAAGAATTGTCTTTTTTTAACTTGTATCATTGAAATATATATATTGTCTTTTCAGGCAAGGTTTCTCTGTGTAACAGCCCTAGTTCTCCTGGAACTAGTTGTATAGACAAGGCTGGCCTTGAACTCATACTCACAGAGATCTGTTTACCTTTGCTGGGATTAAAGGCATGCTCCACCACTGCCATGCTCGAAAGATATTTTTAAGGATATTCTTTTTTAGTCTTATGTTAAGGCTTAATTTAACTTAATTAATTTTATTTTTCTCCTCTTCTTTGCCCTGTCCCTGTAATAACAAGTTCATAGGTTTCACTTCTTAGTTATATTGTTAGTTAGTTTGTTTGTTTTTATTGAGAGTCTGGTGCTGTAAAGGACACATATGTTTTCCTTGTGTTTATCTACACAAATGCGGCTAAAATCCTCCGTTGTGCTTTTCTTGAGCAGTGGTTGTCAGCGTTGCTATTGCTGTGACCCTTTAATTCAGTTCTTCAGATGTTGATGACCACCAACCATAAAATTTATTTTCTTTGCAACTTTATAACTGTACCTTTTCTACTGTTAAGAATCATAATGTAAATTTCTCTGTTTTCTGATAGTCTTGGGGGACTCCTTTCAAAGGGTTGTTCAGTCCCCCAAAATGTTGTACTCCATACCTTGAGAACTGCTGTTCCCGAGCTATTTCACCTTAGCTCTTGAAAGTCAAAATGGGATAAAATAATGATTCATCTAGTTCCTCTTAGAAATTAACATTGATAACATGTTCCAAGTCAGGGAAAAAATAAATAAATAAATAATAAAAAAGGAATTAACATTGAATGTTTGATTCAGTCTGTAATATTACATAGTTCAATCATCCAACCCGCATACTATGTCTCTGTGGGGTATTCCAAAGAAGGGGTGAGCAACTTTGCCTTTCTCTCCCAGTTCCTTAAAAGTTGTAAGAAAATAAAAGGTTTTTTATTTAACTTTTTAGCCTTTTTTTCAGATTTACTGAACAATCCAAAGAAAAATTTTTCTAAAAATCTCAAGATAATTTAGGTTGCACTTTAACTTCTCTTATGTGTTTGAGAGTAACTTACTTGTCTACTAGATGTTTACACCAAGATAACTGAAAAAATATGTTAAGTAACTATTGACAAAACATATAATGATGCCAGTATTTTCTCTATTGCAGTATTTTTAATATTCGTTCATTGGCATTTCAGAAACTGGTTCCTCTAAGACAAACATGTAGAGACCTTCTTGAACTTATATGTTATCTTTTGCAGTGTATAAATTCAACAGGAAGTTTCTCAAAGTAGACATAACTCTATGGCCTTTTGCATTTTTTTTGCTGCTATTTGAACATCAACATGATCGATTCTCTTCTAAGTAGCTAATCTTCTGAATAGGTCATTTTAGCTATTATCAAATGAAGAGACTGTCAGAAATTATGATGAACACAACGCTGGCACCAGAGAGCCTAAGAAAGGCACCTAGAAACCATTTAACTTCTTCATACAGTACTGGAAATAACAAATAGTTTTACATGGATTACAAATTGAAAATCCTTATTTTTATATTTAAAAATTGGTTCATTTCTCAATCTTCATCAGAGCAGTAGAGAAAGTTCTTGTTTTTAGCAGATGGTGAGTAGTAGAGAGGCACACATTGGTTAAACTTAATACAACAAGACTGTGAAATGCTCAGTATTGAATGGCTCATACATCACACCTCTAGGTCCAATGCTAAGGAACTGATCAAGGAAGAGGGGGTGGAAATGGTAAGAATCATAAGTAGTATGTGCCTATTTGGAAACATTTGTTTTGTGGGAAATAACAGATCCCCTACATACATGAATTTACACCCTCTGTGACTCTGCATATGACCGGCACAAGCTCATGTTTGCCCATTGCAGAATGGAAGCGGGAGGATCTCATGAGGTCTCTTACATAAATAAGAAGATACTAGCCATTCGGGATTGCTAAGAGAGTGTGGAGTTTTCTATGTGGTTGCAGTCCTGGAAAGACATACAATAATGTACTGGATGATCCTACAAAAAAAAAAAAAAAAAAAACAAAACAAAAAAAAAAAAAACACGTACAGTCACAAATGTACAAGAAAGAAAAACTGGGTTAAGAGGGGAAGTAAAGTCTCAGTTATCAAGGAACAGGGTGTAGTTTCTCACACATATTATATGCATGCAAGACATTCTCAAATAAAATACTCAAGGGAAACCAAGGCACTATCTGTAAAACAACATTATCCAGCAAATATTGAAAGCTGTGTGTTAGCAAATATTATGATATATACTACTTGATTCTATTCTGTCTTATTACTGAAATTCATAATATCCAGAAATATAAAAATATTGAATTTCATGGTTTTACAATTTGGAAAAATAAATCACTATCATGCCTAAATATGTGACTTAATTTTCACGTTGGAGCAACTGAATCACACAAAAAAATAGAAGTATGCATTTTATATATGCATGTTAAATAATAAAAATTTTCAACAGTTACTCTTTTCAGCCTACAAGTAAATGTGATTCATGTAAGCTTCTTTTCTTTACTTAGTGAGTACCATATAAATCTCGACTTCATGTGCAGTCCAAGGTACTTGATACTGTCTTCTGTTAAAAGTGAATATTTAGATAATTTTCACCATCTTTCTTCAACTTAGTTCAATGACCATTCATGTGCAGTAGAATCCTTTAAAATACTCAGAAGAAAATTAAAGAAAATGAAAAGTAATAGAATTATTTTGTATTTACTCTTCAATAAGCCAATTTGTTAATAAAGTCTAATGATAAAGAAATGCTTTTTATCCCCAACATAGCTATCCCTGGACAACATACACCACTACAATATATTCTATACTTATTATTAAGTTGCAAAGTGCCTTGTATTTGTATTTCAAATGTGAAAAAACCAATTCAAAGGAATTATGATGTTGGGATAATAGAGGGAATGATAAAAAGTTCTGTTTAAAAGCTAAGCATCCTTCTTTGTATATGGAATCTTTAAAAGCAATAGATGGGTATTTTATTTCACAGATAATCTTAATAAGTTTGGGTCATATAAAAATAAGCCTAGAGCTGATATTGTCTCTGCATTTGAGAAAAATTATAGTTCCTGTGAGGCAACGAAGTAACCTAAAAATTGCAAGTGGCTGGTACAGTCCCTTTGTGCATCAGGGTAGAAAAGGGACTTTTTAGAAATGTGTCTGTGAACTACTGACTTTAATTTGCTGCATGATTCAGCTGTGCAGCCTGCCTATTCTGATCCTCCACCTCACTTCATTCCCCAGTCTCTGCACACTTTCTGTGTAGCTGGGAATAATAAAAAATAAAACGTCTGTGAGTCGAAGGCCTGGGTAGGGCTAGGTAATTGGAGGAAGCTGTTTACTTGGATGACTAAAACAGATTTATAAGACCACTGGAGGATACACACCTTGAGCTAATGCAGGGTAATGTAAATTGAGAGATACTTTCACCAAGACATAAATGTGCTTTCACCACTCCAGAAATCATTAAGAGACTTGGACAAGCATTACACTCCACAAAAGTCATTAAATGTGGAAGTAAAAGTTAATCATATATATCCTGAGAATGGTTTAATTTCAGTGACTGAGTCAGATATCCTTTACTAAAGGATGTGACGATGCTTATTACTGTGTGTCTGTGTGTGTGTCTGTTTGAGAGTGTGTATGTGTTGTCTTTATACTTCATACAGGAAGGAATGAGTATGCCACCTTCAGGCACAGTGGAAAAACTGTATAAAATAAAGTCCTTATGTTGAGATAATCAATCACTGTGAACTGTGGGAAATTGTGTATTCATATTTACCTTTGAACAATAAACAAAATAGAATATTTGCATCACTTTGGAGACAGAAAGAATGTGAAGCTAAGGAGACAGGAAGAGATGTCACATTGATTCTTATTTTGATGATAGTAGTTTAATGATAAACTATTAATAAAATTTAATAACAAAATAATGCTGGAATGCATATTACATTTGTGAGGTAACCCATGCATTCGGCATTCTTTTATTCTGTAAATTCCAAGAAAAGCCGGACGGTGGTGGCGCGCGCCTTTAATCCCAGCACTTGGGAGGCAGAGGCAGGCGGATCTCTGTGAGTTCGAGACCAGCCTGGTCTACAAGAGCTAGCTCCAGGACAGGCTTGAAAGCTGCAGAGAAACCCTGTCTCGAAAAACAAAAACAAAAAAACACACAAAAAAATTCCAAGAAAAATTATAAGTATTCCACTTGACCCTCTTGAATACACAGAAAGGAAACTGTGGCTATGATGGTCTATAAAAAACATTTTCACAGAGAAAAATGTCATAAGTCTAGTATTGTATTGAATCATTGCAAAGAACATTTTGCCAGATAACAGAAATTATTTGAAGAGGGGTACTGTGTACTTTCAGGAAACCATAGATCTAGAAGATTCATCTTTTCAAAAAATGTAAATGAAAAGTAAAATGAATATATATTATGTTAAATTTATATATCTACATACATATATATATATACTTTTAAGTTGGGCCATTTCCTGCTGAAAGCTTTGCATAATCATTTCATTTGATATTCCATGAGGATGATCTTAATATTCTCATTCAGGTTCCTAAGTTGGCAGCTTGAAATTTGACTTTGATTCTAGGTGTGCTTATTTCAAAACTCTGTATATTAAACAGTCTGTATACCTGCTTTCTCATTATCAGGATAGGAAATGTGGCTTATAATTTGGCACAAAATTACTGATATTTGTCAGGCTGGAAAAGTTGATGATATTGAATGTTTTCATCCATTTTCTTTATCAGTAATTAAAAGTTTAAAATATGCTAAATTACCTACCACCACTTAATTCTGTATTTGATTCAAATTTTAATAATATATTTTTTGAGCTTGTTATAAGAATTTTTATTCTATACACTTTGTGTTAAATCTCACTAAGCCCAGGAAAATTTCAGAATCACAGCATATTGTCCTTGGTACATAGTTTTGAGAAAGGAGATGTACAGAACCACACAGTGTTATGGTTCCTTTGTCTACTTTACCAACAAACACTTATAAACAAGAGAGTTTTTTCTTTAAAAGCTTTTTGGAGAACTAAGTACACAATGGCAAGAAGAAAATAAAAGTTTTTTTTTCTGACATGGGACAAATGTTATAATTATAGAAAGATAAAATATTTTTAATATAATTATTTATAAAGACAATTTGCCTATACTTGTCAGTGATGAAATAATCTTGAGACCACATTTTATGAGACTATGAGAACCTATCAGTTGTAGGACTAAATAGGATCATTCCATATAAACTTAGGTAATTTAGCCAAGAAAAAAAAATGGATGAGTCATTCTGAAATATGAGATTAGACACATATATACCTCATTTCTCTTATTATTTCATGAATGCATATCATGTATTCTGTTCAGATTCAGTCACTGGCTTCTTCTCATACAACTCTTGCCATTTTCTCCTTTCCATTTTCTATCCCAACTTCATGTACTTTATACAAATTTGTTAGCAACTATAATCTGAACAAAGGCAATTTTACCTCAAAATAGACAGTTACAGCTAATATAAGTGAATCGTAGAAATTTTCTGAACACTGACTTGTTTATCCCAATTTCCATCTTACATAGAAAGTATCAAATGATAATTATCAACAGAAGACACTTTGGGAATCTTTATGAAGACCTAGGCCTTTTGGACCAAAGAGTCAGTAATTACTTCTTCATTAATTAGTACAATGTCCAAGACTTGTTAGAGAAGATCTAAGCATAGTATCATTCATTCTCTTTCAATTTAATGTTTATCAATTTCTATTGTGTTCTTGAGTTGAAAAACCAAAAGAAGTTTTAGGATCTTCATAAACTCAGCGACTTGATCAATAAGATTTATATTCAGTGTTAGACTAATGACAAATATTGTTCAGTTCTACTAAGGAATGTTCACTGACACATTTCAAGGCGTTGTTCTTATCATTAAATGGATTTTTGATAACAAGCTAATGTTTCAATGTAAGATTTTATAAAACTAAATTTGAACAAGATAATTAAAACAAGTAACTTAAATGAATGAAAGTATTTATAGTTATAACTATTCAGTTATTATTCTTTATTATGCACAATTGTTAAAATCCCTTTTCCTTGCAAAGTTGTTTTATTTTTTTCTCCTTAGATAGTGTAGGAAGAGGGGGCCACTTGTTAGTTCCTGGCTTCTCAGCCCTAAAATAATCACATAGAAACTATATTAATTTAAACACTGCTTGGCCTATTAGCTCTAACTTCTTATTGGCTTACTCTTGCCGCACACCATGCCCCCGTGTCTGCGCTTGGTGCGCTTGAACCCTGTTACCGAGTTTCAGGCAAGGGGCAGAAGTTTAAAATACACAAAGACTCACACAGACAGAGAGACAATGACACGAGTCATCCTTGAATTCCCCAAGAATGCCCCCTTTATTGTGTTCAGGGGCAGATTATATAGAGATAGCCATGCCCCAGCCAAACCCACCAGAAACCACTCTCCTGCCATCAGGAACTCCTGAAGGTCTCGTGCTCAGAGCAGCTGTAGGCACTCAGATCAGGGGATTACAAGAAATTCAGGATCTGGGGTCTCACTGCTCCCAACAACTCTTACGTCTTAATTTAACCCATTTCTATTAATGTGTGTATTGTCACCTGGCTTACTGAGTGGCTTACTGGCAAACTTTCAGAATCTCCAACTCTGACAGCAGCTTCATTGTTTCTCCCACTCTGCCCTTCTTTCTCCCACTGTTCCATTTAGCTTTTCCTGCCTACTTAAGTTCTGCTTTGCTATGGGTCCAAAGCATTGTCTTTACTCATTAATGGTAATCACAGTACACAGAGGAGACTCCCACATCAAGATAGTATGTTGGACTTCAACTATCTAATTATTTTAAATAGAAGATTATTTTAAATTCTTTTCTGGGCACTTTTAGATAATATTTTCTTTATCTTATATTTCTAAATAGCTTTAGATTTCTCATTCAACACATTAATCAAAATAAAGTACTTCACCTATTAAGTGGAACATAGCCATACCTAAAAATTAGAAAAGCTTGATGAATCTGTGCGTTAGTGAAGTGCAGCACCTTTGCACGTCAGGATCACTCCAGTTTTAGAACAAACGTAGCTAAAATGAAACGCTGATTATATTTTCAACTAAATACATCTATGAAAATTTCTGAGTTTCTAATTTTAATGTTTCTAAATTTATATTTGTTGTCTTTTTAATATAAATAAATAAATTATTAATACAATAACTGGAATAGGAGTGTCTCCTATCAAATAAAATTTGTATAATTTTGTCTGTTAAAATATAGTAATATTTTTAAATGAAAACAACATAATAACAAACAAAACGTGTACTCTTTTGATTTATGAAGATTTAGGATAGCAAATTTAAGTATTTTCTTCAATGAACAGAGCTTACACAAGTCATAATTATTTTTAAAGCATGAGGAATAATGCTATATGAATAATGATTTTAAATCTCTTAGGGAAAACTAAGCTCAGAGTGAAGAATGACCATGCTATGATTATGATGCTCTCTTTCTAGAATAAAAAGAACATAGTCCACCTAGAGTAGTTTTAGGCTCTTGTTGTAATAAAGGAAGAAGTACCTGTTGTATTCACATGACTTTAACCCCACGAATACTAGGTTTTTCCAAGCAATATATGTTGGGATGACACAGACTCAGCTTCTTCAGTACTGACTGTACTTGAAGCAACATGCATTTTCTTAACATGCTTATTCTGCTGCCAAGCTAAATACTTACTTATGAAATTGCAAGAGTTGTTTGAAGGACACTTATGAGAGTCTTACCCTAACTTGTCAATGTTTGTAGTCTGGATGGGGCATTGCAAGAGAAAATGCATGTTTTTTTAAAAAGAGGAATAGAACATGCAATAACTTTAAAAAATACTTTCAAGCAGGAAGAATCATTTAAGTGGGGAATTAAAACAAATTGTAGAAAAATGTTTTACTATTTTTAGAAATATTCAGTATCACACACATCAATATTCAAGCCAGCAAGCAAGCAAGCAAACAGCCAAAACCTACAAGGCTTATATTTGGTAAACATTATAAGTTATATTTGGTAAACATTATAGCAGACTTAAATCTCTGTTCTTCTCTTTAAATTTCAAATTCTTATTTATTACATTATACCACTATGAGAACAACCCAGTGCATTGTGAATGTTTTATAAATTAATCCCTGACATCTCTTAGATGTTGCCTGCATGTAGAGGATTACAGCAAATAAACTTGAGTGCTCTACATTTTGAAATTCAGAAGGCATTGGTTTTTCAATAAATATATATTTTATATATTATATATTATCTGTTGTTTTCAAGAGTCCTTAATCAAGATAATTGTAATGTTTTTTGTTTGACTTAGCTGTTTGAGACAGGATATCTTTGTGAAGCAATGGATGTCCTGAATCTAGCTCTGTAGAACAGGCTAGCTTTGAACTCAGAGATCAACCTGTCACTGCCTCCCCAGTGTTAGGATTAAAGGATTGTGCCACCATCTTCTGACTTGTTTTCCCAATTTCTCCAAAATTTATTTTATTTTACTTTTTTTAAAATTTTTTTCTTTATTAAAATTTTCCACCTACTCCCCACCAACGATTTCCCTCCCACTCTTCCTACTCTCACTCCTCCTCCCTCTCCAGTCCAAAGAGCAGTCAGGGTTCCCTGCCCCATGGGAAATGCAAGGTCCTCCCCCTCCATCCAGGTCTAGGAAGGTGAGCATCCAAACAAACCAGGCTCCCACTAAGCCAGTCCATGCAGTAGAATCAAAACCTAGTGCCATTTTCCTTGGCTTCTCAGTCAGCCCTCATTGACAGCCACCTTCAGAGAGTCTGGTTTGATCACATGCTCCATCAGTCCCAATCAAGCTGGCCTTGGTGAGCTCCCATTCGATCTGTCCCACCATCTCGCTGGGTGGATGCACCCCTCACAGTCCTGACTTCCTTGCTTATGTTCTCCCTCCTTCTGCTCTTCATTTGAACCTTAGGAGCTCAGTCCAGTGCTCAAATGTGGGTTTCTGTCTCTATCTCCATCCAACGCCAGATGAAGGTTCTATGGTGATATGCAAGATATTCATCAGTGTGGCTATGGGACAAGGCCAGTTTAGGCACCCTCTCCTCTGCTGCCCAAGGAACAAGCTGGGGACATCTCCTTGGATCTGGGAACCACTCTAGAGTCAAGTCTCTTGCCAACCTTAAAATGGCTCCTTTAATTAAGATATATATTTCCCTGCTCCCATATCTACCCTTGCTCCATCCCAACCATCCTATTCCCCCAAGCTCTCCCCAATCATCCCCTTCTCCCTTTTCTCTCCCCATCTCCTCTTACCCCCACTCCACCCCCACCCCCACCCCTCTGAACCCAGCTTTTGCCTGGCAATCTTGTCTACTTCAATATCCAGGAGGATAACTATATGATTTTCTTTGGGTTCACCTTCTTATTTAGCTTCTGTAGGATCATGAATTATGGGATCAATTTACTTTATTTATGGCTAGAATCCACTTATGAGTGAGTATATACCATATTCATCTTTTGGGGTCTGGGTTATCTCACTCAGTAAAGTGTTTTCTATTTCCATCCATTTGCATGCAAAATTCAAGATGTCATTGTTTTTTACCGCTGAGTAAAACTCTAAAGTGTATATGTTCCACACCTTCTTTATCCATTCTTCTATTGAGGGGCACCTAGGTTGTTTCCATGTTCTGGCTTTTTGCCATGCTAGCTTCTATATAATGACTAACATAAAATATAAACTATTACATGTAAAGAATTTGGTCTGTGCATTCTAGACCTCTGAACTGTACTAAGACATTAGAAACAATGAATATTTTCAAATGTATGAGGCAATGAGCCATTCAGAATACCATTAACCCAGATGCAACTATTATAAAATTCAGTAATTAAAACATATATTGTTAACTTGCCTTTATGAGAAGTTTTCTTTTTCTTTAATGAGGCTGTTTTAATTCAGGCAGCACTAATAATTCTTATTTTAAAATTATTTTAAATTTCATCAGCAACGCTTGTTCAAAATATTTGAATAGAAATATTTTCACAGGGCTGGAGAAATGGCTCAGCGGTTAAGAGCACTGCCTGCTCTTCCAAAGTCCTGAGTTCAATTCTCGGCAACCACATGGTGGCTCACAACCATTTGTAATGAGATCTGGTGCCCTCTTCTGGCCTGCAGGCACACACATTGACAGAATATTGTATACATAATAAATAAATAAATATTTAAAAAAGAAAAAAAAGAAATATTTTCACAATGGTCAGAGAATTTAGGCATATGACTGATCCTTCTTTAGAATTAAGTGGTTTGACCTGGAGAGTGGCTACCTTCAGAATACTTACACTAGGCTGGGTTCACTGCCTAAGCAACAGAATGCTTTTCTCAGAAATTAATGACTTGATATCTCAAAGTATTGAAACATGTTACTGTTCTAGTTGTCCTTTGTATCATGTTAAAGTAGTTATTTGCCTTCTTCCCCAGCCCCGGTTATATTGGGATATAAAAGTATTTGGAGAATTAAATGCAGCTGATTTTAGTTTTCAAAGGAACTCCCTGCTGATACTATCGTATATTTTTGTCTTATTATTTTCACTTGCCTCTTCATTCTCTTTACTTATTTTTCTAACATCCATGCCCCTACCCTAGTAAGTGGTGTAGTTGTTGAAGCTGGTCTCTGACACAAGTGTCTTTAATGTAACTTTGATGTCAAAGCTACTAAATAGTCAAAAATGTGACCTAAAGTAAGAGAACCCATAATCACTCCTGTTTACAAGTAGAAAACATCTTGAACCTTCATCAAGAAATAAGCAAGTAACTATAACAGTCTCACTGGATGGAGGGAGAGAATGCGAGGGAAGACAGCTGGACTGGTACCATTTGTGGTGTGTTGTGGAAACCTAGTGCAGTGAAAACTTCCTATAATCTAAGAAGGTGATTCTAATGATGATTCCTAGTAATGGTGGATGCAGAGTCTCAGCTGCCTATCTCTTGGTACCAGGCTAGACTTTAGTGGTGGGAATGGAATGCATTTAGTTGAGTTATCTAAGATGGTCCCACAGAAAGTCCCCTAAAACGTTGTTCTCTACAAACAGACAGCAGGGTAGGGTCCATTGATAAGGAAAGCATCCACAGAACTCATTGAATATGGATCAATTGGACTGGTGCCTACATGCAGCCCTGATTCCAAAGTTCAAGTCTGTTTGATACTGGGAAATACTCTCCAGACTACCGACCTGCTTGGGTGATCAAGAACTAGACAATAGGTAATCCAGAGATCTAAAGTAAAACCAATCATTACCAGTTTTTTTTTTTTAAAAAAAATCAATAAAATTATTCATAAAGATATTCCACTCTACTTATAGTTTGGTGCCTTAGCCAATTATAATCAGAGAGACTTCTTGCTGCACTAGATGGAAGCAGAAACAGAGATTCAAAGCCAGGCATTATTCAGACACATTTTAAATTGAACCAATTGCATAAGGTAATATTTTATTAATTTTTATACATCCTATTCAATAACCTTAAAATCCAATCTGGTAATCATCATTTGGGCAACACTAAAATATTCTTTTGTTTTATTTATGAAAAATACACTTGGAAAAGGGTAGTCTATGATTTTATAAATAAGACAAAGGTAAAATATGGAATATATTTTAAATAGTTAAAATTTTGTATAATGCTAACAAATATAGCATTTTATTTGCTATATTCCTGAATCAAATGTTTAAAAGATACATTTTAAGATATGACTTCTTGTTTCTGTGTACCCTGTCAGTGATGGGATTCCATCTACTCCGACACATGCAGTGCCTGTGCATGAAGTTTTACTCTCTGACTTCATATGAGTTTTGCTCTTTTTAATGTTCTCCTGCTGTCCTCTATGCTCTCTGGCTCTTTCTTCTGCCTCCTTTTTGGCATGATTCCCTGAACCCTGAGCAACAGGATTTATTGAATACATTCCATTAAAATTGAGAGTTCCAACATCTCTAATTCTCTGTTTATTGTCTGGCTCTGGTTCTCTGTACTTGCTTCCACTTGCTGCGAAGGGATGCTTCTCTGATAATATCTGAGCATGGTCTGATGTATGTGCACAGAAGAATATTTTAGGAGATATTTTGTTGCTACTTTCACTGAGCAGAGCAAGAACACGTTGTTTCTCCTTAGTTCCCTGGCCTCTTTGCTCAAGCTCTTTTTCTCCTGGGCAGTTTTGGGAATGGGCACCTTCTCATGGGATAGGCTTCAGACCCAATCAGATACTGGTTGATTAGTCTCACAAGCATTGTGCTCATATTACCCTAGCACAAGGATGCCATCACTGTCGAAAAATTTGAAGATTGTGTACGTTAGTTGATTTTAATAACCTTCTTTGGTGGTGGTCAAAGTACTTTTCAGTACTATTACCATTTGTGAGTAGGGCAGGGGTGAAGGCTCCATGTAGGTACTAGCTCCAACTATCAATGTCCAATGGCTTGTGTAGGTGCTGTCTTCAGCACTATCCATTTATGGAGATCAATCAATACCATTAGCAAATCTGTGTTGACGGGTTCTTTTGGGGCCTCTTTTTACCATCAACTCAATTAAAGCCCACATCGTTAACCCAGAAGCCATCACCAAATGAAAACAACTCACAACTGAAAAATTAAATCTCTCCAATGAAGTCTCAGTGGGGATACAAAACATTCTGAAGAACAGGTCTGATTATTAGCTGTAAATGGCCAACAAAAAGTGAACTCAATATCATGTTTGGAGGTTCTTCATCTCATAATATTTTGACAGACTTTATTTTTTTTATTTTTATTTATTTATTTTTTTTTGGTTTTTCGAGACAGGGTTTCTCTGTGGCTTTGGAGCCTGTCCTGGAACTAGCTCTTGTAGACCAGGCTGGTCTCGAACTCACAGAGATCCGCCTGCCTCTGCCTCCCGAGTGCTGGGATTAAAGGCGTGCGCCACCACCGCCCGGCGACAGACTTTATTTTTATTTAACATTACAGGTAGGTCCTTTATGAGTATGATATTCTTAAGTGCATGAATTTGTTATGCATCTATATCAGTTTCTTGTGTTGTTTCTTTGGCTCCTTTTCATTTATTTGTTTGTTTTTCATTCTGAACTATTATAGCTTTTGTTTATTTTGTTTTGTTTGTTTTGTTTAATCTTATTTTACATTATTATTTTGTTATTACTTTCTAGATCCCTGCTTATTTTTTAAGGAGAGATAAGAAATTGTTTGTACTTGGTATTGAGGGTACATGTGGAAGATCTCAGAGAAGTTTGTATAGGGGTAATTTTAATCAGAATATATTGAAAGAAAATATCTCTTTTCAATAAAAGAAAAACACTAAATAGGAAATGACTTTTTATACAGTATTTGAGAAATTATAATTTGTTAAACAAATGTTCTTTGAGTTTTTACCAGGTTTACAGAGTTAGTGATCAGAGGGTTTAAAAAACAGATTATACATTTTCAAAATTAATATAGGTTTAATCTTACAGCTTGTAATAATTTTATCAAATTTTTAGTTATTTGCCTTTTTTTAATTTATGAAATATTTTGTATGCTTTTATGATGGACACTTTTAAACTCATGTTAATTGCAAGATTAATGAATTCCTAAATAAAACAATGAACAAATGCTTAAAATGAATGATAAATGAATGAGTAAGACAAGTCCCTGGTCCTAAAGAAACACACACTTCAGCTTGAAAAGGAAGTTTAACTAAAATCACACTGTATCAGAAGTGCTAAAAGTTCCCAGGCAGTAGGAGCTTGAAACTCATCCTTCTGTAAGAACCAGGGCTGGACACAAAGAGTTTAATAAAGTCTCCCCTCCTAGAGGCTGCAATTATTGCCTCTGTTAATCAAAATATGATCTTGACTTTCAAAGGCCACAATATGATTCCCTCTTTTGACTTGCCTCTAATTCTTCATGACTAGTATACCTATAAAACCATACTCTGAGGAGGAATAACTATATATTACAAAGTAGCAATAACAGGCACTTCATGCTACCCATGCTAGTGATTTTATTGAATTATTTTCAGTGTTTCCACTAGAACTGTGGAAGAAAATGAATGCTCTTTTTAGAATAAAATAAAGTTGAAATTAATAAATTACCTATATTCTTATAGAAAAACAGGAAAAATAAGCACATATCCTACTATTAATAAGCACATACCCTACAATTAATAAACACATATCTACTATTAATAAACATATATCTACTATTAATAAACACATATCTACTATTAATAAACACATATGTACTATTAATGTAAACTCTCAACCATTGTTCTTTTTTATCCTCCAATGATATTTACTGGAATATTCAAATGTGTATAGATAATAAAACTGTTGCTCATTTCAGAGAGTTGAAATAATTAGTTCAAACGTAAGTTGGAAATGAAAATAAAAGCATTTTAAAATATTATAAAGATGAGTATTCCTGTGAAAGTGCCTTGGAGAAGTATGTTGTATTCTATGGGTGTATGCCAGCATGGTACTGAAGACTTTATAGATTTAGTTTAGCTCTGTGTGGATTCTCCATAATATTTTATAGACTGGCTACAAAAAAAAATGCCGTCCCACCCATATTAAATGAGGGGTCCTCTTTCTCCACTAACTTCTCAGCATTTGATGATAGTTGTTTTGTTAGTCTTAGGCATTCTGACTGTGATGAGATATTATATCAAATTTCAAAAGAGATCAAGAGGATACAATTGGAAAGGAAGAATCAAAGTATCATTATTCTCAGACGCTATTATAACAAACATAAAAATCCCTAAAAATTTTGCCAGGGAACACTTACAGTTGATAAAAACCATCAACAAAAACCTAGATAAACCGGCAATGTAGCCTAATGGGAATTTTTTATATAAACCATAAAAATATATTTACATACCAACTTACTCATATTATTATTTTTTAGGAAGATAGTGAATTCTAGGCGTCCTCGTGACTTACTCAGACACTCTTATTCTTCTTTATTTTTATCTTTTTTTCGTTTTTTGGTTTTTCTAGACAGGGTTTCTCTGCAGCTTTTTTAGAGCCTGTCCTGGAACTAGCTCTTGTAGACCAGGCTGGCTTCGAACTCACAGAGATCCGCCTGCCTCTGCCTCCCGAGTGCTGGGATTAAAGGCGTGCGCCACCACCGCCCGGCAGACACTCTTATTCTTATTTTGCGCTCATCCTGCTCTATTTTCCTTCTTACCACTCCTACACTAAACTCTCCCATTTTCACCATTTCCTCCTTTAGATCGCTTATACCTCAGTTTACCCTTTTTGTATTGTCCCTTACCCTCATTGTTTCTTTTGACATTTATGGTTTTCACATTTACTCCAAATTTTGTACTTACATCTGAATATTTGGAACTCAGAACCTCAGATCAGAAAGAACACATAATATTTGACTTTCTGGGTCTGGGAGTTAACCCACTTAAGATGATTTTTTTTCTAGTTCTATCCATTTATTTCAAGATTGTATGATTTCATTTTTATTTGAAGCGGAGCATAAATGTGTATAAATACCAACCTTTCATTATCTATTCAGGAGCTGAAGGGGATTTAGATTGTTGCCATTATTATAAATTTTCAGTATTATGAATATAGTGGCAATGAAGATGGCTGAGTGTCTATGGGGCAGGAACTCTAGTCCTTTGGGCATATGCCAAGGAGTGGTATAACTGGGTCATATGATTGATTACTTTGCACCTTTTGGTAGACCCTACACACTAATTTCCTGAGTAGCTGGTACACTTCATAATCCCAGCAACTGTAAATGTGTTTTTCTTATCCATTTTATTTCAATTGTGGATTTTCATTGCAATCAACACATTTGGGGTTACATAAGTATAAAGAATTGTAATTAAAAGGAAGCAAATTATTACATACATTCTATTTCCATTAAGTGATCACTTTTAAGTTAAAATAATAGAGGAGAAAGTTATAGTTTAAAACTAACACTGTATATCCAAATTCAAAGTCTCAATATTTAAATTTAATGGCAAGGTAGCAGGATGAACATAACTTACTTTCCAGGGTTGCCATAAATAATGACTGGAGTTCTACTAGTGCTTCTAAGGAATACGTAATACACAGATGACTGATAGTTAATTTTGTATTTTAAATTCCTATGGGAAGACAGGTAAATATAAAATTCCTTAAAAAATTCCACATTGTTTTCATACCATTAAAATACCTTTTTATAAAACATTAAATATTATTAAAATTGGATACTGAAAATGATTTTAGCTTGATCTTTCTATCAAAGACTTATGGAGCCAGAATTTGAAAACTAGTGTGTACGCTAGGGGTCCATGTGTAATGCTGTTCTGAATAGATTCTTAACAGATTTTATACCCATGGTGAAGCCAAGATGATATTTTTCTGTTTTTATAATAAAATGTAAGCTAAAATTTGATGTGTGTGCCATATGTATGCATAATGGTGCTTTCATTCCTTGCAACTGTTCACATTAATAATTATAATTCATAAACAGTGATTTTCATCCTTTGGAATAATGAAAATGCCAACCATTAATTAATCTCTTAAGTGCTAAATAATATACAGATAATTAACATATTTTTGCTGTCAATGCTGATTAAGGAGACAACATATCAAGCTTAATTTTCTAACAAATAGGTTAATAATGGTATATTTGTACATTTTATAAAAACAACCTTTACATGCCTGCTTTTGAAAATATCTTTTAGCAAAAGATATTTTTATTTTACCTTTGTTGAAAGTGTTATATGATTATCTTTTTTCTTCAATGCTGCAAAACATGTTAGAATATTAAATTGTATGAACCAACCCAATAATATGCTAGAACAAAAGGTATTTTCCTTTAAATATTTCAAAATGGTTTTATCTGATTCCTTTATTTAGTAAGTAACCTATGTATACATTGACGTGAGTGTGTGGGGGTCTGTTCTTTCCCTTTACATTGGATGATAGTGATCAAACTCAAGTCCTTATGTTTTGAGTCCAGTGCTTCCTCGTGCTATAGGTATGGTTTTCAATTCCTATTTTTAAGTCCCAAATACAAACCATGGGTGGAATCCTGCTTTGAAGAACTTGGAATTTGTAGATATGATATAAGTCATCAGCACAGATACTCATGTAGTATATATTAATATATTTAAATATATAACAAATTTTGCTAATTGAGAATTTAATAATGTTGTATGAAATATACAGGTCATCTGTCTACTTAACACTCTCCTTATTATTTCTAAACCTACTACCCACTCTTTACTACTACTAATCTCTTTTCCAGAATCATGACTTCTGATTTGTCTTTGTGACTCCCTTGCTCCAAGGCCATCCATGTAACTGTTGTATTGGAACTACTATTGAAACTGGTGGAGTCAATAGTTTAATTATACTAAAGAAAATTATTACTGCTCTCCATGAGTCTATGAGTAGGATAACACAGCAATAAAGGGGAAGATCCACTGATCTGCTTATCCTTCTTTCCTTAACTGAGTGTCTGTACACCTATTCTAAAATATAATTGGTACAGGTATCCCCTTGACTGCTACGGTTGTGTCTTGACCAGATCATAATTTATGGTAGTTCTACTCTGTGTCTTCAGACTTCATATTATTTCTTCATTGCTTTCCCCAATGCTTCTAAAACATTATAGCGGTGTGTACAAATGTCTTGTTTAGAGATAAGCATCCTCCTATCACTTATTCTCAGCACATTGTATATCCATGAATCTCTTTATTCATAACCTTTCACTGGACAATCTTCTTGATTAATGTTAGGAGCATTGTTTTTCTGTAGCTACAAACAAAATTTTTTAAAAATGCAGTTTTGTGAGGAGTGTTAGCCATTGTTCAATTGTTATGAAGAGAGAGAAAGAGGGAACTTTTAGAGAAGATAGCATTTACTTGTGGCCTTGCTTACAGTTTTAGAGGCTTAGTCCATTTTCATCATGCAAAGAGCTTGGAGATGTTAATGGCACTAGAGCAGTAGTTGAGAGACACACCATGATGGACAGGCCACAGAATGATGTTTATTAACCCTTTAAACTCACCCCTCATAACACACTTCTTACAATAAGAATATTCCTACTCCAACAGGCTCACTCCTTATGATCCTTCTCAAATTGTTTTACGTCCTAATTACAAAGTATTCAAATATACAAATCAATGGGGCCATTTTTATTCAAATTACCATATTGGAGTTATTTTATTACATCTTGGGGGATATTTTGAACATACGCAAAATTTTAATTTCTTTACTTCTACATCTACTTATGTAACAAAATATATTTTTAAAAATTAAATATACCTTTAAACATCAAAGTTTCTATACCTAAAGCTTGCACGATTTGCAATGTTATAGCAATATTTTCAGTGTGGAACATCCAGTATTTCCTTGCCACATTCTTAGTTTATGCAACTCTGTCTTTTTGGTACTTTCTCAGAACTGACAGTAGAACTTTTTCTCAATAAGATCAATGATGAAAGATAACACCAGAAACTTTTCCAATAATATGAAGTTTAATTAGAAGTTTTTAAGTGAATGTATGTATGTATGTATGAATGCATGTATGTATCTCGGTGTATGTGTGTGTGAGAGAGTATATCTGTGCTGTGTGTCTATGTTTATGTGTGTTTATCCTCCTAGGATAGTGAGTGAACTAATGTACAATAGAAAACAAAAATCCAGTTAATAAAGACTCTTTCAGGAAAGCATCTATATGTTCCATATCTAGAATTTAGCAATATCACATGACTATTTTTAAAATGAAACATCAGAGTCCATTGCTAAGTATAAAACACAGTAATATATAGCAAACCCTTATTTTGAGGTTTTAAATTTTCAGTCTGTATATGATTAGAATGTCTGGAGCTCATGTCTTAATCTAAAACCTGTTTCATGATGTGATTGGTACTGTCTTCTGTCATATGCCATTTTCATTTTACTTTTCACATTCTACTTGTCTATTCTGACATTTTTACTTATTTGTTTGAGAGAGATTTCCTCTGCAGCCCAGACTTTTCTACAGCTTATGGTTATTCTATTTTACCCTTCCAAGTAATAAGATCACAGTCATTTGCTATTATGGCCATACAGTTTTTCCATTTTCTATTAAGTTGAGCATTAAGAGGTGCATGAATTAGTATTTGTTTTGCGGAATTGGTTGTTTGTGTGTTTATATCCACCAATGGTAAAATCCTTACATTTTGGCCTATGTGTTTAAATTACTTTGGCTTATTAATTGTTTATATTATCAAGTAAATTTTAGATGTTTTTATGATTGGATATAATAAAAGTTTACTTAACGTTAAGTATAAAAAGTTGCATTATAGAATCTATTTATGTATAAATATTAAAATAAAGAAGACTATGTATTTAAATGAGTTACCTTGAGAATCCACACTGGATAAAGTGATGATGATGGTAAGGGTCATGAAATAGAACAATTGGATTTCGTTTTGGAATTTATAGCCAGATGGTGAATATTGTGTGACAGTAATGTGTGTGTGAGAGTCCCTAATTTCATGATATCTCATTCAATTAAGTTCATGACATCTCATTGAAGCAAGTGCCAGATATGTGAGACCCCTGATTGCATGTGGTATTTGTAGTTCTTGGTTCTTTATTAATTTGTTCTATGATATAGGTCTTAAGCACGTGGGAGACATTGTCAATGCTAGAGATAGTTGAAGTGCAACTAAAGCACAAATTATATTAATCCTGTAGCAATATTACTGATATATATGCCATGACACACACACACACACACACACACACACACACACACACACACGTGTGTGTGTGTGTGTGTGTATGCATGCATGTTTTTCCAAGACGGGGTTTCTTTTTTGGTTTTGTTTTTATTTGTTTTTATGTGGGTTTTTTGGAGAAAATTCCTCTCTGTTATGTAGTCATATTTGTCCTTGAACTCTCCCTGTAAACCAGGAGAATAAAGAGCTCAAGGGAATCTGCCTGTTTGTTCTGTGGCTATTGAGATAAGTTTTCAATGAAAATATTTTAACCATTTCAGATGTTGAAAAGATATTTACATTTGCAGTAATCATTTAAAATGTTCCTAAAGTGGTATAACTTAGAGTCCCTTCATTTCACACAGCCTCATACAATATAGTCAAATATAGTGTCCCATATGCTACAATATGGATTATCTGATGCAAGTATTTACTCTAATACTTTCTCATCAGTTAATTAGGATTAATCAAAGCCTTCCTATTGAATTGCTATGAGGATTAACTAAAACACCTTCCACAAATGCTTATAAAGAAAAAAATTAAAGTTCCCCCCATTTTTTTTTTAAATTCTTCTCTCATATATATATCCTGACCTCAAATTCCCCTTCTTCCCTGTCCCCTAGTCTCTTCCTCAACCTCTTTCCCACAGAACTACCCACACCCACACTCCATGTCCCCTTAGAAAAGAGCGAAACTCCCAGGGACATCAATCAAACATGGGTTAACATGCTACAATAAGACCAGGCAAAGCCATCACATCAAGGTTGGATGAGGCAATGCAATAGGAGAAAAAGGGTCTTACAAGTAGATAAAACAGTCACATATAGCTTTTGGTCATACTTTTAGGAATACCTAAAAAACACCAAGCTGTTCAATTATTGTATATATACAGAGGACCTAGGTAAGACCCCTAAAGGCTCCCTGTTTCTGTGAGCTCCTTTTAGTCCTAGTCAGTAGATTATGTGGTCTTTGTTCTCATGGTGTTCCTGACCTTTGTGGTTCCCCCTCCAATCATTCCTCCTCTCTTCCATAGGACTACTCAAGGCCTGGCTAATATCTGTTTGTGGGACTTGATATCTGTTCCCATCAGTTGCTGATTGAAGTCTTCCTGGTCTCCTTGGCATATAGCCAAAGGACAATCAATCCTAAAACAAAGACACTTGCTCATCTGTGTTCATATAATCATTATTCATAATAGCCAGAGACTAGAAAAAAAATTAGATCTCCCTCAACTGAAGAATGGACAAAGAAAATGTGGTACATTTACACAATGGAGTATTACTCAGCTGTTAAAAACAATCATATCATGAAATCATATCCATCCATTTGTAGCAAATGGATGGAACTAGAAAGGATCATGCTAAGTAGGTAACTGAGGCCCAGAAAGACAAATATGTTTTATAGTAACTCATAAGTGCACATTATGAGTTACTGTTAAGTGAATCTATAGATCCAGAGAGGCAAGTAACCAGGAAAGCTCAAGGAGAGAAACATGGAAATCCCTTGCAAGGGGAAATAGAATAGATTTTGCAAATTTATTGGAAGTCTATAGGATTGGGAACAGGAGGGATCAAGTCGGGCAGGGGGAGAAAATACTGGAAAAAATAACTGGAATTGAGGGCATATTTAAGGAAAGGGGTAAAAACCTTTTGTAATGGAAACTCCATGGAATCTACAAGAATAAACTTGGTAAAGACTTCAAGTAATGCGGTCACTGAGTCTGAATGGGTCATCTTCTGTAACTCAAGTGAAGTTATTGGGACACCAACACAGATTCAACACCTTCGATCTACAATTTGCCCTACCTGCAGTGTGTTCTGGGATCAGAGTTTGTAAAATATTAAGACGTTGATTTTATTAATATCTTTCTGTCCAAATAAAGGAATCCTCATAGTGGGAAATTTTGCTTCCCCAAATATTGTTCTAATGCATCTTCTGTAAATTAAAAATGCTAGGCATGCTGACTAAGTTCCTTGCTGTTAGAAAAAGCACTAATTAAAATTAAATATTTCTTTTGATTTTTTTTCAGTTTATTTATTTTTTATTAAAAATTGCCATCTTCTCCCCTCCTCCTCCCCCTTCCCTCCCCTCCCCTCCACCCACACCCCCACTCCCTCCCTCTTGAGGCCAAACAGCCATCAGGGTTCTCAAGTTGCATAATATAACCAAAATTCATATAATTGAATAAAATTATAGCAATTGCTCTTAGTTTTTGTGATATATGATTTTCAACATTAGTGAAATAAAGTAGTACAAACACCATATTATTTAAGAAAGCTTCAGCCCCAGGTTATTACTGGAACTCATGAAGAGATTATGAAAGAATAGTGATTTTAAAATTGACATGAGAATGATTCAAATTTTCAAAAGAGAACATGTTATTCTTAATAATTACACAACATAATTGGAGATAGGATTAGCAAAGATTATCAGTGTTTCCTCTGCTTAAACTATGAGTCCTAAGAGTAGAAGAAGAAAATCCAGATTTCCCACAAGAAATTGTTGCCTTTTTGTAATGAAATATTTGAGGAAGTTTATTTTTTTTCTCGAAAGTACAAAGAACCCTCCATGTAGAGAAAGGACTTCATAAAATGTGATGAACAAATATCCTCATAATTTTACTTTAAGTTATACATGAAACAGATGAATAGTGACCAACTTTATTTATAAAACTTTAACAAATATATTCTTTATACACCAAAACACACAATGTTAAATATTTATTCTAAGTAAGCAAATGGTGTGTTGTCTTTTAAGAAAATGAGAAGTTCTAATATCCAAGCACATGTTATCCCTTTATGAAGGAATTTGTAAATGATTTAATTTATATAACATTTTAAACTATACAAGATTATTTAATGACTTAATGGATCACATACTTTGCATAATTATCAAAACCAAAGCAGTTATAGTGAGAATGGCATAAATTTTCAATTTACCATGAATCCAAATTAACATCACCATTGTTTAATAAAACCCCAGGTAAAGCTATCAAGAACTTTTCACAAAGCATGATACATAAATGAAACATGGCATTAGCTCCATATGAAGTGAACAGTGAACTATAGGAGTTGTGTTTCTTTCCTATTCTCTAGGAAATTAGAGCCCATGGAGAAGAAAGCCTTCTGGTGTTTGAATTACTTTCACAGCCTCACAAGTTTGATTGCTCTATCTTGTCCCCATCCCTGACATTTTGTCATATTTTCTGTGGTAATGGCTGCATATGTTATTGAAAATGTAATTCTGCAAGTGTAACTTGATAAGAAATTTGCATAATTGTTGATTGCAAATCAAGTCTCCAAGGAACAGTAGTGTGACAAATAAAATGGCTGAAACTGTTCTCAAGGCTTCATCCTGTAAATAAAACCAGAACACAGGAAATAGGAAAAGGAAGAAGTTGTCTGTTGATCATAACAATAATATACAATGCACTAATATCATTATTTAGCTGAGAGCTTATGAAATTCTTTTTAGTGGAAGGACTTACTTTTTATTTTAGTAGGTGTGATTTTTAAGAGATTATAGTCTACTCAATATCGATATTTTTTAGATTTAAAGTAGATAATAAATTTAATTTTACTTGATTTTTATTGCAAAATATTTCACATTGTTGATGGGAAAATACTGTTGAACATTAGGCTATAATGCTATATGTGTGTGTATGTGTATAGAATATACTCCTGTGTGCGGGGTGAAGCCAGGGGTAGATGTCAGATGCTTATCTCTCTTGTCAATTCTGCTGAGACTGGGTGGCTAGCATCTAGCAAGACCCAGCAGTCGTCCATTCTCTGCCTACCTAGATGGGAGACTTGAGGTTACAGCAGTGTGATGTCATGTGAAATTTTATTTGGCTTCTGGGGAATAAATTCAGGGCTTCATACTGATGCAGCAAGGACATTTATTGTCTACTGAACCATCTCTCAATACACATATATCACATGTATATGATTGTTTTTAGCATAGTAAAGCCAAAAACATGTATAATTTATTTTCTGATTTGCATATATTAGCATTTGTAGTGGATTAACCAGGGAGTTTATTGGAAACTGGTTTTATTCACACTTGTCCTTGAAAATGAACACACAAATAAGGGTATGTCCCCTTTGCATCACAACGTTAGGTCTCCTCAAAAACATGAATTTGAGAGCAAGAAAAGCATTTCAACTCAATATAAGGCTTAAAATCTGTAGGTTAATTTTACAAAGAAGTAGATATACGTCAGACTCTTTTTAGAAACAGTAATGAAAATGTTTCTTAAAATGACAATTAATAGGTACTTTTATACTTTCAAATTTAAAGAATAGTACTTGAATACATGAAGAAAATATACTGAAAAAATCTGAATATTTTTACATATTAAAAATCTATATAATAATGCTATAATTCAACAAGTAAACAACCTTAATTTTACCTTAAATTAAAAAAATGTGATGACAAAATTGTTTATATTTGGTGCAGTGCTTAATGAATATCAAACTTGAATTATCACTTCTAAACTATTGTTTTACAGCTTTGCACACAGACTTACTATATACAAATACATGTCACTAAATGCAAGTTGTAAAAAATATTAAGGACTGATCAAAAATAAAAGAACAGATCATTACAAGAGTTTTCTTAAGGTGGTATGATGAAGACCTTCTACACAGCAACAGAGTAATAAAATATCCTGATGTTTCAATAATAAGTTGGAGGTCAAAGCAGAAATAAACAGTGTCTTTCCTTATAAAGTATTAGAGATTTAATCCATTATTAGTTATAAGGTGAAAGAGGCTATAACATTCCCACTTCTAGGCAAAAACAGGAAATTTTTAATTTGGGTATCTATGGAAAGTACCTGTTTGTATTTTTTTATTTTTCACTCTCTATGGTTGATACATTTGATAAATTCCCTAAATATATTTGAAATGAATGAGTCAGCTGATAGCATATGGGTTAATTTGAATCATTCTGAAACAGGATCTTACCTTTTCCTTTTTAAAAAATTTTATAGAATATATTTTGATCATATTATTTTTCCTTACCATTTCAGAAGTCCCCTTAACCAAAACCAAATGTTATGTTCTTTCATGCTCTTAAAAAAATCAAAACCAAACACACACACATACATGCACTCACACACAAACACACACATGCATACAAAAAACAAACACACACATACCAACGGCAACGTGGAGCTTAAGAAAAATAGACAATGCTTGAAAGAATAATTCTTGAGTAAAGCAAGCCAGATGTAGCAAGGCAAGCATTACTTCACTTCCCTTATTTATGAATGCTAGCCTTTAGGCTTCAGGTGTGTGTGTTTTATTCAGAATAGAGCAAAATTAGGTAACTAGTAAGTGACGTGGGTGAAAGAGCACATCTTTTTTTTTTTCTCTCATTTTTTTTTTATTAAAAATTTCCATCTCCTCCCCTCTTCCTTCCCCTTCCCTCCCCTCCCTTCCACCCATACCCCCACTCCACCCCTCTCCAAGACCAAGAGCCCTTAGGGTTCCCTTCACTATGTTAAGTCCAAGGTCCTCCCAGCTCCCCCTAAGTCCAGGAAGGTGAGCAACCAAACTGACAAGGCTCACAGTGAGCCTGTCCATGCTGTAGAGTTCATGCTCATCGCCGTTGTCCTTGGTTTCTCAGTCCTCCTCCACCGTCAGCCACATTCAGAGAGTCCGGTTTGGTCCCCTGTTCCATCAGCCCCATTCCAACTGGACTTGGTGATCTCCCGTTAGATCTGTCCCACCGTCTCAATGGGTAAACGCACCCCTCACGGTCCTGACTTCCTTGCTCATGATCTCCCTCCTTTTGCTCCTCATCAGGACCTTGGGAGCTCAGTCCGGTGCTCCTATGTGGGGCTCTGTCATTTTCTCCATCTTTAAAGAAGGGAAAGCAGAAAAGAGATCAAGAGTAAATTAAAGTAGGTGAATTAAAAGGGAGTGATTTGGGAGTCAGAGCTGATGACAGAATGCGTAGAGGGCTTACTAAATCTAAGGCCTTTTAACAATCATGTGGAAACGAAGTCCTGTAGAACCTGTGTAAAGTATTTACATAAAAATACATTTAATTTGAGTTACCACCTAAAGAGAGAGACAATGTCCCAACTACACTTTATATGTTATGCATTAAACACTTCCCCTCAGTACCAAGAACAGGTTAAATCTATTGAAATAATTGCCTGAAGGGCTCCAGTAAGCCTATCAAACATTACAGAATATTGCTAGTAGCACTGGCTATTTTTGATGACTGAAATACACAACTGATGAAGACATCACATACTCTTGTCACTGAACATGAACAAAATGATAATTGGTGCTTAATCTGTAGTTTTATGCAGGTGACTAGTATTCATAGTTCTGGAAGGCATTATACACACTACAGAAGGGGAAATGATATAAATGTCACTCACATCAAAACAATGAGAGCTAAATAAGCAAACTGAAAGATATCAGTGGTGCAACAATGGCACAAGTATAACTGAAGTAGATATACTCTTCTTGATTGGACTGAAAGGACTGGTCTGTAAGATGAAATTCATACCTGACACTGTTAATAAGTCAAAGAATGTGAAACTAGATATGTCATGAAGATATTCCCTAGGAGAAAGCCGAATACTTTTATTCTATTAACACATCAACAAAATGACCCCTAATTATGTATTCCTCAGTCATAGATCAGAGAATTACTCATCCTTCGTCAGCGAAATATATTAGTAGATTGTAATAATCACAGAAACTAATGTTTGAACTTTTTGGAAGTACTCAGCCATCCAAGGCCTTTCTCTCATAACAGCCTTCAAGTCTCAGGGATCAATGGAGAGAAGGAAGAAAGATTATAAGACATAAAAGTGGTGGAAAATTCCAAGGAAACAACATTTCTATTTGGAGGAAATATGAGCTCACTGCAATGCTGATCACATGTACAGGACCCGTACGAGTACAGTCCAGACAAAATACCAGTAGAAGAAGTAGGAGTGAACACAAAATCCAATCCGTAATCAAGAAGCTGCTTTCACCTCTTCACTGCTAGGAGAGATAATTAGTTTGCTTCAGTGGAATAACACTGGGTATATCAAACACACGTAATGGCGGGTCTCAGGATCTGCTGAATATGTTAGATAAATTGTTGCAAGAATCAGTTTATTTTATATTAAAATGAGATCATGTGTATTCAACAAACAAGTGTATATTAGAGAAAATCCCTTGGAGATGTGCTAAACATGAAATGTGTTAGTAATATGAAAAATAGTGACATTTAACTTCTTCCTTAACACTTTTTAGTAATTTTCTATCCATATTAATTGCTTATATTCCTTATGAAAATATGGGAGAAGTAGCAAGTTGTTCTTTTATGATGATGATATAAAATAAAATCAACAAATTTCTCATATATTGCTGAAACAATAGTACTATTTTTTTACAATTAGACAAATAATATAGTAATTGATTGTTATGTTTGTATACCTAAAGAAGTACATTTTATAAAACCCCACACATTTTTTATATCATCATTATGCATAATGAATAAACATGTAAGCTTCTCACATGTTTATTGCAAGAAAAAGATGGCATACACATAATGCAGTATTATGCAGATACAGAGATCTAGGAACTACTGGCTAGTTTTGTATGTCAACTTGGCACAAGCTAGAGTTATCAGAGAGGAAGGAGCCTCAACTGAGGAAATGTCTAGAAGAGATTCAGCTGTAAGGCATTATCTCATTTAGTGATCAATGGAGGAGTACCCAGCCTACGGTGGATGGTGCCATCCCTGGTCTGCTGGACCTAGTTTCTATAAGAAGATTGGTTGAGAAAACCATAGGAAGCAAACCAGTAAGCAGCTCCCTTTGATGGCCTCTGTATCAGCTCCTGCCTCCAGAATCCTCTCCTGTTTGAATTCTCTCCTGACTTCCTTTAATGATGAACAGCAATGCTGAAGTATAAACCAAATAAACCTTTTCCTTCACAAATGGCTTTTTGGTCATTGTGTTTCACCATGGCAATAGAAACCCTAACTAAGACAGGTACTAATATATGCTATATAATACATGATTTTTGGAACATTTTGGAATTAAAAAAAAAACAATTACTAAGTGATTCCATTCTTAGGATGTTGCTAACATAGAAAAATCTAAATGTGTATATTTAAAAAGTCAATTATATGTTGCCAAGTCATTGTAGGGAGTTATTGATAATAAATAAGCTAAGTTGTGAGCTAATGAAACCAGTTTTGGAACTAGATAGTGAAATTGCTTGTTTTGTGTCTAATCAAAATTCATTTATTTGAACATTTTAACAAGCAATTTTTCTAAACTGCAAATCAATCACAAAGATAATTTCCAGAAAATATGTGAAATGGAAGCTTCAGGATATTTGACACTTAAACTACTTCATAAACTGTGGATATCCGTCAGTAGGAATGATTGAATGCTGCCTAATACAGTATTAACAAAATCGGTAAAGTTCTTACCCCATACCCATTGTTGTGTTAAGCATTTTTTAATGTCCTGTTTTTCTTTAGCCATTTCTACTTTATTTGGAGATAGCTTTAAGTTTACTTATTTAAATATGAGGACGCTAAAGGGCAAGGGATGTGTGCTGGTAGCTGTGTCGTCGATTCAGGGAGGGGAGCAGAGAATAACGTAGAAGTCAATAAAATCAATTATAAGACAGTAAAAAAGGAAAAAAGAAAAAGAAAGTGTGAAGAGGAGATAAAGACAGTCCCATCGCAGCAGTATAGCACTGTTTCGTGAGCTGGTCCACGTGAAGTGATCAGAACAGGTGAGGGATGGCACAACATGATGGACTTTTTCATCTAGATGGGGCCTCGATAGCTACATATTTGGCTATAATTTTACTGTATTTCAGTGAGCATATTTTTTTCATGAAATTGACATTTCAATAAGTTCAATTTGAATAAAATTGATTGCATTCCATGACGTGAGTCAGCCTCATTTAATCAGATAAAGGACTTAGACCAAAACTAAGCATTAACTCTCACTTTCTGGGGTCTGTTAATAGAAGCAATCTACAGTTCTTCCAGCCTCCCATGAAGCTGCGACTTATAAGCATTTGTCATAATCATGCATGCCTTTTTCATTATCTTCCTTCTATATCCCTTAGAGAAAGCAGAGACGTGGACACTTAGTATGAACACACCATAATTACTTTTGACAACTTTGAAAAAAGTATGACAATAACTGCAGAAAAGGATTCTGTTTATAGACAATAAATGTGTTTCCTACACATAGATAAAAATACAGAACTATTCTATGGAATACATAATGGAAAAATTGATTCATACAATTCCCCAAGCATTTCTTTGGTTTAATTTCACCCTGTATGGATTTTGTTGTTTGAATGGAAAGGCCTGTAAAATATTTAGGATTTTTTAAAAGATTTAGAAACCAATAAAGCAAGCAACAAGAACAAAAAGCATTCTGAAAAATCTATGCTACATGGATTTGGAGACACAATTACTTGCAGCTGGGGAATAATTGACAGTAAAATACTAGGACGAGAAGGAACAGAGATTTGTCATGATTCAAATGGAGGAATAAAGGTAAAAAATAGAAAAGATGTAAAGTGAATATAGATATTAGCAATTTTTCTGCATGCTATCTTGGTCTCTAAGTGCTGCCACAATCTCATAAATAATTTAATCAGTGAAAAATTCCTACTGTACATAACAGTATACAAACATGCCTAGTAGTCTTTTTGCCTATTTGAAGAACATTTAATAGTATGCGAGGCACTAATACAATTTCTCCAACTAATGTTTTGATTACTATTAAAACTGACATAATGCATTCATTTCATTGTGGTTAGTTCAAACTCTCAAAAAGGTCTCTGAAATAAATTATGTAATATCTGTAGAAAGTAAAATGGTTCTTTTACTGAGTTCTGAAGGTCTCTCTCTCTCTCTCTCTCTCTCTCTCTCTCTCTCTCTCTCTCTCTCACACACACACACACACACACACATCTCTCCCTCCTCTCTCTCTCTCTACACATCTATGTAAAGTGCTTTAGCTATATCTGAAAACTAATTACTGGAAGAAAATTCTTGCTAACAGTCTCACAAAAAATTGATAGCAAAGTCACAAATATAACCTAGTAATTTATAGTTTCATGTCCAGACTTTAGTCATTGAAGCAGACGAGTTGATAGTTTCTCTTATTGATCACCTTTAGCTTTTAATTTTTTTCCAAAATTCACTTTTATAGACGTACATAATTCAGAAGGTCTGCATGGCTTCTATAACAGAAAAATGTATGTATAGAATTCATTTGCTGAGGCTAAAAAATATTATAAAACCGAAGTGGTTGGGGTGATAAGCCCAAACAGTGCTTGATATTTTATGGTGATAAATAACCAGCAAAATGACAAAGATATGGCTGATGTTCTCACAATAATCTAGAAGCCTCACTTACTCTGTCTAACCACATACTTGTTGGGAAATAAATGGTAATGAAATATTTGCCGAAGAGTCTTATACAAATGGTATTTTCAAAGCATGAAAATGTACTTCTATCATCTCAAGTGCAGATACCATTAAACCTGAAACAGTTAAACATTGTGTACGATAAAATTAGGAAGCTAAGCCGCAGAGACTAGTGTAGGAAATGCAATAACTAAAGTAGCAAAAGAGACTGCATACATCTCACACTGTGCTTCCAAGTGCTGTGTAAGTGTAGTGAGGAGCGGCGGGCTGCATCCCACCACTTGGCTCCTGGCCGCCCAGCTAGCTTTACCCAAAATAATTACACACAAATTGTATTCTTTTAAACACTGCCTGGCCCATTATTTTCAGCCTCTTACTCACATCTTGACTAACCCCTATCTAATAATCTGTGTAGCACCACAAAGTGGTGCCTTACCAGGTAGATTCTAGCGTGCGTCCATCTTGGGCTGGAGCTTCATCGCGCGTCTGTCTTCTCTCTCTGAGCAGAGGCACGGCAGTCTGACTAACTTAAGAGAGGCGTGGCATCTGACTGAGCCATCTACCTCACTTCCTTCTTCCTGTTCTGTCTACTCCGCCCACCTAAGGGCTGGCCAATCAAATGGGCCAAGGCAGTTTCTTTATTGAAATCAGCACAAACAGAAGACTCTCCCACATCATGTAAGACTAAACTCCAGTGTGAAGAGGCTGTTGATTTTTATTCTCAGTCTTAGGACTTGGTAACACTGATTTTGCTGCCTATTAATTTAGCAAGGGAGGGATAGCATAGAATATTCTTACAGACAATATGTTTAAAAAGGAATGATAATTGAGTATTATAGCAGAGGCCAAAGAAGCACAGTAGATTCTTTTACCTTTATGTCTTTCCTTTTCCTTCCTTGTCCTTCCATCTCTCTTAATAGCACAGAAAACTAAAACACTGTGGAATATTCACAGTGATATAGTCATATCTGATTAAATTTCTGATGAATAGATAAAAATGGAAATTCACTATCAAGTCCAGATAAAACAGCATTACTATTATTAGTAGTAGTATTCACAGTCATAGTCATAGTAGTATTAGCAGTAGGAGTTGATTTTCAGGGCAGCTCCAGGGCATTTTTTGCATATAGGCACACCTGCCTTGTTTTTCAGAGGCTTTACTAAACGAATTTTTAGAAATTTAGATATATTCCAGTAATGCTGGAGAGCTTTGGTTTTTACTATTAAAAATAGATTCTTCTCTCAAATAATACATCCCAACCAGTTTTCCATTCCTTCATTCTTCCCAACCATCCCCCCAAATTCACTTTCTCTATTTTTTCTCTTCAGAAAAGAGCAGGCCTCCAAGTGAAGACAGCCAATCAGGACAAACGTAGACACTATAAGTCAAAGTAGACACACTCATTCCAGGCTGGATGATGTAATTCAAGAGGAGGCAAAGAGTCCCAAGAGCATGAATTTTATGTCAATTGAAACAAGCTAAAGTTGTCTGAAAAGGGGGAGCCTCAATTGTGAGATGCCTCCAAAAGATACAGCTATAGGGCATTTTCTTAATTGGTGAGTGAGAGAGAAGACCGAATGAACAACCAACCTTCTCCTTTTTTCCCTTTTTACCATTTTAAATAAATGGTTTTTTTTTTTTTTGTTTTTTGTTTTTTGTTTGTTTTTCGAGACAGGGTTTCCATGTAGTTTCTAGAGCCTGTCCTGGAGCTAGCTCTTGTAGACCAGGCTGGCCTCGAACTCAGAGATCCGCCTGCCTCTGCCTCCCGAGTGCTGGGATTAAAGGCGTGCGCCACCACCGCCCGGCCAATAAACGTTTTTTTTTTTTTTTTTTTTTTTTTTTTTTTTTTTTTTTTCAAGAAAAAAGGAAGAAAACAGACTGAGCCATCTGCGACAAGTAAGTCAGTAAAGAGTACTTCTCTATGGTCTCTGTATCACTTGTAACTACAGATTCCTGCTCTATTTGAGTTATTGTTCTGAATTCCTTTAATTGTGGACTACAATTTGGAACTGTAAGCCAGATTAACCCTTTTCTCTCCAACTTGCTGTTTGGTCATGTTGTTTCATCATGACAATAGAAACACCAAGACAAATTGGTACCAGGAGTGGGGTATTGCCGTGGCCATGTTGTTTTTGGCATAATTGTGCAAAGGACTTTGGACTTTTACCTAGAAAAGTCATTAAGTATTGAAAACTCAGTATGATGTTCTATAGTAACTGGGAAGATAAGAATGTTGGAAACTTTCAGTGTGGTAGATGCCTGGCTTGTGAAGTTTCAAGGGAAGTTTAAAGACTCTGTGATATTGTTTGCTATTTTGAACCAAGCGTCTGTGGCTATGGTCAGTATGGCCTGAAGAATCAGTAGTAATTAACAAGAGAGAAGCACCATTGAATTGAAACCTTTGAATTATTGGAAGAATTGATGCTGACTTGCTGGAGATGAGAAATTACACATGATTAAGAAGAACTGGGTTTTGATTCTACTGTATGTACTGGCTTTGTGGGAACCTAGTCTGTTTGGATGCTCACCTTCCTAGACCTGGATGGATGGGGGAGGAACTTGGACTTCCCACAGGGCAGGGAACCATGACTGCTCCTTGGACTGGAGAGGGAGGGGAAGGGAGATGGGGAAGGGGTAGGGAAATGGGAGGAGGGGAGGAGGTGAAAATTTGTAAAATTATGTAATTTAATAAAAAAATGAAAAAAATAAAATAAAAAAGAATAAACAACTGAGCTAAAATCTTCTAGGACATGTTTAAGAGAGTTAGTACCCTAAAGCTATGATTCAGATGTAGCCAAATTGTACCTTATATTGGCAGGCAAATTTGTAATTTTAAGAGTCACACAAGTGGTGCTGGTTTCAAAGACATGTAGGGATCATGGGAAATAGCTTAGGCTTGAGACTGTGAGAGACCAGGAGAGGTCAATGGTGAATGTGCAAACTCTATGGCAGTTGAAAGGTTCAGGACTGAAGGAGTCACACAGAGAAGTTGAATCTTGACAGAATGAAGAGAAAATAAGAGAAGCTGTTAGTGAACATAGTACTCAGTTTGCAGCAAGAGACCCAGCATTTTGAAGATACCTGTAACCTGGGGCAACCTCCAAGAATAGAAGCAGCAGTGGATAGAGTCAATCAAAGCCTGGAAGACAAGGTGTGTGTGTGTGTGTGTGTGTGTGTGTGTGTGTGTGTGTGTGTGTGCTGCAGAAGACCAATCAGGAGATGTGGTCCAAGCTCAGACTATCATAAGTGTATCTCACATCTGGAATTTGCATTATTTACACTGTTGGGAGTTCTGTTTTGCATTGTTCAAACTGGACTGTGTCCTGGTTCTTACTTCAAGAAGTAAAAAAGAACTTGCTTTTTGATTTTAGAGGAGCCCACAGTTGAGAGACTTTAAACTTCCTTTAAAAAGAGATTTGAGGGATATAAAGAAATTTGACTTTTAAAAGCAACTTGAAATTTTAAGAAGACAACTTTCAAAGTTTTTGAATTCGTAAGACTGTGGGACTTTTTAAGTTTATAAAAAGTTCAATTTTGCTGGACAATTTTACTTTAACTCAAAACAAAGTGAAGTTGTCTCAAGGCAGGGATCCTCAATTGAGAAAAAAAAAAGCTTCCATGGGATCCAGCTGCAGGCCATTTCTTAATTGCTGATTGATAGGGAAAGACCTGGGCCATTGTAGTGGCAATTCCTGGGCTTGTGAAAAAAAAAAAAAAGCAGTTTGAGCAAGTCACGCATATCTAGTATCCCTATTTTGCCTTTGCATCAGTTTTACACCTTCAGATTCCTCCTCTATTTAAGTTCCTGTCATGTTTCTTTCAACGATGGACTCTAATTGGATGTATAAGCCACATAAACCCTTTCCTCCCTAATTTGTTTTCTGGTTATGGTATTTCACTGCAGCATTGCATAACCCGAAGACGTTATTCCTATCTATCTCTTTCTGTGTATTGGTGGCCTATGCCTTTAATCTCTGCACTCAGAAGGCTTTTATTAATTATAAAAAATATTGTGTTTTTTATGGCATCTAAAACATGGCTATAAAATACTTTATCATGTATTACCTATTAGCCTACCTTTCTGGGAATATTTTTTCAAGGTGTGTTACTTTTGTTTATGCTGTGGAACATTTGTTTAATGATGTAAAGATGTGTTGTTGCTGCTGTTTATGCTGCATTTGTTTAACTCTGTGAAGCTGTGATTCTCTGCCTGTATAAATCACCTGATGGTCTAATAAAGAGCTGAATGTCCAATAGTGAGGCCAGAGCAAGGATAGGTGGGGCTGACAGGATGAAAGAATTAATAGAAGGAGAAATGAGGTAAAGAGGAGCAATGAGAGAACAAAAACAGAAAGCTATCAGGGACCAGCCACACAGCCACTGAGCAAGTCATGGAGCAAGAGGTAAAGTAACATTTATAAAAATTAAAAAAGAAGGAAATTGATCTCCTATACCATTGAGTTCAAGTGTACTTCCCACTTTCTCTTCTAAGAGGATCAGTGTGGCTGGCTTCATGTTGAGGTCTTTGATCCATTCGGACTTGAGTTTTGTTCATAGTGATATATATGTGTCTATTTTCATTCTTTTACATGTTGATATCAAGTTATGCCAGTACCATTTGTTGAATAGGGCTTTTTTTTTTTACATTTTATATTTCTGCTTCTTTGTCAAAAATCAAGTGTTTGTAGGTGTGTGGATATATATCTGGATCTTCGATCCAGTTCCATTGGTCCCTCTGTTTCTATGCCAATACCATGCTGTTTTCAGTAATGTATCTCTGTAGTAGAGTTTGAAGTCAGGGATTGTGATACCTCCAGAAGTTCCTTTACTGTATAGATTGTTTTGGTTTTCCTGGGTTTTATGCATTTTCATAAGAAGCTGAGTATTGTTCTTTTGAAGTCCGAGAAGAATTTTGCTGCAATTTTGATGGGCATTGCATTGAATCTGTAGATTGCTTTGGGTAAGATTGCAGTTATTACTATGTTAGTTATTCTTACCCAAGAGCATGGAAAATCTTTCCATTATTTGGTGTCCTCTTCAATTTTTTTCTTCAAAGCTTTAAAGTTCTTGTCATACCACAAGAACATTTGCTCGACTATGTTCATAGCAGCATTGTTTGTCATAGCCAGAACTTGGAAACGACCTCAATACCCGTCATTCTAAGAATGGATAAGGAAAATATGGCACATTTACACAATGGAGTACAACACAACAGAAAAACAGGCATCTTGAGTTTTGCAGACAAATTGATAGATTTGGAAAACACTATACTGAGTGAGGTAACTCAGACCCAGAAAGACAAACATCATAGGTACTCACTGTTAAGTAGCTTTTAGACATAAAGCAAAGAAAACCAGCCTACAATTCTAAATCCCAGAGAATATAGACATACATGGATCTAGTCTACATGGGAAGTAGAAAAAAACAAGATCTCATGAGTAAATTATGAGCATGGGGAACATGGGAGAGGGTAGAAATGGAGGGGAGAGCTAGTGAGGGTAGCAGAAAAAATGTATAGCCCAATAAAAGCAATAAAAATGTTTTTTAAAGCACCTAAAAATGTGCACTATTCTGGATAGTTTTTTTTTTTTTGGTTGTCAAATTGATACAGGCTGGAGTTATCTGAGGAAAAAAGAACCTTAATTGAGAAAATAGTTTTTTAAGTTGGGCTATAGGCAAGTCTATAAGACATTTTCTTGACTGGTGATGCATGTGTGGTGGTCTAGTCAGTTTGAGTGGGTCACATATGGCCCTGTGGTTCCAGGCAATAAGCAGCTCCTGCCTCCACATTCCTGCACTGTTTGAGTTCCTGCACCATCTTTCTTCACTGATGGAACTCAAAGTACAGCAGAAAAGTATAAGCCTTTCATTCCTAAGTGAATTTGATCAAGATGCTAAAATAAGGCTGGGCAATTATAAGAAAGAGTAAGACCCTGCTTGCTTGATTTATTTGGGAGCTGCATGGTGGACTTCTGAAAAAGTCAAAAGACAAAAAAGCCAAAAGAATTAAAGGAGTAAAATAACACAACACTAACCTAGCTCCTCTTCTCCACTGCTCCCTTTGCTCTACCCGCAAGTCCATCTTATAATGTTTGTATTATTACTATTGTTTTCTTTATTTTCTATTTGTTCTTGCAACATAGATACACAAAAAGAATATATAAATACAATTTCCTGAGTTTATTTTGTTTTGAATTTTAGTATATGTTTTTAGGGTTGCACATGTTATTTTAGATACCTAATTATGGGCTCTTCATGAAGAGAGTCTGGTTCTCCTTCTCTTAGAAGTCATTAATTGCCTGTAGATCTTCATGTAGGGATGGGAATTTGTGAGATTTTCCCATCATCTACATGAGCATATCAGCTAAAATTGTTAATTGAAGATTTCTTTAAGTAACCATAATTTTGAGACTCCATGGATGCAGTTTCTTTTTCCTATATGAAAGTCATTGTCTCATAAGAGTCTTCCTGGTCCACTGGCTCCAAAAGTCTTATGAGTTGCTCTTTTACTTGTAGTGGAGACACATAACCCTAGTGTTACAGGATGAATTACAAATCTATTAATAACTTAGGGTATGTTAAGTAATGACATGTCAAAAACATTTAATATTCCAGAATTCTCTCTTTTTTAAAGTTATATGTTTTATATGTGTTCCCTATGAACCATAAATTAATTATGAAACATTTTTTGGTTTAATGCTTATATAACTATCTGTTACCAATGGTTTATAACTGTTAGAAGCCATTTCTTGTGAAATGAAGGTGATATAATAGCATATTTCAAATGTTATAGTTCCTGAAGACAAGTGCCATTTAGAAACATGGAAAACTATACATTTCACTTGCATGCATATGCTTTATCACTAATCATATTAATGTTATACAATAAGTATCGTCCTTCTATTTTCACACTTCTTTATTTCATGTCAACAGGAATTTTCTGTAAAACAAATGATAAAACATGCATACCAAGGACAAAAGCATTATTGAAGAAACATAGTAACATATTTTATTGTCTTTATATTATACATATATATATATCAAATATTAATTAGGTGAGAAGGTTAATTGTAGCTCCAAACAACAAAACCATCTGTTCATAAGTAATATGGGAGTCACTATGAATCTCATTAATGAATCCTTGACCTTAGCTAGTTATTTTTAACTCAATAGCTTGGAGACTGCTGACAGAGTTTAATGCCAGTAGTTATCATATTAATCAACTCAATAAACTAATTTAAGTAGAACAAACTGATTTTGAAAAGAATATCACTCATTTAGTTTGTTAAAACTTGCAAATACCTAATACCATATAATTAAGTTAATGTATAGATTTCCTCAAAGAAAAATGTTCATAGTGATATTAATAAATAGGTTACAAATTATAATATTAAAATATATATTGACCCGTAGGATGTAACATTTCTTGAAAACTTCTAAAAATTTATACTCTCATTACTGTTATGAAAATAAAACACAATTAAAAATGAAAGTCACCATACATTTATGGGATGTGTTTAAAAATTTATTAATTCCCAAGACAGTAGCATTCATAATATTTTGTAAATATATTATCCAAGGGAAAATTCTATATCTATTCCTATTCTATCTATAAGTTTACTCTTAATATTTCTTCAGTTTTATCAAATTGAACACTCTCACATTCATATCTTCTAAACATCTAAATGAATAGTCACTTTTCACATTAATTCTCTATGTATATACCCACACATATGCTATTGCTCATATAAATATAAAGTATTCCATTGATTGTAATATGTACATGACCACTTATTGTTATGTATTAAGAATGCAAAATTAATGTTAAATATGCTTGCACATATTTATTGGTAATTTATTTTCATTTATTTATTTTATTGTTCTCTTGTTTCATTTTGAGTAATTGTAATGTTTTTTACATATTAACACCTCAATGGTCATAAATTATATGATTTATTTATTTTATTTTATATTTATACGTTTATTTAATTTTTTCTAATACATTTTATCATACAGTTTTCCTCTTCCAACTCCTTCTAGATAGTCCCCATCTCTATGTTAATTCCACTTCACGACTTGTAATATATCTTTCAACTAAAACATAAAACAAAAATCAAAACAAAGAAAAATCCAATAGGATGAAGAATATCATAATGAAACAATAAATAACATCAAAATAAGTAATCCATTTTGTGTTGGGAATCTACTAC
Organism: Arvicola amphibius; assembly: GCF_903992535.2. Classification (NCBI taxonomy): domain Eukaryota; kingdom Metazoa; phylum Chordata; class Mammalia; order Rodentia; family Cricetidae; genus Arvicola; species Arvicola amphibius. Next base: position 12,599,012 of record NC_052059.1, on the reverse strand, counting down.
TGGGCATGAAGCCCGCCTTCAAATGTGCTTAATTTAGCGTATATCATTATATTGGATAAATTGATTTTTCTTTATCCTAGAAGGTATCAATTACAAATATCTTCTTTTTTGTTAATTTTTAGACTTTAATCTACTTGTGTGCATCAGTACCTAATGTAAAGGGAATCTTGCATTTTTCCATATTTCCTTATTTATAGTACATATAATTGCTTATATATAGCAATATGATCTTCTAGGTTTCCAAATTTGCTTTCTAAAGGTTTTTTTCTGAAATTCTTCTTTTTATTATATATATTTTTAAAAAACTATATATTTTTTTAATTTTACATACCAAACCCAGTTCTAACTCTCTCCTCTCCTCCTGTTCCCTCCACCTTTCACCATACTCTACCGCCTATCCACACCTCAGAGAGTGTAAGGTGTAGTGATGAGTGGCGGGCTGTGGTCCTGCTGCCCAGTTCCTGGCCACCTGGCTAGCTTATGCCCAGAAATAACAACACACAAATTGTATTCTTTTAAACACTGCTTGGCTCATTAGCTTCAGCCTCTTACTGGCTAACTCTCACATTTTGATTAACCCATATTTAGTAATGTGTGTATCACTACGAGGGGAGGCTTACTGGGAAGATTCTAGCCTACATCAATCTTGGGTCAGAGCTTCATTGCATCTGACTCACTTCCCTTCTTCCCAGCATTCTGTTCTGTCTACTCCACCCACCTATGTTCTGACCTATCAGGCCAAGCAGTTTTCTTTATTAATTAGCCAATGAAATCAACAGATTGATAGAAGACACTCCTCCATCAGTAAGGCACATTGCTTTGAGGAAGGCCCAAGGCCCTCCCTACTATAACTAGGCTGAGCAAGGTATCCCTCCAAAGAGAATAGGATCCAAAAAGCCAGTACAAGCAGTAGAGATATAAATCCTGGTTTCAGTGTCAGTGGCTCCTCAGTTTGCCCAGCCATACATCTGTCACCCACATTCAGAGGGCCTAATTTGGTATTCTGCTAGTTCTTTCCCTGTGTGGTTGGAGTTGGTGAAGTCCCATAGCTCAGGTCTGTTGTTTCAGTTGGTATCCCCATCATTGTTTTGACCTCTTTGCTCATATTCTCACTTTTCCTTCTTTGAAATGCACAGAGATGGAGAGCAAGAAAAGAGATATTTTGATTGAGGGCTAGCAAGAAACCTGGTGTTGTGCTCAAGTTGAGAGACCCCCCAGAGAGACCACCAGAATCCAATCAAGTCCAGAATTCAAAAGCAAGGTTTAATCTTACGCCAGCTAGCTAGGAGTCTTCCATACATATGAACGCAGCACAGTAGGGAGAGCTCCCGTTCTTCTTTTGGGGTTGACATATATATGCAAAAACCGCAAGCCAGGTTTATTAAGGTCAAGAGGGTTGGTTTTGCTGAGTACAGGGTATGGACTACTTCTGCAGTAGAGGGTATGGACTATTTCTGCTTGTGTACATGCCTGCCGCGCTCCTCTCAAGCAGTTACTTCTGCTCTTATCTAGGACATAAAGCTGGTGTCGACAGGGGGCTAGCTGCTAGGGACAGTTGGTCTTCACTTTTGCAAAGGCTCCTGTTTCAAGCTAACTCTTGATGCTACAAAGTTTCTTGAACCAGTGCCTTAACCAGATCCTGACCAAGCAAAGCTTTTTAAAATTTTTCATGTCTATAGATTGGCAATAGAGAAACTTCCAGGAATCCACAAAAATGACCCCAGCTAAGAATCTAAGCAGTATTGGAGAGAGTGCCCAAACTGACCTTACCCTGTAGTCAGATTGATGAATATCTTAAATGTCACCATTTAAGCAACTTCATCCAGCAACTGATGGAAACAGAGGCAGAGATCACAGCAGAGCACTGTGCTGAGCTCCCAAAGTCCAGACAAATAGCTTCTTAGATTGGGTGGCACTTTTGTGTCACTTCCTGTTTTCTGGGGAAAGATTTTATCTAGTTTGAAATTGTTCAGTTCTTATCCATTCTTTCAATGTTTCCATAAGTTCAGATATGTATTATATCTACTCTATTGTATCTGGAAGACATTTTTTGGGTGGTGAGTGGAGTTATTTGTCACCTCTGGCTCTTAAAATTTGTCTGTTTATTTTCTACATAAACCCATGCACCTTGAGCGAAAGGCTTTCGTTAGGATTGCATGTTTCAAAGTTGCTCCGTCTCTGTACATTGTCCAGTTGCAGATTTCTCTGTTAAGTACCATGTACTGGAAGAACTAGCTCCCTAATAAACATTTCACTCTTCTGTAGTCATGACACAATGATGTGTCATTCATTAGGAGTCATTTTATTGCTATGTAGTAGGAGGGAGGCCACTAGTTAGTTCCTGGCCACTTAGCCCCAAAATAATCACTCAGAAACTATATTAATTAAATCACTGTTTGGCCCATTAGCTATAGCTTCTTATTGACTAACTCTTACATACTAATTTAACTCATCTCCATTAATCTCTGTATTGCCACAAGGCTGTGGCTTAACAGTTAAAGAGTTCCCAGTGTCTTTCTCTGGCGGTTCCTTGGCTTCTCCCTGACTCCACCCTTCTTTCTCCCAACATTCAGTCCAGTCCTCCCTGCCTAGCTCTGCTCCAGCCCACCCTGTTCTGCTACAGGCTGAAAGCATTTCTTTATTAATCAATGATCATAGCCCACATCATAGATATGTTTATTTCGAAGAATGATTATAGTAGACTTTCCCATAGGACCCATGGCCTCTCTATTCTCAGGGTTTTGACCATATTAGAATGGTCATAAATGGATTCAATTTCATGGAGTGTGCTTTAATCAGTTAAAAATGATTAGTTGTACTCATAACATTTATGCCACTTTTGAATTAATATATTATGTACCATGTCACATTTGTAGCTTTCAGGCTTTGTATCTGGGTGATATTGATGATGAATTTTCTCCTCTGTTAGTGTACAGAGTACACTAACACCAGCACCACCAATGCTAGTTAGATTTCAAATTCACTGTATGTACTATGTATAAACAAACTTTGTGAGCTATTTGTACATATTTAATTTTCTGATAATCAAACAAATGATTCAAGATCAATTCAAACTCTGCAGCCAAGCAGAAAAAACCCTTATGTCATGAAAATAATGTGGTATATTTATCTCCCTTATCATTTTTCTTTCTTTATTTTTGAGTAGATCAGATGTCATTCAGAACAATTTTGAAACTGTCGTGTGCTCCAGTCTGTCTTTGAATTTCTGAATACTTGCCTCCATGTCCCACATGATGGAAGTTTCTTCATAGTGTTCTTTAATAGTAGCATCTTACAACTAAAATGACAACAATACAGGAAACATTCATCTAAACGTAAGCATCTTTCTCTTTGAAAAGAAATCATGTGTTTGCTTATTATTGAAAATCTTTAAAGATACTGTAGTGAGTAAAAGGCCTTGCTTTGTTTACAGAACCAAAATACTGAGAAAACTTCATCAGTATTTCATAAACCTGTTTGAAAGTTGTGCTATTATTGCTGTTTTCACCAGGAACTGGAGGGATAAGTAGTACAGACATGAGTGAGTTTCTCCCATCAAAGTTGTTATATAAATGCTTTAAAGCCAGAATTGTGATCCTTTCTGAAAAAGCTAATAGATTTTCTAGTTATAATAGAAATTTTTTAATTTTAGTAAATATGCCTTTTAATTTATCTAGATGTACAGAAATCTTAAAATTTCTGTTTTAACTTTTTTATTTTAAAAAAGCAACAAATAAAATGTATTTGAACCAATTCAACTAGATAACATACATATTCAGTCCTGTGTAATGCACAACCAATTATCACAACTTGAGTAGTTGTAGTAGCTTTTGATATTTGAGCTTGAATAGTAAGTATATTGAATGTCCAGGTAAACTCATACAGTGTTCACTAATAAAATTTCCACACTTTAAATTATATAATATACATTTGTGTTCTATTTAATTTATTGAATAGTCATTGGAATTAGAATGTGCTCCAAGAACCAAAACTAGGGAGTAACTCCTAACAGTTATAAGACATTTCAATTTTATTGTTCAGTAATATGGTTTCTCTTTCAAATATTTTATTTATTCCTTGTGAACCTGTGTCCATATGTGTTGTTATTTCAAATGCTCTTGGGAATGAGACTCTTCCTGAACCTGAAAACCACAGATTCAGGAAGCAGGCCATGGGATTGACTTCAGGAATCCACCTGTGTGCATTAGCACCAAAAATCTGTGTTTACAGGAACATAAAGTGATGTCTGGCTTTGTTCATGAATTCTGGATCTTCAAATTCAGATCCCTGCACTTAAGCAGAGGGCACTTTACTAATTGTGGTATACCTCATTCCTATCTTAGATCCTTTAGTAAAATGATATATACTTCAGAACAGTATCAAATCTGTAAAACAGAAATATTTAGATATCCTTTAAATTACATTGTTTCTTATTTATACTTTATATCAGCATATATTGATAGAGCTGAAAACAGAAGCAAATACTTAAATATGTCTTTTTCATTCTATTTAAGCATGCATTTATTAAGTAAAATATATTTCACTTACATTTTACCAACATTTAATGAATGATATCCCAATGCCAAAATCCTTTCAAATGAGTACTGCACCTTACATGTCCAAATGGCACCAATGTGTAGGGGTTTTAAATTAAATAATAATCAGTTTCAAAAGAGTACAATATTTTATGAACTGTATAATTACAGTTCGTTGTATCCTAAAATAAATTCAACCACTGGAGTAAGCTTCATTGATATCATAAAAAACTTTATACAAAAGATTGCAGTTATCATTTGTAGTGCAAATCCCTATAGTTGGTCCAATCACAGTTTTTAAAAAAATATTTGTTTATTTATTTACTTGTTTGTTTTTCTTGGCTAAGGTCCTTTGTACTCATGTAAATATAATTATTAAATTCTTCAAAATAGCTTTGTAATATTTTCTATAGAACATGTAGGGAATAACCACAAAGCTCTTAATCTAAACATCCAAAATTCTCCAGAATAATCTATACTCTACTTCTGCTCATGTACCTCTATGTCTAAAACTTATGAACACTGCTATTATTTGAAAATGAGTAACTGTGCCTTTAACATTGAGTATATGCCATTTGGGTAAGTAATTATTGTCCATATGTGGTCTCAAATATTTTTTTGTAAACTCCTATATGTCATAAATTCATAGCTTATGTGAGACATAAAACTAAAGATTTTCAGAATGTTTCTGCTCAAACAGAAATTCTGATTCTTAATCTGAATCCCAGAGTAGGTTAATAAGGTACAATTAGTGCCAGCTATCCAATTTAAACCAAATTGTTTGTGCAGCTTAGAATAGTCTAAGATGTCTAATAAATCAATCAGCCCATGAAGAAATAATTTACTGCTAATACAATCAACATTTCTCAGAGTTTCTGTGATAACAAAATTGTAATAAATATGCTGTGAATGAATATGCTCCTTTTTGAAAATGCATCATGGTCATAACTGGTTATTTACTCAGGTTACTTTATTTTAGTAATAATTGTAATGGAATAGTTTAATATTGTTTCCTTTAACTATAGTTTAATTTTTTTCTTATTTTTTTTAATTAAAAACGTCCATCTCCTCCCTTCCTCCTCCCCCTTCCCTCCCCTCCCTTCCACCCATACCCCCACTCCGCCCCTCTCCAAGCCAAAGAGCCATCAGGGTTCCCTTCACTATGTTAAGTCCAATGTCCTCCCAGCTCCCCCTAAGTCCAGGAAGGTGAGCAACCAAACTGACAAGGCTGACAGTGAGCCCGTCCATGCTGTAGAGTTCATGCTCATCGCCGTTGTCCTTGGTTTCTCAGTCCTCCTCCACCGTCAGGCTTGGGGGAATAGGATGGTTGGGATATAGGAAGGGTGGATATGGGAACAAGGAATTATATATCTTAATTAAGGGAGCCATTCTAGGGTTGGCAGAGACTTGACTCTAGAGGGGCCCCCAGCTAGGTCCTTGGGCAGCTGACGAGAGGGTGCCAGAAATGTCCAGATCCTATTGCCATACTCATGAATATCTTGCATATCACCATAGAACCTTCACCTGGCATTGGATGGAGAAAATGACAGAGCCCCACATAGAAGCACTGGATTGAGCTCCCAAGGTCCCGATGAGGAGCAAAAGGAGGGAGATCATGAGCAAGGAAGTCAGGACCATGTGGAGTGCGTTTACCCATTGAGACGGTGGGACAGATCTAACGGGAGACCACCAAGTCCAGTTGGAATGGGACGGATGGAACAGGGGACCAAACCGGACTCTCCGAACATAGTTTAATTTTCTATGAAATGAAAGTCTTGTAGAAAGTTAAATTCGTCAAAATACTGATTACAATATGCTTCTTTTTCAGTAGAATAATCATCAAATGTAAAATTACACTTTGAAGAAAGAAATTAAAGAACATATCCTCGTGGTCATGGTTCAGAATTGATATATTAATAAAAATATCGTCCAACAAATAGCAATCATCATATAATTTAATCCCAATCAAAATTAATTAAAGCACAATACTTTATAGATCATTAAAGGACCATTTTTGGCTTAATATGGAAACACAAATAAACCAACATATCTAAAATAGACAATAATAAGAATAAGAATGCGAATAAGAATAATCAACTCTTGGAAATATCACCATCCCAGCTCAAACTGCTCAAACTGAACTATAGTAATAAAAACTGCGTGAGATATTAAAAAGGCATGCTGATCAATGAAATAAAATTAAAGATGCTCATGTAAATCCATACACCTATGGACACCTGATTATTAATAAAGTACCCTGAAGACACACTGGAAACAAGTTAACGTCTGTAATTGATTGATTCTGGTCAAATTGGATGACTGCATATAGAAGAATCAAAATATATCCATACTTATGTCATTGTTACCTCAAATCTAAAAGGATTGAAGTCTTCAGTATATAACTCTATTCTCACTCATAGATATTTCTGAAGTAACAAATTTTAAATTTTACTGTACTTAGCTATAGGGAAAGGAATGGAAGTGACTTTTTTCAGAGTAAGATGATCAAAGAGCTGTGGAGCTAGGAGGAACCTTTTGCCCATCCTCCAGTGAACCTAGACATTATATCGAGGTGTGGTCAACCATAACTAGAGCTAATCAGATGATGTAGAATTTGAGGCTTATTCTAGAGAAATATTCTTCCAAGTAAGTGTCTGTTCAAAGCAATCTATTTCTTTTCTTCCAAAACATCTTTCCTGTGCTAGCCAATGGAAAGGAAGAAAATCATTGCTGTACCTCAGCTGATCAGCCTCCATTCATTGGCTCGTTACTCATCCCATTTACGTCAGCTCTGGAATTGCATCAATCTGTGCTATTTTAATTTGCTTTCATTGCATTTGATGCTTCTTAAAGAATATTAAATTTTTGAGAGTTAACACTAAATTGTCTACCTTTTGAAATTAAGTTTCCTGGAATTTACTTAAGTGAAATTCACTTTCAGATTTTAGGACTATGTTCAACAACAAAGAAATATGCACTATCGTCATGGGTTCTGAGAAATATGCACTATCGTCATGGGTTCTGAGAAATATGCACTATCGTCATGGGTTCTGAGAACCTTGTGATGAAGTCAGTCAAATGGATGTGAAACTTTGCCTTTTAGTGAAGTCATAGTGAAAAAGATACCGTTATGATTGTTTCATTTCCATAACATTTATTATTGTGTACTTATATATAAATCTGTAATGTATAAATGCTCTCAGACACTAATAGGGTATGCATTAATTGTATGCTATATATAATATAAACATAAAAATATGAAGTTTAAAAAGCATGATAATTAGATATTTACATATAATGAAAACTTTATAGACATTTAATGTGTACTAGTAATTGGAACCCAGGAAAATTTTATTTGAAAACTGCCTAAATATATTCATTGTTATTACACTTTTATAAAATTCAAATTAAAATTTAAAAAAATTATCTTTAAGTTGGAAGTGGTCATACTGTTGCCTTTATTTTTATGTCTTCAGACTTAGAGGCTATTAAAATATTTTATTGAAGAAATATGGAAAATAAAAAAGAGAAGGAAACTTTTTATAATCTCTATGAAGAAAATTATTTTTCATTTTTAAAAAAATTATCCTTTATAAGAGGATATCACATTTTGTAACAAGATATCGTGAAATCTGCATGAACACAGACAAATAAACTATGTTTCAGAGTCAGAGGTCATGTTCTTTATAGATCATTGAAATGAAAAGTTTGCTCTCTTGTGTTACTATGGATTTTTTTATTTATTAGGATTCAAATTTGTGTTCAGTAATGTGCTTGGGAAAGTGTCAGGGCATATATTATATGCAGAACTGAGAAGAATATTTTGCATGCTTCACATCACTTTGAATATATTAAGAGATTCACATTAATCATCCTAGTTCTTGGATTGTTGCAATGAATTGACTTATAAATTGCTATGGATCCAGTTATTCTATGAAAGCACTCCAGGTAAAATAAAATAAATAGAGCAAAGTAGAAAATAGCAGGTAGTTTACTTTTCAATAACTTTCATGAAGTCACATGAAGTTTTTGAAACTAAAAAAAGAATTTAAAATTATCTTATGAATAATTTTACAGCTGAAATGAGGCCGGTTTTGCAGCAGGGGATCTGTTCACTTGTGTTTATAATCTAGTCTTTGAACTGTACTCTGAACTCACATAACTCATTTCTGAGCAGTTGTTTGGGTGGCATGCCCTGTGGTCCCCGGCAAGGATAATATTTCAGGAAGTTTTATGGTGATGATAATGTATCGCCTTTGCAGGTCATTCACATCCTATTTCTTGACTTAGCTAAAATGTGACATACCACTGTTCCAAATACTATGCTACAACTTTTATCAACTATCAATTTAATGTGGTAAGCTTGTTTTTTTGTAGATACATATTCACACAAGTACATATTTTACTTGAATATGTTGCTAATTTCCATCTTTACAAAATCAGACCATGATATGTTTATATAAATTTTAAGGAATGCTGTACATTTCTACTGTATACCAAAATATATGGTGTCTGAGGTACAGTAACTGTAACTTCCATTTAAAAATCATGAAGTGTTACATTATTTCTGGTTCAGAGAACATGTAATTCAACCTTATATATGCCACATGCAGTTCTATCCCATGCCCTAGAAAATAAAGGCATACTTGAAAATTAACACCTGAAGCACATTCTGTGATTACCTATATGTGATCTTGTTCCTAAGTCTTCTTTTGGAACATGATTTTTCTTCTGCAGGTTTTATTTATTTATTTACTTTATTTAGTTCTACGTTTTTCTCTGCTCCCATCCCTGGCTCTCCCCTCCAGCTTCAAACCTCCTCCAAGGTCTCCATGCTCCCAATTTACTCAGAAGATCTTGTCTTTTTCTACTTCCCATGTAGATTAGATCTGTGTAAGTCCTTCTTAGTGTCCTCATTGTTGTCTAAGTTCTCTGGGTTTGTGATATATAGGCTGGTTTTCTTTGCTTTGTGTTTGAAAACCACTTATGAGAGAGTACATGTGATAATTGTCTTTCTGTGTCTGGGTTATCTCACTCAAAATAATGTTTTTAGCTCCATCCATTTTCCTGCAAAGTTTAAGGTGTTATTGTTTTTTCTGCCGTGTGCAGGTGTTAGTACTACTCATTCTTCATGTGGAAGTTAGACAGAGCATGTACCAACCTTTTTATTCAGTTTAGTTTTCTTGTTCAGTTATGATTAGTCAGTAATGTTGAAACTTTAGAATTTGAGGATGTAGCTTCTGACATGCCTAGATGAATGGAAAATTATGCACAAGTTTTACTGATTGTATTAGAACTCGTGAATTGGTATTTCTGGTAGTAACTAGTAAAAATTTTTCACATAGTCAGATATTGTCCCTTTGAGGAAAATGGTTGAGCCATAATTATTTAACATATTTGATAACATTTCTTAAAAATGATATTTTGAATAAACCACGCTCAGTAGAGTTTTAAAAATTTTTCTCTATTATTTCTATGATTGACATACTCATACTTTCATCAACAGATCAGTTTTCTTTCTACACAATTATTATCATGTGTAAAAATAAAAACTCACATATTTAATTAAACTATAAGATAGTTTTATTAAGGGATGTCGAATTCTCTTTGAACTGAAACAAACATTACAATTTATTTTGAATACCAAGATATAATCTAAAAGATAAATTCAATTCTGTTATAAATTTATTTCCAAAATTACATACCATAGATATGTTATAGTTTTGATTTTAATGATATATTAATAATATATTCAAAGTATCATTTAATGCTATCCTAATTAGGTAAAAGGTGAGTTCAAGAAGTATCATGAAAGAAGAAGCAAGCCTTACCTTCTTCACTTATTTTGATTAATAAAAGCAATTTCTTTAATTATCCTAAATATTAGTTAATTTTTGCTATTGGTATCTTGGAATTACCAAAAAACCCTGCTAAAATTTTGATGGCATAATTACATTTATAATATACAATTTTATTATGAAGAAAGATGAAAATGCATTGTCTTAAGGAGTCACATAGGTCTAGTGAGGACTCATTCAACTAAAACTTTAATTTAAAGTTCATAAATAATAAATGTTTTAATGTAACTTACATTTTGTCTGTCTAATGAAGTTAGTTTGAAATTAGTATGTTATGTAGCAAACCATATTTCAATAAAGAATCATAAGTGTATTGAATATAAATGTAAAATGTTTAATCAAAAAAGATGGAAAAATGAATATTTTTTTGGAAATGTTTACAACTTCAATCTGTGAGTTTGTGAAATAAAGCTCAAAATTTAACTTACCTATTTTATACATGAATGATTTTTTTCTTCTTTGTTTATATGTACAACTGAATTTTACTACTTGCCAGTTCATGGACTAATGGCTATATATGTATCACCCGACCTCTTATGTAAATAACTTACCTTCTATACCATTTTATCTCTTGAAGAAAAGAAATGAGAGCAATTGTTATCAACTACACACAGGAATCCATACTTAGACAACAAACTTAAATATATTCTCGATGGTTTAATCAAGATAACAGAAATTCTTTTATAAACCTGTGCTGAAGGCATCCTTTAGATGAATCTGCTAGAGAGTCCATAAATTTCAAAAGTCAGTCTTCAAAGGCCAGAAAAGATGACAAAGTACCAAAACAAGTAATGATACAGAGACAATAAAGTACATAGAATAAAGTACATTAAATACTTAAGTAAGGGATCATAAAATTTAGATCACCACGCTCGTTGCTTCTTTGCCATATCACTGTCAGTTGAACCTTTAGTATTAACAAGTGGAATGATCACAGCACATAGTATATATGGAATTTTCCATCCCGCCTCTTTCTGTAGCCGTTGAGTTCCAAGAAACACCCAGAGGCTTATTTTAAGTATAAACTGTTTGGTCTATTAGCTCAGAGTTATTATTAACTAGCTCTAACAACTTAACCCATAATTCTTAATTATGTTTAGCCATTTGGCATGGTACTTTTCCTCAGTAAGGCATTTTCATCTTGTTTCCCCTGATTCCAAATTACAATTGTGTCTCTGCCTTTCCTCTTCCCAGAATTCTCCTGGCTTGGTTGCCCAGTCTATTCTATGATTGGCTACTGGCCAATAAGAATTTTGTTAAACCAATATGAGTGACAAGTCTTTACAGTGTACAAGAGCACTATCCCAAAACAGAAAGGAATTTTTATTTGATTTATTACTTTTATTCAGTCTTAAAAATTTATTTTGTGTACTAGAAATTTAAAATAGTTAAGGCTAAAGTGCTTAAATCTCTTTAACTTAAAAGGACACTGATGTTTACACCTCTTTGTGCGTGACATTAGATGACCTACATATGCAGGATTAAGTCACAGGAAATATTTTAAATGGCCATTGCAACTATTTTATTTTGACTGGTAGTATGTATAGTGATGGCCCAGTTTACTAATTAATTTTAAAGATAGTGTAAAAATTCATTAATATCATGTATTTTGTCATTGTTTAAACTAAGATTTTAGGTGTGGTATTTTCCCAATATAATAGACATTCTTTAGTGCCTTGCCAAGACCCATTGCACAATGAATGCATAATAAAGAAGGGGTATTAACAGTCTAGCAAACATTTATATTCATTAAGGAGAACTTCCATAATCAGACCCAATCAGACCCTGATTACACAGCAATTTAGCAGTACCTGCACAAGCAGTTTCCTCTGTGTTCAGGTATTATTTGCGAATCTTGTTAAATGTAACTACAAAAATGGAAAGCTCTTTGATCTTACAAAGTATAGATAAAAGAAATTCATTTATGTCTTTTTCAGCTTCAGCGTCCCCTAGAAATGCAAGATTAAAACAAGAGTATAGCTGTCATCTCTGCAGTTTGATGTGTTGATCATAGGCTTGATACTCAAAGTCAGTCTCTCACTTCTTTTCAAGGATCCTGTGGTACAGCCCGAGGCTTTAGGACACAGACACTAACTCCTCAGACACCCGGCTACAAATTTTGCTCTCTGTCAACCCAATTCCCAGATGTCAGTGTTTTCTTTCTTGCAAAATCATGAGCCCATTCTCTTTATGTTTAATTTTTTTCTTCAAACACCTTCCATATTGATGGGGTAACCATTTTTTCATCTCCACTCTGGAATGTCACATAATTATATTCTTTTTCTTTGCCTCTAGACATCTTATCAATATATTTTTGGGGGGAATGAACACAGTTGTTTTTGATACTATGTTAACAGCTTGAGACTTTTTTACCTGTCTGTATTACCTACTATATATTTACACAAGAAATATGAAGTGGATATAGACATAAATGTAATTATATAATTTTTTTTTTTTGGTTTTTCGAGACAGGGTTTCTCTGTGGCTTTGGAGCCTGTCCTGGAACTAGCTCTTGTAGACCAGGCTGGCCTCGAACTCACAGAGATCCGCCTGCCTCTGCCTCCCGAGTGCTGGGATTAAAGGCGTGCGCCACCACCGCCCGGCTTGTAATTATATAATTATTAATCACTAACAAATACTGGTCAATCAAGATAATATGTTACCATTACTGACATTTCACTTTGCTGTATTTTAATGGTTTATATTTTACCCAAATCTACCCATACAGCAAGAAATGTGTTGCCTAATTTCTAGCAATGTTTTCCTTGATGATTTTGTGCTTTGTGCTATTTTATTTTCTACTGTATGCTCCACTTACTTCACTAGCATGCTGAGTGTCTTCCATCTCTACCACCAAGTTCTTACCTCAAGTCATTCAGAATTACTTTTAAATTAACTATGAACTCATTTAGGTCAAAGGGTTTTCTGGACTGGTGAACATGACTGCTTAGAAGTAGAACAATTTTTTTAAGCAGCTAGATGAAACAGGTCTCTACTAACAATTACAGCTGCTTTGAAAATTTCACATTAATCAAACAGATATGACAAAATTATATCAATACACACGAGAATGCATATGAATATTCAGATACTATAAACACATGAAAATGTATGTCCCTAATCACATCTAAATAAGATTTGTGATTTACATTGCTATCATGACAACTACTACACACACACACACATGTGTTTATGTATATGTACATATGTATGCATGTGCTTGTGTGTATGTGTGTATGCAAAGTGACATCCTTAGGTAAACTATATAAATTAATAATATATGACCTTACTTATTTTCATTATCATTTCATCTAATTTTATGTAAATCTATAACTATCAAATACTAAGTTTAAAAAGTCACAATTTTGAGCCAGGAGTTGGTGGCACATACCTTTAATCCTAGCACTCGGAAGGCAGAGGCAGGTGAGTTCAGGGCCAGCCTGGTCTACCAGAACTAATTCCAGGAAAGGCTCAAAAGTTACAGAGAAATCTGTTCTCAAAAACCAAAACAAAACACAAAACAAAAAAGTCACAATTTTGAGGTTAAAGGTTAAGTTACCAGAGTATTATTAACAATGATAACTATTTTATCTGTATTAGTTTCTTTTCTTGTTGTTACTGAGAAAATGCCTGACACAAGCAGCTTTAGGAATGAAGGGTTGTTTTTTGAGTTCCAATGTGAACGCATAGTCTATCACTGTGCCAGGAGTGTGGGGTGAGAGAAATGGAGGCTCAGCTCAAAATGTGTTCTCATTTTTATCCATTTCTGTACCTCGGTACTAGAATCAGATCACACTGACAGTGAATCATTCAAAATCGTTTATTCCATCTAGAAATTCCCTCCAGTCATGCTAAACGGTTTGTTCCTGGCTGACTATAGAATCTCCCAAAGAAACATTAAGTGTAAACCAATATATCCCTATAACATCTCAATAGTTTTTATACAAGTAAATTTTTATTTAACTCAAAATCTATATAGCTTGATTGCAAATGTCTAATAATTTTAACCACTGACCTGAAATAATAGCCAATAGCCTATGAAGTGTTCTATTAATTTTATTTTTAAGATTTATTTTATTATGAACAGTTTATTCTTTGTGTATATGATACCGACAGAGGGTATAGGCTTATGCAGTGTTTAGAGGAACCTTTAAGAAGTTGCCTAGGTGTCACACCTTTATAGGGTGCTAGGATTGTATTTGAATCAGCGGCCTTGCCATGGTAAGCACTTTACCTGTTAATTTCACCTGGCTAATATTTTTATATATCAGTTAATTTCATGATTTATCCTTGTTCTACAGACAAAAGCTTAAGGCATCAGAATTTCAATAAGTGCACAGGTTAAACCAACTACTATTTTATAATGCAATATCAAGGTGGCTTTTCATTCACAAGGTAAAATATGGGGGAAAAGCAATTTTAACACAAAGAATTAAGTACAGCACCTTCATAAGCAACTCAAAGTGAAAAATTTTGGCATTCTTCTTTTCTCATATATATCTTATGATTTCCATATATATTGTATATTATACATATATGCAAAAGTATGGATCCTCTAGGCAGATACCAATGGTAACACATATTTCTACATAAAACATAGTTTTACTGCACAAATATTGTCATACATTAGTGACTCTAGAAACAGTAACATATCAGAGCTTTTTCATTATGGGTAAAGAGATAGAAATTTTGAGTGACCACCAGATTCAAATTTAGTAGATTAGTGAGCAAGGAAGAGGGATTACTCAGAAGAGAGCACTCCTGTCATAAGAACTGTAAACAAAGCTGCTTTGATAAGCATGCATGTGTGAGAATGCATGAATATACACAAATGTCAGAAAGTCTCCATTGCTGATCTTTTTATTTCCTAATATTTCGTGTTAAATTGCCCACGGTTTATGACAGATTTGTTTACGTCTGTAGCTATTCTCTAAATAAGCTCATCAATTCCTTCCACTTTAAATACTATCTAGACATATATATCCAACAAATTTATGTCTTCTCACCAGGCTTTTCTTTGAGCTTCCATCTTGCATCTGAATGCAATTCAAATTTAATAAGGCTCAAACTAATATATAGTCCTCCTCCATCCCATTTATTTTTTGTCTCTTGGATCTCAGGAATGGTAATTTCAGAACTTGGCATCATCTTTTTCAAAGGCCACATCCATTTCAGGAAACAACCTCTTTCAACTTACTTTTTGAAACATACTTATTATACATGTTTTTGTCTCCCTTGTATCTACAAGAAAAAGAGTGATTATCAGCTGTGAGGGAATTTCTTTCTCTGTAGTATTAGACAATCTCTAGAAATATTTTCATTCTTAAAGACATGGTGGGTTAATGTCATACTGTGGCTGATATTCAAGGCTACTAACACACAGGACAAGGCATCTCCTTCAAAAAATACACTACTCAATCCAGTACTGGTATCTGATTTTTGAGACTTCTGTTAGTTTCTACCCATTGAAATGTGAGCTCAAATAAGCATAGTTGCCCTTAAAAACTTCATTGATATGGTTTTTTTTTTTTTTTTTTTTTTTTTTGGTTTTTCAAGACAGGGTTTCCCTGTAGTTTCTAGAGCCTGTCCTGGAACTAGCTCTTGTAGACCAGGCTAGCCTCGAACTCAGAGATCCGCCTGCTTCTGCCGTGCTGGGATTAAAGGCGTTCTCAACAGAAGAAGTTCAAATGGCCAAAAGACACTTAAGGTCATGCTCAACCTCCTTAGCTATCAGGGAAATGCAAATCAAAACAACTTTGAGATATCATCTCACACCTGTCAGATTGGCTAAAATCCAAAACACCAATGATAACCTTTGCTGGAGAGGTTGTGGGGTAAGGGGTACACTCATCCATTGCTGGTGGGAATGCACACTTGTGCAACCACTTTGGAAAGCAGTGTGGCGGTTTCTCAGGAAATTCGGGATCAACCTACCCCAGGACCCAGTAATTCCACTCTTGGGAATTTACTCAAGAGATGCCCAATCATACTACAAAAGCATTTGCTCAACTATGTTCATAGCAGCATTATTTGTAATAGCCAGATCCTGGAAACAACCTAGATGCCCTTCAGTGGAAGAATGGATGAAGAAACTGTGGAAGCCGGGGGGTGGTGGCGTACGCCTTTAATCCCAGCACTCGGGAGGCAGAGGCAGGCGGATCTCTGTGAGTTCGAGACCAGCCTGGTCTACAAGAGCTAGCTCCAGGACAGGCTCTAAAGCTGCAGAGAAACCCTGTCTTGAAAAACCAAAAAAAAAAAAAAAAAAAAAAAGAAAAAAAAGAAACTGTGGAAACATGTTAGAATACTACTCAGCAGCAAAAAACAATGACGTCTTGAATTTTGCATGCAAGTGGATGGAAATAGACAACACTATTCTGAGTGAGGTAACCCAGACCCAAAAAGATGAACATGGGATGTACTCACTCATAATCGGTTTCTAGCCATAATTAAAGGACATCGAGCCTATAATTCGGGATCCTTGAGAAGATAATAAGAAGGTGAACCCAAAGAAAAACATATAGTAATCCTCCTGGATATTGGAAGTAGACACGATCGCCAGGCAAAAATTGGGAACTTGAGGGTGGGGCGAGACGGGGCCAAGGGAAGATGGGGAGAGAAAAGCGTGAAGGGGAGAATGGGGGTAGCTCGGAGGAATGGGATGCTTGGGATACAGGAAGGGTGGATATGGGAGCAGGGAAGCATATGTCTTAATTAAGGGAGCCATCTGAGGGTTGTCAAGAGACTTGAGTCTACAGGGGTTCCCGGGTTTCCAGGGAGATGCCCCCAGCTAGTTCCTTGGGCAGCTGAGGAGAGGGAGCCCGAAAAGCCTATAGCCATACTGATGAATTTCTTGCATATCACCATAGAACCTCCACCTGGCGATAGATGAAGAAAATGATTGAGCCCCACATTGGAGCACCGGACTGAGCTCCCAAGGTCCTGATGAGGAGCAGAAGGAGGGAGAACATAGAAAGAAAGTCAGGACCCTGAGGGGTGCGTTCACCCATGGAGACGGTGGGACAGAACTAACGGGAGATCACCAACTCCAGTTGGAATGGGACTGATGGAACAGGCGACCAAACCAGACTCTCTGAATGTGGCTGACGGTGGAGGCTGACTGAGAAGCCAAGGACAATGGCGCTGGGCTTTGATTCTTCTGCATGGATGGGCTCTGTGGGAGCCTTCTCAGCTTGGTTGATCACCTTCTTGGACCTGGGGGGAGTTGGGAGGACCTTGGTCTTAACATAGAGTAGGGAACCCTGATGGCTCCTTGGCCTGGAGAGGGAGGGGGGATATGGGAGGAGGGGAGGGAAGGGAAAGGGGAGGAAGAGGGGAGGAGATGGAAATTTTTAAGTATAAAAAATTAAACCATGGAAATAAAATAAAATAAAATAAACTTCATTGATATCTTTTTATTATGGTCTCTTAAAAAGCATTTATTTATTTCTGACATAGTTAACATTGTATTTTTGTAAATAGAGCATTCGATGTATTTGTATTTGAATTTTTACTATATTTTATCATTTAAAATAATTTTAAACTTATGTAAATATCAAGGCATCCACGATCCCTTTATCTATAATGGTGTACCGATTATGTTTTATTTTCATCTTTTCCATTCTGACTCCTTCCTTCATTCCTCCCTAACTTCCCCTCCAGACTCTATGTCCATATTTGCTTTGTAACATACTGAATACAATTTGTTTTGCTTATAAAAGTATGGTATGCATATGTGAGGCCAGTGACCGTTTCATGGTACACCTGACAGGGACCATACCCATAAAGAAAACTTATTTACTCTATCAGCCATTATTGTCAGTGCTCCCCAGCTAGGAGTGAGCACTGTATGCCCTTCACCTATCTATAATGGAATCCTGAATGACTTAATTTTATACAGCTCTTATTTCAGTTGCCATAGCTTCTGTGAGTTCATGAGTTCAACAGTCCTTGTATGTTTAGAAATTACAGTTTGGGCATGGTCATCCCTGACCTTTGGCTTTTTACTTTTTCTGTCCCATATTCTACAATATATCTTCAGCATTTGAAGGACAGTGTGTTAAATAGATGCCCTATGTACGGCTGAGCATTCTGATTGCACGTACCAGATGTCAATTTCTGGATTAACGGAGGTCACCTGTAAAAGCCTGCTTTTCTGGTGGGAACTGAGAGATGCACTATGCCATGGGTATAAGAGCCTGTATTTTTAAATTTTGACTGTTTAGCAGAATAGTAGTTATACCCTTAGGGCCTATTATCTCCTAAGTAATGAGCTCCTGAAAAGAATTCCTATACTGGTTATGGGGATATATTCTTCTTCATGTGAAGAAAGAATACGTATAATCAGAAAGTAATGAAAGTTATTCGCTGCATGACTTAGTGCCACACAAAGACTATCTTACTAGCCCAGTTACTTTTGTAGTTCAGAGGATTCACAGCTGGGTTAGAGTCCTGAGGAATTTCCCTCTATTGTGAACACTAGCCACCATGACAGAAGCCACTACGAAGGTCAGCACAAGCATTATGTTTTAAAGTTTACAACAAAATCTACTTATTTCTCACTCTGCCCTTTTGCCTCAGCAACAAGACTTAGGTCTGTATCTTACCTCTCATTGTGACCACCAGAGGCCTGACTTCCCCTGCTAGATGCAACTTCTTCAGCTTCTCTGCCACCATGTTTGGCTTGCTACATTAGAAGCAAGTGTTATGTTTCTATCAACCTCCAACCTTCTCAGGACACATAAGGACTCTCTGCTTCTGTAGTGACCATTTTTAACCTATAGATACTTGTATAATGGATATACTTTCAGTATGACAATCCCACATAACTCTTGGGAGCAAACAACTGATTTCTGATCTGACTTAAGTGGGCCCACTCCACAAGAGGGACCCCATACTCAACACTTCTTTAGTGACAAAGAACCTGAGACTGGATAGCCCAGAGACCTAAAGTAAAACCAAATACTACCGGTCTTACGAAAAAAAGTCATGAAAAAAAGACTTTCCTAATAATATTCCACTGAACTCATAGATAAGTGCCTTATTCAGCCAGTATCAATGAAGCTTCCTGCTGCAGTAGATTAAAACAAGGGCAGAAAACAGAAAAGAGCCATTATGCAGAGCTGGGGAATGGAAGGAAACGGGGAGGGGGGGAATGAGAGACAGAGATAGAGAGACAGAGAGACTTTGGAATACAAACGCTAAGTGGAATGTCTCCATCAAATCTGTCTCCTCATAGGTCAGGTCATTTATTGAAGGAATAGAAACAGTGTAAGAGTCCAAGAAAATGACACCAGAATAACAAAGCCCTCCAAATCAATCAAGCAAAGCTAATATGACTCCCAGAACCTGAAACAGCAAGCACAGAACTCGCACAGGTCTGTATTAGGTCCTCTGCTGATAAATAGAAAAGCTTTCAGTTTAGTATTTTTTTTTTTTTTCGAGACAGGGTTTCTCTGTAGCTTTGGAGCCTGTCCTGGAACTAGCTCTTGTAGACCAGGCTGGTCTCGAACTCACAGAGATCCGCCTGCCTCTGCCTCCCGAGTGCTGGGATTAAAGGCGTGCGCCACCGCCGCCCGGCTCAGTTTAGTATTTTTATAGGTACCCAAGTGTGTGAACATGTGGAC
Organism: Arvicola amphibius; assembly: GCF_903992535.2. Classification (NCBI taxonomy): domain Eukaryota; kingdom Metazoa; phylum Chordata; class Mammalia; order Rodentia; family Cricetidae; genus Arvicola; species Arvicola amphibius. The sequence continues at coordinate 12,578,996 of NC_052059.1, read as the reverse complement.
CTTTGATTATAGTGCCATCTCTTTGGGCTCTGATATCATTCATTGATGTGATTTTTCATCTTATTTATTTATTTATTTATTTTATTTTTTTTTATTTATTTATTTTTTTTTTTGGTTTTTCAAGACAGGGTTTCTCTGTGGCTTTGGAGCCTGTCCTGGAACTAGCTCTTGTAGACCAGGCTGGTCTCGAACTCACAGAGATCCGCCTGCCTCTGCCTCCCGAGTGCTGGGATTAAAGGCGTGCGCCACCACCACCCGGCTCATCTTATTTATTTTTATTGATAAATAAGGGCAGGAGCTCTTAATTAAATTTACAGTACTGGGTATGTTTAATACCATTCTGATTGTGCAGAATGCCTGAACTGTAAAATATGTGTTAACATGGCATAAAAGCTCTATCAAAAACCAGCAATATAGCTAAATGATTCCTTCTTGGGATTATTTTTAGACCTGTTCTTATACTCTTAGCACACTGAATATCCATAATCCCTTCTAGTTACCACACCCATGACAATATACGTCTTTCGATGTTTTCTTTCTGGTGTTTGCAAAACACTATAATTTTACCCTTGAATGTCCTAGATATTTAATAAGGTGCAAGTCAAAATTTGTCTTTTTAACTCTACTATTGTTCTCACTGCTTTTATCCTAGAAATAATTTACTGAAAACAATTTTTCTTTCTCTAATTCCCATAAATAAGAACACAGATTATGATCTGGATTTTCAAACTATTCATCAAATCAGCAATAATTTATATTTATTAATGACTAGACACTCTTCATATATACTTCCTCAATGGTTTGTGTAAGACATTAGTGTTTTGAAAATGCATATGTAAGAAAAAAGCGTTAAATAGAACAATTTAAAAATTCTATATGGTGTTTCATAATAATTTTGCTAAACTGTAGCATATCTATAATAAAAGCTGAACTTTGGAAACTTGAAGACTGCTATAAAAAAACAGTGGTAAAAAATTATCTACACAGACCCTGTGGTCAGATAATTTTATACCCCCTTCTTTCCCATTATGTGTCCATATAAGAGGATTTTAGATTATCTCTATTCTGCCTTCAACAGATTTACAGCAGGAAGTAAATAAAGCACTCAGCAGAATTTCAGGGGCAAAAAAGGCAGGGAAGGGACAGATTACATCAGAGAAAGACAGATTTAATTGCATTTTAGATAAGAAGTGGTTCTCTTTAGAAGTGCGTGGTAGAGCAATAGATTAAGAATAACTGTCCAGCCAAGCTAAACAAAAGCTATCAACAAGCTGCCTTGAAGTAGCATTGGAAAGAGCTCAGGAGGAGGGCTGAGCTGATTCCATAATCCATAATAAGTAAGATGTTTTCCTTACCCCAGAAAGATACAGATGAATAGAAAACCAGTATGCAAAGCAAAGAACTGCGTGAAATGATAAAACTGAAAGCACACAAAAACAAATACACTCAAAAATATTCACCAGTTGAAGGTTAGACTTGTAATGTTGAGTACAATAAATATAACACCTGAGATCATAGCATTGTCTACGTGTGTAAACATTTTTATTAAAAATGTAATTTTAAAAAATAATTTATGATGTAATAACAAGTTAGTAACAGTGATAACATAAATATCTGTTTTGTTTTCATTTGATGGATACTTCTCTGCACAAAATAACTAATGCCAAAATATATGCAGGTCTATTCATATAGAAATAAGGCTTTAAATGATGCTGTTTATATTTGTCCTGTGGTCATTGAGTTATATGTTGATCTCAGATATGTTTTGCTTAAATTTTTTAAATGAACATCTATATTATCTTTTGTTCCTGTGAAACAGTCCCTAAATCAAGTCATCAAATTGATTCCCAAAGTAACAGCAGCCTTATATTTAAATTATTTTATTTTATTTTGATTACATGACTATATATTATATTTCAAAATTTAAATACTCAGAAGGCACATACAGTTGACTTAGAATTAAATTAAAATATTTCAATTTTGAGATATTAAAAACTATAACATTATACTTTAATTTTATTAAACATTCTTCAATAGCTAGAATATATATTATTTTTAAAGTTAAAATGTGGATGAATTATTTTATATCCTCATATAATAAAGTATATCTGATTTGAATGCATTGTATACAGTTCAGTTTTCCCTTAGTTATGTCATATATATGCTTCAGTTAATTTACAATCACATATAAAAATATGTGCAAATATATACAGATAATAACAGTTAGTTGAGAAGAAAGGCCATGAATTTCATGGAGAGTGGGGAGAGGTATATGAAAGTGTTAGAAGGGAGGAAAGAAAAGTGAGAAGTGTTGTAATTATATTATAATATTAAAAGTATAATGAAGTCAATTATTTTATAAATAATGATTTTTTTACTTGAATGTTTCCTTTATATTTGCAATATATGTTGATAATATTCATCTACCACTAGCTCCTTCCAACTCTCCCACGACTACTATTTCCTCTCCCTTGGAACTTCATACTTTCTTTTTTGGTAATAATAACATGCTTCATCTGATTAGTGCTGTGAATAGATGTAGCACCCTGTGCCTGACGATGAGTAAAACTATTTTTGTTCATGTTCATGCAGGAAAGTGATTCTTCTTTCCTTAGCAGACATTGATGCCTTGCCAATACCTCCTATGAATAGGGCAAAGGCTGGATTTCCAACCAGCTTGATCTGATACAAGTCTTGTGCAGGTAAGCCCAGCTGATGAGACTGGATACATGTACCTGTCATGTGGTTGCCTAGAGTTGACACTTCACACAGAGCTCTCCATCAAATCTTCTTGTTGTTAGTAAATGTCACAGGAGACAGACCAGAGAGAATGAAGATCTATAACACACAGTGCTTGCCTATTATGAATAGCGTTGCTTTCATTTATACCTATATTTGTTTGAGAAATGGAAAGGCTGAACACAGTTATAAGTCTGTTTCATGAATTACCATCTATTGCTCTATTCTCTTGAGGCAAATATCAAGTCTGCTGTCAGCCATCATTAATTTATCTGCAACTGCCTTACAACCACAAATCGTGCTGTGCTTGGACCAGTTTTTGATAGTGATTTTATTCTGTACCTTTATATCTAAAGAGGCTGATTTTGTAATATATTTAGGTGATATTTGTGCTTCTGATTAGAAGTACTCTTTTATTTTCCTATTTGCAATTTTCAGTGCAAATTTATCCCTGTAGAAATCAGTTAACTAGTATTTCAGACACAAGCTTTGAAAATGTTTTCTTCTTTTTTCTTTCAGATGACTGAAAACATTTTCTTACCTGAGGATATTGATGCTCAGTATGTATAAATGGTTACAGAGAAAGACATTCAATTAAGCTTTTGTTATTTTCTTGATTCCATTTACTTGTTTGGCAGGGGAGCAAGCACACAAACGACAGTGCTGATGTGGAATTTCGAGAACTGGCAGGAGTCAGTGGTTGTCTGACACCTTGTAGTTTCTGGAGATGGAATGGGTCCTCAGGTTTGGAAGCAAGTACTTTGATTCCCTAAGCCATCTTGCTGGGTTATAATTAGATTTTTGTATTTTGTTTCCAGTCTTTCCATTCTTCAAAGATAATGTAATGCAATATTTCCTAAAGATCACCAGGTGCATACTTGCCAGAGTAAAAGACAATTTATTGTATCACCTATAATTCACTTTAATTTAAACAACATGATAAAATTCTATGCATTATAATTTTAATGAAAATTTTGCCAGTATTAGGATAATCACTTTTATAATATTAGAAATCAAAGTAATTATAATTGAAATTCCACTATATATATATAATTGAAATTCCAAATATATGTTTATATATATATATAAACATTCCAGCAATTATTTGGGTTTAGCTAGCCATAATAAATATACTCTATCTCTTATACTTAAATATTTTATTAAGTGTTTAAATATTTTAAAATATTTTTATAATATTTACTAAACTTATTCCAAACATTTAACAACTAAGTCTATTTTGCTGATACTTTACAAAAGGAAACAGAAACCTTTCTTTACTTAAACTATTTTGAAACTGTTTGGCTATTCATAGATCTATTTAAACAGCACAACATTAAATCAATCAAGATACATAATATGTCTTAAAATACCTTTAGTTTTCAAGTATATGCTTCTTAATATATATATATATATATATATATATATATATTTGATCTTATATTATGAATATAGCACTTTATTCAGTATGGCTTTGATAATTGCTTTTATTTTACATATTTTCAAATAAATTTTTGAGTTTTTTTTGAGATTATGTTGCAATTACATGGTGTCCCCATTTTTTTCATTCTCTTTGCTCCAGCACTTCTTATTGCCCATTTTGATCTCACTTAAATCGATGGATTTTTATTTTTAATTATTGTTGCATGTAAGCAAGTTTATTTTTATTAGAAAGAAGGTGATAAATATTGTGTCAACTTGTAGTTTGGTCACAATCCATTCTCCCTGTTCATGTTCCCTTGTATGTTTTCTCTGTAGCTTTCTCCCCTTGCAGTTTGTGTGAGAAATTAAAGCACTATGCTATGGTGTTCCCCTGGGAGATTGCCCAGATGACTGATCCATGTTGTTTATCTGTTGAAATGTCTACAATTTCACAGAACACTGAGATCAGACAAGGTCATTCTGTGCCCATGACAGAGCAGGGGGAAAAGGAACACTGCACAGAGCCATACACAGACAAAACAAAAACACCATGTGTTCCAGAAAGAAAATGACAACCCAACCCATTTCCATCAGTAAATGTGAGTGATTGCAGTTTACTTACCAGTAACAGAGGAATGTGTTCTGTTTTCCAGTCTATACAACTATTGTTTTACTTCAGGTGAATTCACACTCGGATAAAAGCGAATCTCTGCCTTCAGAATCCTTTGCCAACTTACCTTACTCAAGGTCCCATCAATTTATAAACACCCTCCTACAGTTCTTAACTCTGTATCTATTCACGTAGTGTTTTTTTTTCATGTTTCATATTCATGTCTGTATTCCTGATGATCTTTGATGGGTGTTAAAATTTTCAAATGTTTTCTGTTCACTCTGTTTTTCAAATATTTTAAATAACTATCCTAATATTGCTTAGGCTTTTCATCCCTTCAATCTAAAATTTATCTCTCCGGCTCTGCTTTTTCTCTCATTTCCAGTACAAAATTATAATATTTATTTTGTGAAAAAAAATACTCGTCATAGGATATTCTAAAACTTGCTTTATGAAGATGACTGAACACTAAGGATTGAGAAGAAATCTTTTATGAGGCTTATTAAATATTTGAAATATCCTCTAATAACCAAGGAGCCTGAATAGTGTGAGTGAGAAAAAAAGCTGTTTTGCTACTGATTTGGTGCATTTTGAAGTATTTGACATGAATGCACATAGCTGATAAGAATATGAAAGTGATCTCTTAAATTTTCTGATTTACATATCAGGATACAGAGTAATGGTTGAAAAAAGAATGTTCCTTTCTGATGATTTGTGATTGGACTTTTATATATAAAATATTTTCTTTAAATTAAATTTTTCTTCTTTGTCCAGAATCTAAGGCTACCTTTTTTTTTTAAAGTTGTACATCTAGGAACTCTTATTTCACCCACATCTTCATGTCTCTTCATGGTGTTGAGGACGCACACATGGAGACTGGGTTCATTCCATTCTCTTGATCCTGTAGAGGAAATTACACTGCTGAAGTCCAAATATCACCTCCGCTTACATAGTTGCTATGCCACCCATTATTACATAGAAAATTATGCTTTTCTCTCAGTTTGTTACTAAAGATAAAGAAAATAAATTTGTCCACATCCTTTGTTTCTATGTAGTTTTTTATTTACCCACAGAATATATATGTAAGTGAATGTTTGTAAATGTATCAGAGAACTTCTCTGAAGAATTTACTGGCAGTGTAAAAGATTAAATTGAAGCTTTTCCTTCAATATTTTTTTGGGGGAATATTTTAAGAGTTTTCTGCCTTTATGATTTGAAGCCTATTTCACTCAACATAAGTCTCACAGAGAAATTTTAAGAACCAATCTTTGATCTGTTTAAATAAAAGACATTCATTTAAAATATTAGTGTATTTAGCTAGTATTATGGCACAATCTTACCAAGGCCTTCCATTTAAAAGTTCTCAAAACATGGCTAAAGAATTATGTTTATGGATTACTATATATTATCTGTAGCTCTCAGTACAGTATTTCATATTAAGACTTGTAAATGAATTTCTTGTAATGGAGAATATTCTGGGATGATATAAATAAAAACATTAATGCATTTTGAGTGCTACTTGATTGATGGGTGCCTTATATAGGCTATTTCATTTCTCTGTATAATCTTCCCTTATAGAAAATCTGAATCATAAAACACCACAGGAATGCAGAGATGGAATGAATAAGATAAAGCATTATCTAACAATAGGGACTGTTTGTCTATATCTTAGAGCTGTTGATGATTATCTAAATAAATATTTGTGGGTTAGTCTGGTGATTCAAAACAGCCGCTACAGAAAAATAAATAAATAAAACCAGAGACACCAAAGAGCACAGTGTAAAACTCTGGAATCTGACATATTGTGGAATCACTGACCACAGTGCTGTAACCTTCATTATCTTGAAGATTAATGGTTGTTCCTTTTTCCACAGAGGATGAACAAATAGTACATAGAATAAAAGTTGAATAAAAATAATAAGAAGGCTCTATGTTTTTCTATACCAAATACAGAGTATTGAACATGTTTCAGTTTAATTTTCTCCCTGCATAATTCTCAGGGGAAAGAAAAATAAACATTTTTTAAAAATATTGTTGAAAGCATACTTACACATTGGGTATGGATCCATAATATTTATTTAAACCATAAAAGTACTATATTTGGATTTATTTGAAAGTTTCATTGTATAGATGTATATATTACAGAAGTATCACAATGAACACACATGATTAAGAAACTACATCTGTATATACAGCCTTATATGAATGTTATTTTACAATATGAAGAAGATTTTGACAGAAAGCATAACAGTTACTTTCCTTTTCTGAGAGAATACATATAAATTATATATGTTCTACCTGATCATGAAAATTCAAGACAGTTGAATAAACTTTTTCTGTACTCAAAAGGGAAAAGTACTTCCCATTTAGCTCAATGGTAATAATAGGTTACTAATACTTTCACTTAAAGAGAAATCATTCAAGTTTGTAGATGTTCGTACAGCTAATGTCCAGCTTCGTTCCACTTTCACCAGTGCTCATGAAAATATTATGTCATACATCTGTGCTAGAGGTAATAGTAGGTCTTATTTGGAAGTGTATATATACCAAACATTCTGGAATATGTCATATTAATTCTTTCTGTTATACAGACAGCATTGTTGTTACTACCGGAAGATGAGTAACATGTACTCTGTATGCTGTGAATGTTTTATTACCACTGGTTAATAAAGAAGCTGTTTCAGCCAATGTCTTGTTCCATCAAACGACATTAGCCTTAAAGAAATCCATAGATTTGCATCTTCTGTGGAAACAAAAGTAGAATCTCTTTTCCCAAGTAACAAATCATTAGAGTCAAATTTTGAAATCAAGATACCGTTATGTTCATTTGGTTTTGCAGTCAAAACAAGCAAACATCTCTGCAGTTAACTCATTAACAGTAAAAAATTAAAAGAAAATATAGTAATGTACACAATCCAGACTCTCTTTGTATTAGCCATCTTCACATGGCTCATTTTTTACTCTATTGCTTTTTAATATGTAATTATCTTACTCCTTTAATCTTTGACTTTCTCTACATTTTCTTTTTCCTCATAATCCCATGTACATTTATTCAATACTGTGACACATTTAGAGATTTTTTTAAAATCTGAATCTGTCTTTATTGAATACCTTTAATCATTTTCTGACCAAGAGTACATTTTTAAAAATATGCTAAGAGGACATATCAAGGACCAACTCTATGACTCTGCCTGTTGGTATTATCCTGTCCAACATGGCAGAGGTATGATCAACTGCTTGCTCTAACTCCAGCTCCAGGGATGTAGCAGGTCTTTGTCACCATCAAGAAACTAGTAGCATGCTCTTTACAAGCCATATTTACATGAAGGTCCTCCTGAAAGAGCCAAAGCTATTTATGCCACCAGCACAAACCAGGAACTCATCTCTTAAGGTAGTCATACAGCTTTTACTGCTAATGCTGCTTCAGGGAAGCCTTCCTTTAAAGGAACAGCACCTCTGCTTGCCTCTTGGAAAAAGAGCCCACCTGAGAAAATGCTTTTACAATGAAGTTGTGCTTAACTCTGTTCTTTTGTTGAATTCCTTCCTGAGCTCACTCAGGCTTTATGTGCATATAGTTGGTCCACATTGGTGTCATTATGTAAAAGGAGACTGCTTGTTTGCTTTCCAGTCACCCAGGAGCAAATAATCATACAGAAACTCTTTAGCCTATTAGCTCAGACTTCTTATTATCTAATTTATTATCTAACCAATAAAAGCAATACATATGTAGGACTTCCCACATTAGGAGCCAGAGTCATTACACAGAAAAATGACAACTGATAAATTCTGACCTGTGAAAACTACCAGTTGATTCTGAGTACTTTTTCAAAGAACTTCAAATCAACATATAATAAAGAACCTTGGATATTACACCAATGTTTAGTGCATCAACCTTTACAGCAGGTAACTCATGGAAGCAACACAGATATCCATGAACACAGAAACTGATAAAGAACAGGTTGTATAAATGTTTTATCTTTAGCAATTAAAGAATTAAGTTATTCCTTTCTTAAGAAAATGGATAGATCTGCGGATAATTATATTAAAAGCACAGAATCATTCTTGGAAGAACAGGAATCATATTATTAAAAGCACAGAATCATTCTTGGAAGAACAGGAATCATATTTCCTCTTCTTTGTGTTTTCTAGGTTTTATATGAATATGTAAAAAGATTTATGGTTGCAGCACACAAAGGTACACACATGATTATCTAGGTACACAAAGCAGACTAAAAGAAGGGAGTCAAAGAGGAAGGATAGGAGGGTTGGAAAACATAGTATGTCTGTGCATGGAAAAAGAAATTATAAAAGAAATAAAAATTGACTCTCTAGATGTTTAGGTAGAAATTTAATTTACTTAAAATATTAATGCTTAGAATTTGTAGGATATAGAATGATTGGGCAGAAGGCAATTATTGGGTCCTCAGAAGGCAACTGTTGTAAGAAGTTTACCCTAAAATGTGGATTTTGTTCTTTTATTTGCCCCAGTCTCTTTATTTTTCTTTCCTTTTTTTTATAAATGTGACAACAAGGTAATCAAAAATATGTTCAGATCTTTGTAACCTTTAAAAGACCAATCCCTACTGGCACTACTTATTTGATAATTTAAAGTTTTTCTTCACTTTTCTTAAAACTCACTTTAAAATCGTCTTTTCAATAACATGAACCTACATTAAAGAATGTAACCCTTTGAATGTTTTTTATTTGTTTTCTGTTGTAGTCGTCACTGTATGTCAATTTGCATATGTACATATTTGATAAATTCTTGATATGTCCATTCCGAAGGAATCATCATATTCTATGTAAGCATTATAATTGAAAACAACATGAATTCTTGGAGTTTCAAAGGATATACTTCAGTAATCTCTTATTACAGTGGGAAGATACATAAATCATATACTTTGGATTATTCCTTGATTATTATTCATGATCATAACATTTTTCAAATACCTGCTTCTAGTTTTAAGTCTAAATCTCAATTTCTACCATTTCATCTTGGCTTTCAATTTCTTATCCTTCTTGTTTTATACTGTAGTGTATTATTCTAAGTTCTGGAATAAAAATTAATTTGTATTCAAGATGAAGCTATTAAATATGACATAGATATAATAATATTTAGGAAAGATCTGCTGCAGAGGAAATAGCCTTCAAAAATGATATAATCTCAATCTAAAAGAGATTTAAAGAAAGGAAACGAAGTTACACCATCTGGGGCCATTTGACAAATGCCATCTTAAGAATTCTGTTAAAGATAAACATATTGAATGTATTTCTTCATATTTGGAGAAGCTGGCCAGCACTCAGGACTTACCCAAAAGGCTTAGGGAACCACACTAGAAAATATTTGATTAGGGATGAGTGTGGTATGATTAATAGGGACTGGGAGGTTTTATTCCATCTCAGGCATTTGAATATCTTCTGTAGTAGGGAAATACCTTATTGATTGTGTCATAAAGGGATTATTTTTTTCACTTGCTCTTTCTGAGTCTGTGGTTATAGTCATTAACAATACAGAATCTCAGAAAAACTCTTAAAGTTGTAATTCTAGTAGTCTTTGTTGGAAAAGTACAAACTTTGAGAGCTCACCATTGCCATTTCCTCATCTTTTACATTCATTGGAAGCAGGCACAGATGCCAGGACAGCTGGTTCCAATGACAATAAGTCTTTATTGCTTGCAGGAGTGTGCCCTACATGCCAGGGCCTTTGCCTTCTGAGAATTCTCACCATCTGCCCTTTAGAAAAGCTTTTTACCCGAAGTACATTAGATTATCTTGTTGAAGTTCATCACATGCCCAAACTGGTTTCCAGGCATTTTAGAAGCCTTGATATAAACAATACTTATATAAAATAGCATCCGGTATGTATGTGTTCTACCCTCCTTATAGAAATACTATCCTCTTTAAACAGTTTGCTTCTAGAAAAAATTAATGATTTGAATTGTTCAAAGTGCCTGTTCTATCCAGTGACATTTTTCTAAAATATGTAAATACTAATCATAGGAAAATTCTCTTACAGGCAGGATCATTATGGTTCATTTCCTAGTTTCTTTGTTTGAAGGAATTTGTTTTGCCTTCAGAGGGAAATTAGATTTCAAACAGCCTGTGAGCCATGAAGAAAGTTCATCTGGTTGTCAAATAGGTTAGCTGGGCAAAGTGCTTGACCACATATCTAGATACTTATTTAACTTTCATAATGGTTCATATTACATATATTTATTTTTATCCTTTTTTGAAGAAGCAGTTTTTGAAATAAGCATATGAGAATATTAATTCAAATGTAGAAATAATTTCTGTGTGATTTTATCTCCTATTGAGAATATACACTGAAGCAAAGATATATTTCATGGTGTTGAAACACACCAAAAAGGATTGTGCAGGTTGGGGATGCCCAGAGTCTGGGTCAAGCCACTCGGTCAGAAAAATGAGGCAGAAAAATGACACTTCTAGATTCTGAAAGATTTAGCACGGACATGGATGTAAAAAATCATTCCTGGGGTTATAGTGTCACAGTTATAGTGAAAGCAGCGCATCACGCAATAATAAGAAAAGGTTGTGAGAGGACTGTCCAGAAATAACACATTGGTCTAGAACTAGGGTCTAATTTTACATTGAAATTAGTGCCAAGACCAATCCAGCTTTTCTTATTTAACTACTCACCTTCCATGACACTCACTGTTGCTTGCCTAACACTGGACAGAGTGAAAGCTTTTGCAGAACAGTTGATAGTGTCCAGAGAAGAATTGTACACGGCTTATAAATGAGAGATTTGGGAGTATACTTTCCAGACCGGAACAGTATAGATACAGATGGTAGTAAGCACATCTTATAGCTAAGATATACAAAATCTATTTGCAATATTATATATGTTGAACCCAATTATTCCAGAACCATTTGTTGAATATACTTTCTTTTTCCATTATATAATTTTAGCTTCTTATTCAAAAATCAGGTGTTCATAGGTGGGCAGATTAATAGCAAGGTCTTTGATTTGATTCCATTGGTCAGCCTTTCTGTTTTTATGCCAAAATCAAGATGTTTCCATTACTGTATCTCTATAATAGAGTTTAATGTCAGGAATCTTAATGCCTCCAGAAGTTTCTTTATTGTACAGGATTGTTTTGACTATCCTGTTTTTTTTTTCCCATATGATGTTGAGTATTGTTCTTTTGAGGTCTGTGAAGAATTATTTTGGAGTTTTGATATGGATATCATGGAATCTGTAGATTGCTTTTGATAGGATTCCATTTTTATTATGTTGATCCTACCTATCCAAGATAATGGAAGATCTTCTCATTTTTTGCTATCTTCTTTAATTTCTTACTTCAAAGAAGCCAAGTAATAAGGAGAAACCTAAAAGAAACATATATAGATCCCCCTGGGAAGGGAAAATAGATGAGATCTCCTGAGAAAATTGGGGATATGGAGCTGGGAAAAAAGGGAGGGCAGAAGGGGAGGAGGAAGGAAGATGGTGAGGGGGAGAAGTACTTGAGTGAACTGGATGATCTAACTGGTTAAAGGACAGAGACTAGGAAAGTGATATCTTGATTGAGGGAGCCTGTATGGGGCTAACAAGTAACCTGGAACTAGCGAAATTCCAAGGAATTGACAAGGATAACCTCAGTTATAAGACCCTAAGCAATAGTGGAGAGGGTGCCCAAACTGATCTTACCCTGTAGTCAGATGACTGACTACCTTAAATGTCACCATACAAACTTCATCCAGAAACTTGTGGAAGCAGAGTCAGAAATCCATGGCAGAGCACTGTGCTGAGCTCCCAGTCAAAGAGTGGGAGGAGTGAGACTATGAGCAAAGAGGTCAAGACCATAATGGGGATACCTACTGAAACAGCTCACCTAAGATAATGAGAACCCACCAACTCTGGCCTGACAGCTAGGTAAACAGCATAGGATGAAACTAGGCCCTCTGAATGTGGTTGACAGTTGTATGACTGGGGCAAATTGTGGGATCACTGGCAGCGAGACCAGGATTTATCCCTACTGCTTGTACTGGCTTTTTTGGAATCCATTCTCTTTGGAGGGATAACTTCTTCAACCTAGGTATAGTGGAGAGGGCCTTATAAGTACCTCAAAGCAATGTGCTAGACTTTTCTTACTCTTCACGGAAAGCCTTAACCAATTTTGAGGAATGGCTGGGGATATGATAGGGGAAAAGTGGAGGGAATGGGAGGAGGAGATGAAGTGGGTACTGGGATTGGTATGTAAAATGATAAAAGAATTTTTTAAATAAATCGATAAATAAAAAATAAAAAATATGAAGACAGGCTAAAACTATTAAGTACTAAAATTTTTAAAAGCACTAAAATTATACCATAAATAAAAATATTTTGAGGAGATAGTACTGCAGCATAAATCTGATTCCAACTTTTACTGCTTCTCTCCTGTTTGGCCCTCCAAGATCATTACTGAGAACAGAAAGCCCTCAAAAGGCTTTTAAGATTTTGCTGGAGACCCAAGATGAGGAGCACGACAGCATCTTAATGACGATGAAGTGGTGGTGAGGACACAGATGTGTGGTGTCCCTTTTTCTCTTTAGCCACCTCATCTAGGATGTAGTTTCATCTTTCAACTTTAGCACAGGTATTCAATGCTAACTTACTATTACAGTAAGGAATTAATATTCCCTCAACAGATCTTTGAAGCAAGAGCCAGTACAAAAATTCACCTTTTCACACTGACACACCATTTATGTTTGCCTCAAGTCCCTTTCCTCACAGCTTCTTCAACATAGATATGCACCTTAAAAATGAAATCACGGTATATATATATATATATATATATATATATATATATATATATGATGTGGGATTCCCCTCTGTATGCTGTGAATAGCATTAATGATTAATAAAGAAACTTTCTTGGGGCTGTGCAAGGAATAGAGGAAGGTGAGGGAGGAACTAAACTGAATGCTGGGAGAAGGAAGGCAGAGTTAGGGAGAAACCATGGAGCAGCTGCCAGAGACAGATGTGCTAAAACTTCGCTGGTAGGCCATAACCTCATGGTGATGCAAAGATTAATGGAGATGGGTTAAATTAAGATGTAAGAGTTAGCAAATAAGAAGCTACAGCTAATGGGCCAAGCAGTGATTTAATTAATATAGTTTCTTTGTGATTATTTTAGAAGTCTAGGCAGCCAGGAAAAAGAACAAGCAGCCTTCCTTACAAGTAGAAGTGGAAAAATACTGAGGATAATTATTACATATATTTTAAATATACATAATTCATAATTATTACATACATGAGGATAAGTATTACATTATATTATATGTGTAATATATAATATGCATATGTCATATTCAAATATTTATTAGGCTTATAACTTGATATGTTTATTATAAATGAAGATATTAAGTGCTGATATATATATACATATATGTATATATATGTTATATATATATATATATAAAACTTCCAAACTCCTGAATATAATAGCTTAGCCTCACAAAATAATGTTAATGTCACCTACAAAAGCATTTTATCAAATGGTTGACTGTGAGCTCTAACATCTATGAAACATGACATCTACTAAAATGTTTTGCCAAATGGTTGACTGTAAACTGTCACATCTATGAGCCTTGACACTTACCAGGATGACAAGGAATTCTTAAAGGATAATAAGTTGTGGGAACCAACACCTGAGTGATTGCTCTTTAAACCCACTCAGTAGAAGGGAAATCATGTCTAGCATAGGAACCATGCTAGCTTTTCAGGGATAAGAATGTCAGAAATTAATAATGTCTGTACTACCACCACCTAGCTAGACAAGCTTAGTTCTTTACCACATTCGAAAATTTATTCTTTAGCCCACATATAAGATTAGGTACCACTCCTCATCAAAGAAACTTCTTTTTAGAGCATATGGAAATTGTTACAGAAAAATGTAACTGGATATAACATAGATATCAATATATTGTTGGGAGCCCATTTCCAATGTGCGTCTATATCACAGTCTTAAAGCTAAGGCTCAGGGAAGATCATAGAAAGATTGTAGGAGAAAGATTATAGGAGAAAGAATGCCAAGAAAACTTCCACGGAGCAGCATCTTCTAGAGATGACTGCATAAGCAAGACTGGGAAAATGACAATAGCAATGGACATGTCATTGTGAAATGAAGAAAATTTATGAGCTCCCAAATCTAGAAAAAGAAATGCAAGCAAGTAATGAATATTGAGTAAAGGAGAAGTCTTTCCCTGGGATCATCATCCTCATTTGTTATCAGACAAATAGGTCATTCTTAAAACCATGTACATACTATCAAAAAAATGATTCACCATGTTGTATATATGTGTGTATGTGTGTGTGTGTACTCATGCACATATGCACATACATGTCACAATAGTGATCAGAATAAGAAGGAAATAATCATTTAAGTTTCAATGAACATGGGAGGGGTTTGAAGAAGGTAAGAGAAACTATCATAATTCAATATGAAATATCTTTTTAAAAAATCAGATTTCAAATAGAATTTTCTGTTGACTGCATAGCTCTCACACCACAGTAAAGTTTAAAGTGGTAAATGAATAGGCTGGGATTATCTTCCTTGTCTTTCTTTTCTCTCCTTTCATATAGACATATATGAATTTATATGCAAGCAAATTGTTGTATATGCACATAATTTACACACATGTAATACATATGTCTACATATTTTCATTTCAATAGGATAACTAATTTTAAAACTGCCAAGAGATCTTATCCAGAATGTTTATGAAATATTATAGTATTTGTACATGAATGAGAGATTTTCAAAAATATTAGAAATATTTTTACCTATCCCTGATCTTTTGTCTAAATAACATCTCTGCTCACTTTTCAAATGCACATTTCTGACAACACTGTGATGTCATCATAAATGATGAATTACATTGCAACATGCTCAAAAGGAATATGTTATAAATCTAAGATGTCTTTGAATGAAAAGTAAAGCTTCAAGGTTCTTTGCAAAATACATATTTCATTTGGCATTGATAACTTCTAAAGAAAAAGAATAGTTTCTTTCCATTGAGTATCAGAATGCGAAATGTCATCCTTTGACATGATTTTGAATGTTCTCACTTTGTACTGAATGACTTTTTTGCTACATCTTTTCAGTTTGTTACAATTTTTTTGGTAAAATAAACATGTCATAGGTTTACTTTTTATAATAATACTTTTACTCCATAGATGAATTACATTTTTTAAATTTTATATTTGAGATTCAAATACAATTACGTTTCTATCTTCACTTTCCTGCCTCCAAACCCTCTCACGTACTGCTTCTTGATACATTTCAGATTTGCCACGTCCCTCATTCTCCACTGAATCCGATAAATGTAGTTTTCATGTCATGCTTAATAATTTAAGTTTTATTATTTTTACAAAATTAAAAATACTGCATATTATATTTTCATATATACACCTATAATTTAGTTGGGGGCACTCACTACATAGCTATTTAATGAGTTATTTATTATTTTACTGGAATTTTTTTAGTGGAAGTATTATTTTAAAATCCAAATTGTCAGGTATATTTTATAGAGTATAATTTAACAACGTATCTTAACATTCATGTCGCTTCAAAGAAATTAAAATAATCTGAAAATATATTTGTTAATATTTCTGTCTCTGAAAATTTAAGAGAAAATAATAAAACATATTTAAACACTAGATTTCAGTGTATCTCTATTTTCATTTCAGCTGCCATTTTAGCAGAAATATATATTGTACTCTATCTATTAAACAGAATCCTGATTCTAACCTGAAGAACTAGCTGACCTTTGTACAATTAATGAATGTGCATGCAGAGTATCACTCTAAGGTCTAGAGGCATTATAAAAGATTATACAAAATTATATCTATATGTACATATATATATATATATATATATATATATGTAATTTACTCCTCTTTGCTCTTGAAGGAGTATGTTCATATACTGTAAAATAAATACAAAGAAACAGAAGCTTCAGACAAGTGGAGTCATAACCATGTTTGTTTTATATGTCTGTTCTACTAAATTAGTGGCTTAAAACAACACAACTTTCTTCCAGCAGGCATGGGTGCCAAATTGAAAATCTTTTCCTGGATGTAGACCTAGGTGTCCTCTGTCCCACATCCCTTTATATGCTCTAGTGAACATTTCATCTCTTGGCCATCTTTGCTTATAGATGACGGCCTCCTTTTGCTCAGTGTGGTTGCTCAGTTTCAAAGTACATCATTCCAGTTCCTGCTCCATCATCACTTGACTCTACTACTGCATCTCTAGTGTGGTTTCCTGTGATTCCCTGAAGTGCACCACAGAATCCAGGAATACACTACATGTTAAAACTAGCTATTTTTAATAAAAGGGAAAAGCAGATAGAAAATGGATAATGAATTGGGGACTCCTCACTCTTACTCACTTTCTCTCTCACACACACATACACACAAATCACACACATACACACAAATCACATAAACACATACACACACAGAGAGAGAGAGAAAGAAAGAGATGGAGACAGAGACTGAGACAGAGACAGAGAGACAGAGAGAGAGAGAGAGAGAGGTTTGCTATAATTTAAAGACAATGGGAACTATCACACAACTCTTTTCTTATTAACAGAATACAAAAAGATTTCCTAATCTAAAGAATTGATTGTTTATATTTCAATGGCTTGGGCTTTGTGCCTAGACCTAAACTTCCCCTTCTGAAACATGGTAGTAGCGCAGTGAAAAAGCAATAAAGAAAATATTGCTCATCAGTACAAGTTATAGGAAACTTGTGAGACCCGTATAAGTATCACCTTGTTTCTAGAACATAACGACAGGATGATGGGGACTCGCTGTTTCACAGCTACCACACTTCCTCTCTGGGGACAGGATGGATCACTCCAGCCAAGACATGCTGCCCGCATTTCCAGCTGCTGCAGTCGCAGGAGTAATGAACCTCAGTGGATTACAACTGCAGTTTAGAGAGAGACCATAACTCTCTCCCCGATGAAAACCCGATTCCCCGAGGAATTACACTATAAATGTTCAATGTCCTAGCAGGAAGAAAATATTTCAAAACTGAATCATCAAGATATCAGAGAGATGAACTTCTCCAAGTCTTTTGCACACTTTCATCCATTTATCCTACTTATGAGACGAACTGGAGGAAATGGGACCAAAACTTCACTTACAGAATTCATTCAGAAGGAGAGCTTGCTAAAGATAGATTCTGACAGCAGCAAAACTATAATTGATTCTTCTGTAGGGCTCAGCGTTATTTTATCAAGCTTCCTTGGTGATAGTAGATTTGATGCAAAAGTAGCTCTCATTGTTTGAAACGCTGATTTGGGGGAACCTTCTTCTCATACTGGGTCACCTTGCCCAGCCTTAACTCATGAGGAGGTGTTTAGTCTTCCTTCAACCTGTTAAGAATTGTTGTGTTGATACTTAAGGGAGTTCAGCCTTTTCCTAAACAGAAATGGAGGAGGACTGGATTGGGGGTGGGGAAAGATCAGAAGATGAGGGTGAGGAACTGGAAGGAGAAAGGGAGGGGCTGTAGCCAGGCTGGAAAATAAATATGTTTTTTAAAAGAGTGCAAATAGAACAATTAAAAAATTAAGTAAATCCATATTGTTAGGGAAGTATCAGTGACTATATGATATTAAAGTACAGTAGATAGTGTTGTAGTAGTGTTGTAGGTAAAAATATTGACATCTGAGAAGGCAAGACATATTCTAAGTAATGAATTATTCTACTGAAGACAAATTGACTCTAAGATCTGTGATTTAATCCCACCTGCCTGCTACCTTATGAGTGGTTATTGCTGATGGATTCAGCTCTGTTCTGTAAGACAATAATGTACTACTGTAATGTACAATTAATGTAGATTGCATGAAAAGAATCCAATGGTTGAGAGTCATGCATTTGTCTCTGTTTCTGGAAGATAATTGTTTCTATTTTTCTCTAGCCCTTCACACATCATGGCTGCCATACACATGGCTTAGAATTTAGAACAGACTGCAATAATAAATCAAAACATCAAATTTTCAGTGAAAGATATCAAACACCATATTTTCTACATACTGAAATCATTGTTATTCATTTGAACATAAAAAATACTAATTATATTTTCTGAAGAAACCTTTACCTTTTAAGATGTTCTTAATTATTGGTTTTTGTAACCGTTTTTTTTTTTTTTAATTTTATTTGAGTGGCTCTGCAAGACCATTCTAAAATATCACATTTATAAGCTTTAAATATTTTCAAAATATTCTATTTCTAACTCATTTAGATATGCATTATAATTTTTAGTGTTCTAAGTCTTGTGTTTTAGAATCATATTTTCAGTAAGATATTCATTTTTAGGTTTTGCACTTTTTCTAAAACAGGGTTTCTCTGTGTAGCACTGGCTCCTTTAGTGCTCAAGAACAGGCCGGCCTCAAACTCACAGCGATCTCCTGCTACGGGCGCCAGAGAATTGACATTATGAGGTACCACTGCCCTGTAGATTTTAGTTATAAAAGTATGTTTTTTTTTCCCTAACTGTGGCAGATATGTCTATGTTATCTAAATGCTAGAGAACAGATATGTGCTTATATTAAAGTTAGTTGATTTCAAGCAAGGAGTTGCTTTCCTTTCTCTTTACCTTTGGATGTCTTGGAGTAATAGCAACAGCTCTACAGGGTCTATATTTATTTTTAGTATAAAATCAGGGCTGGGCTTAAAATAAGTATTCCTAGTAAATATCTTCATAATTTAGTCATTATCTTAACATTAGGAGACTCTCTGCAACAACAAATGGATTACACTCAGCATGTGGTTCCCACACTGTTACTTTTTGATTTGGCCTATGGGGTACCTTTCAGAACCAAAACACTAGAACATAAGGCAGAGGGCTTCCTTGAATCACAAAGATTCAAGGAAGTTTCTGCTGCACTGTTTCCACACCAAAGCCTAGACTGGCCACTAATTCCAGCTCGCTCTCTCTCTCTCTCTCTCTCTCTCTCTCTCTCTCTCTCTCTCTCTCTCTCTCTCTCTTTCTCTCTCTCTCTGGCTCTCTCTCTCTCTCTGTCTCTCTCTCTCTCTCTCTCTGTCTCTCTCTCTCTCTCTCTCTCTCTCTCTCTCTCTCTCTCTCTGTCTCTCTCTCTGTCTCTCTGCACTTTCTACCACAGCTGCATCTTTCCACCAATGGATTCCTACCCCTACTTTCCATTTTCACCTGTCTCCAGTTTTCCCATAAAATCTATTCTATTTTCCCCTCCCAAGGAGATCCTTGTCCCCTCCCCCCACCATTGTCTTCCTCTTTACCTAACCACTCTGGGTCTACTAATTGTAGCTTGATAATCATTTATTTAATATTAACATACACATAGGTATATATACCATGTTCATTTTCTGTGTCTGAATTACTTCACTCAGGATTTTTTTTTTAGTTCTATTTGTCTAGAAATTTCATGATGTCATTTTTTAACAGATAAATAATGTCATTATATAAATATAACATATATTCTTTGCCTTTCATCTGTTGTTTGCCATGAAGGTTCCTTGCAGTTTCTGGAAATGAAGTCACGTTGAACTGATAAAGTGCCCTTGACTTACAATGAAGTGTTCTTTGGGTATGTCCTCTTGGTATACCCAAAAGTGGTTGAGCAGGGCCTTCATGTAGATTGATTTCCAACTTTCTCAGAACCCACCATATGGATCTCCATAGTGACTATGCATGTCTGCACTCTCATCAGCAATAGATGAGTGTTCTCCTTGTTTCACACCTTCCAGTAGCATGTGCTAACACTTGTGTTATTGATCTTTGCCATTCTGACAGGTATAAGATGGAATCTCAAGATAGTTTTGATTTGTATTACCCTAATGGCTAAGGATGCCAACCACTTCTTGAGGTGTTTCTCAGCCATTTGAGATTACTCTAATGAGAATTCTCTGTTTATGTCTGTTCCCCATTTTTAATTATATTATTTGTATTTTTTCTAGTTTTTTGAAATTATCTAATTTTTCTTGAGTTCTTTGTAGACCTTTGATATTACTCTTCCATTGAAAGCAAAGTTGGTAAACTATTTTCCCATTCTTTCAGCTGCCAGTTTATCATATTGATGATGTCCTTTGCCTTACAAAACATTTTTATTTCCATTAGATCCCATTTATTTTTATTATTTTAATTTTAGTGTCTGTGTATTGATGTTCTGCCCAGAAAATTGTCTCCTGTATGAATGTGTTCAAGGATCTTCCCTACTTTCTCTTCTATCAGGTTCAGTGTATGTAGTTTTCTGGTGAGGTCTTTGATCCACCTGGACTTGAGTTTTTTGCATGGTGAAAGATATGGATCTATTTGCATTATTCTACATGCAGACCTCCAGTTTGACCAGCATCACCTGAGAAAGATCCTACCTTTTTCCAGTATACATATCTGGCTTCTTCATCAAAAATTATGTCTTCATATGGGTGTGAATTTTTTGTCTATTTTTTCAATTCCATTGATCAACATGCCTATTTTTATCCCAATGCCATGTGGTTTTTATTTCTATAGCTCTGTTGTACAGCTTGAAATTAGGAGTGATAATAAACACAGTAGTTCTTTTCTTGTTCTGTATTGTTTCTGCTATCCTCAGATTTTTTGTTTTTCTTTATGAACTCAATAACTTTTCTTTCAAGTTATGTAAAGAATTGTGCTGCAATTTTCTTTGGGATCACATTTAATCTGCAGATTGTTTCTGTAGCATGGCTATTCATACAATGCTAATCCTAGCAATGCATGAACATGGGAGAACTTTTCATCTTCTGATACCTTCTTCAGTTGCTTTATTTAAAGTCCTGAAGTTTTAATTATACAGATCTTTCTTTCCCTTGCTTAGTTAGAATTACCCCAAGATATTTAATATTACTTGAAGTTATTGTGGAAGGTATTGTTTCCCAGATTTCTTTTTCAGTTCACTTGTCATTTGTATGAATGAGGGCTACTGAGTTTTCTGAACAAATATTTTGTCCAACCACTTCATTTATTTTTTTTTATCAGCTATGGGAGTGCCTTGGTGAAATTTTTACTGTAACTTATGTATACTATCATATCATCTGCAAATAACTATATTTTGATTTCTTCCTTCCCAAATTGTATCCTCATGATCTCTTTAAGTCGTCACATTGCTTTAACAAAAACTTCAAGTATTATATTAAATAGATATGGAGAGAGTGCACAACCTTTTAGTGTTCTTGATTTTAATGGAGTTATTTTGAGTTTCTCTCCATTCAATTTGTTATTGGTCATAAAACTGCTAAAAATGCATTTATTATGTTTAGGTATTGTCTCCTTTATTCCTATTCTGTCCAGGACTTTTTCATGAAAGGATATTAGATTTTGTCTGTGGCCTTTTCTGCATTTAATGAGATGATTATGTGTTTTTTTTTCCTTTTAGTTTGCTTATATGGATGATTTCATTTATTGGTTTTCATCTGTTGAAACATCCCTAAATCTCTGGGATGAAGCCTACTTGTGAAGTGTTGTAAGTTAATAGTGATATTGGGTCTCCCTGAGCCAGGGTACTTGCCACAAGCCTTTGGAAAATTTGAATGTCAGTGCTTTACTTAGATATATCTATTGCAGCTTATTTTCATCTTTTACAGGGAAGACAGAGCTCATTGCAAATATCAGTTT
Source organism: Arvicola amphibius (assembly GCF_903992535.2). Taxonomy (NCBI): domain Eukaryota; kingdom Metazoa; phylum Chordata; class Mammalia; order Rodentia; family Cricetidae; genus Arvicola; species Arvicola amphibius. The sequence continues at coordinate 12,556,602 of NC_052059.1, read as the reverse complement.
AATTTCTTTGTGCATTGCACTGGATTTCCACTGAATCATTTTATTTTACCTTTTAATTTTTTTCTAGCCTTTATTGCAATCAGAGTAGCTGTGTTTACTATAATATTTAATTAAAATATCAATCTCACTAAAATATATTTTGAACAGCATTCTTTGCATCACAATTCTGTGCTTACCAAAATATGATTAACTTATACCTAACCATCTAGTTTAATAGAGGCCTTTCTGATAAACAAAAATCAATTATGTGGCTGATTGAATTTTACAAAAAAAAGGGATTCTTTTTATCTAATGACACTGCATGGCTTTGAATATTATTAATCACATTTGCTTCCTTCAGGTGTAATCAAGAAAATGGTGAAAAGTCCTGAACACAGTCTTGAATAATTTATTTCACCACTTGCTGAAATTGTTCTGTTTTTCCATGAAATTTTGGGATTCAGAGAGAAAAGTCAGAGGTAAAGTCATGAAAGATTAATGTTCTACGTAATCTGGAGCATTTGCTACATGTCTGTTATATATATGAAATGTATTTAAAACTTAATTTCAATAGTATATTTGAGTGAAATTTAGTACTATTAGCTTTTGGCTTGCAATAGTTATTAGGCCATTGTTTATTATATTATTTCTGAGTACATTTGTCACGCACAAGTCTATCATTATTTAAATTTCATGACTGCTATCAATATCCTTTTAAAAATTCATACTAGGATAATTGCTAATGAATTATAGTTAAATGACAACAGTGAGAACCAAGGGACAGGACAGATCTCAACAAATTTAAACAGGACTTGACTTGGAGCTCTACTAAGTAAAAAGAACGTGAGTGCTGTTGTGAGATGCAAACACTCCACCAAGGGCAAACTCCAGTGTGCTGGGTCAAGCTAGAACCAGATTTATTCTCACTTACTTTCCCATATTTCTTTACTGTTCATCTTTTCAAACCCTAGAGCCAGAGATACTCCTTTTTTTACCTTGCTTATTTCTATAACAACACGTTTTAAGTTTCCTTTTAGTCCTTAATAAAATATACTTTTTTATGCAGTTTCTCTGACCTCTAAGGTACTTAAAGTATAATCAAAGTTCCGAAAAAAATCAAACATTTTACTAGTGATCCACATAGAACGAACATGCAAAATTAATTCCACATTTTTTTCCAATTGTGATATGGAGAAATGAAATCCTGTAATGATACATTAATGTTTTATGATCATAAGAAGAAATGCCTAAGTAAAAGTAAATTGAAATACACAAAGTTTATTACCTGTGCTAACTCTAAATTACTCCCTTTAGGAAATAAACCAATTTTCACATCTAAATAGAATTTATTTTTTCTCATTAGGGCAACAAAACATTTAATTTGTTCTGTCTATGGTAACATAGCTATTATCTACGCCAATATTAATTCCCCCTGCTGGATAAGAAGTCCTTTGAAGTTATAGACATTATTTCACTCTTAATCTCTTGTATACTCCTCAAGACCTGGCCTCCAGCATGTGAAGTTAAGTGTTGGGTCATTTTATATTACACCCTTATTTTCCTGTCCATGTGAGCTCCAAAACATGAAATATTTTATACTTTTTTTTCTTATTTTGCAATATTGCTGTAACAATCAATAGCATTGAACTTTCTTGGAGTTCATGACCCTGGAAACAGTGGTGATTAAGGAGTTGCCCTTCCATCTCTGAGCTCATCAGTGATTTTGGATGAGGATCAAAGATCAGGTCCAGTGACAGAGCCAGACTCCCATCCTGCAAAAGACATTCTTTACATCGCAAACGATTAGTTGAGCATTTGTGCCCTCTGATCAAACTTTACAAAATGATCACCTCGGCTAACATGTAATTAAGACATTCTCACTCTGCAGACCACGGCTTGGCCCGGCACAGAACCTCTTCTTCATGCCTACCTCTGAGAATCTGCTCAGGCCAAGGCTTGCTTGACTCACTTTCAGAGGAAGGCGTCCCTTTACTCTAGCTTTCCTCAGTCTACTTGGACGTGTTTCGTTCACAAAATAAAAGTGTTTTCTGCCTGAATGAGAGTCAGACTAACTTCTCCACTGCAAAATTATTTTCTCCTTTTTGTTGTATTCCCAATGTAAAGTGTTCCCACACTACAGTCCAAATGCCTTTTACCAAAGTTATACATTTATTTTTTAGTTTTTCTGGGTATTTAATCTAACTTATTCTATTTTTTTCCAGTCTCCCTTTAACTGTTATTATTTCACATTCTTTTATGCTCTTTTCTATTTTAACCATGTAATTTAACACATACTTGTTAAGGATAGTGTCTACTGATGCATAGCCAAGATTTCTTTTAGGTATGTATGTTGAGTACTCAATGTTGTGTTTTATATTTTATGTTTCTATACTTTTAAGATTATTTCTGATATCTACATTGAATAATTATATAGTAAATAGAATAAAATAGATATTCCTAATCTATGTCATTTTTTGCCATGGAGTTTATGAATATTCTCAGTTGGTTTTAAAGTTCGATTATTTTATGTTTCATTCTTTAGTGTTTTGATTTTGCAATTTTAATTTTCTAGAGTAAGTCACTATAGTGGAAGTTCCCAATGGTTTCTATGAAGAGACTGAAGAATAAATTAGATTATATTCATTTATATATTACTTTTGCATCTTGATTATTTTTGTACCACATACATTGAAACACAATGTACTATATGTAGGTCCAAAGCAGTTTCTTTATTCATTAATGGTAATCACAGCACACAGAGGGGACTCCCACATCAGCTATGCTTCCCTATCTTCTCTTTGTTTCTTGACTAAAGTAAACAGACTAGATTGCCTATCACAAAGGCCTTTCACATCAATAACAACTTCAGTTAAGAAAACTCAAATAAATGAGAAAATTAAAAAATTAAATACTATATATACAACTGATTAGAGAAAATACTAGTATATGAATGATCTAATGAGATGAGAAAAAAATGAGATATCATCTTGTCTCAAAACTCTTACCAGAAATCCTTTCTTAATTGAAGGGGTACATGGTTTGCTTTACAGAGCAGAAACAACAGATTTCACTGACGTTAGAAAAATTGAAATACACCGATAACTATGTACATTGACATTTAAGTTTATCATAAATATTTTAATGACACAATAAGCTTACATCATAACAATTATATTCTTAATGAAATTAAGAAAATACTACCAAATATAATAATGATTATGATAATAATAATAAATATAAACAATTCAGTCTAATTAAACTAATATTGATAAACTACTAATTAATCCTACAGTACTTTTAAAAAGTCAAGATAATTAAATAACAAAAATGGCTTAATTTTTTTTCAATTTAAAGGCAAAAGAACAATTTGAGAACTTGTTCTGTGAGAAATAAGAGTTTCCTCCTTAGAAAATTTGAAAATTTAGAAATAATGTGACATAAACTAGAACATACACACCCATGTGTAGTTCAAAACATATTTTTTAAAGTATTGATAGAAATATAGATCAAAGACAAAACTGAAAAGATTGTTAATAAATAAATCATGCGTTTAAAGGTACATCAGCATTTGAAATGATAGCATATGGAGAGAATAAATTCAATCACAGCAACTTGCTTTTACTTCTGCTATGTTTCTCCCTTCACAGTGTGGTTCAGAAATGTTTCCTTTAGCTTTGACTCTCCTTGTGGCTTTAGTGACGCATTTCTTTATTTATAACTTATTGGTCATTTTTATTGTATTATTTTATTCAGAATTTCTAGGGTTTTCTTTCCTTCAAAAAAGTGATTCTCACTGTTATCTGAAGAGGGAATATTCTTTATTTACTTCTATTTTTTTTTAAATTTTAAGTGCAAGTTCTCTTCTTCCCTTCTTCACGTCTGATTCTAAGCCACAGGTATTCTTAGTGGTTGGCATATACTGTCACACTGTAAATGACTCACTGAGATTCAGAGTCTGATTTTAGCCTGAGCTCTATCTGTGACAAAGACTGAGCCTCTATAATCTTCAGTCCTCATACAGGTTAAATGAGGATACAGATAATTATACCATAAAACCAGTAGAATGGAGGATCACTTGTGAATGACAAAGAAGGATGAGATTGGTGTAGATGAATTGTAAGTTCTTACACGAAAATTTGATGTATGTTAGAGCAGGAGAAAACCTATCACATTAAGTAGATTATTTGAAGCCTACTGCCTGGCTGTTAAGAATAAAAGGGAGTGATAAGAACTATTGAAAGCAGCAAGAGGCTATTTGTGGTCAACACTTAACATTAATCCAGATGACAAATAATTATAGATCCACATCTCAGTGTCAGGCAATTATACTGAGAATCAGTGAATGAGGCTTCAGTAGGATAAAAGTCATGGACCAAGGTAAGGAAAGCAATAGCACTTGCCTAGGAAATAATTGCTGGATGCTCACATGTAACAATGAATGATCAGAGAAACAGAAGATAGAAAAGTGTTTTAATCTTTGAAGACACAAGACATAAAATGTCATCAACAACCGAAAAATGTCTTGAAATGATCCGTGATAGGAAATTGGAGAGGTAGCAACTTTATTAATTTGCTGTGATATAAGTGCATTTTAAATGCAGGCGTCAGTTCTGTATAGTAAGAACCCACACCACGACTCAAAACTGTTAAATAAATACTAACTTTATCATAAATGAATACTAACTTTATAATAAATTCTATCTACTTATCTCATAATTATGGGTTAGATTATGTATATTTTATCATTTATATTCTCTTTAGCTAGAGGTATTTTTCAATTTACGTATGTGTTTGTGTGTCTGTGTGTGTTAGTGTGTAAGCGTGCGTGTCTGTGTGTGTGTATGTGCATATCTACAAGATTGTTAATGCTTGGGCAAGAGGTGTACGTGTACATATAGAAGCCACAGGACAGTTTGGGTACTGTTTTTTAGTTAACATCAACCATTTTTTTAACCTTATCATTTACTGTCTCAAAAGACAACATGCAGGCCAGCCTATCTAGCTAAGCAGTACCAGGGATCATCCTACTTCTGTCTCTCAGTGCTGGGATTATACTACAAGTTCCCTCTATTTCTTTACAAGAAATGTGGTGATCAAATTGATACAGCAATTTCTTTACTGTAGTATTTGCTTCAGCCTTATTTTTTAGTTCTTATATTTCTTTATCAATGTCTTTAAATTTATAGTTTCATAATTTTTTAAGCATATGCTTTGCAAATTTTACAAACAAACTGCATATGGATACATGAACATCTGTCTTTATATGTTTTATAGAATATACACACAAACATTTGTCATTGCATACACATTATGCATAGACACATACATGTATATAAAATTCTGCATTTATTACTTTTATTTATGATTGTTCTGATCCATCATTTAGGTAGAAGTTACTTCATAAAGATTCCTTCCACAAAATCTTTCTAAAGCCTTTGTTCTCCCTTATACCCAAAGTCTATCACAAACCATCAGAGAGTTCCTGTGTGTTTTATTCAGTTCTGCACTCGAGACAGACAGCTTGAGATTGATTAAGACAGCACGGAGAAAAATAAATACTCTTATCTGCATTGTCCAAAAGACTGTCTTCTAGTGACATGCAATTATTTGATTTAAATAAGTTAAAAATAAATAATACCCCAATTATAGCTCCTGAGTCATTCAAGAACACTTCAAATATTTCATAGTTCATGTTGTCAGTGAGTATTTCATTCTAAAAATAATTTTATTTAACCGGGTCACTAATACAGAATTCTAGTGAACAATGCTCCTTTGGGATGTCTTATTTGTTAACTGAATTCACATGCTATAGTCATTTTCCCTGAACTGAAGAGCAGTTGTAATTGATCTGAACTAATGAAGAGATTCTGCTAATCCCAGAATAACTGAGAAAGACCTCTCTACATTGGAAAAAATTTTTATTTTACATGGAAAATAATATATAAAATTTTAAAATCCAACTATTGTTGACATCAATGGACATAATTTGAAGGTTATATTAGTTGCTTGTTCTATTACTGTGACAAAACACCTGGAAGTAAGGGAGAGTTTGCTTGGGCTTGTAGTTTGAGAGTAAAGTATATTGTGGTAGGCAAGGCATAGAAGCAGAATCTTGAAGCAGCTGGTCACAATCTACACACATAAAGAAAACAGAGTTCAATGAATGTTCATGCCTACCTCACCTTCTCATTTCTCTCCAGTTCAGTTCACCAGGCTATGCAATGATGCTTACAATGGACCCAAGTATTTTAGACTGCCTTCCTACCTCACTAAAGTCAATCTAGATAATTGCTCTTATTTGTACCCATAGGTTAACGTAGTCTAAGTAATCCCTCAGTGTTATGCCCAGAGCCTTGGCTTCCCAGTGATTCTAGATCATTATAATCTGACAGCATCAGCTATATCAATGAGTTAAACATTCCTTTGAGATAATTCTCAATAATGTGTTATGATTTATTTAGCTTCAATTTTGTCCATGTAAACATCTAAAATTTCTACATAATTGGGATTAGGAAAAGAGCTAAAAATCCATTTTATTCTTGCTAAAATCTATTACCTTGATAAAGAGTTTGAAGTTTTAATACTCAATACTATGACTTTCCTTTGCAATTACATCTTGTCTTAAAATAAATTATTTTATCTTTTCTTCATTTGGAATCATTCAAATAAGATTCTAAAACAATATATTGCTATCTTTATTGTTGGTAAAAATAGTTCATGGCATTCCCTTGGAAGGCTCTATTGATACAAAAACAAAAGTATTCTGCAAAACACTGCCACTCTGAAAAGAGGCCTTCTTGTTTATTTTGGTTTTCATTATTCCATATTGTGACACAGAGGAACTAAGAATCTGCATTTAAGAACCATGATGTCAGTACAACTGGGTAATATTAATTTTGAATCTGTAAGGAAACAATGAAGATGTCAATGTCAGAGAAAATAGTCTGTGTATCTGGCAAAATCACTAATATTCACAGTAATATAGTTGATTTTTAAATAAAATAATGCTGAGAGAAATAATAGCAAAAAAGTGTAATTATTTTTATCTGTATAAGAGGATATATTTCAGAATTCAGTAACTTTTTCATACTTGTAAGTTTTAAGGACTTGTCTGACTTTGATTCTGTAACTAGGTCTTTTAAGAGGACTTCTTAAATAAGGTATCCAGACTATTAGAGGCAGGGAAAAAATGAAAGAGAATGTGATTTATCAGGACATTGCATAAGAAAATCCTCTATCTTGCTGCACATCCAGATTATCTCTGTTTTTAAGATGGTCCATATTTTATAATTCATAAGAGAATGCAGTTAAAAACATGAGAAAAATAGAAATCATAGTTTCTTTCCCAGTAAACCATAAATTCATGGTTCTATACAGTAGTATTAGCACATATTTAAATACATTAATAGCAAAAACTCATTTCAGGCTGTGGTTGATTGGAAAGACATCTTAGAAAGCAGACAAAAACAGCTTAAAATAGTGTTTTCTAATACAAATTTTCCATTAGTTTCCATAATAATGATAGTTCAGGAAAATGCACTGTCATTTGCTTTAAAAAACGGGTTATGGAAAAAGTGTTGGGTATCAATTTTACACTCCAGCTCAGTATTAGAGCTGATAATAATAGACTTCCTGTATGGAACTAGGACAGTGGTGGGTTGAGAATGTGTGGGTTGGATAACAGGACAACAAACCAAATCTTTAATAAGACATATTAGTTTTAGACTTTGCAGTTGTTCAGAGACTAAAGGAAGTTGCCGCAACTGTGAAGTAATCCTAATATTTGAGTTTCAACAGTCTAGCTCCATTCGTCTATTGGACAATTGCAAATTTTTCTTTACTCCTTAGATTTTCATATTTTAGACAGTACTTTAAGTAAGTGTATGGTTATAAGGGAATTTTTTTTCTAATTTTCCAGAGGAAATTTTCGCTATCAAATAGAGACTTTAGAGTCTGTGGTAATAAAATCATCACTACCAGATAGATTGTTTTCATAATTGTGACTCCAAGTTTATATCTTAGAAGACAGTGATATTAGAAAATCTGTTAATTTATTTACTAGTCACTAAAGAGAACATCATTTTGATATTTGAAGAATTTATTACTAAAACACATGCCTTCTTTTCTCCCTTTACGTAGAAGCCTATATAAGTTCAAAGTTTCACTATTATAAAAATTCTTTCTCAGCACTAGAGACTTGAGAGAGAAAGACTCTTTTGCTATGCATATATTCATCAGAGAAGAGATGTGTCTCTTTGAGCATGAAGTGGTATGTTGGACCAATAATGTGAAACTTTTACTTTTATGCTTGAATTAAAATATTGCTCTGGGCTTTTACCCCACTCAACAAAGCACAGACTTTTATTTGGTATCATTTTTATTGTTGCTTTGCAAGTTCTATTTTATTCTCGAATAAGGAAGTCATGCTGTGAAGTAAAAGCCCCGCTCACTTTAAAGTACCTCAAGCCTTTGGAAAATGGCTTTAATCCTTGTTCTGCATCAGCTGACATGGTGGAATTTATATAATTGTCAAAGTCACAGATTTCACCTCAAACTCCAAGTAAATCAAGACAGTTCCAGAAATAACACACCACAGTTTCCTCCAAGTATAATATGCATTGTTATGTAATACTTCCGTTTCAATAAGACCTTTCATGGTGAAAAAAAAACTCATTTAATTTATGCTTTTTGAAAATGTACCAGAGTATTCCTTAGTGAAGAAGCCTATGTCCTTAGGTTCTGGATTTAATAAGAATCAAGTTTTATCTATGGCTTTAGGGCTTCAGAAAGTCTTAGCGCCAGCAGGAATGCTGTAAGAATGCTCCGTGTTCACAGAAGCAGCTGAGAACAGAATTAGTATCTGTTCCATCTAATAGTTTTAACAGTCGGTGCATGCAGCTCTACTCCAGTTTCCCTTCTCTAAGTTTTTCAGCATCGCAGCAATGGAATTTAGATGTACTTTCCATTAAGCAGAGAAGGTATTGAAGCAAGCTTTTTATTCATATCTACTTGTATGCTTACGTACTCTGTCTTCCATTATTGCTTCATCCATTTCCATACCATATTTGCATTTCTGAAGCTTAAAATCTGCTTTTTCTCCACTAGAACATTTCAACCTCAAGTTTTGTTCACTCCCTCAAGTTTCTACAGAGGTTCAATAGTGAACTTTATTTTTTCTTCTTACTTTTTCAGTGATGCTCTCTTGCCCACAGCAACTCTTCTCATGAAATGCTCACTCCTCAACATCTCAGTGTATAACAAGTTCTCCTTCCTATTGTTTGATGCCTTCAACTTCTATCTCTGATGACACATGAACTTATAGTAAGAAAGAACTCAATACTTATAATAGTGCTCTTGATATATATGTTATAAAATAATGCTCTATTATATTTGTGAATGTATTGCCTCTAAGTCAATCCATTGTTTTCTAGAGTCACATTTTCATCTTTATAACCACACATAGATAAATCTCTGGATTTTGTCTCTGATTTTCTCTTTTAAAATTATTTATTTATTTTTTTTAATTTAAAATATGGAATTCTAATATAGCTTTAATATATTAATTTAATATAATGTTAATTTTTTAAAAAATCATACTTATATACAATATATTTTGATAACATTCATGCTCAACTCCTCGTAGATCTGCCCCCCTTTTTTAATACTTTCTTTATTTCTTTTTTAACTCCTTTTTATTTATTCTTTGTGTCTTTCACATCATGCATCTCGATCCCATTCATTTGTCCATTTCTTTCTTTCCGTCCTCTCTGCTATTGCAACCTCCCCTCCCAACATAAATAACTTTAAAGGGAAAAAATATCATTCTGGAAGTTGAAGTGTGACACGGTGTCATGCAATAAACCCTTTTATCCATATATATTTGCTTGCAAGTGTTCATTGCAATGAGTCATTGGTCTGGTTGAAAGCCTCTGATTTCTTTTTTTTTTTTTTTTTTTTTTTTTTTTTTTTTCTCATGGTTTATTTTTTTTTATATTTAAAAATTTCCATCTCCTTCCCTCCTCCTCCCCCCTCCCTCCCCTCCTTCTCCCCTTTCTACTACACTATCAATACTGGGCCCTCAATGGGATGTCTCTTTGATATTCTGCTGTCGTACTGTGTTCTGGATATTTCGCAGCTTTGGGTCTGCACCATGTTGTCCCTTCATAAGCTCCAGCAGGTTCTAGATGGGTAGAGGTTGGGATGGAACTACTCATAACCCTGGATCTGGGCCTGGGAAGTTGCAGGCTTTTCAGCCCAACTGTTCTCCCCATCCTCACCACCAGGGTGAGCTCTCCAGCGTTGTCCTGGCTAGTTCACTCCTAGCACTGATGATCAAGGGGTGGGGCCAGTTCTGTTTTCAGGAGCTCAGGGTTGGGTGTCCCACACCTTCACCTTTGGGGTAAGCTCTACTGTGTTTGTTTCCCAGGCGAGGTGTAGCGACCACTCGCTCTCCTATGTGCTGCATCTGGTGAGGAGCAGGCTCCCACTTTTATGAGCTCTGAGCCAGATCGCCTACGTGCTATATAGGCTGCATTGTTAAGAGTGAATGACTGGAATATTTGAACCCCAACACAGATCATGATTTTTAAAAATGTTGGCGTTGCTACATTATTATAACATTTCAATGTGGAGGTGGGTTTATAATCTTTCTCTCTCCTATAATGATCCTTCTGAGTTCTTCCATATCAGTTAGGGTTTTCCATATTCTCACCAAGTTTGCATTTTACATTGTGTTATCTTTAGTCAACTGCTCTTTTATGACAATGGATCTGACAGTTAGAAAACAACACTTCCTTTACCTCAAATCTTAAATTCTGTACCATTCCAGAGCTATATTCTCATTGAAGACTTCTGTGTCTCCTGTTTGTTCCTAAGTATGATATTTTTCATATTTTTAATTGACTATAGTAAATGATGTAATCAGTTACACTATCTAGTTATGGCATGAGATAGAAGCCATTCCTAAGTCATTCTAGACATCATTGAGTGGTACATGTGACATATGGTTGTATGCATTCCAACTACCAGCAACCTCACTTCTTCAAAAGCAGTTGTCTTGGAATTTGATTTCTTTTCAATTCTATGACATTTGCAAACTTTTACTGCACAAATAACCACAAGTGAGGGCTCACTTGACTAAATTCTATTCCTTGCATAGTTGTAACTTTATGGAAGTCCCATTCATAGACAGACAAATCTCTACTAATTCCAAGAAAAAAAATTAAATTTTGATGAAGTGAATACTTGGAAGTGAAAAAAGAGTATCTATAAGCATTATGAAAATAAACCTGCTTCAAAACTAGCTTTAACTCTGTAATCACATTTTGGGGTTACATAAATACATAGCAAACAAATTAAAATTTCTTATGAACTTGTAAATGTTCAGTATTTAACATTTCCCAATTTTGGATAATTTTTTTAAAATATACCTTTATTTCCTCACAAAATATATCCTGGTTACCCTAATTAAGATTTCTCTTCCATTTCTTCCCCTCCTCCATATTCATCCTAGTTGCCTTCCCTCCATTCTGGATTAAATCCCTTTGTATGTTGTAAGAAAACAAGTATGCTGGTAACAGATAATAATAAAATCTAAAAAGGAAATTAAAATTAAATTTTAAAAAATGAAAGCAACGGGAGAGAGAGAGAGAGAGAGAGAGAGAGAGAGAGAGAGAGAGAGGGGGGGACTCTTCCAGTGTATTTGATCACACTTTGAGCACAAGATTGTGTTATTTACTGGAAAACCTGCTTATAGCTGTGGTATAGGTAAACCTTAGCACATACCTTTATTCCAAGAATCTTCAACTTGAATATTGTAAACAGCATTTTAAAAAATCAACCATAGGTCAAAAGGCAGAGAGCAAGGAAGCAGTTGATTGGAACTAAAAACCACAGAGCAAAGGAGGAAGTCAGGAGCATGAAGACAGGGAGGCAAAGAAAGCAGAAGGGAAGAACATCTGGTAGGAAGAGTTTTTGTTTGAGATGACTTAGTAGAAAGCCTTCTTTCTTGGGTGACAGCAATGGGGGAAGCAGCTGGGTGCTTTCTCTGAATCTCTGATCTAGCAGGCTTTCAGTACAGCATCTGGTACCCTAGTTTTTATTGAAATTTAGAACAATAGAGACTTAGTTCAAAAATAACTAGAGCTCAAGAAAAGTAAATGAAACAGATATAAGCAGAGACCTACCCTTGAGTAGTTTATTTCTCTACTGAGGCTGCCCTGGAGAAAACTTTTTTCATTTGCAAGTGCTTTTCAGTTGAAGATAGCTTCTGGGTTAGGGATGGGGATATTGGACCAGTTCTCCTTTCAGCTCTAAGACCTCATGTGGTTAAGATCCTTGCAGTACATGTGCTTACTTTAATAGTCTCTGTGTAATCAAATGTGCACCAGTCCTGTTGGTCTTAGTACCCTTTGTTTTCTTGGTTTCCTCAATCCCCTCTAGTAACATTCTTACAGCTACCACTTCCACAAGAGTCTTTGAGCCTTGAGGGGTGGGATTTGATGGAGACACCACTTTCAAACTCAGAGTTCCAAGTTCTCTCATTCTCTGCATGATGTGTATGTGGTCTCTATATTAGTTTCCAATTGCTGCAACAGAAGCTTCTTTGTTGATGGCTGATCTGTGAATATAAAAGAACATTGTTTGTATCCATTTTAAAGCTGTTCCTTCCTTACTTCTTTCCTTCCGTCATTCCTCCTACACCCTCTTTCTTTCCTTTCTTCCTTACCTTTCTTTTTCTTTCCAAAAGTAGTATTTGGTTTTAAACCTATATCTTTGTCAGGATTGTGGTCATCTAAGCCATGTCAGGTATGGGTTCTTTTTTTTTTTTTTTTTTTGGAATGGGCCTAAAATCAAAACATATTATTGGGATTCTACTTACAAACTCTGCATCAATATCTGAATAATACATTTTTCAGTGAGGACCTCACTCAAGATCAAAAGGTTGTGGCTGCATTGGTGTTTGTCCTTTGATATCATGCGGAGTACCTTCCTATAATAAATATACGAGCATAAGTGTTGTGAAGTCTCTATATAGACACTAGCTAGAATTCTCCATGTTCAATGAATTGGGGAAGTGCTGTCTTCAGCAAGGGGGCCTTGTCTGCAGTGTGGATAGTAGACAACAGTTTAGAGCAGCATGGTTTCTTTGGTTGGTTTCATGGGATCCCTTTGGTTAACAACTCTACTACATATAACCAAATCCTTATATTGGAAGTTTTATTTGGTGATAAGAGATGCCCAGTTTGAGTTCTGTCTCCCATGTTGTATATAATATTTTGAAGGGTGATAATTATGTACCTATTTGGACTCTGATATGCAGCCATTCAGTTTGATCAGCATTATTTTTGAAGATGATATCTTCTTTTTCAATGTGTATATCTACCTTCTTTATTGAAATCAGATATCCATAGGTATGTGGATTTATGTCTAGGTCTTTAATTTGTTTCATTGATCAACATGTCTGTTTCTGTGCCAATACATGATGACTTTTTCTGTGCCAATACACGATGACTTTATTACAGTAGCTCTCAATCTGAGGTATGGGTGGTGAAACCTCGAGAAGTTTATAACTATTACTACTACTGCTACTATTACTATTACTACTACTAATATTCTTCAAAATTGTGTTTTGTTTTGTTTGCTTTTATATAAATTTGAATATTATGCATTTCAAATCTGTGTTGCAGATTTGATTGTGGTGAATCTGTAAACTGCTTTGGGAATAATAGTAGTTTTTAAATATACTAATCCCACTGATCTCTGAATTTGGTAGATCTTTCAATTGTCTCCAAGTATTTATCAGAAAAGTCTTTCACTTGCTTGATTAGAATTAGCCCAAATTATTTTATATTCTGATGGGTAAATGTGAAAAGTGTTGCTTCCCCTTTTCTTTTATAGTCATTTATAGGAGAGCAACTGATTTTGTGACTAAATTTTATGTTCATCTACTTTACTGAAACTGTTTTTCAGCTCTAGAAGATTGCATGGAAAAACTTTAAAGTTATGTATGCATACTATCATATTATCTGAAAATAAAATTATTTTTAATTCTTCCTTTCTAATTCTTATGCTCTTTATGTGCTTCAATTGGCCTTTTTCTTATTACTAAGACTTCAAGTGCTGTATTGAATGGGTATAGAAAGAGTGTAAACCCTGGCCTTGGTCCTAATTTTGCTGAAATTTATTTGAATTTCTCTCCATTTAAGTTTTATGTTAGATATGGGCTTGCTTTGACCTGCCTTTTCTATTATCCCTAATATTCTCAGGACTTTTTATTATGCAAGGGTGTTGAATTTTTTTTTTCAAAGTACAACTTGTGATGTATGGTAATAAATTGAGCACACTCTCTGGTACATTAACAAATCCAATTCCATCATTATGGGAGTAAGTTACTTCCATTTTCTATTAAGAAATGTAAAAAGGCCAATTTTTTACATTAATTACCTACTGATTACATCCTTTCCATTTCTAATGATATATAACTCCAGATTTGAGTTCACGGCACTAAATTATTAAATATGGTAAAATTTACTCTTTGGATCATGAATGTGGGAATATAATTAAATAAGCTGTTTAGTTTTATAATTTTAATTTAATTTAGAATTTGAAGATTTCATGTGTGTATACTATATATCTAATATTCACCTAACTCATACCTTGTCCCTTGTAACTCATCCACAGCTCCATGTCCTCATTATAATATATGGAAAGCATTCTCTTCTATGCCTGAAAAATAATTCAAAGAATACTGTTGACTGGGTTTCTGTCCTGCCTGGTTTCTGTCCTCCCACCAGGTCCCACAGACATTTAGCTCCAAATAAATCACACAGAGGTCCATATTAATGATAAACTGTTTGGACCATTAGCTCAGGCTTTTAATAACTCTTATAACTTATATTAGCCCATTATTTTTATCTATGTTAGCCACGTGACTTGGTAACTTTTTCAGCAGAGCAGGTCACTTCTTCCGTGTCTGGGCAGGACTGCAGAGGGAGTGTCCCTCTTCCCAGATGGCATATGGTGCCCAACGTGTGGAAAACTGCATCCACAGAAAGCCTGAGAGAGCTTGGGAAGTAATTCTAGACAGAAAAGAATGGAGTAAAACATGGCTTCTTGGTAGTAGCAATTTCTTGGATCTGCTTTGCTTGCTAGAGGCAAGTGCTCTCGTTTAATAGAGGCTTCTTAACTCAGCTTTAGCTGCAAAACCTTGCAGCTCTTTTAAGAGGTCCTGCTACAAAATACTTAAATGG
Organism: Arvicola amphibius; assembly: GCF_903992535.2. Taxonomy (NCBI): domain Eukaryota; kingdom Metazoa; phylum Chordata; class Mammalia; order Rodentia; family Cricetidae; genus Arvicola; species Arvicola amphibius. The sequence goes on along the minus strand of NC_052059.1, from coordinate 12,541,372 downwards.
TGTTGATGAAAAACTCAACGCATGTTTTTTTGGTTTTCAGCTGTAGCAGGAAAAAATTGTGCCATTTTAAAATGTCAGCTTTCTGGCCTGTCCTGCCAGTGCAAACTCTGACACTTTGAGGCAGGAGGTTTGGCTATGGAGAGAATATTTGAGTGTGGTTTGTGAGCCCAGTGCTGCAGCTTGCTTTCTGGCAGGGACCTTGAAATGCCGTAGAGTTGTGGTAATAAACATGTCTCTGGTGGTACCACCGCCATGAGCCTGGAATATCAGAAAGCCAAGGAATGGGCTGGATCTAGCCGAGAAAGCCACTGCTTTAATCCTCTCCATATTTCTTAACAAATTAAAAACTCACATAGTCAGTAAAAAAGATTCAAAGACAGATTCTAAATGGTCTACAGTGTGTTAAAAATATTTGCAAGCTTGGGAGAGTAAAGAAAGAGGTTAAAGTCCTTAAAATAAAAAAGAAAGAGAGTAGTTGGGTTTGGTGGTACATACGTTTAATCCCAACACTTGAGAGACAGAGGCAGACAGACATTTGTGAGTTCAAGATGTGGTGGCACACACCTTTAATCCAAGCACTTAGGAGACAGAGGCAGACAGACCTCTGTGAGTTCAAGGTATAGTGGTACATGCCTTCAATCCCAACACTTGGGAGACAGAGCAGGTAGATCTCTGTGAGTTCAAAGACAGTTTAGTTTTTAAAGTATTTATTTACTTATTTATTTTCCCTTTTGACAATTATTTGAGAAGCTAAATCACTTTGCCCTTAGCTCAGCAAGTAAAGTAGATAAACAGGTTGGCAGCTTTCTGATAGATTCTCACTTGAACCTGTCTTTAGCTGTCTCATTGCCAGCACCTTGTCCCTTTGGATTGATTGGTTGTGTGCTGAGGGAATAAGAGGACTTGAGCCTTTAACACCCTACACATTAGTCTCAGTTTGATAATCCAGCAACTCAAAGTTACAATATCCTCCATATAAGTCCAAAGAATTAAGCATGTTTTCCAATTTGCTTTTGTCACTTATGTTAATATTTCATCACCCAAGGAAATGAATGAGGGACAACCTTAGCAAGGAGCACTACAGTGCAAAACAAATATTGAATTCTATTGTGTGCATTAGTCTGTCACATGGCATCGATAAAGGACACAACATAAACAAAATTTGCAATGCTAAGTCTAAACAAAGCTCTTTCTAATGGAGGGATAGAATGCTCTTCTCCCCTCAGATGAAGCCTGTAGTCTGGGTGGGTGTATATAACATTTGAAGCACCAAGAATTTAGATATCTAGACAAGAATTTAGTTATTTAAGAAAAATTTTGAAATCCAAGAAATAAATATGTAACCAAATGATGTGTGAGTACTCAGTACAAAATGATGATGCAGAGGAAAGAATTAAGAAGGGCATCTGTGGAAAAGATTCTGGCTATTGATATCAAAAGCAAATTTATAAACATTATAATGTTCTTGTGGGGTACATTTTATACCACATCCATAATTTTGAATGGACTAGTATTATTCCCATAAACTTATGTAATTTTCATAATACCTAGTATATTAGATCTAAGTGCTTTGCCATATTGATAGCAATGGTCTATATCTCATCTGCAATTTACTGTTGAGATTATGAGAAATACACAATAAAACTAAGAAAAAGTTTCTATTTCTAAAATATTCACCTTAAGTCATGTGGTCATGCTTCGTAGCAAACAAAATATCATCAAATTTATTTACATGTGTGGATTTTGCTGTCACATAGTCTAACTTCATGCTCTTTCCTATTTGGTAGTTATTTGACATTTTACAAGGACAGTAGTCCTCTTACTCATCAGTTCCTTATTTATATGATAATAAAAGTGCTTATTCCTATGATCCTTTTGAGTTTAAATGGAGTTCCATATGGGAAAGACAAATCAGTCAGTAAGGCTTATCTTCTATTGAAGGCAAAATATGCTCAGAGGACTCCTTATAAAGAACTAACCTCTATGAAGCTATCTAGAATCAATGCTACTGAACTCTTCACCTGTTTTCTATGGAGAATCCATAGATAAGAAAGTCATTCTGGTAGTACAATGTGACTGCATTCCCAAGGCCCCTTCTGAAATATGTGCATTGAGATAAAAATAAATCACAGGTTATAAAATGAATTTAAAGAATTCTAGTATAAAATAATTCCTAACATCAATGAAATCTGTCAACTGATAATTAGAAAATACTCAATGTAGAAAATCAAGAACCATAGAACCATCAAAACAGTGCTGAGACTTACCAAGTAAGCATTGCAGATGCACCCAGAATAATTCCTACAATTTTTAATTTTGATAACTAAAAGAAAGTATTTCTTCAGTAGGGAACACGATGGTATCCATGCATGCTAGACAACTGAATTCTTGAGCAACTATGAATAGGATAATATATGTGTTTAAGCCATTATTAAAGTCAAGTACATGATTCCAAACAGAATAAAATTATTTTAATTAGCTCATCAAATAGTCAAAACAAACCAATGTTATGCTTTTTGATGGGGTGTAGAAAAGAACTGAGAATTGAAATTAAGATGAACTGGTACTAGTGAAGGCAAAATAGTCTAGAATATGTGTATTCAAGTAGAATAAGACATGTTTTAGGCAGAAATCATTATATATATACATATATATATAACAAATACCAAATAATCTTATTAATTCATGTAGTCTGTAATAGCTACAATAAAATTATTCATACAATTTATGAAAAAATGAACTTGCTTGTTCAGGATGTAATTGTTTTAAGAAAAGAACCAACCAAGTTCTAGAAGTATGCTTCAGAGCTTCACAATTTAGTTTCATTAAATTATGGTGAGCTAAAATTGGTACTGAATATGAAGACAATTAGGAATATATTGTAAGTTGAGTGAAGAACAAAGGATGTTCAAGACACAATTACATTTTCAAGTGTAAGGATGGTTGATAAAATGAAAAATGAGAATTGGTTGAACCAGTTAGCATCTGATTAATGACAAAATCAATAGAGCCATAGAACAATCAACATCTTCAGTGTTGTGGGTAAAAGCCATAATAAAGTGAATTTCAGAGTCCCTGAAATGCGAAGCCGGACAGGCATAAGTAGACCCTGTTGAGGTGCATCCTTACTATACTGAGTGCCAAAGGAGATTCGGTGTGATTGGAGAGTGCTATGGATCAACACAAAGATGGTTCTAGATGGGGGTCTTGGAAATGATAGGATATTAATGATGTGTCTATACAATGAGCAAAGAATAACATAACCTCTATAGGATAATAGTTCTGCAAGTGGAAGATCGGCAAGGATGGTATAGCAACAGCTAGGGAAGATATAACCAGGTGCAGAGATATTTTAATGAATGAGGGCAATAGATTAAAAAAAAATTTTATATGTTCTCTTGTCTTTACGATATCTTAGTCAAAAGATGAAGAAAGAAGGGAGTCGGAGTCTTGAAGAAAATGGAAGATATAGAAGATTAAAAAAAACCAAAAAAACAGTAGTGGTGGATAGAGAGAGGGCTCAGAAGCAAAATGCACTGCGTGCTCCTTCAGATGTTTTGAGTTCAATTCCCAGCCACATGTTGGTTCAGCAGCATCTATAATTGTGTAACTGTTGTCTCATGAGGTCAGATGACCTCTTCTGATGTGCAGATAGATAAACACAAATAAAATAAAATATCCATATACATAAAGTAAATAAATTTTAAAATACTAAAATGTAAACCAAGTGGAGAGCTATATATGATCAATATACCGAGTAAGTCATATGAATAAGGTGGCAGCTACACCAACATTGTTTCTGCCATATTGTCTTCTTGGTTTTCATAAATTGCACTAGCCTTATTAGGTTTCAATATTACTAATGTATCATAGTCTACAATTTTTGAACAAATCAATTTGTATTCCTTAAAGAAAATAGTCTTTATTTTCAGACACTTTGTATAATATTACATCAGTGTAAAGGTAAGAAATCAAATGCATGTAAATACATATCATTCATATTTTAAAGCTGGGAGTAGAAACTGTATGTTTTACACAGAACACATATCAACCTTTATGAGAGGAGATGAATGAGTACCTGAGTGAGTGGATAAAGAAAGGAATCCTACTGACTTATTTCTCTAGTCAGAGTGGAGAAAATCAATACATTTAACTTGCTAAAAGATAATGAGATTTTCTTTCTTAATTGTTTGTTTTCATAGAAGTCATTCCAGTTAATATAACACTTTATCATTTTGGTAGCATATGCTAAATATTTTAATTTAATGATAGTTATTTTGAATATGGATTCTATGAGGAAATAGGCAGGGGGAGTTAATATATGTGTAAGAAAGTGGATAGAAATAAAATTACTTAAAACAAGACTGAAAGAACAAAACTGAAGAGAGGTATCTGTCAATCCACATTTAGAAAGGTAAAGGTAATTGGTATTTTCATTGAATTATGAATGGTTGATTGTAACAATTGGATGACAGTGCAGGTGAAAGAATTCAGTCTTAGCATGATCAAGTATTTAGAGAGGCCAGTTGCTTTGCTAGACAAAGTAGGTAGTTGGCCTATATCATACTGAAATAAGAACACACTCTTGTAATGAGTGATGCTATTATGCTTTTATTACAGAATAAGGCTCTTCTGAAATCTTATTTGGGTCAATACTGAAAACCTGAATTCAGGAGCATCACATGAATCTTCTGTCAAGTAAATGAATAGGAATATGCGTTAATTTAAATTGCTATTTTGACATAAATCCCTTTTCTTGATAGCTGGTTCCAAAAAATTTATTAAATGCTTGCTTTTTAAATGCATATTTGGTAGTGGTTTAAATCTTAAAATATTGTTTGTTCTCACAACTCCTGCAATTCAAACAACTGGATTAAAGATAACTGTAATGTTGTAGAAGCAGAGGAATATGTGACACAAAAATCCCATAAGACTGCCAACCTTCAAAAACACTCAACCACTTTGGCGAGAAATTTTGATTTCAACAGACTGTAATACATAGGTGGAAAATATAACCATTTATGCATCTCCAGGGGCCATAAAGATAATACTCGATGTGACTTACACAGGTAGAAGTACTTGAATACTTATGTAGAAGTACTTGAGTCACGAATGCAGAATTAGATCTTTTCATTAATCCAGCAGTCTCTATGGTCTCCTAATCTTCATATTTCAATTACTACTTCCTGATGTGTGATTTCCCTCTGTATGCTGTGATTACCATTAATTAATAAAGAAACTACTTTGAATCTATAACAGGGTAATACTTAGCTAGGCTGGAGAAACTAAACTGGATGCTGGGAGGAAGAAAGGTGGAGTAAGAGAGAAATCATGCAGCCCCACCAGAGACAGACACAGGAAATTTACCTTGTAAGCTACAGCCATGTGACAATACAAAGACTAATGAAAATGGCTTAAATTAAGATGTAAAAGTTAGCCAATAAGAATTTAGAGCTAATGGGCCAAGCAGTGTTTTAAATAATATAGTTTTTTTGTGATTATTTCGGTTCTGGACAGCAGGAAAATGAAGAAGTGACCTTCCAACTACAGCTTCCTGCTACCTACCTGACTTTTTTTATATTCAATTTATATGGAAAATTATAAAATACTTTTTAAACTAAGAAGATTAAATGGATTTTCAAACTACAGAAAGTTTGCGATAGAAAAATACTGCATTTCTGAAATGTACTTGAAATTCTACTAAGCTGACCAATACAGTCATGAGCTAGTTCATTTATTAATCAGTAAGTTCATAATGAAATTAAGGGAAACTACATGGCATTCTATATAATCAAGCTTTTGTTCTCAAGGTGCAGAACCAAATAAAGATTCAATCGCTGTTGTTGATCAGGCTTTATATATAGTAGAAAGCTGAGACATTATACATACACCATTTCTTTTATTTGTTTATTTTAAATACACTTAGAATTGACTCCAGGGCCCTCCTGGCTAAACAAGCAGTCTATCATTCAGCCAACTTCCAGACTTATGAATACAAACATATGTGTGTGTGTGTGTGTGTGTGTGTGTGTGTGTGTGTATGCGAAGTCCTAAATCATGATCATTGAAAATTGTTTCCTCTCTCTTATAATCCTAGTTGATACCAAGTTTTTCTATATCAAATGACCATAAAGCAGACTGTGTTACATGAGGCGGATGTGGCAAGTGGACTACACAGTATCACAAGATTTAACTTTACTGTTGAATTTTTCACTCCTCCTAACAGTAAAATTGGATCTTATACTGAAACAGCACTCTCTAACATCACTAATGTGCATTCAATCAAGCAAAGATCACGGGGACAAACCATTATTTTAACAAATGTCCATTGAATGGACACTGGGTGACAGATACTCTTTTAAGGTTAAATAGACAACGGTGAAAAGAAAAGATGTGATCTATGTTCTCTTAAAGTTTGAGCCCCAGTGCATTTTTCTGCCCATAACATATGTGTTACAGCACAGCGGTGTGACATCAAACCCAATTGCTTAATCATGGTTCACTTTTCTCTTAGAGTTGAAATTTCTAACTGTGAAATTAAAAAAAAAAAAGAAACAAAGGTTAATTACACACTTTTAGTAAACACCTATGAGTCTGCTTATTCTGGCAGTAATTTATTAAGCTAATGCATGGGAACATTAACAACTTAGTGACTGCATAATTGTTGGTGTCACCAAGTAGCCTTTGGCCATAGATTCAAGTGGATAATTCTCTGTGGAAATTTTTGTAACATCTCCTTACTTTATTTTAAAACCTTGTGAGAAATCGACACACTGATATTATGACTGCTATGGGACTCGCACATGTCTAATCATCTAGAAATAGAAAAATAGATATTTTCCAAAATAATAAATTTTTATTTTTATTTTATAAAAAATAAATTCTAATAAAGTACCATTTACCATGCAGAAAACAAGCTGGTTATTGGGAAAACACAAACTGACAGAGTCAGGAGTTCTGAGCTTTACTTACAGAGACATAATTTCAAACTACATGGTATTATAAATTCACCCTTTCCATGTCTCCCCTGTAAATGGAGAGCAGCATTTTTGTATGTGTAGATTGAAGAGTGAATCTAAGGCTATGTTGAAGAAAATATGTAAAATTTATCTGAAAACTGCTCTTCAAGTACAAGATTACTTGGCATCCAGCAGGTATTCAATAAATATGTGCTGACTGAATGGAAATGTTATTATCAATTTTACATTTGAGAGTGGGGTGTTTTAATTCATTGGAGGAACAGTGATCTAGTACCTGAATGTAGTGAGGAAACTCATTTATATTTGACAGATAATCAGATTGCAGTGCCCAGCTTAATTATATATCTTTGTGGGGAGCTAAATTTATTATAGAAAATGAAGGGCAACTTGCAAAGCCATTCATCTTCTTGTGTGCATTAACCAAAAAGAGAAAATCAGAACTAAGTTACACGTAAAACAGAAAAATGGGCCCAGGCAGGAGTGAGGGCTAATCACTAAATCTCTGATTCTCTTTATTACTATTTTAATAAATATTTTGAAAGTGCTCACAAATAAAATAAGTGTTTTTATGAAAAAGGAAAAAGGTTTGATTTTCATGTGACTCAACAGTAAAATCAATAAAAAGAGATTTTTTTAAAGTCCTGATTGAGGTACTATTTTCAACCCTAACTCTAGAGTGAGAATATTGATTATATTCATACATGCAAAATGGAAATAAGAAATCAAGTTGCCTAATCAGCAACTGGAGTTTCATTATAATTACTTTCCTCATGAATGTGCTGTTTTCTATATCTTCCATAGATTAATGAGAGACTCCTTTTGCTCCTGACTAAGATTCTTAGGCAATATTCCAAAGGCCAAGAAATATAATTACTGTCAAATATCCTCAATCCTGAAATATCCCCATTTCTAGAATTAATGGTCAGGGTGCTGTTAATGTGCTTTTCCAAATAATGGATATTTGAAATAAAAAAGAAATAAAGTATACCTAATACATTTTAAAAATCTCCTTCAATAAGTCATTGAACACCAGGTATTCTTTTGCAGACTGACTTTAGGAGCCTTTTTGAATCAGAAGAGAATCTCTCCAAGCAAAAACTAGATTTTTGACAGGTCTACCTACTTGGATTGATCTATTTCAATACATAAATGCCGTTTCATTCCTAGGTAATGTTCATTTGCTATGCCTTTCATCAAAATGCAAACATATGATGATAATACTAAAGAAAATACTCATAACTAGTAAAGGACAGTGAAAATGAAGTGCAAACAGAAATATTAATTCAGGGCGACAGAAACTAGACTAGGATCATGAAGTGAACTATCTTGATTGGTAAAGAATGTTTGAGGGTTATTCAGAGACTGTGAGGGAACAAAAGTCTCTGAGGGATGAATAGTGAAGCAAAGGAGGAGGGTTTGGCTACATTGAGGGTTGTTTGGCTAATAAGGTAAATAATGAAATATGAAAAGTAGAATAGTGCAAAGGTGATGTGCTTTAGAAGATTTACGAAGACTGAAAATAATACTTAAGCTGAAATTCTAAAGCCTGTTAAGAAGTAGAAATCTTCTGCGACTTCAGCGTTGATTTGTAGATCATAATCTGTATATCTCTCTGAATATGGTACTTTTCCTCAATGAAATACAACAGGAAGAGAGAGTAATTATGTTCGGAACCCTTTTAGCAAAGTTACAAGGCATTTTTATGGATATTGAGAACAGTAATAAAAAGTGGTGCTTGTATTTTACATTCACTTCTCAAATTCGGCTAATTTTTGATTGGCATTTAAGAAGAATATTGATTCCTGTTAGATTTTGAGAGACAGTTCCTCCTCATCCTTTTGAGTCATAAATAGTTTGATAAGCACTGGCATGATATGGCAGTTCTTATGATGAATAAGGTTTGTGGGAGTGACAAGCTCAATACAGCCTGGTAAATGCCCCTGAAAGGCTGGGCTGCCTCAATTATTCATTTGCCGGGAGGAGCTAGCAGGGGTTTCTGTAACTCCCACTGCTTCTTTTAGGTTGTCAAGCTCCTCCACTGCTGCTGCTCAAGTCCTTCCCTGGAGGCTGTGTTCATTGACAATGTTGCCTGAGGTGCCTCACACTGAGAGTGACAACCTTAGCACCACACTCTAGAAGTGTTGCTAACAGGAGTTTCTGCAGTGCGATTCAGTTAACTGCATGCCTCAGCAGTAGCTTCCCGCCTTTCCGAACGTCTATGCTATCAGCTTCTCTTGCTCTTCTCCAGTGTCTAAAGCGTTCCTATTCTCTTCTGTCTTCTAAAACAGCTAGTTAACTTTCTGTATTAGAGAATGTTCTTGTCACTGAAATAAAAGTATTGATTAAAGTTGGCTTTAAAAAAAAGGGTTGATTTTGGCAAACAGGTTGAGGGTTGAAATGATGGGGCAGAACAAGGACGCAGCTTGTCACCCTGCATCTGCTAGCAGAATACAGGGAGATGGAAACTAATGCACATCACCCCTTTTTTGCTTTTATTGGGTTCAAAACTCCAGTCAATGGATGGAGTCCCATTTAGTGTGTGTCTTCCTTCTTTAGTAAAACCTTTGTGGGAAAATGTTGGGACCAATTAAGTCCTGGCCTTCAGCTGCTCTTCCCTGTGTAGAGCCTTCTAATTGAAGTTACTAGAAGCTGTGCCTAGCTTAGAGGATCAGAGGATGGGATTTTCATCTGTTAGCCATTGACTGCAGGGTATTTAAGCCTCCGTGGTGCTATTAAAGAGGGGCTTTTGGTACCAGTGTTGGAAGGTCCGTGTGTCAGTCTGTCTCTGAGTGTGTTTCCTCAACCTCCAACCCCTTGCCCGAAGCTCGCAAACTGGGTTCTAGCGCATAGAGTGCAGACGGGGGTCGCTGGCAAGTGGCAGGAAAACCCTCAGCCGTTAACACAGATGTATATGTTTATTCCAACCCCATTAAGAATTAAAGAAGATGAATCTCCACAATATTCTGTTTCCCCAAATTTCAATCATGTAAATAGCTGGTTATAAATTTGGTTTTGATTACGCATCTTTGTGAAAATCTACAGAGATGGAATAGAGAGTTGTTCTCTTGAAACTCACTAACTAGAGCAGGTTAGACTAGTAATTGAGGCAACCCTACTATCTCAGTCTTCCGTGTACTGCAATCACAGACGAGAGCTATCAAATTTGGAGGTAATTTTAAAGAAATGAGCAGCATTTTCAAGTGTCTGAAGTCCTTACAAGTGACAGAACTGAAGAAAGTGCCTGGTGAGAAAGATAAGAATGATGAGCAAGTGTAATTATTTTTATTACATTGACAATTCATGCAAATCTTCAAAACTCCATGTTCTTGATTGTATTTTGGTATAAGATACATAATTATTTTTTCTTCTCAGAGTGATAAAACATCTGACAGGAACAATTTAATTCAGGATAGGCTAGTCTTTGCTTATAATTTAAGGGATAAAGCCCATCGTAATAGACAGGCATGGTAGGTAGGGCCATGCTCTGTGCTAGAAATGGGCTTTCAATTTGACCTCTCTTACATCTGTCGCATTAGACCAGGAAGCAGAGGGTTCAGACAGAGGCCAACAGTGCTGCCTCCAAGGGTTTATATATTTCCATTATTCCCTACTTGCCAAAACTTTCTCAAATGGCCAAAATGGTGCCAACAACTGGGAACCAAAGTGTTCAAGCAATGAAAACAAAGGGAACAATCCACATGAGAGATGTCATAGCCTCTCATTCCCATGCATTAGCCCAACTTTAGTGCACTAAAATGTTTATAATTAAACCACGGGCCAATAAAAATTAAAATGCCAGTTTTTGATTTCACCACAGATCTAATGAAACAGAAAGCCTGTCCTACAGGTTGAGCTATTCTTTTTTTAAAAAAAAAAAATGTTTATTGTAAATCTGTGTGCATGAATAGCTTGCCTATGGATGTCAGAGGATCACTTTTCTCTTGTTCCACCTTTAAGTAGGTTCTCATGATAGAATTCACATCACTAGATTTGCCTGGAAAAGTTCCTTTACCTACCAATCCCTCTTACTGGTATTTAGATAAGCATGCCTGTATGGATGAGTTTGTTTGTTTGAGGTTATAATATAATTACAACATTTCTCCCTTCCCTTTCCTCCTTCCAAACCTTCCTACATAACTCTCTCTTCTCTTGTTCAAATTCAAGGCCTCACTTTTCCTAATGTTATGGCATTCAAGTATGTATACACATATATTCCTCAATATAACCATTCAGCTTATAAAATGCTTTCATATAATGTTTCACTTCCTATGAGGATTTTCAATACTGACCATTTGACACTGGTCAAACAATTTGTGTGCTCTATCTGAGGAAGACAATTATCTTTCTCTCCCCCCTTCTTTTTTTTCTCAGTCCCCTATAGTTCTGTGGAGATTTTGGCTTACAGGTCTTTTCTTTGTGCATTTGGCATGATCACTGCTGTTGCTCTTGTTCCGTTCACTTTTGGGCAATCATGTTGGCAAGACTTTATGGTTTTGCTTCTGCAATTCGTTTATCTAAGCAAACAATCTTCTGATTATATTTGTCATAAGGCATCTCCATATGGTCAAATATTCTGAGAGATACTTCTTATATGACTCTTTCCAACTCCAAATGAAAAGGTAATTCATGCCACTAAAATTCTTTCAAGTTTTTCAAGAAGTTTACTCTGACAGTGTAGGCACAATTTACACATGTTCAAAAATGACATATATATTGCTGCAATTTCTCTTTAAAGTCTCTGATACTAAAAATATGTCAAAGCTCTGGCTCTAATTAGACTCATACCATCCACAACAGTAAGGCAAATGTAGTGTACCAGATATGTTTTTAGCACCATGTCTTTTCGATCCCAAATGCCATGTACAAAAGATGTAGTGCTTATTTCTAAAGAGACATCTTAGTGATTATTGCAGTGGTTCACCTGAGCACAAAATATGTGCTTTAATTTCACTTGAAGATAGAATTTTCAAAGATTAAAATAAATAACATTCAAATTGACACTGTTTAATTACTAAAAGCTGATTTATTCTACAATATGCTGACTACAGCTAATAATAACCTACAGTAAAAGCAAAATTTCCTAAGGTGATTTTAAGTGTGTTTCTTCTCAGAAGACATGATATATATATATATGTGTGTGTGTGTGTGTGTGTGTGTGTGTGTGTGTGTGTGTGTATGTATATGAAGCAATGGGTATATGAATATGTCTTTATGTAAATTTTGTTAAATTTACATACATGTACATATAAACTTGTGTGCTTCACACATTTCATGTTTGTAATTAGTATCAATCAAACAAATGAGCAATATGTTTCAATGATGTATCAGAGCACATTATATATTCCATGAAAAGAGAACCTGGCTGAAATCAAAGATGAGTCCACCCTTAGCCAACAGGAAGATGAAGGAAAATAGATATGAAATCTCTGGGTAACTGGTCTCAGTTACAGAATAAACACCACTTTCAGTTTCTTGTCTTTTAGTTTTACATATCTAATGACTTCATATAGACTGAATTTATTTCTATGAACACATGTAGCTTCCCATAGACTGACAAATCACTTGTGAATTGCAGTGATATTTCACTTGCTTTTTAATAAATAAAACTAGCCTGAGGATCTGAAAAGAATAACAGCCACACCGGCCAGCCTCATAGACCAGGCAGCAATGACATATAACTTTAATCCAAGCAGCCACACTGACAAGCATCTTTAGTCCAAGTAACCACACTAGCTTGCTATAGAAACAAGTCAGTAGTGGTGAACGCCTTTAATCCCGGAACTAGAGAGGATTATAAAATGGGAGGAGGTAGCTCTCAGACACAGTCTCATTCTGAGATTCCTGGAGGCAGGATCACAGTTTTTGAAGTGAGGTCAAGGTAAGATCCAGTGGCTGGATTCTTTGCTTTTGGGGTCTTCAGGTTGAATCCCAATTTCTGTGTCTGAATTTTTATTAATTGTGCTTCAATGAACGATCTTGTTTCCAATTATGGCATAAGCAAACTCTCTAATGGTTTTAAACAAGAATGACACAAAGTTAAAATGCACTAAACCTTATTTTAGGGGTGTGTGTTTGTGCGTGTGTGTAAGTGTGCTTTTGTGCGTGTGTGTGTGTATATAACACCAATAATGAAGATGCCAATAAAGAGAGGGAGTGGGCAACAGGAGAGGAGATGGAGGGAGAGAGGGGTCATCTTGGAAATGATGGCAATACCACGTTCACATATGAAATTCTTAAAAATGTGGACGATTTAATGAATTTATAATGCTTGTCCATTTTATTATATTCTGTTTATTTTTCAACTAGAAGGTTTTTAGCACCCTGTTTATAGTTAAATGCTTTTGAATTTTTAAACAGTGTATAATACTTACATTGTATCTAGTACGGCTTTCTTCAAATCAGATGTACTATATTTCCGCTGTAGATTATTTCTATTTTTCTACCACTGTGTTACAGATTAAGCAATTATGCTTTAAATATTTAACATAGGTTTTCACCTTAAACATATATTTTCCACATTTTTAACATAGCAATGGGTACAATAATTTTACCATAACCCTTGTCAGATTCTCAAGACAGTATGTAAAAAAGTGATTATATTAGTCCTCTATGACTACACCTGAAGAGTGTGTGAAATCTGTTTGTTTTTTGCCCTGTTCTCTCATTAAAAAATAATATTCACTTGTTAGTAATTTTTCATTTAAGCCATCAGGGTCAAAATACTACTGTAACAGTTCTTTCTTGATTATTTTTCAATGTTTGTATATGCTTGGGTCACCTTAGCTTCATTCATTTCGAGAGTATATTGAGATCTGCTTACAGATGGTAAGGTAGTTACTACTCGGTAACGGAGTCGTGACATGTTCCGATGTGCACTGTCATTTCAAAAGCTTAGTAGAAGGAAATGAACAATTGTCTCAGGTTGTGACAGCATGCAGTGCATTTATCAAATCACAAAGGGAATTATTCTCATCATATTTGACACTTCTATTCAAGAATCATTTAACTTGCTTTAACCTCGCCACAAGATCATTTTCTAATACCATGCTACTTTTCCTCAGACTTCTTCATGTCTAAGCGCAAATTTCTAAATTGCTCTATTCCAAAAATGTACCAAGAAAGAAAGAAAAAGATTAACAAGGGAGAAGGTACTAATCTCTGAATTTTTTTTCTTGAAGAACAGATTACTTATCCTTCAAAGGACTCTTGTGATTATGGAAAATAAATGAGCATCATGTATCATGTTCTCGATGCTCTATTCTCTTGCTATTACGCCATGCTAAGCTTAACAGTCCTAATTATACATAACCATAAATTTTATTCAAAGCTCCTGCCTTTCTTAAAGGACTTTAGCTTTGCAATGTTAGTAGCAAAAAATATTTGTCTAAACCAGGTGATGGTGGTGCACACCTTTAATAGCAACATTTGGGAGGAAGAGGTAGGCAGATCTCTGTGAGTTCGAGGACTGCCTGGACTATAAGAGCTAATTCCAGGACAGGCATCAAAGCTACAGAGAAACCCTGTCTTGAAAAACCAAACTAAAATAAAATAATTAAAAACAATAAATAAAATAAATATTTTTCTAATCTTAACCTGAACTTGTATAATTATAAATCCCTTGAATTGGACTGAACATGAAGATTCCATTCATCATGGCTTCCATTGCATGAAACAGTTTTTCCTCATAAATTCTACTTATTCCATCACAAATGTCCTTTGCATATACTCCTCTATAAAGGCCATTTTAGTTATCATCACTTTCATTAATCAAATATTATACAGTATTCTAAACCAGTTTTAACATGAAAATTCTTTCTGTTGACTAATAAATCAAAATCTTTAAATGGAGTATGGTTAATATGACTCTAAACTTTGTCACTAGGTTTTAATTAAAACTCTTCTAGATAAACAATACACACACACACACACACACACACACAAACACACTTAAAATTATGTGTTGAAGGCACACACTGGGATAGTGATTTTCGTTTGGGGGGGTCAGTTTACTCACTCTTAAGCCTGACAGCCTGAGGTTTATTCTAAAGAAAAATATGGCACATGAGAAACAGTTCCTGAAGTTGTCTTCTGACGTCCACACTTACAATGGTTCATCCACACGCTGCCTCTCACACACACGTACAATAAATTTAAAAAGGAAAGCATAAGCTCTTTAATAAATAATTTTCTCTAAATAGACAGAAGCACACACCTTTTTGCTTATTTGAACACAATTTTTAAGAAATTATTGAGAATATAATGCCTGACAGCATATTGGAAGAACGACTCTGTGACTTAATTATCAGTTATTGTCACACTGAAATAGTCCAATTCGATAAGTAAATATAGGCCCTGGAAGAATTCAAATTCAGCTTTCTCCCTCTGGCTTCCCTATATTATTATTCTTAGTTTTAAAGAACTGGAAAATATATACAAAATCCATAGTTAGCTTTCAAAGGTCAACTATAATTTATCAAATTACAGAGAGAAGCATATTCCAGTATCTATTTGGCTTATGGAAGATAAATTAATTGTACTGACCTTCCCTAAGATGTTTTTTATTGGCCTAATAGAGAACATGGAATAGAACAATAAACCCCTCTTTGATTTGTTATACTACAAACACATCTAAATCAAACCATTCTTGTAGTATAATAATATGGCTGCTTCATTTTAAATTAAATCACATATTTCAAAAGAATTAGTTGACATATTGTTCTCTTGATAAAGCAACTCTCCTCTGTGACAAAGCAATGGCAAAGCAGCAATTATTCTACGTAAATTGTCTTTACTCTTTGGGGGTTTCTATGTGTTTATGTGTCTGAGAAATTAACCTCCATAGCTATTAAAATTCTTTATAATAGATTTTTCAGAATGCTTGTGTTTTAATGTTAGTTGGTAATGATGCAATCATATGATGAAGGGGAAAGTTTGGTTAGCAAATAATTATGTATACAATATTTTTGAAAGATCACTGGATTTATAATTTACAAATTGAGATTGATAAATGTTTATTGCTTTGTTTGGCCATGTGAACCTGGGAAACTGGGGCCTAAAATGAGGCAGTCTAAACTCTTATTCAATACTCATTTTTATTCAGAGAATTAAATTAAATTAAATTTTAACTTGGAGGGTTATAAAGATCATACAAGTAAGGTATTCAATCATGAGGATACGCTACACAGTGTAAGAACCTGTTTTCTATAGAGGAATATGAGCAACAACAGCTGAAATAAACCCAGTCCTTTCAGCTATAACTTGGAGTAGCATGAAAGTGCATTCCAAGAACAATGAAGTGTTGTTAAGAAATTGAGGTTGCAGGAAACTTGCCTTTTTTCTTGGAGTTTTATAAAAAGCACCCAGAATTCTCTTTGCACAGATGCATTATTGGTTCATGTTGTAACAGGAATGATGTGAGTTCATGTGTGTGTGTGTGTGTGTGTGTGTGTGTGTGTGTGTGAGAGAGAGAGAGAGAGAGAGAGAGAGAAAGAGAGAGAGAGAGGGAGGGAGGGAGGGAGGGAGGGAGGGAGGGGGAAAGGGAGAGAGGGAGAGAGAGAGATAAACTAGACAAATTAAGGATGCAAAGCAGGGAAATGGTGGATTGGCAGTCTTACATATATATAAAGCTTCACTTAATCTAAAAATAAAGCCTGATAGAGAGAACACATACATACACCCTGCAGGAGCTGGAACTGTTGAGAGGATTAGGAATAATGTGAAAATAAACAAGAGCCAGAAATCCGAGGACAGACACAATAGTAATCACTTAGTGCTTAGAACTCTAACTTTGCCTGTGAAACAAGATCCTGAAAAATTGGTGAAATTCATCCAGACAAATAGGTACTCTTTCTACTGTATTGATCTCTATAACTGCCCATATAATGCTTTCATTCTCAAATCTTAAACTTCCCTCAAATAGCTTCTAAGAAATAGTGAACTACAACATTAATAACAAGTCCCTTCTTCTGTCATTTTTATCTAGAAAGCTCTAATGCTTTAATCTATGCCTTCTAAATTGTTTCTTTTTTTATTTAGTTTACAAGATAGCAGTACTGAACTGTCTTTACTGTTGGCATCTACCAAGACTTTTGGTAACAATCATGGAAGACCTCTACGTAATGCTTGTTCTTTTAAGCCCTGTGAATGAAGTGAAGTAGCTTGGACCATTTCAATCTTTCAACTCTCCTTAATATTCACTGAATCCAGAGGTAATTTGTTTACTTGCTTATGTTACAGGCAAGGTAGTGCCAGAAATAAATTTTCTGTGTTATATGAGGCCACTAAATTGAAAAAATGTTCTGTTTGCTGATACTCTTTTCTACTCAGTTCAATCCACACAGAAGTTTAAGTCTCTACTTAATAGTATGTATTAATCTAACAAAACAAACACTATGAAATCTTACCTTTTAAAGTTATACTTTTTTAGTTACGTCATAAAACATGATATTCCTTGTAGGGATAATTTAAAGGCAAGTAAGTTTAATAATATTTATAGCAGACAAAATAATCAAAGTATAAACTTGAAAAGTCAGACATTGAAAGTTTCAATGAGAAATTAGAACAGTTTTCATGCCTAGGGACAAAAATGAGACTCAACTATAACCAGCAACTATTCAAAGGAAAGATAAACTTGAATAAAAATCACTGAAGAACTTAAACATTGAAATCTACTTTCACAAATGAAATAGTCATCTGGTCAGAATATCAACAACAAAGCAGGGGAAGGTCTTCACCCCGAACCGAATTCAACAACTGACACAAGTGGAACTTTTCATTGAAGTGCCGCAGATAAAAGTATTCAATCCAGCACAGGGAACACTTTCCGGGTCAAACCACAAGAGCTCACAAAAATATTTCAACAACAAAAACAACAGCAACAATAAACTGTCATTTATCTTTTCTGGATACAATGCAATAAGACGAGAAGACAACAGTGACGATAAAAACTGGAAAATTTTAGGTACCTTGAAATTAAATAATTTATTAATGAATAATGTATTAAAACAGAATACACACACATACATGCACACACTTTGTATCAGGAAGAAATAATAGAGATAACAAAGGTTAATTATGTCAACCTGATGGCATCTGGGTGAGACTGAGAAATGATTCACTGAGGAGAACAACTCAACATCAGAGTCAGTGGTAACTTCTGAACAGTGGTTCAGCTATAAGAAACTTTGAAGACAAAAGCACTCTTGCATGATTCTTTTTGCTTCCTGATGCCATGTGCTGCTGCTGCCACCACTTGCAGACCTCACACTGTACATCTCTGATACAAGGCACCAGATAGTTTTGATCTTACAAAATCAACCAAATACCAGCATATTGACAAGGATTTTCTGAGCCTTCATCAGTAGGTTGTAATTGCTAAAGGATGCAGCTCAGTGCTCTGAGCAGTCCCAGGTTCTCCACACCTCCAACTTTAAATGGTCATTGCAAGATTATCCTGCACTTTTCTTTTAAGCAAATCTCGTGTATGTTTTTTACATAATATTATTGGTTCATCATATATTTTGGTTCTATATTTTGTTGTTTCATTCCTCTAGGTAACTAAGCCAGATACATATTGGGAGAAAATACAGTTGTAATGATGAATTTCCCTAATGAGTCTGGTATTACTTCTGCAGATGCCTCTCTATTTCTATTACATCTAAAATTGCTCAATATTCTCTAGACACTATGGATAACACTGAAAATCCATGTTATAAAACTGTTTAAGGAACTATGAAAAATGAATATATTGACCACTTGTATATAAGACTGAACATTTCTGAAAAAATAAGAAATATAAGGTAATTGTCAGGATAGTCTAGAAATTCTGAATAAAGAAACATAGGAAAGAATAAACTCAGAGATGTAGCTTTCCAGCTCCATATATGCATAAACACATTAACGTCTTCTAAGGCTTGCTGAGAATGATTTTACACTTCAATACATATATGGGAAAAATTGCTGAAGAAACAGCAGATGTTCTCATTCGATGTTTGAGTGACTTTCATTGAAAGTTTAACTCCTAGTTATAAGAGTTACCTGTTATTAAAGCACAAATCCCAATAAGATAATGGTGGATTTTTAAAAATTAGCATAGATAGGTACAGAGGAACTCTGAGAATGTTAATGTCATATTAGGATGAGTTTATTTTAATTCATAAGAAAACTTGCTACCTTTTGTTCCAGATACTTCCCCTGTCCAATCTACACCCTGGTATCATTGTCCTCTCCAACTTTGGATGGCATACTTAATCCTGCACTGTCTCTGGAACTGGCAAGGACTTTCCTTAAAGGAGATACATAGCAAGGTAATGCAATGCCTCTCAGGAGTCACCCATTCTCAGTGTCCAATTTTGTTCCAGGCCTGTAAATAGTTGTGTGTTTGTCTCACAAGACAGTCATTAGAATGAGGTACATTATGAAACTATACTACTTGTAAACTTTAATCATACAGCACGTTGTGGAGCATGTATGTGAATGGAGTTATACGATGCGTGGTAATGTTGGCATCAACCTAAAGTAGATAAGCCTGAATTTATATAGTTCCACTGATTGTAGGCTCTTGCTTTGGTGCTGCAATTCAATACTGTTTACAAAAATATATTTGATTTCTGGGCTGGTATACAGGTAAAAATCTGTGAATGAAGCTGGGTGGTGCATGCCTTTAATCTCAGCACTTAGGAGGCAGAGACAGGTGAATTTCTATGAGTTTGTTGCCATCCTGGTCTACAGAGTGAGCTCCAGATGCCAAAGCTACAGAGAGAATCCCTGTCAAAAAAAGCAAAACAAAAATCAAACAAAAGAATACAAAAATCAAAAACAAAAGGGAAAAAGCAAACAAGCAAAAAAGCTCGTGAATGAGTTGGAGTAGCCTGTTATCTTTTGATTTCTTGATTTAATATTGAGAGAAAATTTCAAAGCCTTAAAGAGACGATTTGGCTTGTATAATTATGTAAATTGTCTGTGTAGAATGTACTCCTTCCCAGTGGGAAGGTCCTTGTTATGTGGGTTTTACTAACATATTCAGAAACCGATACATGAGCAAATAGTAGACTTGAAGATTTTAACGCCTCTGGAATCGCTCTGTTTTATGTTCTAGACACTGCAATGGCAGCCACAGCTCTTGGTTACATACCCTAAATTCCATTGGGTTAACTGGATACTGACTAGCAAGGACTAAGAATCAACAATGAATTACAAAAGACATGCTGTAGAGAACAGCATGAGTTAAGCAGTGCTCATATTGGACAAACTCAGGTAGACCTTTGCCAATAATTTGAAAATCACAGTGGCCATAAAAAGGAAATAGATAACATGACTGCTAAGTCTTTGGTTAATCTATATTCAGATCTTTTTCCAGAAAAAAAATAGATTTTAATGCATAGCAACAGAAAATTTTAGATCCTCTACAAATATTCAGACTTTAAAAGCCCTTTTATAAAGTAAAAGACACTGCACTAAGAGCAGAAAGCATGGCCGTTTTAGGAAGGATGCTCCCACAAGACCAGGAATTTTACTCGTACTCTTTCCCCATCCTTCTTCCAAGAGACCTATGAGCACTTTCAAGCATGACTGTGTATTGAGGAAAAGAAATTAATCAGATCTTTTGAGGTCCAATAGACATGGATTCTGAATTGACATTGACTCCAGTAGAATCTTTGGGAAGAGGGTCTCAATAAAGCCTCGTGTAGATCAGCTTGGTCCAGAGTCTCAATGAGGCATTGTGTAGATCAGGTTGACCCTGAGTCTCTTTGATACAATTGTGTATATCATTGTGTATATCAGGTTCACCCAAGAGCATATCTATGGGAGATTATTTTGATTGTATAAATGGATGTGGGAAGACCCAGACTAAAGACTGGGTGTGATAGAACTCTTGGGTTTGGGCCTGTGCTGTGGAACACTGAATTAAGTGGTTCAGGCAGTAAGCATAGGTGCACTCTTTGCTTTCTGCTCTTGACTGTAGGTGTGAGGTAACTGGCTGTTTCCAATTTCCTTTTACCTTGACTTGCCCATAAGATCTGGAATTGCAATCTAAAATAAATATTTTCTCATCTATGTTGCTCCCTTTTCAGGAATTTTATCACAGCAACAGAACTAAACTAGAATGCCCCCAAAATAGTTTGGCCCTCCAAAATGGAGTCCCAGAAACCACGAGGTTGTTAATTCTGTACAGGAAAATACATAATTGTGCCAGATATAGTTATGAGTTCACAGAATCAGCACTTTGCCTCATTGACTACTATGTATAGCAATTAATTCCAAACCTAAAGTAGGGATTCGTGACCTACTTACTTCTTGTTATGATTTTATCAGAATTACTCATATACATGTCTGTGCTTTCTGTCAGAACTGTTGTGAATAAATGAGTGAAACTTTCCTGTTTTTCCAAAAACACTGTTTCCCATAGCCTTTTTTAGGCATTTACAATCATTATGTATATCCACTTCTTCAGCCATGTACAATCAATAGGCACTCTCTTCCAAGATTATCTTTGAGCCTGGAATGTTAAAGATATATATATATATATATATATATATATATATATATATATAAAATTTTGAGCAAGGGCGTGTTATAGATTTCCATCAGAATGTTATTTTTATTGATTCTTATTGAGCTCTACATTTTTCTTTTCTCCCCTCTACACCTCAACCCTTTCCACAAGGTCTACATGATCTCCCAATTTACTCAGGAGATCTTGTCTTTTTCTACTTCCCATGTAAATTAGATCTATGTACGTCTTTCTTAGGGTCCTCATTGTTGTCTAAGTTCTCTGGGATTGTGATTTGTACGTTGGTTTTCTTTGCTTTAAGTTTTACGATGTCTTATTCTCTATATCTTGGATAGTTGTGAGTCTCCCTTTAGTCAGCATCTACTGCAAAAGGAAGCCTCTCTGATAAGGGTTGCTAAATGTACTGATGTATGAAAACAACAGTGTTAACTTGGAGTTATAGAATATGAAAAAACACTTCTGATCCTGAGCTGGAAAATTCATTCCTTCTGATGATGCCCAATTCAGCAGAATAATAATTGCTGATTTTGCCGGGCGGTGGTGGCGCACGCCTTTAATCCCAGCACTCGGGAGGCAGAGGCAGGCGGATCTCTGTGAGTTAGAGGCCAGCCTGGTCTACAAGAGCTAGCTCCAGGACAGGCTCTAAAAATAAAGCTGCAGAGAAACCCTGTCTCGAAAAACCCCCCAAAAAAAAAAAAGAAAAAAAAGAAAAAAAGAATTGCTGATTTTCTATTAAGGTATAGTCATTACCAAGTTACAGGTTCTTGGCACCATCAATGATTCCAAGGAAGAGTTCTGTTCTATCATATGGGCCTAAAAGTCCATGAGAAAGTGGTTGCTACCATAACTTTTATGCCACTCTTGCCCTAGAGGGCATATCTTAACAGGATATGCATAATTATAACTTACATGTTCCTGGTAGAGAAAGCTAGGGTAAAACCTCCCTATCAGTAAGAATTCAATTTGTCTACGTTCAGTGACTCCAGTATGTAAAATATCCAGTATTAGATTTTTACTATGAAATTTTGGAAGGTAAACAAATACTAGACAATGACACATGAAAGTATCCCATTTGTGGCACTGGATATTTATTTGATAGGCTATGGAATCTTTGGAGAGTCATTATACAATAGTTATAGGATAACTCAGTTTAAGTTCTTTCTTTATATGACCATACAGGTGTGCATATTTTAGGAAGATTAAACAGCAGTAGAATTCTATATGGGTTTTCAAAGTTTGTTAATATTTCTTGTTTCATCCAATCACCACATTCCTGTCATGTGCTCCTGTATTCTACTACAATTACTAGCTCTGGTTCCATTTTTTAAACTCCTTTCAAAATGCCTGAATCCTCCCCTTCATTAAACCTCTGCCTCATAGAGCTGATTACTGATATCAGTGAGCACTCCCCATAAAACACACCTATCTAAGGATTTAAAGCTAACATCACATACAAAAGAGAAAATATGTGATGTGTGTCTTTCTGGATTTACATTACTTTACTCAGGATGACTTTTTTTTCTTAGTCCAGCTATTCACTTAAAAATTGTATAATCTGGTTTATTTTAACAGTTGAGTATTATTCCTTTATGTAAATGTGAATTTTTTCTTATCCATTCATCAGCTAATTGATATCCACATTGTTTCTATTTTGTGACTTGAAATGAAATTTGTATGAGTAAATATATGTATACATATATATGTATACATATATATGTATATATATATATGTGTATATATATGTATGTATATATGTATATATATATATATATATATATATATATATATATATATACAGAGAGAGAGAGAGAGAGAGAGAGAGAGAATATGCCCAAAAGTAGTATAGCTAACTGACCATATGGTAAGATCTATTTTCAATATTTTTTGAGGTACCTCCACATTAACTAGTTAAGTTTTGTCTTCTTTCATAATGAATAAACGTTCCCCTTTCTCTAATCTGTGTTCTAATTTGATCTCATCTGTTTTGTTTTATTCTTTGTCTTATCTAGTCTGGCTGCAGTAAGATGAAATAAGTAATTAGTTATGGTTTTCTGAAGGCTGTGCCTTCTGAATATTTTGAAACCATTTATTTTCTATATTTTATTCAACTCTATTGTTTTTCATTCTGGATTTTTTTTATACCCACATTGGAGTTCTTAAATTCTTATTTTGGAATTGTTGCTTTGTGTATATCTAAATTGATTTTCTGAGAGCATATTTTGATGGAGAAACAATATTTGAAAGAAATATATTACCTTGATAATTCATGATGTTTGGGTTTTTTCTGATAGTAGAATCAAATTTTCTGACCATAAATTCAAAATAGGTATGGAAACACTAGTATGCAGTCCTCGTAAACTGTGAATGGAGTCCTGGCAGAGATTATAGTCAAGACTCAGAGGTAGCAAAGCTTGCTAGGCAGATTGGTGGAGTCATCATGGGGTTTCTCGATGTGTTAGTGAGGAACATGGTTGGCAGGGTAGATTTGCAGCAGAGGGTAATTTTTTTGTGCTTATATTCGCTATTTGAAAATGGCAAAAGAAAATTGGGGCTCCCAAATGTTGTGAGATGACTCCTGGCGATGCTTTTAGTTTGGTTTCAATGCCTTCTGTGCTCTTCACAAAGAACTGATGGTGGGAAGGAGACGAGGGCCTCGTGTGTGGACGTTTATACACATGTGCAAGCAATACATAGCATAGAAGCTGAGCAATGTAGCATAAGAGTCTCTTTCTGTGAAACCTCTGGAAAGTAGTATTGGAGCCAAATCTTAATAGAGGACAGTGTTCAGCACTGCGTGTGGTTTAAATTTTAAGTGAGAGGAGATATGGCTAAAGGGAAGCTCCCACAAATCACTCAAAGGAGTGATTGAGTAGTGGCTCATGGGCTGTTGCTTTTGATTGGGCTGGATGTTCAGGAACTTCACCATGATTGAAAATAGTTAAGGATCTCATTTGAGATAGGTTTTTGTGGAAAGAACATTCCAAATGGACAAGTTTATAAATATACTTTTCTCTTTGATAAACACACAAAATGATGCTCCATTAATACATAAATAATAAAGTAGATAGAATTATGTGGATAATAGTCAATCTCTTTCCACAGAAATTCCTGTCATTGTTAAGTATATCTAGGGATAAAAATGTTCATAGTTACACAGATGAAGGTAATATATAGTCTCATACGCACTTCCATTCACCAAAGGTGGCCTGAAACAGCTGTTACTAAATGCCAAATACATCATCATCTGAGAATGGCACTGTATACTCTTTGATACCATTGTTTAGTGTGGCCCATCAGAACCTTATGGTAGGTAAACTGCAAAGGAATATTTCCATCATGAAAGGACTACAGTTTGCCTCAAAGGAATAGATGCTTGTTACAGTTATGGATTCAGTGTTTTCACACACAGTGTTACTGACAAAAAATACCATGAAAGTTTGTCGAATGTCTTGCCCACTGTTATTTTATTCCAACTTTGAAAGCAACTTATTCCCGTTGAAGTGTGGCAATATGCTTTAGGGAGTGGAATTTATCAGTCTTATATTGTTCTTCATCATCTTGAAGCATATGGCTTGATAGACTAGTAGAATAATCTTTTAAAGATTCATTTTATAGTGACAGTCAGGTGAAAAGAGACGGAGAGATTTAGGTGGAATTCTCTAGAAGTTGGTATGTGTTGATAATCTGTTACAGCAGGAGGAGGAGGGCCTGCTTATTCTTCCTAGCTGCCCAGCTAGCTTACACCTGAAATAATCACACAGAAACTGTATTAGTTAAATTACCGCTTGGCCCATTAGCTCTGATTTTTTATTAGCTAACTCTTATATCTTAATTTAACCCATTTCTATTAATCTGTGTATCACCACGAGGCCGTGGCCTACCAGCAAAGCTTCAGCACATCTTTCTCTGGTAGTGTCATGTCCATGGCATCTCTCACTGACTCCACCCTTCTTCCTCCCAGCATTCAGTTCCTTCTTCCCTTCCTACATAAATTCTGCCCTATCAACAGGCCAACACAGTTTCTTTATTTATTAATGCTAATCTCAGAACACAGAGGGAATTCCCACATCAGTAATCCGTATTATTTTTTCTGTAATCAGGATTCACTAGCAAAACCTTTGCTTTCTGTTACAGAGCATTAGTCTTTCTGTTTTAGAAATGTTGATTCCAGAATAAACATAATGTTTCTCACAGGAGTTACAGGAGAAACAGTGTACTGAAAGGATAGACTTCCCCTTCCCTGGTGGGGCCTATAGGGAATTAGGTGTATGAAAGAAATTTGTTATCAGAAATGATTAATTCAGACTTCCAGAGACAAATTATATTGTTACTTTTCAAAGAAGGTAAAGAAAAGGATGTACAAAATGCAGGATTCCTTTTGCTGACATATCTGTGAGTATGGTCAATGGAGAACTTACAACTCAATCCTACTCATGTGACAAATAACCCAGAATTTTCAAGAAAGAAAGGAAATGGAATAATATTGTCAATAAGCAACCAAGATCTGCTGAGGTGAATGCTGAGTATTGAGAAAAAAGAGAATGGTTAATTGATATAAATGCAAGGTAGTCATGGGACTAATCATTGCAACAAAAACTATACTTTCTTTTTTTTTTTTTTTTTTTTGGTTTTTCGAGACAGAATTTCTCTGGAACTAGCTCTTGTAGACCAGGCTGGCCTCGAACTCACAGAGATCCACCTGCATCTGCCTCCCGAGTGCTGGGTTTAAAGGCGTGCGCCACCACCGCCCGGCCAAAAACTATACTTTCTATGAATTTTACTGTCCTGTTTTGCTTTGAACATGTTCTTACACATTTTCAAATATTTTAGAAGATATTTGATATAGCATTTTTTACTATTAATTTTCCAGTATGTAACATATACTGATTTCATAACATAATAGTACTTTAGTGAAATAAGAGAAATAAGTTAGTGTTTAGAGAAATAAGCAAAGAACACAAAAAAAAAAGTACTGCCCTTCTTCTCTGACAAAATCTCGAGTGGTTCACAACGATGATTCCCTCTAAATTTTCCTGTCCCAAATCTTGCTTTATTCCATGCCCCAAATCCAGTAAGCATTCCCTAGGACCCTAGTAATTCTCAGGCACCTCAAGCAAGGGAAACAGTTAGGATAGCTGAAGATCTAACGGGAGACCACCAAGTCCAGTTGGAATGGGGCTGATGGAACAGGGGACCAAACTGGACTCTCTGAATGTGGCTGACGGTGGAGGAGGACTGAGAAACCAAGGACAACAGCAATGAACATGACCTCTTCAGCATGGACAGGCTCACTGTGAGCCTTGTCAGTTTGGTTGCTCACCTTCCTGGACTTAGGGGGAGCTGGGAGGACCTTGGACTTAACATAGTGAAGGGAACCCTGATGGCTCTTGGTCTTGGAGAGGGGTGGAGTGGGGGTATGGGTGGAAGGGAGGGGAGGGAAGGGGGAGGAGATGGAAATCTTTAATAAAAAAAAAATCAGGTGTTCGTAGGTATGTAAATTAAAAATAATAATAAAATATATTGAGCCACCTAATATCAAAAAAAGAAAGAAATGTAAGATTTTGTATTATTGAAAGAAAGATAAATATACAACATACCCATATATATATATATATATCAAAGGGAGTGACACTATTCAGAGGGATGGCCTTGTTGGATTAGCTGTGGTCTTGTAAGAAGGTGCCACTGTGGAGGTGGGCTCTAGGTCTCACATATACTAAATCAGCACCCTGTGAGACAGAACACTTTCTGTTGCCTGAGGAAGATGGAGGACTCTCAGCTACCTCTAAAGTACCATGTCTGCTTGCATATCACTACATTTCCCCATGATAATAATTGACTGAACCTCTGAACTTTACAGTAACTCGATTAAATGTTTTCCTTTTACAAAATTTCCTGTCATTATGGTGTCTCCTTGCAGCAATATAAACCCTAACTGAGACATAAGAACAAACTGACAGTGGCTCTAAGTGGATACTTTATAGTACAAAAGCATGCAGAAAAATTAATTCCAGAGATCTCACTCTAGTAACCTAACAGCACACTTGGAAGCTCTAGAACAAAAGGAAAAGAAGACAGACCCAAAGGAAACAGATAGCAGTGAGTAACCAAACTCAGGGCTAAAATCAATAAAATAGAAACAAGCAATCAAAAGAAAACAAAGCAAGAGAAATTATTAATAAAACAAAGAGCTGGTTCTTTGACAAAAATCAATGTTTGTCAACCAAAGTTAGAATGGTAAAGGGAGACAGAACATCAGACACTGAGGTAATTCACTGAACCACACAGACATACTTTAAAAATTTGGGCTTTATCAAATTGGAAAACCTAAAAGAAATATATGATTTTCTTTATATACACCACTTATCAAGGGTAAATTAGATCAGACCCATAAGTTAACAAAAAAACAAGCAACCATTAAATGTTTCCCAAGCAAAAGAAGCTCAGGGACAGATGGTTAAGCATACATTTATATTAGACTTTCAAAGAAGAGTTAATGTCAATACTCTTCAATTATTCCACAAAATGGAAAGGAGGGGAACAGTGCTCAATTCAATTTACAAAGTCATGTTTATCCTAATACCTATGCTGCATAAAGACACAGCAAAGACTTAGAGGCCGATATTGCCTATGCACATAAGTGTAAAACTGTCAATAAAATAGTTGAAAATAGATTCAAAATCACATTAAAAAGATAATCTACCTTGAGCAATTAAGCTTTATCCCAAAGATGTAGGGCTGGTTAAACAAACATAAACTAATTTTTGAAATCAGCCATATAAACCTTTTGAAAGGTAAAACCACATGATCGTATCACTAGGTGAAGAACAGTTCATTTAAAAAAAAAAACACTTCATGAAAAACCTCCTGGATAGACTAGAGATACAAGTGACATGCATCAACACAATGAAGACAGTTTACAGCAGTGCACAGTCAACAACAAATTAAAAGGAGAGAAATCAAGGGAGTTCTACTAATATTAGGAAAAAAATAAAGTAATTCACTCTCTATACTGGATACAAAATAAAATACAACTGATGGAGTTTAAGAAGATGCTGTGTGACAATGGTCTGCACCCTGTCACTTGTATTTTAAATAAATGCTGATTGACCAGTAAACAGGCAGGAAGTATGGTCAGGGCGACCAGGCAGGAATTAGAGGTGGGGCAATGAGTATTCTGGAGAGAGGAATGTTTAGTCACTCAGAAGCAAAGGAAGCCAGACACAGAGCAAGCAAGATATGATTACCTCACTAAAAAGTTACCAAGCCACATGGTTAACACAGACAAAAATTATGGGTTAATGTAAGATGTAAGAAAGAATAAATAAGAAGCCTGAGCTAATAGACCAATCAGTTTATGATTAATGTAGACGTCTGTTTGTTTCTTTGGGACTTAATGACTGCAGCAACCAAGCAGGACAAAACCCTCAATCAACAGAATGGCATGCCAATGTGGGATTGACCAAATCCACTTCAAAGCCTGAGAGAGCTTGGAAAGTTGTTCTAGATAGAAAAGAATAGAGTTCAGCATGGCATCTTGATAACAGGAATGGGAGAAACAAGCAGAGAGGGGGTCGGATGTGAACGATGATTGAACTAAAACTGGAAAAGAACTAAAATTAAGGGTCATTTGAGGGATAGCCTGGAATCTAAGACAGGAGACATTTCATAAAATATAAAATATATGAAAATTATGTAAATGAAATTGCCAAACAAAGGTGTAGGCCAGTCATCATTTGTTCAACCATAAGAAGCTTGCAGTTCAAGGGTTTGGTTATAGCTAATGGAGTTATAGCCAAAGGAGCCTCATAAGAAATCCCAAACAATTTATTACGTTCCCAAGACTGTAGGCTGCTCTCTACAGTTTGACTGCAGTCAAACCCCTTTGCTAAAGACAACACGTAAAGCACTAATTCAATAAGAAAAAAGCTTACTTGATGCTTACATAAGAGTTTTCATTCTATATTTAGCATCTTTGGTACCAAAAAACTAACAAACCAGTCATGAACCCTTTGATATAAAATTCTGTCCTACCACCTGCAGGATATTTTGGAGCAATGGTGACACGATGCCTGAATCAGTGTATAAGTGGGTTTCTGCTTCTTGTGCCTTCTCTGGGACTCTTTTTCTTCCATTTGCTTATTTTCACCAAATCTAATGTGTTAAATTTTTGTTTTTCTCTCATTGTGTCTTATTGCATTTATTTTATAATTATCCTTTAGAGGTCTTTTTTTCACTAATGAGAAATTGTATGTGGATCCAGATGTGAGAATGAATATGGAAGAACTGGGAAGAGTAGAGAGATGGAAGGCAGAAATGAGGCTACAGTATATGAAATTAACTACTTTCAGTGGAAGTGGTGAAATAAATGTAAGTACCAGTGTTAGAAACCAACACTGTGTCATCAATACTGCACCATTCCTTTGGGTATTTAGCCACATGCCATGAATCTAGCTAATGGACTTTTAATTACCAGTTTTCCTTAGAGACGAAATATCCCTCAATATACTGTCCCAATAAGAACATCAATAATATGTTCATGTTCAGAGGCTTATATATAAATATATCTAAATTTACTTTTATTACTTTTTTTGAAGCATCTCTGCTATTTTTTTTTCAAGTATGCTGCTCAGAGTTTCTGGCTCTGTTGGATTCCAAATTGTCTCCACAAATTTAGTAGCCTGCTCTGAATGACTCTGTTGGTCTAACCTATTTAGACTAAAGTGGGTCCTGTTTATTCATTTCTGTTCTCAGGTGTTAGATTCCTAGCTTTTGCTTGCCTTGCTCCTCTGATGCAGTCAGCAAGAGTGCAAAGCTAAAACAGAAAGCATGCAGCGATGACATTCACACTGTTTTTCTTGGAATCTTGGCATATTTCCAGCCATCTAAACCCTTGACGCCGCTCACAGCAACTCAAGCTCATGCTACAAAAAGAAACCTAAACATTCAGGTTAATTTAGTCCATACAAGATTAGAAATAATAAACACTATACAATTAGAAATGAGAACACCCCAAACTATTTTTAAAAAGAGAGACTGTAAACTTAGAAGATAAATAAACTCAAATGTTTTCCAATAGTGTTTTATTTCATTGAAAACTTGAGATGTTTTTAAAGATGTAAGTTTCTATTGAAAAATAAGGTTACCTTTCAGAAAATGTTACGTACTTATGACGAGTGGTTGACAAGTTACTCAATAACCCATAGATACTTACTTTCAAGTTCCCAGAACAAGGTCACCTAACATATCACTATTTAATATTCTAGACATTTGTAAAAAGTTTTCTATAAGATCTAATGATCCAATGTTAAGTACATATAACAACTAAAGATCGCTTGCACTTTCCCTGTAATCTCGCTTTCTCATTATCTCTTTATATATATGTTTGAAATCATGAAGTGAATCTCATAACTTTCAAATGATTCTGCTCTCTCATCCCTTAATTCTGCTCAGCTTATGTAAGTTCTATAATTGGTTGTTATCAAAATAATGTAACTTTTTGTTAATTTTACAAACAGATAACTCACTCAGCTTTGTGTTACACCATTTCTGACAGAACACATTAGCTGATGGGCCTCTTGTGATTTTAGAGTTTATTAAGAGGCTTAACATTTTAATTTTCCCCTATATTTATGACTTCAGGAATTACTAAAATCAAATGTGCATACATGCATTGCATGAATAAATTTCTTATCCTCTGTACGGTTAATGAATGTGACCCCATCCTGAGTGTTTGGACCATTATTCTTTTTTTTTTTTTTTTTTTTTTTTGGTTTTTTGAGACAGGGTTTCTCTGCAGCTTTAGACCCTGTCCTGGAGCTAGCTCTTGTAGACCAGGCTGGTCTCGAACTCACAGAGATCCGCGTACCTCTGCCTCCCGAGTGCTGGGATTAAAGGCGTGCGCCACCACCGCCCGGCTGGACCATTATTCTTTTAACAATGAAAAAGCAATTTTCATTATTCTTTTAACAATGAAAAGAGCTGGATCCCCTGGATCCCTTATTAGTTTACATATCACCAGGTTAGCTAGATTATCTTACAAAACAGAGACTTACTATTCCTTGTAGGTAGAGTGCAGTTGCTACAGCTTTATAACCAGAAACCAGATCACAAAAGTACCACTTTGATCATGAGCTGCTGGTAATGAATATCTACAAATTACTATGAGAAATGAAGATCTTCTCCATGGAGGTGTAGTTGATCTATACAACTCTATGAGGATGAGAGAAGCCATTCATTGTTAGCAAAAATTTGACCTAGGCTGAAGATAAATCAAACTGAGCTGGGTTCTTTAATGTATGTTTAAACATGGAATCTCAATAGATTTCCAGTTTCATTAGTTTCTTTTAACAAACATTTTGAACAGATGAGTATAAAATTATACTTTCACTCAGTGGAAAGAAAGGAGTTAATGATGGTTTCTAAGGCTATGAGCTACATTTAGAATGAATCTCTTCAGCACCAAATGACTAATTTCATTGCAGCTAGCAAATATTTTTTGAGCTGGCATGCTGTTGTAAATTTATATACTCCCTCTTATAAACGCATCCATCATTCTTTCTGATGATTTCATTCTTTGAGATTTAGTTCCAAGAAGTACATTCCAAACAAGTATATTTAGAGACCTGCTATGAGATTATACATGCATACAAAATGTTTGATTATAAAACAAAATAATTCCACAAGTAAAATAGATTTTTATTAGTCACTGAAAAATGAAAAAAGAACAATATAACAAAGTATATACACAACAAAGAAGTTCTAAATGTTTAACGTTTTCATTCTATTTCAATGCAAGCATAAGTTGTCTAAGTAATATTAGCTGGATAGTAAATTCTTTCTTGATTTTTACCATACACTGTTTCCGGTGGCTAATAGTATCTGCTTTTTCTCACACTTTAAAAAGAGAGAAATTAATTTCAGCAGCAAACCAAAACTTGACTAAATTTTGTCTTCCATATGACTACTTCTCTCGCATAAAGGACATGGAATCTAGGTTTAACCACTACGATTAGGGTAGATTTTTGTCTTCCTACACTCTGAAGAAATACTCGAATGTGTGTTCTAAATGCCTGCCAATCATTATCACACATACACAGTCACATATAGGGCTACAAGAAGACCCTAGTAATCTAGTCAATTCCATCTTTACTTCTCACATAGTAGTAGTTAAATTTCAACCTGCAATTTTTCTTCATTTTTCAAATGAACGCTATTTGATAGTTTAGTGGCCTGTAATAACTTTTTATTACATACAGCTGTGAAGTTGTCTAATTCATATTGTAGGTGTAATTGTATTTGAGCTATCAACTTTAAAAAAGGCAAACACTTAATTTTCTGGTAGTGAATAACAATTTGAATTGTTTTATAAATATTGCTGGTATTTCCCTCTATGATTACATTGAACTCATTTGCTTACTGTGAACATTTTTCTTCTTTACCAAGCTTTTTTTTTTTTTTTTTTTTTTTTGGTTTTTCGAGACAGGGTTTCTCTGTGGCTTTGGAGCCTGTCCTGGAACTAGCTCTTGTAGACCAGGCTGGTCTTGAACTCACAGAGATCCGCCTGCCTCTGCCTCCCGAGTGCTGGGATTAAAGGCGTGCGCCACCGCCGCCCGGCCAAGCTTTTTGTTGTTGCTGTTGCTACAGTTTCCCTGTCTCGCTGTTCCTATCGATTTGTGCAACCCCCTGATTTCTCTGCTCATCCGGACTTGTATTTTCCTTCAATCCTCTAAATAGTTGTTATTAAAGTATTGTACATTCTTGTGAGTTTCAATAAAGGCATACAAAAGAAGCACATTACATAATCATCTAAAAATTGTCTGAGAAGCACAACTTGATGTGGAGTACTCCTTTACATTTGCTTCTAATATTCTTAAATATCATTATGTAATATATAATAGCTTTTAGGCGAACGTAGGTATAAACATACCAATTCTCATTATGTTCCTCAAGTCTTTGTTTTTAGTTTTACATCTCTGTGAAATACTCCAAACTCTTTTTTTCATACTGTTATGAAAGTTTCATAAGTAAGTCCTGGAAAATATTTAATCCAACTCTGTCATTTTATCTTTAGTATATTCTTAGCAATTTTATGAGGTTTATTTTTACATTTTATATTGTTAATGGTGGCACAATAATTGTTAGTTTTATTTTCTTAATAGTGTAGCTTTTCACTCCAAGAGTTGTAATATTTTCTTTCTCTTTTAGTGTTATGTCTTTTCAATGTAGTATTTTTGGAGGAGATTATATTTTATTTCCTAAGGACAGTTTCGTGTCTGGGTCTTTTTCTATAAAATCGAGGATTAGTCATTTAAAAGTTATTTATTGGTTACTTGTTTATGTTCCTTTTTTCCTAATGTACCTTTATTTATATTACATGTTTTAAGAACTTTTATTTTGTTCTTTCATTCATTTTTAATATTTTCACCACTTTCCCTTTTAATTTTATAGCTATGAATTAAATAAAATTTTTCAGATTGCTTTGTTTGTATGTTTTAGAGCTACAGAAATTGCTTTACTAGCGTTTTTATTCTCTTTGTTCTTAATTTTCCTTTGTGATAAAACAGTGATTTTTAGTTTATCCTGAACTGCTTTTCCTTTTCCCATATGCAAGCCTTAAAAATCTTACTGACTCCATACTGACAGTGAGGGAAGCAGCATAAAAGTAAACTGGGCACTTTAGACATGGGTGGCAGTGGTAGGACTGAAGCAGTCTATGGGACTACTGACAGTAGGACTAAGATTTATGCCTGCTGCTTGTATTGGCTTTTTGGAGTCCATTCTCTTTGGAGGGATACTTGCTCAGCCCAGATATAGTGGAGAGGACCTTGGTCCATCCTCAATGTGATGTGGTAGACTTTGTTGACTCCTTATGGGAAGACTTAACCTCTTTGAGGAGTGGATGGGGTAGGGTGGAGGGATGGTAAAGGGAACAGGAGGAGGGGAGGGAATGAGAAGTGGGATTAGTTAATAAAAAATGAGGTTGAAAAGGAAATAGATTTTAGGACATTGATTGATACCATATATTGACATACTCCAGCACTTGAAAACTCATTTTTTGATAAGTATTATGGATAAACAAAACAACTACATTTTTTATACTCAAAATTAACATCCCACCTTTGTTAAAATGAACAAAAAAGGATCTTTTTAACAATTAATTGAATTATTTTCAATCTGAAACAATAAGGAAAATGCACTCTGTAACAAAACTATAGAGAGCTGGGTCTGTTGGTGAGAAAAAGGTTTTATAGTCTTAAAGATCTATATGACATTTTTCCTGTGTCCTGGTAAAAGTTGGGAGAATTTGTGTGCATCAAGAAATTCTAGAACATATTACAGAAGTTAGAGTATCAAGGCACGGATATCACTGATATATAAGTATTCTCATTTTATATAGAATAAATTGTAGAGCAAAAAGAGAATGAATATATTCAGTGAAAAAATGGTTTTCCTTTCACGGAGCAGAAATGGTAGTGCTTCATATTATATGATGAAAGAAGGAACAAACAGTTCCAGAAACATGAAGGGCAGAACCAGATACATAATGAAGTTCTGAGAAAAGGCTCTCAGTATGAGAAGAGTGATCTATAAATAATGAGAGTAAAATATGTATCATATATCCTATTCCGAGGAGCACCTACCAAATTAGAGGAAACCAACGATGAATCTCCTTTGTGATAAGGCATAAACTAAGTTATAAGGTAAAATATATTATTCTCTTAGATTAAGAAGGTGATAAGTCCCCTATAGATCAGAGGCCAGGTGGTGATGCATAATCAATAAGAAAAACTATCTCAAATTGGCAGCCAATGGGGACACATACAGGAGGATACCAATAAGGTTACCGAAATAAAAATGTCATAGGCACAGTCAAAAATGTTATTGCTCAATCTATTTAATCAAAATAATAAATTATGGATGATCTGGTGGTAGAGGGCAGCTGCTGCAATAAAAAATAATTACCTCTCTCAGTTTCTGGGTCCTATCCAGCTTTTAGAACTGGTAAAGCATTAACTAATGAAAAGACTAAGCAAGTAGGAGGAAGGGAGCTGTAATATCACAGTAAGTTAAGTCATTATGACTTATCCACATCTTTCACAAAGACGTGTGTGACATTTCCTCCTGTGAGAACAGGGTAGTAAAGGGAGCAACTTGGTCTTTAAAGGACTGCTGACTAATAGTATATAGATGACAGCTGACATGGTTTAAGCAACCTCATGTCAGCCCTCTAAGCATCACAGTTCAGTGGGCAACTGAAATATAGCCCGATCCAAGAATCATTAGGCTGAAATTAATAATAACCTGAATGCAGAAATTTATCCAGTGAAGGTGCTGTCTCAGTCTCTAAGAAAACACATTCAGTGCTGGTTAGTTGTAGTTTTGTTTGTTTTTGTTAACTTTGCATGAGCAGAGGGATCTGGGATGAGGAACTTCATCGGAGGAACTGTCTCCATCAGTCTGTGCTGTAGCAAGTCTCTGCTGGCATATCTTCTAATTACTTACTGATGTGGGTCCTCTCATTCCCGGTTAGGTGGTCCTGGGTAGTCTACAAAAAGCAAACTGAAAAAGCCATAGTGAACAAGCCAATGGACAGCATTCTAAACTGCAATATGCTTCAGTTTCTTTCTCAAGTTTCTTTGCCTGCTTGAATAGTTACCTCAACTTTCCTCTATAATAGACTGTGATTAGAACATGTAAGCTAATAATCCCTTTTGACACAAGTTGTTTTTAATTATTGTCTTTATCACAGCAATAGAAAGTGAACTAGAACACAGTTTTTATTCATAAATTACCACAACTTCCCTAAATCTTCCTTACTCTGTCAGAAAGGATTTGGGTTTCATGACACTATAAAGAAACTCATAATATTTACTAATTTGATCAAATATTAATTATTAAATGAATAAAATGACCTAAATTTTAGTACTCTGTACTGACCTTGGAAAGTCCAAAATAACTATTGTATATAATAATTATTGTTAGTGGGGTGATTATCTCCCCCAAATAAAGGAGTAACATATTCTTTAAGTTCCTTATTTCTCCCATGACTAAAAAATGATAGTTATTAAAATATGTCCTTTGTTCCTAGAGTTAAGCTACATAACTTTTAGGAAATTGGTTTTTACTATTTATCAATTAGTTTAGTGGCTAGCATTCTTTTGTTTAATTGAAAACAAGTTTTCTCATATACTATGACATGATCATGGACTCCCCTCCCTGTACTCTTCCCAGTTATTCTCCCCTTCCTTCCCATTCAAATGCATTTCTGTCTTTCAGTAAAAGCAAACAGACTTCTAAGGAATCATATAAAAATGAACAAACAAAAAAACTAACACATAGATGTTGGACAAGATAAATAGAAGGAAGACAACCCATGAGAAAGCATTGAGGAAGAGTCCCACTCACATGCACAATCAGGAAGTCTATAAAAACGTACAAAACAGGAAGTGGTAATATATGCAGAAGATGCGGTTCAAATTCTGTGCATGACCTGTACATGTGTCCCGAGTCTCTGAGTTCATATGTGCATTGGGCAATTTTATTTAGAAGGTCTTGTTTTCTTCCTGTCCTTTAACCCCTCTGACTCTTACAGTTTTCTGTCTCCCATTCCTTGGGGTTCTCTGAGCCCTGAAGGTAGGGAATTCATAGAAGACATACTATTCAGGGCTGAGTGTCCAAGGTCTGTCATTCCCTTCACGATGTCTGGTAGTGACTCTCTGTCTTTGTTCATATCTACTGCACGAGGAAATTCCTCTGAAAATGACTGAGCAAGGTACTGATCTAAGTATAGCAGAATATCCTTGGAAGTGATTTTATAGCAATTATTTTTTTAGAACAGTAACATTGGTTTTACCCATTGAATTCTCTATTTCTTGGCACCCAAGCTTTGAGGAGAATGGTTTCAATTTCCTGGAGTTGGCCTTAAGTAATATTAATTATTGGTTGGTTACTTCTACAAGCTTAATGACACCATTGCCCTAGCAATGCAGAGAGGACCGCATTTTATATCAAAGGGTTTCTTACTGACTTGATGTTTATGTTCTCTTTGGACAGCATTTAGAATTCTTTCCTTTACTAAAATGATAGAAAGTAGGAGTGAAAGCTCTATGAAGGCCCCTAGTGAATTTCTTCATATTCATTGGATGGTGTTAGCTTTGTATTCAGGATTGGAGTCTTAAGTGTATGGCTAAATAACCTACGTAGCGATGGCTCCTTTGCCTGGAGAGGGAGGGAGGGGGGTATGGGTGGAGGGGAGGGGAGGGAAGGGGAAGGAGGAGGGGAGGATATGGAAATTTTTAAATATAAAAATAAACCATATTAAATAAATTAGAAAAAGCTATATGATGGCAGCAATGTTAACAAAATTTGAAAGAAAATAAACAAATATCCTACAGAAGAACCACAAGGGTGACCTCTGGGATCTTGAGTGCTGAATTAAATACATACCTTCAACAACAGAGAGTTGATTATATACTTTTGAAAAAAATATCTTTTTACTGCTAATTAGTCTTATTCTGCAAGTCATTAGTCTTGTTGTTATTGTCTTGACAAAAGCATAAATCTAGAATGAGTCATTTAGACATCCCAAGACATATCAGACACCTTGATGATGATGACAAAAATGAAGTTATAAATCTTGTTATAAGCTCAAAATGTTACAGGCTTAAATTATAATATCAGAACAATTGGTTAGACCTCTTGCTTTCAATCAAATATATCAAAGCATGGAAAGCATTGGCCTTAGATTAACCAAAATAATCAGAATCAAACACCTAAGAGGGAAGCATGTGTGTTTTTTAAAATCCCTGCCATGAACCCTGTATGAATAATGCAGTGCTATTCCCTGAGGGTACACTGTGAATGAATTACCACTATACATTGACCATCCACAAATTATAGAACATGTAAATATAACAGCATGCAGCTCTATTCTGTCTAGATTTTTAATCATTTCTCTTGACAAAGGAGATGTTTCCTATTAATTGTAATCTATTAGCTGATTTTTATACTAATTGGACAAATTCTGTAATCTGGTTTATGATTAACTAAAGGAAATGCACTTAGTTTAGTCATCTCGACATTAGCCAACACAGTATTCAGAACGCTTATTTCAGAAAGAAAATATTCTAAGAGGTATGCAGAGAGTGAAAATGAAAAGCATTAGATTTGGTCCAGTAATATATGGCAGTATTACAAGTTTGAGGTTATTAAACTGTCTCCCCTTTGAAGATTCTCCAGGAAAAGAACAATTATCTTTGTTCAACATTCCAAATGTTGACTTATGTTTTAATAACACATATGTCAAGGAAGGTTGTTTCAGTGAGAAGCTTACCCCACAGGTTCAGATACTGGAACATGTGATTCTTAGTTGTTAGATTTATTTAGGAAGATTATGATACATTTATGATATACGATACAGCTGGAAGAAGTATATCCCTGGGAGCTGACCTTGAGAATTATACTCTCATCCCACTTCTGGTTCACTTTCCCTTCTTCCTGAGTGTGAAAGGAAATATAATCTCTCAACTTTCTGCTCAAGTTGCAATGGTCATTCCTTCCTTATCATTACATACTGCCACTCTGGAAACGCAAGCTCTTTTTCACTCTTTTGGTCATAGTGTTTTCGCACAGCAACTAAAAGTAAATGATAAACCATGTCTACACAGGAATACATAGAGATTTATATAACACATTCTTGTGTTACATAAATTTCCAAAAGTACTGCACAGGGTCTGTCTTTCTCCAGTGGTAAAAATTTAGCAACTGCCAGTCTATATAGGGTAGACCTCTACCACCCATATTCAACTTTACTCTAAATAGTTGCATTACCCTGGGTTGTGGACTGCTAAGTTTAATGTAGAAATAGGAAGCTCAGTTCAGTGGTCAGAGTACCACTGAATGATCATTTATCTGATCAACGTACCTGAACTTTTTGGGGTATCTTATTTCAAAATATTTTCCACAATTCACCTGTATTTGTCTCGAGAAAATGTACTCAGAACTTTCTGCACATAAAAGTTAATTTCAGTGTGCTCCTTGGCAATCTTGTCTAATTTCTGTTAATTTTAAGGTTTTATTGCTCTGAATGAAAAACATTTAATATTTTTAAAGTAACAATGGATGTGAAACTTGCCTGGAGTCTGAATTTATTTATGACTAGGTTCCCCATCCCTACCAACAAGAGTTCGAGGGTGTTCCACATTTCTTTTTACTATATCTGATTATTCTCTGGACATTTACTCCTGTCCACATATCTGGAGAAAAGTTTCACACATATCTTTGATTTTAATATAGCTCAATAGAAGCACTTCTAAAATTCATTTTCTCAAATCATCTAGGTCTAAAACAAAACCGACTGAAGAGCAGTACAAACCCATTTTCAATACTCTAGATTTGAAACATATTCCCATACCACTAAACTGCTGGCAAAATCTCATGCTTATGTCTGTGGCTAAAGGTTTTATTCAAAGGTTAGTATTTGGATGTAGGAATATTTTGTTATTGTATATCTCCAACAAAGCTGCTTTGCTGTACTTTATACAGGTACTGTATATATTACTAAGGAGAGAGAAGGTATATTAATTCATTTGATCATTTGAGTAGAATCAAAAAATTCTTCTATACTATATTAAAACAGCAAAAGCTGTATATATGTATTGAAACAAAAGATATGGAATTTATATAAGGTAAATATCTCTCCTTTTATTCCATTTTCTATGACTAATATATTTAAAATATGTGAAATAACTGTTTGTGGGTAAATATTCGTATGTATGTTTGTAGAAGCATACATATTCTTGGAATATAGATGACGATTATGCAGGAGCCGTGATAAGTGTGATGAGGTCAGAGAACAAAGTCAGCTTTCTCTTTACTGACTTATGTCCCCAAAAAAGCATCAATTACTTGAGGTTACTAAATCTTCTTGCTATCCCTCATTCAATGTGTGTTTTTACTTAACTAATTTTGATTAGTATTAATTATAAAATGGTTTAATAACTTGTAAAAGTAATATTATCTAAGTATAATATTCTTACGTAAATATCAATTCTCATAGCTTAAAGAATATAAGGTAAATAGTAAAAATCCTTTCTAAAAATGTTTTATAAGACAATCTAACATACTGAGCTCTGGTGTTTGTCATTTGCCCTATAAGAAATGAAACAAGAAAGTTAAACAGCAATATAGAAAATTTAATTATCATTGTAAATTTGTCTGGGATGTTTGATTTTCTTGATTAAGAGAAGGCAATGATACAAACACACACAAAAGATTTAACCTAAGTACAGTTGGTGGACCAATAGTAGTCTTGTGATTTAAAGGAATGTGGGTCAGGGTAGTATTAATAAAAGCCCCGCCCCAATATGGATAAGGACTCAGAAAATCCAGTTCCCTGGACTCTGTTTAGGACTCAAAGGCAGTTATAGTACTGGTGATTCTCTTGTCTCCTCCAACAGTTGTTCACCCCTATATAACCTTAATAGGAACCGTGGTTGCTAGAGGAAAGAAATACATACTGACAATCCTAAAGCTCAATCCACTTTCTCCTTCTTAATTTTCTGATTTTTAAGAACAGCATTAAACTTAGATTAGTACAGGTCCCTCATCTGTGAAATGAGACCTAGTAACATTGGTCATAGGGTCATATCAAGATCAATTAATAAGAAAATTATAAAACTATCATCGCCATCATTTTCTTGGCCATAATAGCTGCAAATAATTATAGCTTATGAGATAATAAATGACAAAATTAGAAATGCATGACTTTCCATTAAAAAATAAGACAGGAGTGATCTCTAAATGAAGCCTTTAAAATAATTATTTCAATATTTTCTATATTCTTTTACATAAATTAATGGTGTCTTACTATGCATAGCAATGTTCTCTGTTTATTTTTATTCTGTAGGTGTATTATGATTATGCCTATTGCTCAAATTTTAAATAGCTAGAAATCAGAACAGGTTACAAATTATTGTTTATGGAAGAAAAATAGCAGTTGCAGTAAGTATAGAATTCAAAATTGTAAGTATAAAATATAATTATAACAATATAATAACAGATAAAGTGCTGTGCTCCAATCAAGACTTTCTTCCAGGTACATCGTACTAACAGCCGGAAAATAAGAATTCAGAGGTTTCAGTGATAGTATTTTACATTAATGTACAATGGAACTGAATGGAATTATCTTACAAATTACCTCACATGCAGAGTAGATTTCCTGCCATGATATTTGATCATAACCTATTGTGATCATCTATTTCTGAGGTTAATTTAATATGACAACATTAAATATTGAATTTCTATTATTAATCCTCCTAATTTAATTTTATGGTCACCAAGAAACCTTCAAATATGAAGTTTGGCATTTCTATTAAAAACTTCCAGGAAGAGATTCTGGATAAGATTCTGTAGTTTTATTTCTCTTTATATAATAATGGTATTAATATCTGTGTTCAGTGATCTGACCATGGTTTATCTGGGACTATTCTGGGGAAATACAGACACTTGATATTTACAAATTATACCTCTTAGCCTGATATGAACTCGGCACTGAGGTGAAGGATTAAGTTAAGGCTCAGAGTGAAGACTTCTGGCAGCTGGCCAGCCAGCTCTAAGCATGTCTGCATCATTACATGCTCCATACGTCTTTTCTTGAAAGTTCTCCAAGTGAGAGATTATGTGATTTATTTGATCAATATTGATAAACACTTACAGAGCATCCTCTCTTCTGCAGAGTATTTAGAGAAGGAGCTGTGCACCCTGATTGCTCAGTAAGCTTTTCCACAGTGATACTGAGAAATGTGAGATATTGAATAACTTCGCCTTCTGCTTTTCTATTGTTCCATCCAGAAAACAACTCTCAGTTCTCTGGGAACTCTCCCTGTAACTAAAGCACATGGAATGAGAAATAAAACTAGCATGAAGTTTCCATTGCATTTTGGGCATGAAAGAAACGGAGCAAGGTTAGCTGTTTTGACCATTTTCACCATTTGTATTATTCCCCACTACACTCCTCCTCCATTTCTATTCAGAAAGGGGCAGGCCTCCCTTGGATATCAACAAAACATGAAAACCAAGTTGGAGTAAGACTAAGCAGCTTCCCTTGTTTTAAGGCTGCACAAGGTAAGTCAGTAAGAGAAATAGGGTCCCAAAGTTAGTAATGGAGTCGGAGACAGTTCCTGCTCCAACCGTTAAGA
This sequence comes from Arvicola amphibius, assembly GCF_903992535.2. Classification (NCBI taxonomy): domain Eukaryota; kingdom Metazoa; phylum Chordata; class Mammalia; order Rodentia; family Cricetidae; genus Arvicola; species Arvicola amphibius. The sequence continues at coordinate 12,498,680 of NC_052059.1, read as the reverse complement.
GTCCCCCAAGAGAACCAAGCTACATAACTGTCACATATATGCAGAATACTAACTCAGTCCAATGCAGGCTAATTTAAACATTCTGCAAACTATGACAATTTAATGGTATTTTTCTTACCTTTCAGTATTTTCAGAAACAGATAATTAAAATAATGTAAGTATAATAGTAGGCTTTAACTACAGACGTGATCTAGCAGGTACAAGCATTTGCTCTTCTTCCAAAGTAATGAGGTTCAGTTCCTAACAACCACATAGAAGCTACCAGGTCTCTGTAATCCAATTCCAGTAGATCTGATGCCCTCTTCTGACTTCTGCTGGCACAGCATTCATGCAGTGTACAACTTTACATAAGGCAAAAAAGAAAACTAATTTAGAAAGAAAGCTTTCAAAATCCTAGATATATTAGAAGTAAAATATGTTCTTTGATAATGAGAAAAGTAACACTTTAAGTTTATAGAAACATTTAAAAAATTATTGGTGTTTTATGTGAGCATGTATTTTGTGTGTGTGACAATTTTATCCCCCAACAGACAAGTAGCAATGTCTAAAACCATTCTTAGACAAGTGACAAATCATCTTGATTATGAGTTTTATACAGGGGTAGATGCTACTGGTTTCTTCAGTATTGTGTAATGTAGTAACAAGGTACAATCCTCAGAGGTCTCGTGAAAATTAGACAATAGCGTAAACTGCCTGATGCGTTGTGAACACTCAACTTTCATTATTCTGTCATGTAACTTTTCCTCATTCACTTATTTGTTATTACAATAAGACCATATCTTATTTTAAATTTTAGCTATATAGTACCAGCCACAAGATGACTCAGTTCCCCAGAGATATCGTTGCCTCAGCTGCCTCAGGATAGCACATTGGACATGAGTCATGTACTCCAAACCAGTAGCTTCCTTTATAGCCTGCTACATCCTCACCCTTTGTAAAGCAGACTGATCACACATTTCTTTGTTGTTGTTACAAAGAACCACTTCTAGCCCAACACTACAATTTTAGCCTTAGTCCTGTGAAGTAAGGAAGAGGAATGAGGTCTTGACATCCTCTGACTGCACAGGGTTTCTCACTCAGCAGGACAAACACTTGGACAAGACGGATCATAGTTGTGTATGTCTTTGTTGGGAGGGGGCTTGCATTGTGAATCACTGTATTGCTTAGCTGCAACCCTGGATTCCAAACTCCTTATACCAGTGCCACCCACCTACCTTTCCAAACAGTGATATTAAAAGGAATTCAGACATTGGCAATGTCCCCTACAGGACAAAACTGCTTTGTAGAGAAACCCTAATTTAGCACACTTTTACAGTAAATGTTCTTATTGCTGCTTCTCCTGTTATGAAAGAAATGCATCCTATTTCTACTCTATGTGAAATTCTGATATCCTACTGAAACTATATTTTTTATAAATTCATTTGAGAGGAATGAGAGAAATTCATATTTAAATGCACCAAAACAACAATTTTGAACACAGTAACATTTTCTGGGCCAGGAACGATTTTATGACATGGTGAACAAGGCTGTGTTGCTGAGTTGGTATTTTGTCCTGAGGAATCTGAATACACAAAGCCTTAGTTCTGTGAAAGTTGCTGTCTCTCTTGGTGGACTCCATATATATGTATGTGTGTGTGTGTATATATATATATATATATATATATATACATATATGTGTGTGTGTGTGTGTGTGTGTGTGTGTGTATATATATATATATATATATATATATATATATATATGACTTACTTATTCTTAGGAGCTACAGAACCCAAATAGAAAAATAATTTTAATACAAAACTGCAGAGTAAGGTAACTCTTCATATCCAACTAGATATATTCTGTATGACCAAGAAAGAATAACTCACAAAAGTCAGTATATGAATATTATCTACATGGCCTGGTGTCAACAAAATAGTTGATCTACATTGCTGCAGAGTGGATGTTTTACTAACTCTATTTTTTCCCCAAAGCAATAAAGCATCAAATGACAAGAGTTTATTGCCATGGTCTCCATCTTAATGATTGTAGTATTCATTAAAAGCTAATTTTGTACTGGGGAAGCACTAATTTGTTGTGTGCTACTTGTTAACAAGGAACATGTGATAAACACCCTTACCTTTACTATTAATAATAAGTGTGAGGAATAGCTAGTAGTTATCAGATACTAGTGAAATATTGGTGTAATAGTCTGTATAGTGAAATGTTCAGATATTAGTGAATTATTCTGCCTAAATATAGAAAAGCATGTTTCTCTTGAGATTTGATAGGAACATTTAAGTATTTAATATTAATGACAGTTTTACACTCTCATGTAGTTTTGCCGCTACAGAAGTCAATATTTTGTATATTAAATTAAAATTCTGATATTAATGGTCACTTATACAATTTTTAATATTTATAAAAATATCATGCTATTTACTGTATCTTTTTTTCTGTCTGGTGTGTATTTATCTTTCTTTTTCTTTCTTTGAATGAAATTGAAAGTCTAGTAGATTATGAATCTCATAATTTTAAACACATACAAAATTAAAATTAAGATCTGATAAACTGTCTGAAAGGTAAAGATGTTTTCTGTAAAGTATAAGAACCTGCATTCAGCTGGGCGGTGGTGGCGCACGCCTTTAATCCCAGCACTCGGGAGGCAGAGGCAGGCGGATCTCTGTGAGTTCGAGACCAGCCTGGTCTACAAGAGCTAGCTCCAGGACAGGCTCTAAAAAAGCTGCAGAGAAAAGAGAAACCCTGTCTCGAAAAACCAAAAAAAAAAAAAAAAAAAAAAAAAAAGGAACCTGCATTCAATCCCTGGTGGAAGCAAAGAAACAAATGGATGAAAGTACTCTAGTACTCTACAACATATGGGCACATACATATGACACTGCAATTTTTCTTTTTTTTTTTTTTTTGGTTTTTCGAGACAGGGTTTCCCTGTAGTTTCTAGAGCCTGTCCTGGAACTAGCTCTTGTAGACCAGGCTGGCCTCGAACTCACAGAGATCTGCCTGCCTCTGCCTCCCGAGTGCTGGGATTAAAGGCGTGTGCCACCACCGCCCGGCTAACACTGCAATTTTTTGACACATGGTTTCAAGTGTGTAGCTCAACCTACCATAGAGTTCACTATCACTCTGCGTCAACACCACCAGTAATCTTTTATAGATACATGCTGTCATGCCGTACCTTGAATCTATATTTGTGGAATTGACATTTTGTAGGTAGAAAAATTCAGAAATGAGAAGGAAAAATATAGAACTAGGGAGTAGAGAATACCAAACGGAAGGAGCCATGTTCTGCTCGTTATTATTTGCACTTTGGATACTTCTCCAAGAACTGACAGCTTAAAACCTAGGACTTATATTGATGTAGTGAAAGTTATTCATGTAAAAGTATAAAGTCATCCATTCCTGTTTAATGCTAATGTAACCTAATGATAGTTATAGAAAATGTAGTAAAATTACTTTGATTTCTTAGTATCTATTTATATTTATTAATTTCATAATTCTGAGTATCCATAACACATTTTAATCATTGACATAACCTTATAGTAAAGTAATTAACTGTTATTCTCTTTACGAGGTTCTGTTGACTTCCCTGTGTACTATTTGATAACTTTTATATTATCAGGCTTGCCCCTGGTAGAAATGATGACTAGTAGATTAATTGAAACAATATTGTAGAATATAAATTTTGTATTTCAAATTTTGCGAACTTTTTAACAGCAATGCTTTCTGAACCAATTTACGTTTTGTGGTCTACCAAAAGAATAATATCAATGGAAAACAAGTGATATGAATTTAGACAGGAGTACTATTTCAGGATAGAATGCAACCAGTCGAAAGTGGTAGGGAGAAGTGATGAATGCCAACATGGGAAAGAGATGAACAATGAAACAAGCGAATGGAAATTTAGGAAGAAACCCATTTCTTCCTATGATAATATAAATCATAAATTAGAAAATAAATTTGAAAGAAGAGAATTTTATCCATGAAGAACAAAGATACTTGTTAAAATATCTGTGCTTGAAAAGTGTAATGTCTCAAAGATGATATATTGGGTAGTTATTAAATGTTTTATATATTTATTGCATTTATATATAGCAAGAAACCAAAGTTTTAGGAGAGTTATGTAAGATAGAGTATGTAAATAGAAAACTGTAATATATATACAAAAAGTTAATCCTGCACCACACATTCTAAAAGTGGCAATAATTATTAGGCTGGTACTATAAATGGATTATTCTATAATAATAAGCTGATTTTTAATATTCCAAATTTGTTTTCACCTTATTTATGACAGTGGTATATGAAGAGATGGCCAATGCTATGATTTTCAAATTCTATAGATTCTTTCTTATCATCTTCCAGGTGATGTCTAGATACAACAATAGCTAACACGAACTGTAGATGTCTTCTTCCTCCATATGTGAGAAACATTACATAGGGGTTGTCTTATGCCCCTCTTTCTTATACCTCATTTCTTGGTGCCGCTTCTTCTCTTGAGGTTCCAGAAGCCATGTGGTGACTATTGACCACAATAAAGACTTTATGTGTAACTATTTCTCATGGACATTGCACATATATATGTTAATCGGTTTTTACTGGCTTACAGTGGAAGTAGAACCTAGGACACCAATTTCTTAACCATCTATAGTCAAAAGAGAAAGGATTATTTCTGTCTTCCTGTCTTCTTTGTGGTTATATAACTTACATAAATTCTTCCAAGAAGGACTAAGTTCTGACTTTTTATTCACAAAACAGGAATTGGAGGCTATAAAAGATTCTTTCTTGACAATAACTTGCTTTTCATTAAGTCTATGTCATGCACTATTTACTCTGTCGAAACCTATATTTAACACTCTCCTCTTCTTTTACATTCTTAATAAATCTGTCTCCCAGACAGATGATAGCAATATTCTGAATTGATAATCTCCTTCACTTTGATAAAGTCAAGTTTTTCAATATTAAAGTATTACAATGTCTAAAAAATGATCATAGCACAAAAACTATTCTAAGCATTTTACTTAAATGATAAAATTTAATTCTCAATGTCTTTCGATATGAGGGTTATGAGAATTTTTAATTTTAGTACTTTTGTGAGCATTAAATTAATTTGAAACATGAGAGATAGTGTGATTAAAGAATAAATTTTAGCCCTATCTGGCCCTCCAGTTGGGCTTCATTAACATTGTGAATTCTTTTTCCAGAAACTTAAAAGAAAATAGAGAATATCAGATAAGAGAATACAATGAAGAATAAAATTGTTACTAGTTTGTATTTTTCCTCTTTCCTTTTTAAACATTTCTAGTATTCAATGAAGGAAAACATTTAAAAAGATTTTTGTACCATATAAAATATTAATTTTGCTTATAATGAGTATACATTGTATTTCTAAGAGAATCTTTTACTATATTTACAATAATTTGAACATGTGCTCATAACTAAAGGATTTAGAGGCAAACATTACATTTCTTATTAAAATGTTAATAACTGTTGTTGTTCCTAACCAGTGCTCAGCTCTGTTTCACCTTCCATCCTCACAGTTATCATGGGAAATGAAAATTCTACCAGTCTCACATGATTTATATTTATTCCTTATTTTAGAGAAAATCATTCTCGAAAAATAGACACTCTAATTGATATAAATACACTTCTTTGAAGATGATTATTCACCAATAAAAAATGAAATTGTATATTAGTGCATTTATATTTTGTGTGCTATTTAAGAATTATCCTGAACATTTTCATTTTTTAATTTGAATTTTTAAATTATAGCAAAAATTTTTGCATGTCCATAATCAAAGACCGAACTTTTAAATTCTGCAGTTTCTACTCTTGTGGTATTTTCCAAATGCATTCTCTTCCCTTCTACATTAAAATATTCCTAATTCTTCCCCAAAATAGCTGTTGGCACTCATCTGCTTGAATTTATAAGAAATTCATTATATAAGAAAAATAAAGAAGATATTAAAAGTGTGAATAATTCCTGTCATCCAATGAAGAGATATTTTGGTACTAAAATTAATTTAATTATTTTAAGTCAGTCATACTATCACACTTTTATACTGAATTGTTCATTTAAAAAAATTAACATTTATGATCCAGCTTGTGTCTTTGGTAGATTTTAGCCAGGTGAATTACTGGTCATATTGTACAACATCACTTTTATTTTACAAAGTACAACTTTTAAAGTGTTTTAAAAATTTTTATTTAATATTATGTATACCATGTTCTGCCTGCTTCTATGTCTGCATGCAAGAAGAGGGCACCACAACTCATTACAAATGATTGTAAGCCACCACGTAGTGCGGGAAATTGAACTCAGGACCTCTGGAAGAGCAGGCTGCACTCTTAACCGCTGAGCTATCTCTGAAGCCCACAAAGTACAGATTAAAGCTTCAACTGTTGTTGAAAACTTGTAGTACAATGAGAATATAAGAACACTGAGGTCGGGCGGTGGTGGTGCACGCCTTTAATCCCAGCACTCGGGAGGCAGAGGCAGGCGGATCTCTGTGGGATGGAGACCAGCCTGGTCTACAAAAGCTAGTTCCAGGACAGGCTCTAGAAACTACAGGGAAACCCTGTCTCAAAAAACCAAAAAAAAAAAAAAAAAAAAAAAAAAAAAAAGAACATTGAGTACTTACAGCTAAGCATCCCGATGCAAGATTATTTTTGTGGTTGTTCTTTGTTTCCGTGCACCTTTAACACTGATCTGCTCCTTTCTGTAATTGTGTCCCTACATCTTACGTTTCTCAGGCAGCAGCACTGTATAACTGCCAGGCAGAGAGTGATGTTCAAACAAGAAAGTCTTCAATATCTTTCTAGCCTGCACATTATGTCTTTCTTACTTTTTCAGCCTCTTGTCATGTCTTTCTTCTGCTGAAATTTGTCTTTCAGTCTTGTTGTTTGATTGATAGCTGGAAACAAATTCCCAAAAGCTGTTCAGGTAAACAGACACAAAACTAGGAGCCAGCAATTCTATTGCCTCAATTTGCATTGGAATTGATAGGAAATACTGACTATAATACTTTAGAAGCAATCAACTGTGTCTGGTGATGTTAAAAACTGACGAAAAGGGACCATTCAACAGTCAAATTGCTGGTTTTTCTTGACTTAACAGACCAAAGCAGTATAGGACTAACTTTCCCTCCTTCACTTTATACTGATTTCCAAAGTTGCTTCATTAGATACGCATGTCTTCTCTGTCAAATCAAAACAGTGAATGAAGGGTATTATTTAAATACTAAGCAGAACATAATTTCCAGTTCTGGTTTGAATTCAGAATACAATTGGACAAAAGCTAATAAAGCTTAATAACTCATTCATTTCTTTTAAATGTGTTACAAATTTTCATTAATAATACTGGTCAGAAATTCCCTTATGACAGAAAATTTGTATGTTTTCTACTTAGTATCTTTGCTCATAGAACTTTGTTCATTGTTCTCCAATGTCTTTTGGAAAAAAAATCTTAGCATGTATAATCTTGTAGAACTGAATTAATAGTTGTAATGGTGTCACCCTTACCTCACAGTCAAAAGAGAATGGTTACAAGAAATTGTCTTTGTTAACTACATGCAAGGCCTTGCAACATGGTTACGCAAGGTAGTACCTGTCCACTTGAACCAATGAACTCTCCAGATTCATAAGAAATATATAATGGGGCATGATGTAAGACGAATAAGATTATATTCAAAGAGTAGCAAGTCATAGTTGATGACTTATAAATACCTCGAGACTCACAGACAGGAGCAGTTTTTGGTTTTCTCAGTGATTTCTTAGTGTTTGTCACTTAATATCAAGTTAGGTAAATAAATATAAGGTAGAAGGCATGCAGCTACAATTATTCTCCAAACAGGACAACATTTTAGATTTAATTGACCTCAGATGAATTGAAATATCTATTGTTGAAAAACAAAACAAAACACAAATACAAAAACAAAGCAAAACAGACAACCAGAAATGAATTGTAACTTTCTGAAAATTCCTTCATGTTCTCAGCCTACAGCCCATATGTCTATGTCTATTGTGTCTTGATCTGAGAAGGGAGGACCAACAGATGGTATGCTAGGGGAAGGCTTAATTAAGCCCAACTTCTTGAGGAAAGCTTTCTGTGGACCACATTTCTGATTTATTCTATTTAATTTTAAATTGCAAATGTGATAATAAAAACATAAATACTCTGGTACTCAAAATCTTGATGAACATTGGCAGACAACATTATATGAGAAACAAAGAGCTGTTCTCTGTTATGAGTTTTAAATACTTTTGTATACAACATCTGCTAAAGATTCCAACTCAGATCTCAGCAGGTGCAAATAGGCATTTTCTTTACACTGATGTTTCCCAAAAAATGACATAATGTTTTAAAAGAATAATTTCTCTGGCTTGTATCACTATGACTAACTTTATGTCATCTAATCATCAGGAAACCTATTGATATCAAACGTACCTGATTTAACCAAATAATTAAATTACTGAGTTTCTTCTTTAAGAACACACTACTAAGCATTTATACCATAGGTTTAATACAGCACATAGAAGTGAAGCATTCTTCTGACTAGAAAACTTGTCTTTGATAGACATTTCAAGAGGAGACTTAGATAATTAGTATGTGTGAGTTATTTATTTTCCTGTTGTGATATTCTGTGTCAAGTAGCACTGAAAATATAAAGTTCAAATCCATTTACTATGGTTAATAATTTTATATTCGTAACAGAAAATTCTTATTTTAATTTAAACATTTTAATAACCGTTTGAAATCATGATAGTTCTATAACTGGGATTTTTTAAGAAACTATATATGGTTCAGTAGCAGAGTAATGATTTACCTGGCATGATAAGCTCAGCTCTGTGAGTCAGCACAGAAAAAATTAAATAAATATCTGCATCAAGCCTGGGTGAGAGGAGGAAGAGCAGGGATGGAAGGAGAAATGAAGAAAAAAAGGAAAAAATGGTGGAGAGACAGTCATGGCATATCATCAATATAAGAAGAATATTACTTATATTCATTGTCTATTTTCTATTTAAAAATCGTGAGTCAAATTTTTTATATTTTTTATCTATTCTTTTTTTTCTTTTTATTTATTTAAATATTTAAAATTTTCCATCTCCTTCCCTCCTCCTCCCCCCTCCCTCCGCTCCTCCTCCCCCTTCCCTCCCCTCCTTCTCCCCCTTCCCTCCCCTTCCCTCCACCCATACCTTCCCTCCCTCCCTCTCAAGGCCAAGGAGCCATCAGGGTTCCCCACTCTATGCCAAGTCCAAGGTCCTCCCAACTCCCCCCAGGTCCAGGAAGGCTATCAACCAAGCTGAGAAGGCTCCCACAGAGCCCGTCCATGCAGAAGAATCAGAGCCCAGCGCCACCGTCCTTTGCCTCTCAGTCAGCCCCCACTGTCGGCCACATTCAGAGAGACGGGTCTGGTCGCATGATCCATCAGTCCCATTCCAACTGGAGCTGGCGATCTCCCTTTAGTTCTGTCCCACCGTCTCCATGAGTGAATGCACCCCTCACGTTCCTGACTTTCTCCCTCATGTTCTCGCTCCTTCTGCTCCTCATCAGGACCTTGGGAGCTCAGTCCAGTGCTCCAATGTGGGGCTCAGTCACCTTCCCCATCTGTCGCCAGCTGGAGGTTCCCTCAAGGTCCTGACTTTCCTCCTCATGCTCTCCCCCCTCCGCTCCTCATCAGGACCTCGGGAGCTCAGTCCGGTGCTCCAATGTGGGGCTCTGTCATTTTCTTCATCTATTGTCAGGTGGAGGTTCTATGGTGATATGCAAGAAATTCATCAGTATGGCTATAGGAACTGGCCTTTTCAGGCTCCCTCTCCTCAGCTGCCCAAGGAACTAACTGGGGGCGTCTCCCTGGAAACCTGGGAACCCCTCTAGGGTCAAGTCTCTTGACAACCCTCAGGTAGCTCCTTAAATTCAGATATATGCTTCCCTGCTCCCATATCCACCCTTCCTATATCCCAAGCACCCCATTCCTCCGAGCTCCCCCCATTCTCCCCTTCACATTTTTCTCTCCCCATCTTCCCTTGGCCCAGTCTCGCCCAACCCTCAAGTTCCCAATTTTGCCTGGCGATCGTGTCTACTTCCAATATCCAGGAGGATTACTATAACTTTTTTTGGGAGTTCACCTTCTTATTATCTTCTCGAGGATTCCAAATTTATAGGCTCGATGTCCTTTAATTATGGCTAGAAACCGATTATGAGTGAATACATCCCATGTTCATCTTTTTGGGTCTGGGTTACCTCACTCAGAATAGTGTTTTCTATTTCCATCCATTTGCCTGCAAAATTCAAGATGTCATTGTTTTTTACCGCTGAGTAGTATTCTAGCATGTATATATTCCACACTTTCTTCATCCATTCTTCCACTGAAGGGCATCTAGGTTGTTTCCAGGATCTGGCTATTACAAATAATGCTGCTATGAGCTGTTTTCACATTATATTAAAAATCAGAAGACAATGTTTTATTTGTAAAATATTCTCGATGATAATGGTAGAAACTTATGTAGATGTTCTAAAATCTATCTAACTTTTTCCATTTTATGGTTTTGCTAGATAAAAATGACCACCATGCATAATTTGTGTCTATAGAATACATTTAGAATCAGAATCATTTCGTTTAAGTACATTAGGTTTTCTAGTATTTTAAGACTTGAGAATATTATACTTAAATAGTAGAGAGTACATACTTTAGTTTTTGTGAACAGTTTTTACTTCTTCTATAGCTAATTAATTTCCACTGTGACAAGAACACCAACTAACAGAAAATAGCACAGAAAGTTTATGTTCAATATTTCTATTAAGCAATGGTAAATAGTGGTGGCATTTACCTCACACTTGAAAACACCATTTCAACCTCTCGGTTATACACGAAAAGACGCCTGCCTGGAAACAATTTGCCATATGTTACAAAAGCATGGTATTCTGGAGAAGATAAAATATGGCAATAAGAAAAAATTAAAGGGAAGGGAAAATTTATAGGGGTAAAATTTTAATGTAATAAGGACACATTAAATCTGTTCTGAGTGGCATTATAATGCTAGATACACAAAAGTATAATTTTTTCAAAATTCATAGAACTTCTCAGAATAACAGTTAATTAAGGAAATCCTAACTTCCCAAATTAGTACTATATAGAATTAAAAAGTGAATTGAGTGAATACTTTAACTATATGAACAATTAAAGCCACAAAACCAGTTTTTCCTTAAAGCAAAGTGAAGGGAACTAGTGAGACATGATTTACTGGGAAAATTAGTATTATTTCCCCAAATAAGGACAAATGAGCTATGCTAGCACTGTGTTAAAATTGATACTGTCATTTCTAATAGGTGCACAGGTTAAAATTTTAACACTCAAATCCGTCTGAATTGAAATAGCACATTAGGAAAGTAGATGGCTGGTTGAAGAACTAAAATTTCATTATTAGAATTGATAGGTTATAGATAATGAACAGAAATAGGCTTGAATTTTCTACACAGTGAGTGATTCAAATTGATGATAATGATCAGGACATTACAGAAAAGGTAACTACAGGAGCTATAATACTATATTTTTGAATATAGTGAAGCTAGTACACTTATGTATTTTCTTAGCTGGTTGGCTCAGAGTGCAATCAGCAGAAGCAGAGATGGTGCTTGGAACTTGGCATGTGCTAATGTTTTCCAAATGAGGAAGAGAATGGCTTTTAGGGAAACTGGTATCAGAACTGGTTCAATTGCTCTTGCATTGTTGCTCAGTAGTCCAGGGCTTTAGTTTAACATGCCCGCTGACACAGGACAACCTCTATCACAAAGAAAATTGTAGAACTGATAAATTTTGAGGGGTGGGGATTTCACTGGGCCCCTTTGCTCTACAAAATTATATGTAATCAAATCTCAATAAAGGAAGCTTCACTAGGTAACAAGAGGTGGCCAGTTGAGATTCTCTCTCCCATTAAATGATGCTTTACTTTATTTAGATCACCTCCATATATGTCTAAATTTCAGGAAGAGTCTAGTATTTGATTTACATACTACCTCTTAAAGGACCCTTACTTTTTTTTTTCTGTCTCACCTCTTATTTTATTCCCCAATGTGATCCTCCCATTCTAACCCCCACTTCCATCATATCTGCCTAATTTTTCTCTTTCCTACTGAGATCTCTGTATTCTCTCCAGTCCTTTACTCTATAACTACATTCTGTGGTCCTATGAACTGTAGCTTAATTATCGTTGACTTAACAGCAAATATCCAAATATAAGCAAATATATATGGCGTTTATTTTTCTGGATCTTTGAAAACTCACTCAAGATGATATGTGCTGGTTCTATCCATTTGCCTTCATTCAATGATTTTATTTAATGGTCAAGTAGTACTCTATTGCATAAATTTAACAAATTTTCTTTAATAGTTATTATGGTAAGGGACATCTAGGTTGGCTGGAATTTCTGGTTATTATGAATACAGAAGCAATAAATATAGTAGAGCAATTGTCTTGGTGTTAGGATTAAACATTTTTGGACTATATGCCCAAGAATTTAGTATAGTTAGATCTTGAGGTAGACCAACCACTGTCTTTCTGGGGAACTGCCACACTGATTTTTACAGTAACTATATGAGTTTGTGTTCCTACCAGCAACTAGGGCCTGGGGCTACTCTTACTTCCCATTAATATATGCCAGTATGATATGGCACTTGTTCTATTTATTTTAGAATTATGACAGGTGCAAGATAAAAATCTCAGAATATAGATTGCTCTCCAAATATTGACACCAAAGTCCCTTTACCAAAGGCAACACCTATATTAAGTGTAATGATGTCAAACCGGTGCCTTCATATAACCTTCATGCCTGTCTTCCAGTATCTTTCATACAAGGTGGTACTCTGCATTCTAGCAAAAGTAAATGCAAAGTCAGCTATAAATTCCTTATCTGCAATGGTGCATTCACTATAATATATGTTAGGGTAATGGTGAAGCAAAACTTGTGGAAGCACCAAACAATAATTGATATTACTCAAGGTCCACTTAAAGAGATGTTACCCATACCTAGTATTTATTGGGTGACTAAGAAACCGAGAATAGCTAGACCAGTGACCTCATGTAAAACACAAAAGTACTTTTATCAAAAAATAGCACTATAATGATTCATGATGATATTCTGTTATACTCATAAATTAGTGCCTTGTTCAGCTATCATCAAAAAAGCTTCTTCTTACAACAGATGGGAACAAATGTAGAGAACCACAGCACCACATTAGGGAGGGAGTGAGAGACCTTGAGATACTAAGCACTAAATGGAATCACTCCATTGAATTCCTCTAATCAGAGCTCAAGGAATCCCACAAGAGAGGAGGGAGAAAGAGTGTAAGGTACAGATGGGAAAGGGGAAACCAAGAATTCAACATGCTCTAAATAAACATCAGGAAAATTCATATGAGCTGACTGAGAATGAAGCAGCAAGCGCAAGTCTGCACAGGGTCCTCTGTGCTTATATTGTGGTTTCCAGATCACTGATTTTATGACATTTCTGAGTGAGAGAATGAATGAGTCTGTTATTATAGTGCCTTCTTTTGGACTTTTTGAATTATTTTGGTTTGTCTTGTTCCAATCAGAAGTAATGGGTTTTGTTTTAACTTATTATAATTTTGGTTTTTTTAATGAATGAATGAAAATATATGAAAGTTTAGCAACTGTCACTATAAATCTGAAGGGATAGGGATAATCCACTTTCCCCAGTAGAGTAACCCTGAGTATTACACACTCCAGGACAGGTCTTTGGTTCTGGAGCAATTGATCAACATACAATGAGCTCCACAGTTTGTTTGTTTGTATGTGTGTGTGTGTGTGTGTGTGTGCTTTTATTTTTTTATAGTTTCTTGGTTTTTTGTTTGTTTGGTTGGTTAGTTGGCTGGTTTTTTTTGTTTTTTTTGTTTTTGTTTATGTTTTTCAATACTGGGTTTCTCTGTAGCTTTGGAGCCTTTCCTGGAACAAGATCTTGTAGACCAGTCTGGCCTCAAACTCACAGAGATCTGCCTGTCTGCCTCCCGAGTGCTGGGATTAAAGGCGTGTACCACCATTGCCTAGTTCTGAAGGAAATTGGTAATTGAACATTGTGTTAAATGTTTTTTGTTGTTGCTTTTGTTGTTGATAGGTTGAGCTACTGTGTTTTGTCCAGATCACAGTAATAGATGCCAACTAGAGAGTTGTCAGCTTAGTAAACTTGGATCATAGTCTTTCTTTGTGTAAACTTAAGATTGTTTTAATAGGCACTGTCTAAAATTTAGGAGGTTTAGACTTTATATTTGTATTATCCTCTAAAAATTTCTGGAAAATACACAGAATTGCCAATTTCCTCTAGCTCTTTAAACAGAAAGAAATTTAATTATTTCAATTCAATGAAAATGATTGGTTCAGTGCATTACATTTCTTGGGAGAAAAGAGCATCCAATAGTACTGAACGGGGATGAAGAACAAAAAAAACAGAAAAAGACCCAAGAAACAGATATAGATGCAGAGAAACACCTGTTGGCACACTCAAAAATCCCCTGAAAACATTAAGCTGAAAGCCATAGTACATATTAAAAGCAACTGTTAAGGTAAAAATGAATATATATATACATATATATATATGTATGTATGTATATACATATATATAATAAATGCTCTAAATTGACATTATGAAACAAGGAACCTCCTAAGGTTAAGGAACTGAGGTTGTTTGAAAGAAAATGGCACCTATAGGACCATATGGAGTAATGCTATTAGGAGATGTCGTGTTTTTGGAATAGCTGTAACTTTATTGGAGGAAGTATGTCTCTGTGAGTGGGCTTTGAGATCTCAGATGCTCTAGCCTGGCAAGTTAGTCTCTGTTTCTTTTTGCTGGCTGCAGATCATGATGTAGAACACTCAGCTATTACTACAACACCATGTCTACCTGCATGCCACCATGCTTCCCTCCCTGATGATAATCTCTGAACTATACGCCAGCCCCAATTAAAGTTTTTCTTTATAAGGGTTGCATTATCATAGTACCTCTTCACAGCTACAAAACCTTAAGTAAGCCAGGTACCATTAAACTAGTGTTCTGTTGGCCATCTTCTTCTGGGCATGCAGCCTGCACTTAAGTATTGTTTGTTTATTTATAGAAGACTCCCTTCAAAAAAATAATCATTATTTAGGAGATAAGTTGTGGGTTATGGATGAGGGTATGTGTCCACCATGCCATTCAGCTCTAGGACCCCATTTGGTGCAGAACAGTGCACAGTGCAGGCCATTTGCATGCTGCCTCAAACTCTGTAAATTCATAAGTGTGTCAATCTTGTTGATTTACAGGATTTTGTTTCCTTGGTATACTCCATATTCTTGGGCTGTTACTGATTTCCTGCCTCCACTTCTAGAGGGTTCGCTAAACTCTGAGGAGACGGATTTATTAAAGATATACCACTTAAAGTGGATTATTCCATGACCTATCCTAATCTGAAAATTTTCCAATTGTGGGTCTCTGTATTTTTCCTCTCTTGCAGCAGGAGGATACTTCCCTGATGATGTGTGAGCAAATTTCTAGTATATGAGTACAGCGAAGGTCACTAGTGCTCATTATTTTGCTATTATTATTGTTTGAGACCAATAGTATTTTGTTTTACATATACCCCTAGGCTATCTAGTCTCAGGTTCCTGGTTACCCAAGTAGTGCTAGGTATAAGTTCCATCTTTTGGTGTGGATCTCAAGTCAAATCAGATATTGATTTGTTACCAAAACAAACTTTGTGCCATACTGCGCCATCAAATCACACAGGCGGGATACCATTGTAAAACCTAGGGTTTGTGATTGACTTAGTGTCTACTTTTTTCTTTTGGTAGCCTGAAGAATACGTATTCTCCTGAAAAGACTATCATATTAAAACATCTCTTATAATGATGTAAGTTATTTACAATGAATGAGTAAAGGTTAATAAGTCCATAAAAGAATAATTGAAAGATTGTGTTTTATTTAAAATTGTATTATCTATAATATGTCTCTGTGTTTATACACACAGCAGATGCAGTCTCCTAATGACAAATTTCTTCATCGGTCTATCTCTTTGCAACAAGGCACTCAAAGAATCCCTCACAAATGTAACTTCTACAGTTCTCCTTGTCTTCCCTAGTCTTTTTTTCATATCTGTGACCATATCACTCCTGCAATTTTCATTAAAAATAACAAAAGTATTCCACTTTCCTAAGAATTATTATATTTAAATAATAACTAAGCTGCTATCACTTTTTATTCCTAATTTTCAAATGGTTTGATATTATTTTCCAAATAAAATCCAAATCATTTTGTGGCCTAAATGGCTCTTGCCTGTGGCTTTGTTGCCTGACATTCCTCAACTACTTCTCCCTGACCTCAGAAGTTAACCTTCAATGTCTGTCTTATTCAGTAAATAACTCTTAACATTTTACAGTCTGAAGAAAATTTCAAAAGATTCAAAATATTCAAAATCATACTCTGATTTTTATCAATAATAAAATCTTTTCCTTTGCAAAAGAATTCATGTATGCTAAAGTTAGATGGCAAAGGCTACTTTCCAAGCATCCGCAATGACATGTTTCTTTTAAATGTCTTTTGCTATACAACTATTAAGAACTGTTACTATAAAACGAACAAACATTATAAAAATCAAAAGCCATTAACCAAAAATGTATTTGCAAAGAATTTGTCAGGTAAACAAATACCGTCAAAATAAAAAATTCCTAAACGTCAGCAAGGACAAAATACATAACTTAACCATAAAAATTCCAAACACCTAAACAGATACATTAATAATAAACTCATTATCAAAAAAGGTATTTATATAAAATAACTATATGAGCAAGAATAATGTAATATATTGTTGAGATTATAAAAATTCAAACTATATTGGTATACCAGAACAAAAACTTAAAAGAGAAACCAAAAGCCAGGATACTGACACTACCCAAATAAAATCACCCATCCATTGCTGATAGATGTAAAGACGTAGGGACATGCACAAATGACAGCAAGAGGACCAACAAAAACAGTGTAATCTCCATCAGCAGCTTCAGTCATAATTGACATTACTGCTAATGACTAGTAGTAATTTTTAATACTAGTGTAGTATTTAAATGGTTAGCAGAATAACTGGAACAACAAGAAAATGAGTTCCTACTGAATATTAAGAGAAAATGAGTTATGGAGTTAAAATACCTAACCAAAAAAGAAACATTGTGAAATGAAAGAGATCCTTTTACAGATTAGGTAAAATCTATGATTAGGATCTGGAATTCTGAAAATACCAAATTAAGGATAGAAATGAGCGGTGTGTTCTGGGTCTCAGACAGGGAGAATGAATACTTTAAGCCCAGAATTTTTAGGACTAATGACAATTGGATACTTGCCATTCTTTGTTCAAACTCATAAATGGTTCAGTAGTATCAAAATTCTTCAGTCGAAGCTATCTATTGTGTGTAGTAACATGCTACCTATGGACCCAAGGACTGCAGTTAGCACAGTTTATTATATGGTAAAGGTACAATCACTCATAAATGGGAAAACAGGATAACTATGAAGCTTGAGAACTTCTTCAATATCAATGTTATTATGAATATAAAATTATTCTAAAACAATAAAATCTGTAAAAAAAGCTGTGATGTGTGATTTGTAGCATTGTTTTATACAAGTTTATTTTTCCAATTGATGTCATTCAGATCTTTCTTTTAATCAGGAATCTCACCTAATTGATTATGTGACCAAGCTGGGTTGAAGTAGGAGACATTGGGTAACAGCGTTTCAACATTCATGATGTTAATTTTGAGCTTCTATAATGATGTCTGCCAAGTGTTCCTATTGAAGTTAACAATTCTTTTTAATTTATAAGTAATAGGTTGTGATATTTTTAGAAGCGTTATAAATACCACTCGGTTCTCTAGCTTTCGTCTGTTGTTTTTAGCACACACCAATTTTATTTGTTGGCATTAGTCCTATACCTACTAAATTTTCCATTCTAACAAGGAGCACTTCTGTTTTATGTACTTATGCATCACCTTAAAAATATTTCAATAAGTCACTCTATGTGCGCACATGCATGTGTGTGCATGCACACACACACACAATTCTTGAACACCCAACACATTTTCAATAACAAAAATGGTATGAAGTATAAAAATATGCAAAGTTCCCAGCAGATATCAGGGGCAGAAGACCCTGGAGGAGCAGAATAGTTGAACTGGCATCCTAAGCACTGAAGTGAGTTTATGTTAATTACATTTAAAGAAACAAGATATTATAGGGTTGGGAAAGTCAGGGATCACAGTGCTTGAAGAAGTGGAGCTACATTTCAAACAGGGCCTTAAATGATATAAAAGATATAATTATGTGCTCTATTTATGAATCAAAATTGTCCTGTCTATAAAATAAATATATGTAGTTAGAAGTTTTTTCTAAGTACTGTCTGGTCCCACTGGACTGGTGTCTCTCTTGACAGCCAGACCCCACAACCACTTATGAAATTATTGCTTGAAGGATTAACATTAATTATAATCAT
Organism: Arvicola amphibius; assembly: GCF_903992535.2. Classification (NCBI taxonomy): domain Eukaryota; kingdom Metazoa; phylum Chordata; class Mammalia; order Rodentia; family Cricetidae; genus Arvicola; species Arvicola amphibius. The sequence continues at coordinate 12,480,168 of NC_052059.1, read as the reverse complement.
TTGTCCAATTACTCAGGCTTCTTACTGACTAGCTCTACTTATAAATTAACCCATTTCTAATAATCACTATGTGTCCCGTGACTTACCAGTAATGATTTGGCATCTCACTCCTCCAGTGACTGCTGGTATTTTTCTGAATCCACTTTTTCTCTCCCTCTATTTCTGTTTGGATTTCAGACCTACCTGCCCTTCCATAGGCCAAAGTAGTTTTTTTATCAACCAGTGGTAATAAAACATGTCCACAGCACACAGAGGGACATCCCACATCATCTTCCTTTTTCTGACTAATTAAAAAGTAAAGCTTTAACACAGTAAAATTACATATTACATATAACAAAACAGTTATTAAGAAAGAACTACAGTATAATTATTTAGTCTATTTTATTTGAGAAAAAGAAAATGCTCTATCATCTATTATATCTTTATGAATCTAAAGTTTCATATCTAATTTATCTTTTAACATAACTAAGAAAAATTGTAACTATCTAGTCTCAACTCCACAAATACTCCAGAAAGATATATTACCTGAGTAAGCAGGAAGAACATTTCAATCCCTTAAAAAAACTCTAGAAGTGACAGAGACATCTGGCTCCCTGAACAGTCACCCAAAGTTCTTCTCTGATGTTGAGGAATCTGTTGTAGCCTATAGACCCAGAAAATATGGCAATTTTCCCAGGGAAGGAGGAAATCGGAAGGGATGTCCCACTTGTTTTGGCAAAATTCATTAGTCACTTTCTTCTGTGTCCTGCAAAATGTCTGGCAGACTGTTCCGTGAAGCAGGATGCCTGAAGGACTGCCTCATCTTGTTTTGGCAAGTTCATCAGTCATTTTCCTGTGCATTCTGCATGTCCAGCTTATACAGCATATTGTCAAGCAATCCAGGCAAAAAGAGTTCTGTGCTCAAAAAGCTAACCTTGCCACATTAAAAGCAAACTATATTGCCCATCATCCTCTTGAAGTAATTGGTGCTAACAGGAACAGACAACTCTCACTGTTGAGAAAACTCTAAGTTCTTAAAACTTTTAAAATATCATATTGTGTAGATCATTGAAGTGTTGAAGATTATCTAACTGAAATATATCTTTATATATCTAGAAAACCTAACCCACCTGCATTGCCTGAGTACTATAAGCTAAGAGCAGAAGATACATTTACTTGTGTAAATGTGTATGGTTTTATTTTACTTTCAGTAGAATTAGTAATGAAGAGCAGGATTGAGGTTTTTTTGCATGCAACTCATTTCAGTTGTATTTTACTCCTCTCTGACTATTTTTTGAATTCTAATTCACATTTATATTTACATTGTCTTCTGTCTTTCATTCTGTTTATTTGTGTTCCATAAACTTGGATTATTTTATTTTTGTCTAGGTTTACTCAGCTGTTTTGTTCTTTTTTTAAAATAAAATTAGAGAGTTTATAACTGTTCTTTTCAAATTCTATATGCTGAATATTGTTTCATTTGTTCCCCTTGATTCCATGCGTAAAAAGCTGGTGACTTGATTAGTGCATATTTTATCTGGTTATGTCATCAGTGCTGTTACTTTTGTGAAGGGACAGCATCTAGACATTGGATTGATTTCTGTTTGAAAGTATTTTTTTGTCCTCTGTATCAAGTACAAATGAAGAAATTTAGAATGAGTTGAAGAGATAAATTGAAAAGAATGTAGTGGCAAAGGAAGTTCCAGAGTCAGCCCAGGAAAGGACTGGAATGTTTTGGATTTCTTACTCATGTGGTATAGGATAAAAGGCGGGTGCCCACCACGTGATAGCAGTTTCTAGGGGTACAAATGAAAGATCTCATGTTGTGTCTTTCACCATCATGTGTCAGGATCCAAGTGCTTGTTACCCGACTAGTGCTATGGAGCAGACAGTGAAAAGGATCCACAGGGGATGTAGGAGGTGACAGCATTTGGGCCTCTTGCCTTGTTGGTTACATGTGGCAGAGAACTGGAGGAGGCTTGAGGCAACTGAGGAGGCTGTGTAGGTGGCAGGTACAGGAACATGGTGTCTTTTGTCTTTGGTTTCTCTGGCGGTCTTGCTGTTTGAAACAGAACAGTTTCGCAGGTATTCATGGCAAGGAGGGGTGGGAGGAACAGGGAGTATTTCATTCTGGTAAGCACTTATTATCTTGATCTGTGTCTGACTCAACACCCTTTCAACCATCAGGAAAAATAATGAGTTTAACAGAACATGGGCTTTCACCAAACAGAATTTATGAATGTTATTGGATGGCATCAAAAAGAAAATATGAATTATGAAGACTTCAATTTCTCATCTAGTCTACTCTGATTTTACCTCTTTTGTGAACCACCCTTTCCTTCTATCCTCTTTTCTGCTTGTCTGCAAATAAACTCAAATTCTTAATTAAAGAAAAACTATTATTTAAGATAAAGTAAAGAGGGTAAGAAATACTGAGATTTATACTCCCTGGACAAATATTGGGCTAAATGCATTCATTATAATTTTTCCTGACTGATATCAATACTCTGGGATTTAATAATAAAATTTCAGATAAAGTTAGTGATTCACAAAACAGCATTTTCATACTTTTATTTTATCAGTTGGAACTGTGTCAAAATGGGTGGGGGCACGTGGGAGAGTCAGAGGAGGATATGCTGAAATGAATATGATCAAAATCAATTCTGTAAGTGTTATTTTCTTTTATATGTGTGGCTTCATCTCTGCTTAATATCTCATGTACCATATAACAGTGAATGCTATTAAAATAAACCCACTCATTAGGCATTACACATAGCACATTTTGCTTTACACTGGAACCTTCTTATGTCTCTATGTTAGGTATAAATTAAATATTTCAGATAGATAGTTTTTGAAGCATTTCAGCAGTAGATTTGCTTACCTCATCCTCAAAGCTGGAAAATATCTTCAGATAACTACATAAACAAGAGTTTTCCTCAGTCTCATGTAATCGGATTATCTGTGGTCTCCAGCACAGCATGTGCTAAATATCTTGGCTTAGTACGCTTTGTTTTATTGCTATAAAAATGATTCAAACTTCACTCAGGAGTCAGAAGTAGGCAGAGCTCTGTGAGCTTGAGTCCAGCCTAGTCTACAAGATCTAGTTCCAGGACAGGCTCCACAACTACAGAGACACCCTGTCTCAAAAAACCAAAGGGGGAAAAAAAGGAAAACAAAGATTCAAACTGCTTTTATGTTATACAAGTGACGGGTCAATATGGATCCTAGAACTAAGGTCACTATCACATGGCCTAAAAAAAACATGATTACTGTTTTTGAGCTTGTGACTATGTTTTGTATTTATAAATCCTAATTATGATTAAAATTATAATTTTTATTTATTAATGTAAAAGCTGATAAGGGTAAATTATGTTGCCATGTCCTGACTGTTGATTCAAACATTAATTTATGTACTCTGTAGGGAATGTGCTGAAAATTTAATTAGTGAAGGAATTTAATTGTAGGTATGTTTTAATTTTTAATAGGGATATTAATTTGTACAGCTAAAAATTACAGGATAAAGTCATATAAACCTTTAGATTTGAAAAGTAAAGGAAATAGTACTTAAGAGAGGTAGACAGTAAGGAAGAGGACAGAATTTTTAATTGGAAGGTCATGCTAATTTCTGTTGAGAAGGTTACTGCATATGCTGATGGAATTTTATGTGTCAAGGAGTGTTCTAACTGCAATCCACCTCATGAAGCTGGAAAGGACTCCATAGACCACACTGGAGCAAACAAAAAGAACTTAACATTTAATTCAGCTTAGACCTAAAACTATGTTGATTCTTGCAGTGGTTGTTCCTATTCTTTCAGCGTCTCTATGGAAGAAAGGTAAGCTTTTAAGGGGTAAACAAACCTATGATTTAAGAGCAAAGTAGATGATTCTTCTGATCCAGCTGCTGTTCTCTTGTCCTTCTCCCAAAGGGATGAGGATCAACTCAAGACTTGTCTTGTTCTGAACACCCAAGTGAGCTAATGCAACCCTTCTCCTCCTTCTTACTTGGTCAGTCTTAGGAAAAACCACCCATGGCTAGTCACCCCATAAGTCATTGGGTAATTGATCAAGATTTCACAATATATGACTTGTATTCAATTTGTCCCTATGTAAGAGTTTATTGCCTGAGTGATGGTGTATGACCCTTTTATGAAATTATTGTTCTCAAATGCCCTAAAATTTCCTGTCATCCTTTTGTGGAAATATTCCCTGAATTCAAATATTTCCCTAAAAATCTGAGTAGTGCTTGAAGAAGAAAGCGTTAATTATACTTAAAATTATATACTAAAATATTTGGATGTTTACCATAGAGGAGTGAGTTATTATTAGTATTTTATTGGTGTTTTTAGAAAACTCTAATGTCCAGTATTATTGATAACTTATATGTAAGAAAATAATTTTGATAAATAATTTTAGAGACTGAGAAATATAAGATTTAGGTAATGATGCATTTTAGGTTTGCTGAGATGCCCTATCCATGCCCTTAGATTGTGTTGTTTTTATTGTTTGGTATGCATCACATGTAGAGCAGTTAAAGGTCTTTCCATGCTCTTGTGTTAAGGACATACATCTCATTTATGAGGGTGAATGCTAAAACCCTCATAAAATGTTCAAAACCCTCCCTCCATGTGACATCATTACAGATTAAGGCTTTAATAGTTTGTATTTTGGAGGCCTAAAATTTTAGGCAGCAATGATATATAGAAATTAAAATAATTCCCAAAACATTTGTAACTACATCTAACCATAAATGTAATGAAAACCAAGTTATAAATTAAAATGTCTTCATAAAATATACTACCTTAAGTTGTCAAATCTGATTTTTAGTGAAGTGTTCTGAGATTTCTTCAGAGAGATTTTGAGCCAGTTGTACAATGCTCCTAGCATGTAGTTCTTCACTTGTAACAAGAAATGATTGGGTTCTTTCCTGACTTACCCATATTCAGCAGGAAAATGAGCACAAGCAGTTAGTACTATGTCCAACACACAGTCTGCTCACATTATTGCAGGGATTATTACTATGATAATTTGGTTTATAAAATTTCACAAATCCAGTAATGTCTAGGCTCTTTTTGTTTTTTGCCCACAGTCACTTGTATGGCTCTATAACTTACCCAGTTTAAATCAATCAGGACTAGAATTTTTTATTGTTTTTCTTTAATTTATTAAGCTTCTTTATAACTCAAATTCTAACTGAAAAAAAGATGAACTTTCAAGTTCCTAATCACTGTAAGGACAAGACAATTGAAAATATCTGGATGAAAATCATGATAAAAATTTCTTAAGATGTATCATTTCTTAGCACATAGTATTTTTAGATCTGGAAACTGTTACCCAGAGAAATATGGTTCATGATAGGACACAGGACTTTTGTTATCCAATTCTAAATGCACGTTTCCCTTAAGGATTAGACTTACTAATTTTCAATGAATGTGCTAAGTTTTTGTGAATCACAAATAAAGTTATTATTATGATTTTATCAGTTATATAATCTCTTTAATAGGCATATGCATGAAGCTATATTTATAATTTCAGATATATAAATACCACATAATTAAATCAATCATTTTTTAAAACCTAATTTAATAGTTGACTTTTCTAACTTTGCAGAATTTTTGGTTTTGTGTAACCCAAATAGTATATTTCTTTCTTTGTGATTCATTGTTTCCAAAAAGATTCAAGAACTGGCAAATAGAAAGAATATTTAATAAGCAAGAGGTATTCTCAAAAACTGTATGTCCTTATAAAGTAAGGGTTTTCCCAAAAGTGACATGATATATAAATTAATAAAACAAATGTGCAGCTCTAAATGACGAAAGGAGACAGAACAGACTGCCATCCCCCAGATGATGCATCTGCACACCTCACTACGTGATCTCTGGTATTGAAACTTCTCTGTGGTCTCAGTAGCTCTTTAGTCAGAGAAAAGGAATACTGAATAGGAAATAGGTCAATTAAACTAGGAATGTCCCCTAAGTGTGGTAGAATATACTTTTAAACACCAGCACTTAGGAGGAGGTAGCAGGACAACCAAGGGGTCAGGGGTATCTTCAACTATATAACACCTTGCCGTTATAAAAGCAACTGAATAACAAAATAAAAAAATCAACCAATGACCACTCCTGCCCCCCCCCCACAAAGTGAGAGAAAGAAAGAAATAAAAAAGAAAGAAAAAAAAGGAAGGAAGAAAAGAAAAAAATAAATGTAAAATGCCCCTGCTTCCAAAGGTCCATTTATGCTCTGTTTATATTGACTCAATTTTTAAAAAGTCAGACTTTAGGCCTCTAACCTCCCTTAGAGAACTTTATTTCACAGCCTCTAATTCTGTAAGCATCTCTTACAGTGCAAACCTCGGGAAGGGCCTATCCCTTGTCTTGCAGCCCAGAAATCTTAGGCAGCTAGGATCTATCTCACTATAATGTTACTACTGATGAGACAGCTATCCTAAATCTTGGCTCCCATATAAGAGTAAAAACCTTAATTCTAACTTTCCTGAACATATTTCTGATAACTAAAATTTTTCAGCTAGGAATATATAAGAATATTCATCTTTCCTCTATGTAAAAGCAATAAGCAGATCTAGATGATCCACAGTTTCCATTACACTTTCTGAGAATCTTAACCTTCACCAGATCTATTTTCTTTTATAATCATGACTTTTTCTTTATTTATTTCAAGTGTGTGTGGATGCATATATGTGTGTTTGTGTATGTGTGTGATGTTTTTATGCCATGACACGTGTGTCATTGACCCTCTGAAGGCCAGAGGACAACTTCTAGTGTTAGTAATTCCTTCTACCATGAGTTACAGTAATCACACCCAGGTCACCAGGATTGGCAGTTATGCAACCTTACCCACTGAGTCATTTGTTACTCTCATAATCGCTTTCATTTATATTACTGTTTTTTCCTTTATTTATTATATAATACAACAATAGATTTTTGTTGTTGTTCATTGTGACTGCTATCTATCTCTGCTACTCAGTTAGAAATGCTGGAGTAACAAAGGAGTATCTAATTTTATGGGATGTCATCCTAAAAATAAGTACTCAAGGATCTATTGAATAAATACTTCTTTGCTGACTTCACCTTAAACTTCCTTAAGAGTTAACAGAGATTAAATTTTAGTAAGCTCGACAGTTCTTATTTATCATATTACTTAACTGAAATCCTTACATGATAAGAAGACCTTGGGCAGCATCAGCTCTGGACTTCTGTTCTTTACTTAGTCTGAAAGCATCTAAGAAATGAAAGTGATCTATGTAATGAAACTGTTATCTCGATAGAGGGAGTCATTATTGTATTAGGAATAAACCTACTGCTAGGGTAATTCCCAAGAATCCAAAAGGATGACCAGAGCGGAGATTTCTAACAATAGTGGAGAGGGTGCCTGAATTGGCCCCTGTAATCATATTGGTGAATACATCAACTGTCATCATAGAGGCTTCATCCAGTAATTAATGAAACCAGAATAAGAGATCCACAGCCAAACACGAGGCTGAACTCCAGGAATCTAGTAAAAGAGAGGAAGGAGGGAATAAATGAGCAAGGGAGGTCAAGATCATTAAGGGAAAATCTACAGTGACAGCTGAACCAAGCTAATGGGAAGACATGAAATCAAGGCAACAACTGTGGAGCCTCCAAGAGACTGAATTGGACTCTCTTCATGTGGTAGACAGCTGTTTAGTTTGTTTTTTTCTGAGGGGCACTGGAAGTAGAACCAGGATATACCCCTTGTGCATGAGCTAGTTTGTTGGAGGACATTTCCTGTGGTGGATGCCAAGCTCAGTCTTTATGCGGGTGGGAGGGGGCTTGATCCTCCCTCAACTTAATGGGCCAGGCATTGTTGACTCTCTATTGGAGCCCTTAGCATTTGGGAGGAATGGATGAGGAATGGGTTTGGGGGAGGCGAGGTGGGGTATGAGGAGCAGTGGCGGAAGAGTGGGAGGGAGAATTGTGGTTGGCATATAAAAAAAATTTAAAACTAAAAATCACTATAAAAAAAAAAGAACTAGAAAAAAAAACTTCCCTAAAAATTTCTTAATATTTAGACATAGACTATACTTTAAGTTTTTAACTAGATGCATGTAACATCTACAAAATTCTGGGTCTTTTTTTTCTTCTTTTAATCTTCTTTTATCCAGCATCCATTACATCTTCCTTTTGCTATAAGTTAGTCTTGCTTCAGAAATGTTCATAATGTTTCGTGGGTCTTTCTTAAGGACGTCCATTGTAAACGTTTACTAGTTAATATTTAGCTCAGTAATTCAGTATGACCTCACTCTCAGATCATTGTTTTCTTTTTATAAATTGTTCTTTTATTGCTATCTTCCTTGGATTACAGATGTTTCCTCTTCCCACACCCTGTACTTTCATTTCTATGTCTACAATTCAAATAGTTTACTAAGCTTTGATTTAATATCTTTTTCAAATTCTCTTCAGTAACCAAACTCTTTCTGTAGAAGCATTGCCTTACTCTATTTCTAATTCTGAACATTCTCTCTATTTGATCAGTTCAGTTGCATCATCTTTAAAATCATTATTCTGTTCACTTTGTTCAGTTGCTTTTATCTTAAGAATGTACACTGTAGCTATTATTTCTTATTGTAGCGTTTACTCCATCAGACCCGAAAGGGAAATCTATGAAAATTACAGTAAATGTCAACTAATATTTACTGACATTATATAGAAATATTCTCTACGAGTGCAATTTATCTTTCTCATAATTACTATGACCTGAATAATGAGAATGCCAAAACTATACCCCTATATTTTTCAGCAATGTAGTGCTTTAACCAGTCATACACACAAATAATAGGAAATTTGATGTCAGAATATCTGTGCATGGAATACACAAACTGACTCATAATGTTTATGATTTCAAATTTATAGTTTGTATGTTTTGTTTTAATGAACACAGTAATATAGATCTGGCAAGTCATTATCAATACCTATTGTTTTATATTTAAAGTCGGTATACACTTTATTAGATAGTAAGTATCTGATTTAGTATTACAAATTAAAAATCTCTCTGTTACTTTTTAAAGACAATCTCTGCCTTAGTCTACATAGTATCACTATGATATCAATACTGTGATTTGGTGATATTTTAAGGAGACAAAAAGAATCACTTAATGAACACATGCATGGACAGTCAAGGATACAGTAACTGCTCACTGAATGCTATGACATTTCTAATCAACCATAGCTATATCATTGTCCTTTCCTGGTTGTAACATCAGCAGGATGGCTATAAACATGGATGTGGTATTAACACAGACATTTCCTTCTACAAGCACTAATGCTGCCTGGCTGCCTTTGCAAACTTGAAGGACATTTTCTCAGTTTACAAGCAGCCTTTCTTTTTGAATACACTACCTTGCTAACACTATGCATGCTAAGTTTATGCCTGTGGCATTTTTAGAAGCAGAGACACAAACCTTGGGGAATATAAATTTAATGGAAACCTGAAAGCTCCCTATCTTTAACTAAGAGAATGTTGTCAGTGTTAGATGGTATTATTCAGGTAATACTGATGAGGTCAGCTCCATAGAGCAAGCTAATTGCACGATGTGTTTCTGCTGACAAATTATAAAGTGTGCTTATACATGCTATATAAATATAATGTAGTTCAGAGAGCTGGATAGCAGAAGGCTATCAGTAAAAATCGTTACTTCAATTGAATAAAGAGAAAATTGCTGCTCCTAGCACATTTTAGATTACATATATGAAATGTATACAGTACCAGTCTGTCAGTCTGGAATCACAAACATATATTTATTTATGATTGATTTTTAAATTAACTTATATTGAAATTTAAAAATTTGACTAGAAATGCCAACACAGAACGTACATTTATCAATTATAACCAATTTTATTTCATTATTATAACTGAGAACACAAAGGTTCTATAAGTTTAATTCATCAAGAACCAACATCTTTTGCTGAGCCTAGCTATTTTCTAATTTTAGTGAGAAATTGGAGGGATTTGTAAATAGTACATTGATAGTTCTCTTCCTTAGCATGCACAAGGGTAGAGGCTCATTTCCTAGCAGTGCCCAAAAGAAGAACAAAAATAATTAGTATCCAGGTGAGTATGGTGGTGCATAGCTTTAATTGCAACATTTGGGAAGCTGACACAGAGGAATGTTACTCTTGAGTCCAGCCTGTTCTCCAGGTAAGTATGGTTGCACATACTTTTAATCCTGCTTCTGGAAAGCTGGGACAGCAAGATGCTATTCTTGAAGCCAGCCTGTCCTCCATACCAAGTTAGGCCAGTCTGGCTTTCATGTTCAAAGTTGTCTCAAAAACATACTCAAATTTCTATTATTTTCATTTTAAAATAATTTAGTTACTTAAAAATTTATTATAGGTATTCACATATATCCTTATTTTCCTACTTACTTAATAACAGAGAAAATAAGCAAATGTAAAAAGAATGCTCAAGTTATACACATATCTTAAAGTATATTTATTTCTTGATATTTGACATCATGCATTAGACTGTGTTCTGAAGCATATTGTGTATCGCTTAGCTGTAGGTGCTCCAATATAGGATAGGGTTCCTACAATGGCTCTGTCTCTGTGGATGGTGAACGGGTGGAGTGATATCAGCATGGGTTAATGAAAGGCGTATTTGACCGGTGAGCTAGAATTAAACAGACCAGCTCAAAAACAACAGATATAATTTAATAATTGAAAATGGGGCAACTCACATGACCGGGGTAAAAGTTCCGGTGTCCAAAATACCGCACAAAGAGAGCAAGTGCACCTGGATTCCCAGGTTTTCTTCCCTGGCCCCAGGGGCCCACACCCTAGCCAAATGTGATTGGCTGAGCTTCCCCATCAGGTTAACAAGAGGGAGAGGGAGAAATAATATTCCTGAGTATGAAGCAGAGGAATGATTAGGGTAATGCTTCCTAACAACTAATATCATAAGAACTGATTATGGGCTTTATATCTACTTTGAGAATTAGTATGGTGGTCTCTCAGAAAATTAGGAATGAATCTACCTCCAGAGCCAGCATTTCCCAAAAGGTTGCATAATTATACCACAAGGACATTTGTTCGACTATGTTCATAGTAGGATTATTTGAAATAGCCAGAACCTGGAAATATCCTAGATGCCTCTGAACCATAGAATGGACAAAGAAAATCTGGTGCATTTACACAATGGAGTACTACTCAGTGGAAAAAAACAATGACATCTTCAAATTTGCATGCAAATGGATGAAACTAGAAAAAAAAATTCCAAGTGAGGTAACCCAGAGACAGACAGACAAACATAGTATGTACTTACTCATAAGAGGATATTAGACATAAATCAAAGGATAAGCAGCTTACTATACAGAAGCATGCGAAGCTTGGCAACAAGCGGGACACTAAGAGAGATGTAAATGGATCTCCTGGGGAGGGAAAGATAGACAAAAGCTTCATGGATCTCCTGGGGAGGGGAATATAGACAAAAGCTTCCTAGAAAATTGGGAGCATGGGGGAATGGGGTGGTGAGTGAGAAGGGAGAATATTAGAGATCAGGAAGGTCAAGTTGGAGGAAGGATAAAGAGGAAGAACAAAGAAAGAAATACCTTGATGAAGCAATTATGGGGTTAGTGAAAAACCTGGCACTAGGCAAAAATCCCAGGAATCTAAAGAGATGATCCCAATTAAGACTCTAAGTGATAGTAGAGATGGTGCTTTTACTGCCATTCCCTTGTAATTAGATTGATGAATACCTTAATCGTCATCATAGAACCAAAATCAGGTAATGGAAATATGATGTACGATTATCCTCTGTATGCTTTTAATATGTTTTATTGCCATTGGTTAATAAAGAAGCTACTTTCGGCCAATGGTTAAACAGAGTAAAAACAGGCAGAAATCCAAACAGAGATGTACAGAGAGGGTTGACAGACTCTGAGAGATGCATGTAGCTGCCAAAGGAGAAAGATGTGAGCTGCCAGTCAGAACCTAACCGGTAGGCCACAAACATATGGTAAAATACAAAATAATGAAAATGGGTTTATTTAAGATATAAGAATTAGCTGGCAATATTCTTAAGTGATTGGCCAAGTAATGCTGTAATTAATACAATTTCTGTGTGATTATTTTGAGTCTAGGTAGCCAGAAACAAACAAACAGCCTCTACCTACAGAAATAGATGCAGAGATCCACAGGTAAGTACTAGACCAAGCTCCTGGAGTCAAGGGCTAGAGAGGGACTAACAACAATATGAGCAAAGGTTTCAAGACCATGAGGGCAATACTCATAGAAACCGTTGACTCAAGCAAGTGGGAGCTCACTGACTGGGCTGACAGCTGAGGAATGGGCACGTGACTGAACTAGACCCAAAGAATGTGGGTGATAGTTGTGTATCTTGTGCAATCTGTGGGGTCTCTAGCAGTAGAACCAGTATTTATCCCTACTGCATAAATTTGCTTCTGGGGACCCATTTCTTATGAACATATACTTTGCCTAGATTCACAGGGAGACCCTTAGTCCTGTGACAGACTGTGTGGACTCCCCATGGGAGGCCTCACCCTCTTTGAGGAGCAGACTGGGGGGTGGGAGGTGGGTGTCAGTACAGTGGGGGAGCAGGAGGAGGGGACAGGAGGGAGAGAGAACTGGGATTGATATGTAAAATAAGATTGTTTTAAAATTAAATAAAACAGATAAACAAAATTTTAAAAATAAACTTACAGAAATAGAGAGCTGAAAAAGAGATAACAACACCAGAGAATAATAAAGAAAACATCTGGAAAGTGAGAAAAAAAATGCCCTTTCTTCTGAGGTTCTGATCTCCACAGGCATCCTGTGATAGTATATTTATATTTACAAGTTTCCCTTGCATTTATATACTAGAGTTTAAACTCCCATCACAGTGGAGCAGAACAAACTAACTCAAAACGTAGTCAGTAAAGAGACAAGACTACAATTTTAAACCCAGGCCCCATTTGTGTGTGTGTGTGTGTGTGTGTGTGAGTGTGTGTGTGTGTGTGTGTGTGTGTGTGTAACCTAGCAGATTCTGCACCCTAGGTACCCTACCCCATGTATCTGAAAATTCCAAGAAAAACCACAAATGGCCCAAAATCTGTCTGACTGCACAGAGATCTGAGGACAGCCAATCAGACTAGAAAAGGTTTTACAGTTACTAGATGTTTTTGTGGAAAGTTACAAAAATCCACTCTTGACTTAGAGCCATCTACAACATGCGCATATCCTCCTACCTAATCCAGTAATGCCAAGGCATGTAATGCCCTACTTACGGGGTTTTTCCCTTTAAAGACCTAGGGGCTTTCCTCCCTCACCCATGCATCGGTCTGTAGGATGAAGCCCGTGATTACTAGCTGGTAAAACAATAAGTAAATCTTGTATTACTGCACAAGTCAGATCCGTGGTATTCTCTCGCGACTCAGTCATAAGAGTCACCATCATAATTTTAATAATTGCAACAATTCTAACAGAAGTCTAGAGTACAGTAGAAAAGAGGAAGAATACTAATGAAGTTTATCAACATTACTCTTAGGCACAAAAAATGGTGTCTTATTGCACCAGAGAAATGACAATAAATCTAAAATTATATTCTTTATATTAAAAAGACAAAATAAAGCATTTTAGAAGAAGTAGAACTAATAGTTGTTTGAGAAGATTGACCCAGGTACTTTGATTCAAACAAAAGCACGGTATTTCCTTTCCTCCACCCATGATGGAACCTAATTTTTATAAGCCATGTGTAAGTAACCTCAGCTGCAGTGACTAATACAATGCCCATGTCTTTTCCAGAAAACAAGATTTAGTAGCACTCCTTCCCAACTTCTGGGTCTCATATTCCTTTTCCTCTCCCATAATAGTTCCCACACTTGGGATAATGGTTATAGATGTCAGTTTAGGAGCAAAGTGTCTCACAATCACTAATTATCTGCACTTTAATAAGCTTCTCTAAACTACAGGAAGAAGCTTCTCTGACGCTATCTAAAATTATGTTCATCAACAGCTATAAACATAGGTATGTAGATGTCAGTTTAACACCATGTCCATTTAGCAAAACAACAGATGTGCATTTACTCATAAGATGTATGGCCGTATGACTTCTGAAGTAATGGTTTCTTGACTAGGTGTCCAATTCCAAGTATTAATTCCCTTACACTCTATAGAAACAGTTACTCTGATAATAGTCATGCCGCTGTTACACTGTGGACATGTCTTGTAAAGGAGGCCATTTTCATAGCTTGTGGGGGTCCCACAAAAAAAAACCTCTACAAATAAGTTTTATAGTAGCTTTCTGAACTCAAAAACCTATCCAACGTTGCATATACATTTATATATATATATATATATATATATATATATATATATCCATATATGCTAGGCAAAATTAAGCAATTCTATCATTTTTTGTTAGAAATTTAGAAATGTTTTGATATGTATGAAACCAGGTACAATATTGAACACATTTATTTAAAAAGATCAATGCCAAATATAAATTATTTGTGGTTATATATTACTAAAAGTGGAAAATTAAAGAATCTAGAAAGATGGCTAAGCAGTTAAGAGCACTTTATGCTTTTATGGAAGACTTTGGTACAGTATTCAACACTCAAATGGCTGCTAAGGTATGTCTAAAATTGAAATGCCAGAGAATATAAAGTCTTCTTCTTGTATCTAAAAATCTGTAAACACAGGATGCTATACATGCAGACACAGAGCTCATAGTCATAAAATATTATTTAATCTTATAAATAGAAAAATATAAAGGCTTGTTAATAACATTAAAATCTTTTATGATTCTTTATTGGTTATCTGTATTATCTTCAAGTAATAAAACTAGTTGACTAAATGATTTTATTAAAACCTACAAAATAGAAAGAACTAAGTACAGTTTCCTAGAAATAACATGTGATACAATATTATATGTCCAACATCAAAATCAGTTATACTGGATTGCTATTGCTGCCAGTATACAGACATAAACCAAGGGAAGATAAGAGAATAAAAAAGCCTGAAATGTAACAATATATGTATATATTCCAAATGCATGCTAAAAATAGAATTTTGAATAGAAAAAGATCTGGAACATTTTGATTGGTTCTGTTTGAATGATAAACATTATCTGGAATCACAGTATTTGATCTTAAATAAAAGTACCATGATATGCTAAATTAAAATTGCAAAACATGAATATATTAATTGTACCAATTTTTGAAAGGCATTATACTTAACAATAATGACAAAATTCAATTATTTTTAAAAGTAATGGCATTTTGGACTTTCTTTGCATATATGTATTACAAATATGCATCTCCAATGCTAATCAGAAGAGTATTTTAACATTGCGTTAAGAACATAACTGACAAAGAGTTATAAAATAACCCTGTGAATCATCACAATTACTCATTGTTTTCTCAAAAGGGTAATTGATTCCATTTTTAGTGTATTTCCACTGATGGGGTAATTTTCCCATCAGACATCAGTGCAGGGTAATGAATAGTTACATCTTAGTAAAATATAAAACTATTCCAAAGATCTAGCTTCATTCCACTCTAAAATTTCTAAGAAAACCACAGTTTCAGAAGAATAGATAGTTTAAAAACTATCATAATATTTTACATACTTAGGATGAATTCTGAACTTCTTTAGTTTCTTTTTTTGGTGATGGTGGTATGTGAGAGTCAAGGAGATTCTACTTTGTCACCTACACTTGTAGTGAGAAGCTGCTGGTGTATTCTTGGTTGCCCTTTGCTTGTTTGTTTCCCAGTTGCCCAGACTCCCAAAATAACCCCATAGATACGGTATTAATTAAATCACTGCTTGGCCCATTATCTCTAGCTTCTTATTGGATAACTCTTACATATTAATTAAACTCATTTCTAGTAAACTGTGTATCACCATGTGCCTGTGGCTTTCTGAGTAAAGTTCTGGTGCCTGTCTCCAGTGGGGCTACATGGCTTCTCCCTAATGCTGCCTTCTTTCTCCCAACATTTCATTTGGCTTTCTCCACCTAGCTCTATTCTACTCTATCACGGGCTCAAGACAGTTTCTTTATTAAACAGTCTATTCACAGCATACACAGGGGAATCCCATATCACCTCCCATTTTCTGTTTAAATAAAAAGAAAGGTTTTAACTTTAAAATAGTAAAATTACATAAAACAATTATCAAGCAAGAATTACAGTTACAAAATTTATATCTATTTTATCTTTAATCATAACTAAGGAAAACTATAGTATTATTATTACCTATTCTTCAACTTCATCAAAGACTCCAAAAGGATATAATATTACCTAAGTAAACAGAAAGCGCACTGTAAGCAACTTCCAAAACTCTAGAATTGACAGAGACATTTTGCTCCTGGACAGTCGTCCAAAGTTTTCTCTATCATGGTAGCATCCATCTTCAGCCTATAAGCGCATAATATCCAGCAGAGTTTTCCACAAAGCAGGAAATTTCAAAGACAGTTCTGCCTATATTGGCAGTTTGTCAGTCACTCTCTTCTGTATCCTGCAGAATGACTGGCAGACTCCTTAATGAAGCAAGAATCCTGAATGACGGTTTCTTTTTCAGGCAAGTTCAGCAGTCATTTCTCTGTGGGTTCTGCATGTCCCGTTCTTCAAGCAGTCCAGGCAACAGCAGTTTCTTGCTCAAATGGCTAACTGACTCAATGAGGAGACTCTTTGACTCCCATCTTCCTCTTAAAGTAGATTGGTGCTGCCAGGAGCAGAGGGGTCTAATTGTCATAAAAAGTTCGAAGCTCTTAAACATTTGAAATGCCATATTCTGTAGTCTTGAAAGATTTGAAGAATGCTGATCTATCTGAGTTATATCTATGTACATCTAGAAAAATCTAACTAACATGACTACAAGCTTGACTACTATAGATGATTATCAATTAACCTATATTTCTTAATATACATTACATTTTTAAATGAGCTGTACAAACACAACACCTTAAACCGAGCAGAAATATATATATATATGTATATACTGTGTATATACATATATATATATATATACATACATACACAGTAAAACAAAACTGACCTTAAAATTGGGGCTCCAACATGTGTTAGCTAAATCCACATAAAAACTAAGAGGGCTTGGAAAGAAATGCTAGACTGAAAAACAAAGTTTAGCTGAATCTTCTTTTCAGAGGGACTCTGCTTGCTAGTGGCATGGTGTAGCTCATAAAAGAGGTTTTTCTGACTCAGTGGTAGCAGAAAAGGCCATGGTTTTGAAATGTTGACTTTGTGAGCTGTAATTTGGGGGCATCTGGACCTTGGGAGAGGGTTGAAGGGAGGAGGGGAGAAGCAGAGAAGCAGGAAGGGGAGCAGAGAAAAATGTAGAGCTCAATAAAAATAATAAAAAATAAATAAATAAAAAAGAATAACTGAACTATTATCCCCAGTGAGGAAACAGACTGGGCCATATTTGATTAACTTCAAGAAGTGAGGATTAGAAAATATATCTACATGGGTCAGACCTGGCCAGAATGACTGAGCTTCTGTGGTCATGAAGCATTTCCAATAGGTTTAAATGTCAAATTCTTCCACTTCATTTTGCTTAGCTATTTGAACGCCAGGAATGCCCAGTGGGAAACTGGATGACTGTGTGTTCTTTCTATAGATGTTATCTTTAGGGTTAGATCTGGTCATTCTGACAATCGTTCTTCCTCTCCTTCCAATTCTTTTCTTTCTACTTCCTTCATTTTCTCCCTCTTCCTAATCATCATCATCATCATTATCAACATCATCATTATCAACATTTAATGAGCAGTTTTCAAACTGTGGGTCTATACTCATTTGACAAACCTTTATCTACAAATTATTTGATTTGCAGTAGGAATATTAAAGTTATGATGTAGCAATGGAAATCATTATATTGTTATGGGTCACTGCAACATGAAGAACTATATTAAAGGATCACTATATTAGGAAGGTTGAGCACCACTCTCAGATTATTTATGATTATTAATATTTATTGTTGATGCTGTTTTATGTATATATTATAAGAAGGAGCTAATAGGGAGTATGACATGTATATTGAGGACAAAAGCCAACATTTTTTGATTCAGTCACCTCCTAACAAAGAATTCAGGATCAAATTTAGTTCATCAGGTTCCATGGTAAGAATCTTCATGGCTGAGATTGGCAGGTTAGTGATTTTGATAATGATAATGATGATTATATCATTTTAGTTTGAGAATTCTATTCAATAAATTTTTATCATATTCATTCTCTCTTCCAAAATTAAGTGTCACAACAAGATTAAGTTTAAATACATATTTATAATTAAGAAAGTAGGTTATTTGTAGATTCATAGTGCTTCTATATTGAAATGTGTATAAGAAAATCATATATAAAATGACTTAGGTCATATATTGTGACAAGACACTTAGATTTGTCTTTGTCTAATTGATGTTGTTACCAGTCATGTTATTTTGTGAAAATAAAGTTTATTAATAATCCAAAACCTCAAATAGGCTCTTGTGATACATACAAACTTTAAAATGTTCTTACAGTATTAAAAAATCTTGTCTTAGTGATTTTCAACTACATTAAGAAAACATTACTCAGTGTAATAGTGTTTCTTGAACCCTTTCCAACTATGTGCTCCATCGTGAAAGGTATATAGTATATACTTTGATCTTAATGTTCGTACACCTCTTTTATGACCACATCTGTCAGACTGAACATTGCACAGTTTGCAGAGCAAGGTACAAGTTGTTTTGAGTTAGAGGTAAGCAATGAAGCATAAAAATAAATGAATGTCAACGAAAGTGTTTTCTGGAACACTCAAGAGCTTAGCCTCATGAGAACATACGAAAGCTTACTCATGGCCCTAAACATTTCTTTCTAAAAACAACAAGATGTTGAATGGAAAATAGTAAATGCTGCAGCAAGTGTGGATTACTTTATTGATATTCTGAGACATTATATTGTTTCATATTTGCTGCATTTATTACTGGCTTGTGGATAGTATTGTGCTTAGTTTTCATACTGCCCTGTGAACTTCCCTTACTTCTTAGAGAATTTATAAGCACTACATAAGAATAAAAATATGATATAGGAATACACATATAAATTTAAAATGAGATTGAACAACATGTTAGAAAACTATATGATGTTGTAATCTGAAGCTGCATAGAAGAAACTCCTAAAATATGATATCAATGTTCAAACTACATAAAGTTATAGAAGAAATTTCTTGAAAGTGTTGTAAATAATTGTAAATTAAGTATCTTTAGTGTTTCCTAGTAAAAGTCTCTTAGAATATAAAGGTGCTATATCCATGAGAAATGGATCTGTGTAAGTAAGCATGAAGCAGTTGGTGAGATACCTTAGGTATCATAGCAATGAATTCTTTTACCAAAAGATCTCATTATAAGGACTGTGGAATTGCTCAGTGAGTAAAACATGTGCTAAACAAGTGTGGAAAGCTGAGTTCTGGTCTTGAGACCTCACCTAATGCAAGGAATGATAGCACTGAACTGAGATCTAACTGTTCTTGCGTTGAATTTGGAAGTAGAAACAAAAGATTCCACAGAGCATTAAATGACCTAAACGTTGTCTCAAACAAGATGGAGGACTCAACATCTGGTCCTTTGCATGCATCTAAGCTCACATGAGAACACACATAACCAAATTAAACCAAAGTATAGGCCCTTTCCAAAATCCAAAGTATTCTTTGTGCTAACATTGGTTATCCAAATATTAGGGTACTTATTTCATCCACATTTTCCAGATTATTATATATTAAGATTATAGATTAAATTGTATAGGTGATGACTAAAACATTTCTTCCCTATAACATCACTAGTTATTTCTTGAAAATTATATTAATGCTTAAAGATGATCTGTAATGATCACTGTTCGCTAAATTTTATTAATGAAAGTATTCTGATAACTTTTCTTCTCTTACCTAAATCAGATAGAACATGCATGATCCTAAGGTGACCTTCAAAGCACACAGTAAAAGGTTTAAAGGAAAATTGTTGACTGTATTGTAAATTGTTATTATTTTAATTATGATAATTACAGCTTAGCATTGTAACAATATGGTAACATCAGAAATAATACTGCTCAAAATAAAAGTTTAGAATGAGGATAAATAGTTGTACAGAAAACAAGAAATGTGTGCTCATAAAATCAGTTTAATGGAAATTGTCTCCATAAAGCATACCTGCTGTCCTTTCATCCTTAAATTTTATCTTTGTGAAAGACAATTGTTATCTAGCTTCACAAACTTGTAGCTCAAGGGATGACTTCTAGAGTTTCATATTCTTATGGGGGTAAAAAGACTTTTCTACAATATTATTTACATGTTTCAATTTTATTTGTATTACTTCTTTGTATGGAAATATAGATGCTATGTGTGTCTAAAGGTCACAGAGGGCAGTGGATCCTGTCCAACAGGAGTTACTCTCATTTTGGATGTTTTGGAGCCAGAGTACAGGGACTAGAAACTGAACCTGAGTCTTCTGCAAGAGCACTAAGTGCTGTCAGCTGTTGAGCCATCACTCCCACCTTGGGCACCTAGTAGTACTATATACAATTTTAAAAGCATTTCTTTGAATCATATAAACAGAACACAAACTAATTACTTAAGAGGGAAATTATTCTGAGAAATACAAGGAAAGTGAATCCATAAAGTCATAATTCTATCCCTTTATTTTGTTTTATCTTTTAGTTAATTTTTTTACAAAAAGAAAAAAAGAAACTAAAAGAATCCCCTAGATACAGGTCAAGTAAATAATATAAACATGATTAAGGATTCACCATGAAATAATAACAATGGTGAACTTATCAATATCATAACTAATGGACTGTTCAACAAGCATCAGAATATATCTAGAAAGATTTTTAAAAAAAAAAAAACGAGAGTGAGAATTACTCTATAAAGTCAAGCATTTTGTTATGTGCCTCTTTGGTAGATGTTCTATATAATTAATATGTCACAAAGATTTTGCTATTTTTCTTACCCTACAGGTCTGTTCCTTGTATATTATGGTTTCTAAATTTGTGTTTCTATGGTATTTCCTTGTTTGCCAATATATGTGTCTCTACATCTATGTGTTTCCTGTGCTTTTTCTTTGGGTCTGTGTTTTTCTATTTATTTGTTTTATCTTATTGAGGTTTTTTCTTTTGCTTAATGTTGCTTTTTTAAATTTTTGTTTTTAGATGGTTACTTGTTTGCTATAAAGAAAGAACAATAAAATTTGTGGATTTCAGTCGGTAGAGAAGTAGAAATGATCTAGGAGGAGTTGGGGAAGGAAAAACTAAAATCAAAATATATTGTATAAAATATCTGTTCTAGATTAAAAAAAAACCTAACCCCTCTTCATCCACAAGTGAAAGATAGAAAGACCACCCAGTAACCTGAAAATAGCATGAAATCATAAAATCTTAGTGACTTCTATATCACAGGGAATATCACAGAAGAAGTAGAAAAATGGTGAGAGCCAGAAACCAGTTGATTCCAACAATGTCATTTTTTGAGCACAACAAGGCAACTGCATATGTGAACTCTCCTTGGTTCTAAGAGTGTACACAATATGTGTCTCAGCTTATACTAGACAAATACCTCAGCATGGAAGATGGAGATGAGCATAAAATGCCACACATAGTTGGGGAACCTTTAATAATTGATAGCTGTTGGGAGATCAAATATCAAAATTCTCTAAAGTAGTGACTCTTGGGAGATTGGACACACTCCAGAGAATAACCTGATTCCCTTAGCAATTAGACAACACAAATTGAGCACCATAGGGTTAAAATATATGAAATAAAATTAGGTTGGTAGGGAAGTATGAGTGAAAGTGGAACAAAGAAGATAAGGGGAGGGTGAATATGATCAAACTGCATTGCATGAAGTTCTTGGTATTTAGGTAAAAGAAATGCAAAATACTTATTATAAATGAAAAAATCTTGGGAGTTAGATATATGACAATTATTTCTTCAGAAAAGACTTAAATATACATTTCTAGAGGACAAATAAAAAGGTGTAGTCCCTTATAATTCCACATATTCCAATAGTAGTCATACATAAGGGATATTTGAGAAACAAATTGGCCTTTATAAGAGGGAAAAAAAACGCAAAAACAAATCAGGACACAAGTTGAGTGGGGGAAAAAGTGGAATGGATATAGGAGCCAGGAGGGAGAGTGAATGTAATCATATATGTTGTATGACATTCTTAGTTTACCCATTACCTTGGTCAGATGACATGTAGGAGAAAAAATTGAGTATGTACATTAAGGGCATTTCATAGACAAAAATAAAATTGAATCTGATTCTAAATACTAAGAGACAAGAATTATAATTGTATGACTTTGACTTCTTTCCATTAGCTTATTTGGGAACAAATTTTAGAGTATCCTTATAGGTTTTCCATTTAAATCAAAAATTATATAAACAATGTTATTTTCCTCTAAAAAAGCAACTCCTGTGTCATGGTATAATTCTAAAAGTATGTTTGACATCCATATAATCAATTATTAGTTAGTGTGTTTGTCCACATAGAAATAAATTGGAAGTATAATTTACACAAAGAAATATGAAATTATGTATGGAAATAAGTAATAATTTTGTTGTGTACTATTTCTCACTGCAAGTATACCATACATGTTTTATGAGAATTAGACACAGGAAGTTCCAGGGTAACCATGGCTGTTAATCAAAGAAACCTTATCTCAAAAAATAACTGAAAAGAAAGAAAGAAAAAAGAAAGGAAGGAAGGAAGGAAGGAAAGGAAAGGAAAGGAAGAAAGACCAAGAATGTAAAAGTATATGCTTTAGAAAAAGCTTAAGTGCTAATATGCTTGCCATGAATATATGAGTTTCTGAACTTGGTTAGTAAAACCAAGTATTAATAGTAAATGTATCTGTGCAGAAGGGCACATGTTTGTATTTTATGCTCTGATTTTTATGCTCTGATTTTATGCTCTGATTATTGGTATTGTTTCAATATATGTGTATGCTTTAACTTAGAAGCCTTGGGCCTTTTGTATAAATTCAAGATATGACGACATAATTTGGTTTCTTGAAAGTAAGATTGGATCTCAGATCTCTACCATTCATTACATGAATTGAATATAGGGTTTAAAATCACAGTTTTATTAATATCCTCATTGTGTAGCTTTTGTTGGCAGTATTTTCAAACTGACATCCATTATTATGGTGATCAGAAGATAACTATAGAATATTTTTTTTATAAAATAGAATTCTTGTGAGAATGACCTATTATACAAAACAAATGGACCAACAATCCAGTTCGCCTCATCTCTAGGGACACAGGGTACAGAAAATTTGAGGTAGTAACACTGCTTCAAGATCTACTGTCGCCCTACCCCAGAGGATAGAACACACCATTGCTTGACTACTTATTTGTCATTAAGGTAAAATTCTTAAGGAAATAAAATACTGAAAATTTTTCCCTAGCAAAAAAGAAAAATATTTCTCAGGGTCATATGTTATCTCAAGAGAATTTCTAATTCCCAAGAGAAATGTTTGAAGGAAGGTCCGAGTTTTTATTTCCTCTAATAGAAAGAATGCAATACTTCTTTACGGAGACTGTCTGAACTGAGAAGTCATGTTTATTGTGAGATAAATATCCACATTAAAAAAGAAAGCCAGACCAGGTGATGGTGGAGTACACCTTTAATTTTAGCACTTGGAAAGCAGGGACAGGGGGATTTCTGTGAGTTCAAGGCCAGCCTGGTCTACAAAGTCAGTTCTAGGACAGGCTCCAAAGCTACAAAGAAACCGTATCTTTTAAAAAAAAGCAGAAAAAAAGAAAGCCAGGATGAATATCTTACTTACTTACAGCCTCTTATACCCAGGCTGTGCTTCAGAAGCCACAGAAGCCTCTCTGGGGCACCATTTTCACTTTCTTGTCTGAAATTCATGTAGGATGTCAAGATTGAAAGGAAAACATTTAGGATGAAGGAAAAATACAATGTATGAAATTTTACTGGGGTCAAAAATTGAATATTAAATTTGGTGGAACCGATAATTTCATAGTTAGATTCACCATATACTTCTAGCTTGTTCAGGAACCTAGGGATAAATGGTAGTTAATATCATTTTCAATTATAAATACACAAAGAATTATAACATACACATTGCATGTTAAGTAAAGGAATATGATTAATGTCTTGTACTACTCTGATAGGATAGCCATGCTATTCACAAATCAATGATATAGCTAATTCCCTGCATAGACACCTTATGTGACCACTGCATTCTTTTCAGACAAATGCCATCCACCAGAGGAAGGCATAGAAGTTCTTAAGCTTTCTGATGCCTGTTCATTTTCTCAGGCTCATTTCTTCCTCCGGTTTTATTAAATGACTTAGCCTTTGCAGCATCCCTCTAGAATCAGGTCAATGTCTCTCCTTCAAGAACATGCTTTGCCCTTCTCTTCCTCAATTTAATTTAAATACTCCCCTGGTAGACTCTCATAGCACTTATTGTATTAAATTGAAAACATTTGTCTACGTCTCTGCCTTCTTCCGTGCACTGAGTTCCTTGAGGACCAGAAAGTCAACACTCATTTGCACTCTCTTCACATCACAACTCTAAGTACACAGTAGCCACGGAGCAGACACTTTTGACATGACAGCTCTGATGATGTGGTGCTGAACTCACTGAACTGATTTCTAAACCCCTAGAAAATGTCCAGAGAAAAGAGAGGTGACGTGCTGAAAAAGCACTACAGATAAGAGTTGTTTGGAAATAGTCATTATAAAAATTCCCCCTGAGGTTATTGTGATATCATAGAGCGTTCCCACCTACCTTTTGTCATGATACTAAGGTTTATCGGGGCATTCTAGTATAGGTGCCAGGGCTAGCCAATGTTGTTCTTGATAAACAAAGCCAGGATATGTTGCCAGTTTTTTTTTTTTTTCTTGAGAAAGGACACCAAGACATTGACAACCAGGTGGATATTGTAGGCCAGCTTATCATCTTTTGTCTTTATGCGGCCAACAGTGACAGCCTTGTGACACCTTGTACAAGGCAGTGTGGGAAGTCCTACACAGAAACCAGCACAAGCATGTTGGGAGCAGTGAGACCCCAGATCCTGAATTTCTTGTAATCCCCTGATCTGAGTGCCTACAGCTGTTCTGAGCATGA
Source organism: Arvicola amphibius (assembly GCF_903992535.2). Classification (NCBI taxonomy): domain Eukaryota; kingdom Metazoa; phylum Chordata; class Mammalia; order Rodentia; family Cricetidae; genus Arvicola; species Arvicola amphibius. Next base: position 12,455,070 of record NC_052059.1, on the reverse strand, counting down.
GACCATCAGGAGTTCCTGATGGCAGGAGAGTGGTTTCTGGTGGGTTTGGCTGGGGCGTGGCTATCTCTATATAATCTGCCTCTGAGCACAATAAAGGGGGCATTCTTGGGGAATTCAAGGATGACCCTGTCGCTGTCTTTCTGTCTGTGTTTGTGTATTTTAACCTCCTGCCCCTTGCCCGAATCTCAGGAACTGGGTGCCAGAGCATCGAACGCAGACACGGGTGCGTGGCAATTGGATGTCTCCACCGAGATTTCGGCAATTGGAGGTTCTCACCTCCCATGAGATATAGGGAACTAGGGAACGCTGAGAGGTCGCCCTCAGGAGGTGAGGGTGGATTGGGGTATGGTTAATCCTGATGTCCTTTGCTTGGTTTGGCAGCAAAGCAAAGTCCAACCAAGAAAGAGGGGTAAACGAACAGGGTTGTCCCTGGCCGGAAGGGACATATGTATTGGGAAAAGATAGAAAGAATGTATATAACTTAAAAAGATAAATGTGTACAGATGTATGATATGTTGATTGTGTTGGCTTTTGTGTTCTGGACTGGAGAAAGACATTTGATTCTAGCAACTGCTAAGAAAGGTATCTTGACTTTATGGGCTTAAGAATTTGATGTTTTGGAAAGGAGGTTCTGTTTTTGTCTCCACAAACGATGAGAGCCTAAGGATTTATTTGATATTCATGTGGTTTGAATCCCTGAGACCTCCTGAAATGTTGCAGTGGAGTGTGAGCCGCAGAGGCTCCAAGGCCAAGCGGCTCCAGGCGGTCGGTCAGCGCTGAGGGGCTGCGATGCATGCAAACCCTGGGACCTGCCTTGAGGACCAACAAGGAAAGAATGCTAGGCCCGCTTCCAGCGTGGGCCTCAGGGCATAGAAGCTCAGCACGACCACGACCAGCATCTGAACACGACGAAAATGGCAGTGAATTGCAGTAAATACCCCTAAGGAAGGCAGCGTCCCCGCTCAGCAGGAAGTAGCCAGACAGATTGACAACACCCAAATTCCCTAAGTGAGGCCCCTTCAGTGGTTGCAGAGCAGCAAGCCTGCTTCCCTGAGTTCTGTTCCACTTCATGCACCAGTTTGGATCCAGAATGAATGCAGCTGGGGCTTGAAGGCAGCTGGAGCAGAGCTTTGCTAGGTGGCTGTGGTGGAAGGCTCATTGCCTCAGCCCAGTCAGTGCCTAGCCTGGCAGATGCCACAGCAGTGCCAGAAGTACATGTTACCTGGAGATACTGACCCATCATTCCCCCGAATACTTAAGATCAGACACTGTTTTATAAAAAATTTAGGGGGGAGATGTTGGGAGCAGTGAAACCCCAGATCCTGAATTTCTTGTAATCCCCTGATCTGAGTGCCTACAGCTGCTCTGAGCACGAGACCCTCAGGAGTTCCTGACGGCAGGAGAGTGGTTTCTGGTGGGTTTGGCTGGGGCGTGGCTATCTCTATATAATCTGAACACAATAAAAGGGGCATTCTTGGGGAATTCTAGGATGACCCGTGTCGCTGTCTGTCTGTGTGTGTCTGTGCATTTTAACCTCCAGCCCCTTGCCCGAAGCTCGGTAACTAGGTAAAAGCTCATCCAATGCAGTCACGGGGACGTGGTGCGCGGCACAAGCACTACAAGTCTCTGTAAATAGGGGAGGTGCGGGTAATCCTGAAGACTATGACCCTCAGAAGGACAAGTCAGGCTTAAGTTCAGTTCTCACTCAAAGTTCTTTATGTGCAACCTATAGTACCAGTGGCGCTGTGATGATGCCAAGGCTGTGGCCACTCTCCACATAAAGGCGCTGAAAAAGCTTAGTAAGAACAAGCATTTAGTTATAAAGCTGGCCAAACTTTTTTTTTTTTTTTTTTTTTTTTTTTTTTTTTTTTTTTGGTTTTTCGAGACAGGGTTTCTCTGCGGCTTTTTTAGAGCCTGTCCTGGAACTAGCTCTTGTAGACCAGGCTGGCCTCGAACTCACAGAGATCCACCTGCCTCTGCCTCCCGAGTGCTGGGATTAAAGGCGTGCGCCACCACCGCCCGGCAAAGCTGGCCAAACTTTATGATGCCTTTTTGGCCTCTAAGTCTCTGATCAAGCAGATCCCATGTATCCTGGGTCCAGGCCTAAACAAGGCTGGCAAGTCTCTTCTCTGTAAACAAAATGAAAACATAGCTAAAGTCAATGAGGTAAAACCAAGATCAAGTTCCAGAAGAAGGCACTGTCTCTTCCTTTGTCTATCCTCTGATTTCTGATTAAAGATTCATCTATCCTTTACTTTTAGGTAATTAAATATAGAGTTTTATATGTATTTTTCATGCTGGATATTACAGACTGAACATTTAAAATTCCAATGATAATATAACAGAATAAATATTTGAATTATCTTGCTCATTATAAAGTTGATTTTTCTAGACAACTAAAATTGCCTTTTTAAGTGTACATTATGGCTCTTTAGTTGATTGCAATTTTGTAGTGATTATGCAAATGTAAATGCTGATCCAAATTATAAAGAAACTGTATATATATATATATATATATATATATATATATATATTCCTTTTAAATGGACTATTCCCATGTCAAACAACAGAATTTCCTAACATTTTATTTTTTTTTTCAACAGATATGCTTAAGTATCTGAGATTTAAGTTGTAGGTAAAATGGTAGTTAACATTATCAATTATTTTACCTCCTAGTGTTGATACCTAACCAAACAAATATCACATAAAATGTTAATATAATAATATACACAGACTACTTGGGTATAGAAGTTAAAATCATTTAAGATAAGCTAAATATATACATATATATTTGATGAAGTTATACTGCTTCAGAAGCAAAATTCAAGTTAACATAATTTGAAGGACACGTATTATGTAAGACACTTTTTATTTTGTTTTCCTTTCCTTATAATTTCTTCACTGTAGTCTCTTTAAACCAAAAATATGACACTATTAGCACCATGTCATATGAAGCCACATATCACAGTAGAAAGCATGCTGGGCAGCTTGCTTTACCTTCAATAATTTGTTTAATGTTCTCATAAAAAACATCCTCTGCAGAGACTATTGGGGATTGAATGTAGCTGTAATCTCTTCCTCTGCAACACAACAATTTAGACCTCAGTTTAATGCATTTAAAACTTTTATTTAATGCATAGTAGCCCAAGCTTTTATGTATTGGCGAGGTCTATATATTTCAGCTGTGAAGTGGTTTCCTTACCTATATGAGGCCCTTGACTCTAGCATGATGAATCACACACAGAAAAACACCAATGTTGGTTCTACTGGTCATCACTGATGATACATGGAAGGGCTGTTCAATAAAAAAGAAACTTTATAAACGTATTTTTTAATAGTAAGAATGTAGAGGGGAAAGAAGAATTGTAGGAGACATGGGTGGTAGAGAACACTAGGAGAACATGAGCCATAGAACAGAATAGGTAGGACTCATAAGGTTTACATTGATTGAAGCTGTGACCACAGAGTGTACAGGGTGTGAACCAGGCCCTCTGCATACATAATGTGATTTTTTTTTAGCATGGGGATTTTTTTTTGTACTCCTAACAATGTGAGTGGTGATCTTTCTGTCTCTGTGTCTTTTTCCCTGTCTCTTTCTTTCTCTGTTTGTCTCTGTGTCTCTGTCTCTCTCTCTCTCTGTCTCTCACTTTGTCTCTCTCTGTCATCTCTGTCTCTCTGTCTCTCTCTCTCTCTCTCTCTCTCTCTCTCTCTCTCTCTCTCTCTCTCTCTCTCTCTCTCTCTCTCTCTCTCTCTGACATACTTCTGAGACATATTTCCTTTACTGAGTTCCTTTATCCAGCCTTGATATGAGGGTATATGCCTAGTCTTATTGCATCTTGTAATGCCTAGTTCAAACACTGGAGGCCTGTTCTTTTCTGAAGGGAAACCAAGGAACAGAAGATCTGAGAGATCTTGTAATGTCTAGTTCAAACACTGGAGGCCTGTTCTTTTCTGAAGGGAAACCAAGGAACAGAAGATCTGAGAGACAGAGGTTGGAAGATGATTGGGTTGAGGTGAGGGACAGGAGACTGCCTTTGGGATATATTGTATAAGAGAAGAATGTAAACAGAAGCATATTGTATGTGCTTGTGTGTTTGCAACCAAAAGTGTGAGTACCTCAATACATAGATAAAAATGAGAAAAAAAACCTTGGTTGCTGGTCTCATTGCTTTCTCTTGCTTAGTCAAGATCTCTGTTCTTTCCCCATTGATTATGCTAGACTAGTTATACTATAAGCTTCTGACATTTCTCCATTCTAAGAATAGATTTTCAGAAGTTACTGATAGAGATTCAGCTTTCAAAAAGCATTCCTGTAGAATTAAGAGGTTCTATTGAATGTGAGGGTTGACATAAAATTTTGTCCCGGGACAATAAATTTGTTTCATTTTATGTTTCTATAAGAGAATTTTCAGTGCCTAAAAGAGATATATATCACATGATTCAGAATTAAAGAACAGATAAAAATAAAATGTAGACAAACAAGAACAATAAGAAACAAGATGACTAAAGTATCTTATAGAGACCATTTCATTTTGACGTATGATTCCAGAGGGAGAGTTCCAATACTGGGGAAACATGGCATATGGTTGTCAGAGGGAGAAGCTGAGAGATCACATCTGTCAGGGAGACTACTGGCAGTGGGGCAGGCTATAAACTCTCAACACTCACCCCCACTGTTGAACATGCTTTCTCTCCACGGTTCTGTAATCTGAGGGATCTCGAACCTGCCAAATCAGTGCCACCTGCTGGTGACCAAGTGTTCAAATACATACCCCAATGGAGGACATTTCTCATTCAACTCTGCACTTTGGCTCTTGAGACAAAATCTCTCACTGAAGCTGGACCTGACAGATTCAGCTAGGCTAACTGACCAAAAAAAATTTTTTTTTGCCAGAAACTGAAATAATTGATATGTATCACCATGCCTAGCTTTCCCACAGGTGCTGGCAATCACAAAGCACACGAGCCACCAGTTTACCAAGTAAACCACGCCCCAGCCCTGCTGCTCAGGGCATCTTGTCTATCAACTTGATACAGGATGAAATAAACTCTGAACATATGCTCTGAGGAGTGTTGTGGTTCAGTGCTGGTTTAAGGGTGCCCTCCAATGGCTCGTGTGTTGAGAGCATGGTTCTCACTGTGATTATTTTGGGAGGCAGAGCTTGGTAAAACATAACTACTTCCTCTTTCCGTGCCCAGAGCCCAGCCTCCACATAGAATCTCTTCTACACAGACGCCACCATGATGGCCTCTGCATGAGGCCATGTAGTCGAGGCACCCTTCCCAGAGTAGGTGCTGTAGCTATTGAACTTTCAGCACCCCGGCACTTAGGAGGCCGAGACAGGCCAACTGTCAGTCAAAGGCCAGTCTGTAATACATAGAGCTGCCTGTCACAAAACAAAACAAATAAACATCATTCCAAAGCAAAATTAAATCTTTGGTCTAAATAAACTTTTTTACATATACAAGTGAAAAAAAAAAGTATTTGTTGCTTTGGTTTTTCATCTCAAGTTTCATGAATGTAAGGTGTAGAATATTATTTTATTGACCTTCCTTTGCCAGTAATGTCAAGATAAAAACAGTTGGGGATGGAAAGAGGATTAGAATTAAGGGCAGCTGCAGAGGATTCATTTGATTTTGAGCACATACCTTGTGCAGTTCATAACTTCTTATAAACCCAGCTCTGAAGAATCTAACACCTGAACTCTGTGGAACCTTGGGAGTAGAAAGGATATTTACTATTTAAGCATGATAATGAGTCAATTAATATGAATTTCTTTGTAATATTAATTTTACTTGGGGAATTTTCTCACAAGAAAACACTTTAAGAAATTAAAAGGATATATTTTGAAATGTTAGGCTTAAGAAACTTTAAATGTAAATTTAAAGGCCCTAAATATTAATAAACATTAGGCTCCACAACTCAAAACACTTCCCCAAACTCATCTCATTATGTTGAATTTACTACTTTGGAATTGCGTAATTAGTTCTTCATCTTTTAAAATATTATATGAAACTTGGAAAAGAGACTAACACTTCTTTGTTAAAAAGCTCACAGATGCATTTTCTTAAGTGTCTTTCAGCTGTTTTCGAGTCCTCTGTTGAGAATTCTTTGTTTAGGTTTGTACTCCATTTTTTTTTTTACTATATTATTTGTTCCTTTGATGACCAGTTTCTTGAGTTCTTTGTATATTTAGAGATCAGTCCTCTGTCTGATGTGGGGTTGGTGAAGTTTTTTTCCCCATTCTGTAGGCTGCTGTTTTGTCTTGTTCAACATCCTTAGCCATCAGAGAAATGCAAATCAAAACAATTCTGAGATTTCACCTTACACCTGTAAGAATGGCCAAGATCAAAAACACTGGACAATTTATGCTGGAGATGTTGTGGGGAAAAGGGAACGCTTCTGCATTGCTGGTGGGAGTGCAAGCTGGTACAGATGCTTTGAAAATCAGTATTGCAATTTCTCAGAAAATTAGGAAACAACCTTCCTCAAGACCTAGTAAAACTACTTTAGGGTAAACACCCAATCAATGCTCAATCATACCACAAGGACATGTGCTCAACTGTATATTCATAGTACCATTGTTTATCATAACCACAACCTGGAAACAACCTAACTGCCCCTCGACTAAAGAATGGATAAGGAAAATGTGGTAAATCTATACAATGGAGTACTACACAGCAGAAAAAAAAATAACATCTTGAAATTTGCAGGCAGATGAATGGTTCTAGAAAACATCATATTGAGTGAGGTAACCCAGATACAAAAAGACTTTATCATATGTACTCACTCATAAGTGGTTTTTAAACATAAAGAAAGGAAAACCAGCCCACAATTCACAATCTCAGAGAACCTAGATGACAATGAGGACCCTAAAAGAGACATACATGGATCTAATCTACATGGGAGGTAGAAAAGGCAAGATCTCTTGAGTAAATTGGGAGCATGGGAACCATGGAAGAAGGTAGAAGGGGAGGGGAAAGGCAGGGAGGGGAATCAAAAAAATGTATAGTTCCATAAAATCAATATAAAAAAGCTCACAGACAGTTTACTTTCTGGAAATTAATGATATCACCTCTGAATTTTATAAAGTAGAATAGTCTGAATTTTAATTTAAGAAATGCCTCTATTTAAACTTTATTTTATGATACTAATAAACATGTTGTATCAAATTTGTATTACTTTATTAGTAGATTAAAAATACTTACATGTTCACAATCCACTAAAGTATAATGCTGTAGATGTATATTAAAACATGAGAGAACTAAAACTATACTTCATGGTATTATTATATTGAAATGCATATGGTTCAATGATTATTTAAAAGTATTTAGGTTTAATACTAATAGTACACATGCAAACAAAAAGAATCTAGTCATCTTACATTTTCTACATTTACATAAAGGAGACTACAAGCATCTTTTTAATATTATGCTTTGTTGAATCACTAAAAGATTTTTTGATTTCTCATAATCAGAGCCTACTTACTGTAGCTAAAGTTTTTTTTAAAAGAGCAAGACAAACAAATGCACATCACCAACAATAAAAAAAAAAACTTCTTTTCTTAAAAGATAGTCTAATTACTGTAGTGTGTGCTTTCATCAAACATCACACACTAAATCTAGAACGATTGGACTATTTAACCAAGGAGAATGATTGGCAGTGCTTGTTACCAAATTAGCATATCCATGGAATCTAGCATCAGTTATTATCAACACCATCATCTGCTGATGTTTTCTGAATTGCTTGTCAATGCAGGCCAAAAAATTCACTATGGAATGAAAAAAAAATTGTCTGAAAACTAGATTAGGGAACATTTAGACATATCATGTTTCTTCACAATACACAGGATTTTGATACAAGAGGCTATTACTGGATTGATTGCATTGCACTTTCTATACTAGATGGATTATACTTATTATACTTAAAACATGCAACCTTGCTGACTTAGAATATTCAATAAGCTTAGAGCTGATTCTTTAATGTTTTAGTAATATAGCTGTCATCAGCAGACTAAATACTGGTAGGGTTAGATCTCTGCATGTGTAAAACAGCAAGAACCTGCTTTACAATAAGGGATAGACTTGCTCTATTTATATATTGCATATTTTGTAATCCACAGCAAAATTCACTAACATAAATATATACATCAAAACAATGGCTGGACGGGCTCTGTGGGAGCCTTCTCAGCTTGTTCGATCACCTTCCTGGACCTGGGGGGAGTTGGGAGGACCTTGGTCTTAGCATAGAGTGGGGAACCCTGATGGCTCCTTGGCCTTGAGAGGGAAGGAGGGGAGGTATGGGTGGAGGGGAGGGGAGGGAAGGGGGAGAAGGAGGGGAGGGAAGGGGGAGAAGGAGGGGAGGGAGGGGGGAGGAGGAGGGAAGGAGATGGAAATTTTTAAATATAAAAAAAATAAACCATGAGAAAAAAAATAAAATAAAAAAATAAAAAATAAAAAAAAATTAAATGTCATTTAAAATAACTATCTATGAATAAATGACTAAATATACATATAATAACGATATTATAGCAAAATATTTAAGAATTAGAACTAGAACCTGGGCACATAAATTTACTTTACCTGTTTTTAGTCATGTACATTCATAAACTCATTGGCTGTTTTCTGTCTTTTTTCTCCTTCCTTCCTTCCTTCCTTCCTTCCTTCCTTCCTTCCTTCCTTCCTTCCTTTCTTCTTTCTTGACTTCTTTCTTTCCTGCAGCAATTGACTTCTGCACATAACCACTCAACTAAATATTTATTGTTTATGTTGTGAATTTCATTGACACTTTCTTACTTGGAACACTGAGCACTTAGAGCTTTGTGCATGGCCAAGCATTCATTACTCACTGGCCGATCAGCATAAACTCCCTAGCCTGAGTGAAACTGTGTGACTTTTCATGTGTTATAAGAATGTGAGCCTTGTCAGTTTGGTTGCTCACCTTCCTGGACTTAGGGGGAGCTGGGAGGACTTAACATAGTGAAGGGAACCCTGATGGCTCTTTGTCTTGGAGAGGGTTGGAGTGGGGGTATGGGTCGAAGGGAGGGGAGGGAAGGGGGAGGAGGAGGGGAGGAGATGGAAATCTTTAATAAAAAAAAATGAGGAAAAAAAAGAAAAAAAAGAATGGGTTGGACTCTGAAAATTTACCATAAAATTGTTGAAAGTTTGACTGGAAAAGTGGTGTGTGTGTGTGAATGTGTGTGTGTGTTTGTGTGTGTGTGTGTGTGTGTGTGTGTGTGTGCAGAGAAATGGAGATGTTACTGAATGTGCAGAGAGAGAGATGTGAGTGGAGTGTGAAGAGATGTATTAGAGTGGGTAGAGAGGTATAGAATCTGTAGCTTCCTAGAGGAGCGATGTGTGTGTAGGAGAGATGTATGTGAAGGAGGAAGTATATGTCTGTGTGGAGAATGTAACTGTGTGGAGAGAGAGGTGGCTTTGTAAAGAAGTGTGAAGGTATGTACCGGTGTGAAGAATGTAGTTGTGTGAAAAGAGATGTAACTATGTATAGAGATTGTGGCTGTGTAGTAGAGAAGTATATGTATATAAAGAGAGATCTGTAGCTGATGTAAATGTCTCTGTGGAGACAGAGAAATTTTCAGAAAGATTTTTCAAGATGTAGTAAAAGTGAAAGTTACCACTAGAGCACGTGTGTGTTTCCTCATTTATCCTCAGGTAGAAATGTCTAGCACTCAGACAAAGAAGAATTTTCCTAAGTCCCACTGCTCTATAGGCATTTTTTTTTTTTTTTTTTTTTTTTGCTATCCTTGTTGCAGTTCTGGTAGCTTGTATCTTGGGCTGTGATAAATTTTTTAAAATCATTATTTTTAAAAATGAATGCAAAGTAGAAGGAAGGTAACATTAGCAGTCACTGAAAGAAACAAATGAGACAGGACAGCGTTGTTACACACCTTAAGTTCCAGCACTCGGGAAAAAGGCAGGTACTTCTCTGAGAGTTTGATGCTGACCCGGTCTAAAGAGTGAATTACAGGAAAGTCAGGGAAATCTTGAGAAATACACAGAGAAACCCTGTCTCAAAAACAAAAACAAAAAGACATTAAAAAACCAAAAAAAAAAGAATTTTATACAATTCATTTTGATCATATTCACAAACCCTATGCCGACCCCTCCCAGATCCATCTCCAGTTCTCTCTCCGTCCAAATTGTGTTCACTTCTTTCACTAAAACAACAAATCTGATTGATATTGTTCACTCACTCTCAGCTCTTTGCTGTTCTACTTCACTGTGCTCAAAATACAACAAGCCAGTATAGAAAATGTACCTTTTAATGGGGATATCTGTATCATTTCCCTCCTCCTGTGGTTCACCTAGTATTGTGGAAGAGGAGAAAGACAGACTCTAAGAGCCAGAAGTAGTGAATGGCTATAAATAATTTTACATAACTCTGAACCCTGCAAGCCACAATAACAGCTGGACAGGCATTCTGGTCTGGGTGCTGGTGCGACTCTGAAATGAATATTATGAGAATAATAAAAAACTTTCTAATTATGCATAAGTCCAGTCCTACATGACAGATCCCATTTTGGTAATAATATTAACTAGGCCAAACCTATTTTCTCACCGTATTATAAGAAATATGAAATAAGCTATACTGCAATTCTACTACATGGATGTAGTAACAAACAAACCCTTATGTTGTTATAATTCATTTTCCTTTTATTGGGTAATTATTGAGAACTTAAAATAGTCAACATGTGTAGAAGACAGATTCAGAGATACTCATAGGACAGGGGAGAAGATATTTGATGTGACAGCTGTGGTGGAGCGCTGCAGGGAGAGGACATGTGCCCAACCAGAAAGTCAGTGCACACGCACAGCCCACGGAGAGCAACACAAAACAGTCATCCATGCTAACAAGCCAAACCCTGGCTTATCTGAGAATATATTGGCAATTGATGGCTGCAGGACAAAAGAAAGTAATAGATTTTGGAGATTCAGACTCTAAGAAGTTCTTCATGATCCAGTGGACAGTTCAAAACCATTGCACATAGAAACAGTATTATGTGCACCCAGTGGAGCTTAAAGTTGAGCATAAGAAGCTGAAAGGAAAAGCGTTGATGATGGTAGTGAGAGAATCAATGAGGAGTGGGTTTGATCATAATACAGTATGTGCATCAATAAAATTCTCAAACAACTAAAAAGTCTTAGAGTGTAGCTTTTAGTAACTTCTATATCTTCAGACAAATGTGGTCTAATTCTTTTCTTCTTAAATTGAGATGCCTAGATTTAAGGGATTTTTTTCAACAGTTTTTCTGATTGTTTCTGACATCTCTTGATAGTGACACCAATGAGAAAAGCTATTGGATTTGTATATCACATTAGCGGCATAAACCATAACAGAGTTTGGGTTAAAATGTATTAGGCAAATGTGTAGTTGGTGAAGAAGTTTGTACTTACTAGACCTCAGGGCAGGGTATTTTCTTCTTTCTTAGAACTGAGGCTCAAACTACAAATGAGTGTGTTCATCACATACAACTTTTACTCTTTTCCAGACTGCATTTCCAAGGTTTTTCAACTTAATAAAGACCTGGTTTTATACTGAATCTTCATCAATCATTCTTTTCTGATAATATTTGACTCCTTTATCATTTTCCTTTGTATAAATTCATTTTAAGCTTCAGAATCAGAAAATACCCTGAGGACTTTTCTGATTTGTTTACACTTCCTATAATCATTTCATTCCAGTTTGTCTCTGATTATTTGTTTCATTTAAGTAGTTCAGTCAAGATATGTGTTTTTTGAAATATGAACAAGTAAAATTGAAAAAAGAGGAAGTAATTTAAGAACATTTAATTAATAATGTTTCTATACCTCAAATATTTCAATTCTTAAATTTGACATATTTCTCAGAGATCCATAATGAGAACTGGTGACAAACACCTTTTCTGACCTTGTTAAAACTTATCTACAAAGAAGACAGATTTATATACCAAATCTAACGAGCCTGGGGTGCAATTTCATCAGGAACCATCTTAATAGCATGGCTTCTTTAATCAGTCCAACCTATTGCACAGTGCATAAATTTAAGGCATACTACATAACTCATGTGTGGTTTTTATATATCATTGAAAGAAGGAACCTTTGGAGTATTTGTTTTTTTCTGTCCCACATTATTGCTGGTAGCTAAGAATCTTCTAACTTATATTATTGCCCAGGCTTGCCTCAACTCTCAAACTCTCAGCTACAGACTCCAGAGCATTGGCATGACAATCATGCATCACCAGGACAAGTTCTCTTTGCTTTCTTTTGTTGTTATTGTTTAAAATGGAGTTTGCACTCTAACTTGAACATTCTGCCTTTCCTTTATTTCCTTTTAATCCTTCCATATACCCCTCTCCACAATATTTGAAATTTATGGCCTCTTTCTTCATCAGCTGCTTTCACGTGCACACACACATATGTATATGCATATGTATATGTATACACACACACACACACATATATATATATATATATTCATGTATATGCATAAATATAACCTGTTGAGTTTACAAAGTGTTACTTAAATGTTTTCAGCATGGAAAGAGAGGGTTTCTTAGGGAGAATGGGATAAAAACAACAGAAGGTGAGTTCGGCCAAAGGGAATAGTAGCACTCAGGTGATTGCTTAGAGAAAATGGGAATGGTGAAGAAGGTATACAAAGGAGGAACATGAATAAAACAAAGAATATTTGAAAAAGCTACAAGTAAACATACTTTTAATTATTCACCTAAAATCTGTATAACATATGTAATTCATTTTAGAAATAAACATGTAGATTTAAATAACTTCCCATAATGGCCAGGAGGGCTTCATTTTCAAGAGAAAAGTATCATCTAACAAAATACGCTAAAACCAAAGTTGAAAGGAAATGTTGGGTGGGGTATTGGCTTATGGTATTCAGTTTTACTTGCCAATTTGTCACCAAAAAGAATCATGTGAGAAAGGGATTCACAGCAGAAGAATGTCCAGATCATGTTGACCTGAAGTTAGCCTGGTTATATTGTGTTAGAAAGAACCACCAACGGTAGGATGGACTATACTCTGGGCAGGGTGCCCTACACTGAGTAAGTACAAAAAGTGAACTGAGTAGAAATGTGTCTTACGTTCATTGATTTATTGCTGTCTGCTTTTGACTGTCGATGGCTATGACTAGTTTCTTCGAGCTCTTGAAATCTAAACTTTCCTGCAATGAAGAAACTGTAACTTAGAGTTGTAGATCAAATAAACTTTTTCTCCTTTAACTTTCTTTGATCTCGTGTTTCATTAGAGAAACAAGAAATCAAATGCTACTGAGCAATGGTTTCTGGGTTTGAAATTTAGGGTATTGTGCACATTAGACAAATGCTTTCCAACAGAGTTATAGCCTCTGCTCTTGGAATATTTTTGTTTAAATTTGAATCCACGGTATGATTATATATTGCTTTTAAAAATATAATGCATTTTTTAAAAATGCTGACCTCAACAGTAGGAAATAAAATATGTTATAAATCAAAAGGAATACCTTCATACAATTTTTCTGAATTATAGATAAACACTGTGATTTTTATGCTTTCTGATTATTGTTCACTCTTTGTCAACATGAAATAAAGGACAATAGCTATTTTATGAGTTTTTAACCAGTGTCTGGCTGGCATTCTTTATTTAATTAATTGTTGTATTCATCAGAAATTCTAATATAGTAAAAGATGGTAACCATGAGATAATTCATTTCATGTGTGAAGAAACATTTGGAAATTTTAAATAGAGCTCTGAATTCAGGTCTATTAACTCATAATTATTTTTGATTTTAACTGTAATGTACTTTAGGTAAAAATAGGCAGTCATATATAGGATAAGTAATTAAAAAAACCCTACTGGTGAAGAATTCTTTATAATCAATTACAATATTTTTAAGCTATCCTATGTTCAAATCTGTCTACTCTCTGACTACATGTTGGGTATTTTTTGAATATAAACTTTATTTCTTCTCAGGAATATTTAACTAGAAAAGTAATGTTAACTGTCATTTAAATATTGATGGGGTTTATAATATAAAAGCTTTTATTTTGGGCTCATCTTTGATGTATTTTTGTTTACTTACTCTCTTCAAAGGAATGTTTCAAGAGCAGACAAGTGAAATGCAATTATACTGTTTTTGCCGCTGATATGACAAGCAATTAACATGATATTTATTGGTCTAATTTTTCTAACACTGAGCCAAGAAAAAAAGATTTATTATTAAAACATCAGATACCATACATATTTTAAGAATTGCAGCATTAGAACAAGATATTTTAGTACACATATAATCACATGTGTTTTTATAAGCAATATATATCCATATATCATACACATGTCTGTATGTAGTCACAACATCTATGTGGACACAACCTTTAATACTTTAATGCTATAATTATTTTGCTGCATCTACATAGTTCAACAATTTTATTCCATGGAAATTCCTCCCTTTTCAAGATGGCAAAGTTGCTTCAAATTCCATTATGAAACAATCATACCACCATCATTTGAGCATCCCCTCACTATAAGTATTTATACTTATCAGTATTTGTAATCATGTATCTTGCTAATATGTCCTTATCAAAATCCTCTTCCTAGTCTGCTTTTTCCCAATGACATGAATATGTTCTTAAGCTCCATATAGTTTTAGCCATGGATTTGCTTACTTGATGGTTTGTTCATTTTTTGTTTTTCTCTTACTTATAATTCACTGAGCTAAACTTGCTTGTATTTAAACATTAGATTAAGTTTTTTTATAGAGCTACTAACAATGTTCCTAAATACCTTAACCCTAAGTAGTATTACTTCAATAACAATGAAAATTCTCACCAATTTTCATGAACTTTGATGCTTTTGCTTTCCTAGTCCACTCAACTATTATTTAGTTAGCTCACAGTAATCAATATGGACATGACTGAAGTGAGAAAACAAAATAGGAAAACAAAAATCTTAATCATCAATTCCCTTTAAGTTCAATAAGCAACGCTACGTTCATTATAACAAATTGCAGAGTATCCACAAGGACTCAGAAACACGCATTTTTATTTGATCCTAAAATTAGGCTAAACTCTTCTATGTTTTGTGTATAAATAAATAGCTACTGGTCTCATTAAAATTAGTAATAAAAATTGATTTACAGGGAATGATCTGAATTTTTATGCATGCCATTCTAACTGGGCTAATGAAATGGCTTTGGTTGCCAGGAGCGTTTCAGTCTGGCTATCTGGAATGCAGCACTTTACATGAGCTTCCAGAAATAAAAGCATTCATTTGCACTTCTAGACAGAAAATGTGGGTGTCTAAAGACTGCCATACAGAGCTACAGAAACCCAATTGGACAATAAGATTCTTTAAGTGTCTCTCCAGATGGCTGAGCTGCTGTTCTTTCACGTGGAGCTGCAACACCCACTTTAGGTGATGGCATTTCTGCCTGTTTATGAAAATTCACAAGAAAAGTTTAAACTCTAAAGAACTGTGCTTGGTTTTGCCAGTGATCAGTATTCTTTGCAAGATTCTTGAGGTGTAATATTTATCATACACCTGATGTTAGGTATACACAATTTTCTTCAAATAGCTGAGTAAATATAAATAAAATTGTTTCAGTAACAAAATTTGATGACACATGAGGAAAATTTTGCAAAGGGAAATTATAATTATCAAACTTGGTAACCTATTGACTGTCAATAGTACATTTTTTTTCTTTAAGAAAGAATAAAATGAAGACACTCCCCTTGAATTTGGCTTGATAAAATTATTTTAGTCTCATTACAGCTTTTATAAAAATGACTAATAATCATACAAATGTTATTTTCTCAATCTGCTGTGAAACGGCAGCGTAAAATTCTGGATTGACAGGATTTTGTTGGGGTTCCACAGATGTGTATAATTACTGTTTTCCTTTGCTTGAATACAAGCCATCTGTTTATTTTAGGATGATTAGAATATTTAACAAGTTCAACCTTTTCAAATTACATTTACTTATTTACTCATTTATTTAGTCTCTGTCCATGAGATTTAAAGGATATCTATAAGAATTCCTTCAATACTTTAACTCCAAACATCTATGAACTCTCAATAGAATTGATGTTGACAGATACAAATATTTTCCTACAAAGGACTATATTATATCTGCTTTTGAAAAATGGTCTATTAAGCACAAATTTATTCTGTTAATAAGATTGATACATTAAATATTGTGCATTAAAGATGAGCTTGATTTGTTGTGCTTTTGTGTCTTGGTTAGTAAAAAAATGTGACCTCTTTCAATTTCAAAGTCAAAACCCTTGAAATAGCCGGGCGGTGGTGGCGCACGCCTTTAATCCCAGCACTCGGGAGGCAGAGGCAGGCGGATTTCTGAGTTCGAGGCCAGCCTGGTCTACAAGAGCTCGATCCAGGACAGGCTCTAGAAACGACAGGGAAACCCTGTCTCGAAAAACCAAAAATAAATAAATAAATAAATAAAAATAAAAATAAAAACCTTGAAATATTCTGATCTAAATGGATTTTTAAGTTGTGCAAGAAACGTTTACATAAATAATCTGTTAATACTGGTTATGTGTAGATATACAGCATATGTTGCAGTTATTGTTCAAGATTAAAATAGTCCACCAATTTAAATGTGAGATTTGAGTGAATCTAAAGATTTTGCACATCAGGAATGCTAGATAATTTCTTTTTTTTTTCTTTTTTCTTTTTTTGGTTTTTCGAGACAGGGTTTCTCTGCAGCTTTTTAAGAGCCTGTCCTGGAACTAGCTCTTGTAGACCAGGCTGGCCTCAAACACAGAGATCCGCCTGCCTATGCCTCCCGAGTGCAGGGATTAAAGGCGTGCGCCACCACCGCCCGGCGCTAGAAAATTTCTTATGAGTAACTCTCGCTGGCAGGGTGTGCCAGCACAGCCCTTGCTTTTGTTAAGTTAGTGGAGAGTCCAATACCATATCATTCAAAGTCACAGTTTGTTCACTTTGTGGGGATTGGCCCAAACCAAAAGTTAGTGTGGAATTGGCTTTCCAAGAGCCTTTGGTTTCTCTAAGACATAACACTCATGTGGTTACTTTTTTAGTGGATATTCTTTTTTTTTCTTTTTTTGGTTTATTTTTTTATCTTTAAAAATTTCCATCTCCTCCCCTTCTCCTTCTCCTTCCCTCCCCTCCCCTCCACCCATAACTCCCCTCCCTCCCTCTTCAGGCCAAGGAGCCATCCGGTTCCCTACTATATGTTAAGACCAAGGTCCTCCCAACTCCCCCCAGGTCCAGGAAGGTGATCATCCAATCTGAGAAGGCTCCCACAGAGCTTGTCCATGCAGAAGAGTCAAATCTCAGCGCCTTTGTCCTTGGCTTCTCAGTCAGCCTCCACCGTCGGCCACATTCAGAGAGTCTGGTTTGGTCTCATGTTCCATCAGTCCCAATCCAACTGGAGTTGGTGATCTCCTTATATATTGTTTAATATTTCTTTAATTTTTACCTGTAATTACATAGTTTTTCTTTCCATTTCCCTCCATCCAGAAACTTCATGTACTTATTTTGCTCTCTTTCAATATATTCAAACTTTGTTTATTGATTGCTGTTATATATATGCATATTTACATATATGAATGCATACATATATGCATATCCCGATCAAAATTTAAGAATAGCAACAATAGTTTCCAATGTTCTTACAGATGAAAAGTGATAGCGTCATTTTTAGTAGTTAAAATATTTAACTCTATTTTTGTTTTTTTTGTTTTTTTTTTTTTTTTGGTTTTTCAAGAGAGTGTTTCTCTGTCTATCTCTGGCTGTCCTGGAACTTACTCTGTAGACAATGCTGACCTCGAAATAACAGAGATCTGCATGTTTCTTTTAATATTATTTTAGTCAGTTAATTTTAACATTTTCAGTACTTATGAAACATCATCAAAATAGTGTGCCAATAATTAAATTTAGATGTAGCTTCTTATTTCACATCTCTCTTTCTTGTTGTAAAAGTGTTTCTTTGATACATTGTTCTGTGTGTACCTATGTCCTAAGAATTACCATTTATAACAAATGTAAATTTGCCAGCATCTCAACATCCAGATCAACCATTTTCGTTATGTTCAAGTTATATTTAATGATAGGCTGGCATTCTATTTTCACTTGTTGATTATATTTATTTGTAATTAATGCAGAAAATATTCATATTCCAAAAGTATTTGTGTTGTGTGTATATACATGATATATTATGTACCTTAACACAGAAAACCATGTACGTCCTTCTGTGTTTACCATAAATTTAAGGAAGCAAACGTTTAAACACATCTCTTCCACTCTTCCAGATTTTAAAAAAATAATAAAAATTATCAGCAACTATTATCTCATTGTGAAGTTACCCAACAGAATTTCTTGCCACTACATATATATATATATATATATATATATATATATATATATATATATATATATACTGAACACACACAAAGACACACACACCACACACACAGACACACACAGAGAGAGAGAGAGAGAGAGAGAGAGAACAAGCATTGCAATTTTTCCTGTTCTTCCTCCCTCACTTTCTAAGAAATTCACTTCTTTTATTTCAAATAGGAGGGAGAATGCATTGTACTTGCCTTCTTTCACTTGGCGTTGTCACTTTGTAGAACAAAATCACTTTGGTCCATGTTTCCCAGCTCCAAACATATTTTTCCTCTCTTTTGCATACTTTTAATCTGCTCATGTTTGAGATAGTGTTTTGCTATGTCCATCAGGCTGTTCTCCCACCGACATCAACCATTCTACCTCTGCCTCTAAAGTGCTAGAAGTACAAGATGTGCCTCCATACACTTCAAATTCTTGAGAATTTTAGTAATTCCTTTGCTTTCAGGAACATTTTCACCATTTTTATATATTCATTATTTGTACTGTTTATATGTAAACATTCTCATATAAATATATGAATATATAGTGCAGTAAATATACTATAGGAGATGGGATTTCTTATAACTAGAATATAATTTATTTTATTTTTGTGTTGAGTTAGAATTCATCTTTAGAACTCCAATTATCAATTTTCTGTGGACCCTTTTATAAAATATGTTATATATTCACTGAAAGTATTTTATATAGTGGTGCACAATAAATAAAACCTTAGAGCCAGGCGGTGGTGGCGCACGCCTTTAATCCCAGCACTCAGGAGGCAGAGGCAGGCGGATCTCTGAGTTCGAGGCCAGCCTGGTCTACAAGAGCTAGTTCCAGGACAGGCTCTAGAAACTACAGGAAAACCCTGTCTCGAAAAAACCAAAAATAAAAACACCTTAGAGAGAGAAATTGGGGTTCAACCTGAAGGTCAGAGATGTAAAGCCATCAGCCACTGGCTCTTTCCTTTACCTCAGTCAGAAAGCGGACATCATGCCTCCAGGAATCTCGGAATGAGACCGTGAGTGAGAGCTGTTTCCTCTCTATGATTGGGATTATAGGTGTGCACTCTCTATGATTGGGATTATAGGTGTGCACTCTCTATGATTGGGATTATAGGTGTACACCATTGGTATTAAAGGCGTGCACCACAGGTTTCTATAGTAACTAGGGTGGCTCCTGGGATTAAAGGTGTGTGTTACCACTGCCTGGTCTGTAAGGATGACCAGTGGGGATATTTTATTTTCACATCTTCAAGCAAAAGAACACAAATCAAGTGCCACTAATATAGCATTCATATTAAATACTTAAGTTTTTATTTAAAGTTTTTCTTTATCAATTTATTTCTTAATTTAATGTGTCATTACCAAATCTTTGCCATTTAAAACAATTTAAAATCTGTTTATAATAAAGAAATCAATTTGAAACAATTTTTACTTTTTTGTAAGCAATTTTCTCTTATTACTATAAATCTTTCTTGGAAAAAATTGCTAGGAAATGCATTTCTTACTTTCTATGTGAAATCTATGTATAAACTGTAACCATTTATTTTGCAATTTATGTGTATCTTTAAAAAGTTTGTTTTTTTATATATTACATTGTTGGATTTCTCCACAAGAAAATACATTTGGACTATATCTTTCAATCATTTGACAAGTTTGCATTATCTCTGTATTTACACATTTTCATCTTCCTTTCAGCCTTTTCATTTTTATTTTTTAAATTAAGCTTTTTATGAGTTTTCCATTTCAAAAATAATCTTTAATCTTGGTTTGAGGTAAACCTTTATCTCTGCTTTGAAGGTGTGGAAAATCTATTCTTCAAAGCTGTAGGTAATTGTGATTTTTCTCTTCCAACAAGACTTGACTGTAACGTTATAAACTCAAGGTCAATGAAAAAGGTGAGTGTTTCTTTTATAAAATGCTACTTTTGAAGAAAGCAGATAATATGAAGTATACACTATACTTGATCTCTAGTTTCTATTTATGACCTTCATTCTAGTCATTATCCAGTTCTGAATAGATGACTTTTTTGATTGCTTTGGAGAAATATTGTTGCAGGCAACTCTCACCTCCTTCCTGAGCTTGGCAATATATTTTCTTTTAGTTTTTTTCTATTTTAATTCCTAAATATCATGCTTTGAGTGATGATTTTTTATTTTAATTTCATATTTTGTCAGTTTCTATGGCATGGAAAAATATTTACTATCAAATTAAAATTTATAATGACTAGAAGTTGAAACTTAAATCCTATAAATTACATACATGCTTTCATAGCCCTCTCTCACCTATGTCTGTGGTATGGGGAGGTGTTTTGCAGGCTACCATAAGAGAAATGTACCAACCCGGAACAAAACCTTCGATCTATTACCAGTCTTGTCTGCACAATATGCTAGGCCAGTGGTGGCACAAAGGCTGTAGAAATAATAAACCAATATCTGATTTGACGTAAGGCCCATTCCTTGAGATGGGACTCATATCTGACACTGCTATGGTGAACAAGAGCCATTGACTAGATGGCCCAGAGACCCACTGCAAAACCAAATAGTACTGGTCAAACAAAACATGTAAGCAAAATAAAAATGTAATAACAAAATGACCCCTAATGATATTCTACTATATTCTGCCAGAGTCGTGGATCAGTACTTCACTCAGTTATCATCAGAGAGGCTTCCTTCTGCAGCATATGGGAAAAAAAACAGAGACCTACAGCCAGACATTGCACTAGCATGCACGTGGGCGCGCGCGCACGCATGAGCGCACACACACACACACACACACACACAGAGTGAATGGGAGAAAGAGACCTTAATATACACAGGTTTGAAGTGATTGTATCCATCAAATCCTTCCCTTCAGAGCACAGGGAAACAAGTGGAAGAAGAGGCAGAAAAATTGTAAAATCCAGAAAGGATGAGAGGCAGAAGACCCAATAAATCAAATTAACAGAGATCATATGAACTCACAGAGATGAAGCAGAAATCTTAGACCTGAACAGGTCTGCACCATATCCCATATATATGTTGCAGCTCTCCATTTTGTAATTTTTTATGGTACTCAGGACATGTCCTATCAAGCAAGTAGTATATAAATGTTTGAGTGAGTAGTTCATAGGCTGGAAAGACATGCTCATAACCTTGTATAGGCATTTAAATAATTACTAGTCAGTTACTAGTGCAGTTTTCATAAGTTTGGGAGGTAATTTGTGGAAGTTTGAATGAGAATGGCCAATAGGTTCATATACATGAATGATTATTTTCAGCTGGTCTAGTTTATGTAGGTTTAGGAGGTGTGACCTTGTTGGAGGATGCCTATCACTGGTGATAAACTTTAAGGTTACAAATGTTCAAATTAGACCCAGTCTCATTCTCTCTCTCTCTCTCTCTCTCTCTCTCTCTCTCTCTCTCTCTCTCTCTCTCTCTCTCTCTCTCTCTCTTCATAGCTGGCATTTTTAATTGGATCACCAACCAGCCCCTATGTTTAGACTCAGGAGTCCCATAAAAGTAAATGGGTGTCTTACTCTTGTAACTTTTCTTGGGGCTCTTTTATTTCTGTTGACTTCTTTTGTCCAATTTTGATGTGGTGGGTTATGTTTTATATTATTATATTATATTATGATAGCTTGAAGCTATCATAATTAGACAGTTCCTGTCTAATGAGAGAGGGAGAGAACACTGTAAGCTAAATAAATATACTGAAACAAAAATAATCTTTTAAATTTAATGGAGAAAAGATAAAAATATTTTCACTTATTTATTTCTCAATAAATTTTAATTGTGAGTCATAAAATTAAATAGATGAGATCATTTGATGCTCATTATTGTAGTGTATTAATATGAGGAGCTGGAATGAACCCAACATCGAATACTCATCTGAACAACTGGTCACTGGTAGACTGAGTGAAGAGGATTTTAGGAGTGTTAAAAGTGCATTCTCTTATTTTTCTACACACCTTTGCACTACGACTATTATAAAGAACTTATCTTTGAATAAGTGAACATAATAAAATTAATGACAATATTCAAGGTATTTTATTTTTATTTTATTTGCTTAGATTATTTAAATATAGAAAACTTACAAAGTGTAATACTCACTGAGAAATGAGATATAGAAAATGAGATATGGGGGCTAATAACTTTTACTAATTCATTTTTATATGCAGTAGGGATGTTAATAGTTTTTTTAAATAAATGAGTATCTGTAAGAATAAAAAAATGAGCAACAATGTTGTCTTATCTATTAGGACATTCCACAGCATGTCGCTGCATCTATATGTTTCCCTGCTTTTTTTTTTGCCCTTTTTTTCTGTTTGTTTTGTCCTATTGTGTTTTCTTTGTTTATGTTATCTTATTTTAATTTATTATAATTCTTTAGGTGCCTGTTTGTTGTTTAAGGAGAGAAAGAAAGTATAAATGGAAGCAAAAAGGGCAAGGGTTGCAGGGAGGCTTTGACAGTGGGCAAACAGTAATCAGAATGAGTTATATGTGAAAAAATTATTTTCAATACAAACAAAGAAAATTTAACAAAAATAAATGATCAAACAGGTATAAGGCATGACCTCACAGTCCCCTGTCCCTCTCTGGTAAACTATTGACTATTTATGACTGTTTATAGATCAGAGAGAGAGAGAGAGAGAGAGAGAGAGAGAGAGAGAGAGAGAGAGAAATTGGCTTCACTTTCATACTCCGGTGAGCTCATTAGCTTCCGTTAGCTATTTCCAAACTCATGGTCATACAGAGATCTTTCAATATCCATACCCCTGCACTTTCAATTGTTATGTGAAATATGAACTTCACATTAAAAACATTCCAAATTCATAGAAAGTTAATCTTGACTGAAAATTCTTTTCTTTAACCTAGGTGTTTCTTCCTATCTTTCCATTGTTACTCAAGTGGCCCTTTGCTTCTTTATTTACTGGCATATGCATATGAGAAAGAATAAGTGTCATTTATATTTCTGAGTCAAGACTGCCGCATTCATTAGTGATTATTTACAACTCATCTATGGACTGATGAATTTTTTTTAATTTTTTTTAAGTTGATAGTATTCCATTATGTCCATTATGTGTAATTCCACATTTATTGTTCATTCATCAACTTAGGCATGTCTAGTCTATTTTGATTTTTTTGGCTATTGTGAAAAAGCATTATTAAATATGGATGAGCATGTATTTTTGTAGAAAGATATAAACCAATTTGGGTCTCTGCCAAGGAATGGCACAGCTAGAACATGCAGGAAATTTATTCCTAGCCTTATAAAGAACTTCACATTCATTGCTACAGTATTACTCAAATTTTCACCCATACTAACAGCGATTGACTGTTCTTCTTTACCAATACCCATACCAGCATTTGTTCCTTTGGATCATAGTCCTTCTCATTGTGATAAGATAGAATCTCAAAATAATGTTAATTTGCACTTCCATGATTGCTAAAGGTTTTCAACAAATAAAAGTTATTTCTCAGTCATTTATACTTCCTTATTTTATGACTTTTCATTTTGTTTCAATATCTCAATTTGTAATTGCGTGGCTAGTTTTAATCTTTAGTTGTCTAAACTTCTTTGTATATTGAACATACGCAAGCTTTGTTGTAGGCATAGAAGAGTAAAGAATTTTACCCATCTGGTATGAATTTCTTCGCTAAGATGATGATGACCTGTTCTGTATGGAAATGTTTTAGTTTCTGAAGCTCACAACTATCAGTTGTCAGTTTAAATAGTGGAGTACTAAGATCCTATTCAGAAAGCCTTTTTCTGTGTCTTTCTAGATGTTGAATGGCATTTCCTTCTTCCATCTATAACTTATTCAAAAAAGGAATTAAAGGGAGAAAATAAGAATAATTTTGATAAAAATATATATGCATGTGTGATATTCTCAAATTAGAAAATTATGAAAGTTCTACCCTTAGTTCTTATGAAGGATAAATTTACATACTCTATATTTTACTTATTCTTTTGTTTTGTTTGACAAAAGAGGTTTTCTATGTGTAGCCTTTGTTATCATGGAACTCAGTCTGTAGACCAGGTTGGTCTAGAACTCTCAGAAATTCACTTGCATCTAACTCCCCAGTGCTGGGATTAAAGCCATGATCACCACTGCACAGCAAAAGGGTCTATTTTAGTTTTAAACTATTTAATTAGACATAACTCATATTTTAGATTGTATTGTCCCTTGTCACTTTGTTATACTTTGATCTTCCAGAACAAATGTACCTCTGAAACATTTCTACTTGTAATCACCTGGATATAATTGTACATGCTTTGAAGGCAGGTGATTTAATTAGGTGTTAAAGTAGTGTCAGGAAAGTTCACCTAAGAACTGTGCAGAAGGGAGCAGTGGCTGATACTTTTAACTTTCTTCCCTTTTGATATACTCCAGAGGACAGGAAAGAATTCATATTTGCAGATCAAAATCCGCTAAGAAATTTCCAACTTGGACATCAGCTCATCCCAAATGTCATTATACCGCTCTCACAAAGCAGCACATTTTAAAACCAGCAAAACTACAAGAATATATGGATCAATGCAATAGCAATGAGTTTTAGATGGTGTTTCCCAAATACACTTGATTTATTATACTAAGGTGCTTATTATTTTGTGTATTTTCATCTCTCACACTCCTTCTCTTCACCATATCATCTTTCTTTGGAGTATTTTAGATATTCTCTCAAAAAAATGCTGCCGATTTTCTCTCATGTGTTCTCTATACATGTTTAAGATTTTCAACATGTCTGGCTCACTATGCTTAACTACTCATAACAGCTGTTGTACATAATTTTTCATTTTTATTTAATTGGCTCTTCCTTTGTTTAATTTTTTAATCTCTCATATAATGTATTCTGACTGAAGCCTCCCTTCCCTCCATTCATTTTATCCACTCTCAGACTGCTTACAATAATTTCTCTCCTTCAGATCCATTACTCATTCATTTCTCTTGAGAAAAGCACAGGTTCTCCCAGGGTTGTCAACTCAACACAGCTTAAAAGCCTGCAATAAGACTAGGAACTGCTATGATAAAAATAAAAATGCCCCACGTCGCTGAGTGGCAGCAGTTGGCAGGGGGCACGAGACCATGACCAGACATGAAGGCAGCTGGTCCCACAAGGAGCTGCAGCCCCAGGAGGTGAGAGACAGATGGATAGGCATGCTATGCAGAGAAAGTGGGTATTTATTTAGTGGGTTATGTAAAAGGGAAGGGGAAAGGCGAGAAGAGGAAAGAGCAGAGAGCTGGAGGAGGAGGAGGAGACAGAGAGAAAGAGATCAATAGAAAGAGAGAGAGGAGGGGGGAAGGGGAGACTTTGGGAGAAGGGAGTGAGGCAAAAGCTGTCTCTTATAGAGAAAGATGGAAAGAAAGGAGCTTAGACTGGAAGTGAAAGGAAGATCCATCTTCTCCCTGCCTCCACAGTGTTGGACAGGCAAGAGAGTGGTTGGGGCTTTTCTCTTAAAGGAACAGAGCAGACCATTACAGTAACAAATCCTCCTATCAAGGCTGTATGAGGCAAATCAATAGAAGGAAGAATCCTAAAAACAGGCAAAAGAGGCATAGACAACCTCACTCTTACTGTTAGCAGTCCTAAAAGAACACCAACTTAAACAATCACAACATGTACACAAATGACCTAGCACAGACTCATATAGTCTTGGATATTGCCATTTCAATCTCTTTGAGCTGCCATGAGCCCTACTTAGTTGATTCTATGGCCTGTGTTTTCCTTGTGTTGTAATCACATCTGGCTACTAAAATAATCCTTCTTCTTCCTTCTTGTATGCGAAACACAAAGCTCCATTTAATATATATTAATATGTGTGTGTATGTGTGTGTGTGTGTTTGTGTCTGTATATATTCATGTTTGCTTCAGTGATCTGAACTAAAACTGCAAAATATTAATATTTAATTATAGTTATGTTATTTCAACAAACAAATTATATGTCTTAAAAGATCATAACATCAAAAATCACTTTGATTCTAATTAGACATGGGTTGACCAATCCTCACCCCACTAAAAAGCAGAGATTTCAGTATGAGGTGCAATGATATCATATTTTCTCATTATACTTGATACTATATTAATGGTATTACTGATCATTCAATGATAATCAGAGCATGCATATTTTACAGTCAAAGCAACAATTTGTAGATTTAGTCTACTGATTTAAAAACAGCAGGTTATCAGAAACATTTTTTCCTAAAATTACTTCAATTTGCCTTAAATTAGATTATTACTGATATTTTTCAGCCGATTTTCCCAAATAAGTAAAAATAAATAAATAAATAAAAGAAACCTGAAAAAATCAAATAAAACCAATGCAGATAACATCTCATTTTTCTAAAGTCTTAAATTATTAGATTTTTTCCTGTTTTTATCATTTGATGATAGACCAATCAACAGTTTGACTTGTGAATGAGTAAACTGACTATCTGAAACAGTGTTTATAAAGCTTTTAGTACTTGGAACAATTTCACCTCAGCTTAATTTTTTTTTCTGTCCTGGCCTTACTAGCGCTGTAATTATGAATGTGTGCAAATTCCAAGCTGAGCATTATAAAATAATGAAATATTACATGAATATATTATAACTGCTTCTAATTAGATAAAAAATAGAAAGTCATTATTGAGCCTATTGAGGATATCTAATTACGATGTGATAGTGGATATTGAAATTTCCTGGCACATGTGAAAAGGAAATGTAGAATACACAACAAATCCACTTAGAAGTTTACTTGGGCAGGGGTGTACAGACCTGGCAAGTTTGGTGTGCAGAGAGAGAGCTTGAAAACAATATATCCAGCTTTTAAAGGCTGCCTGGCAGATGTGCACAGGGGGATGATGTGGTTGCACAGGTGACTAAGCTCACGCATGTGTACAAGGGCTTATACAGTTGTGTCAGAAGTAGGTGATGCAACCATGCCTCATATGGGTCATGCGGGTTCCTTTAAGCACTTCTTTAATTGTTCATTAAGCCACTAGGCATTTCTGCATGAGGCCTTGTGTTCATATGCATGGCACTTGTACTCGGAATTGTCAGCCATGCTGTGTGGCTGAATCGTTGCATTCCACCCTTAATTTATTATAAAAATTTGGGAAGTTAGGGGTCTTTAATTGGTAGGAATGTGGCAAAAATTTTGGGAATTTGGGGTATTTAATGGATGGAAATGAGGCATCTTCAGCTCTCTCATGACTGATTTTTGCTGATTTTGTGGGCATTGGAGAGTTGAGGTGCTTGACCACATCCTGGAGTGGCTCATTATTTTTGTGTTTTTTCTGGGCTCTGTGGAAGTGGCTGGCTGTCAGCTTGGACCTCACAAGATGCTGGAAAGGCAGAAAACAATGTCTGGAAAAAATGTAGATCCTGGTGATTGAGGGAGGAGAGTCCCAAGACGGAAGATAAGGGGGGTGTTGGGGGTGCAGGAGGGAATTTCCCAGGGGTTCCTGAGACCTGGAATGATAAGGGAAGAATTAAATAATACTTATTCTGGGTGAGGCTGGTTTGTTTAAATAGGTCCAATTGGCTCCCTGAAGCTCATGAAAAATGTTTGAAATAATATATATTTTAGACATATTAAAAGCTTATAATTACAATGGTATAGTGTTGGAATAGAAGACAGTAGGGAGGAGAGAGGAAAAGAAAGGGAAAATATTAGAAAGGGAAATTATTAGACCCCTCAATGTTTTACCTGAAACAAATCTTAAGGTACTTGTTCTTTTTAGCATCACTGCTATAGTTCGTGATAAACCTGTTATGTTAAAGTCTGTTTTGTGAGTTTTTGGAGTCTGGGACTGTGGATGTCCCAAAACTCATTATTTTTTTCTTACCACCTAGGCTTTTGGAAATCCTTGTGCCTCTAGCTCTATATTTAATGATGGTCGCTGTAATAACATGTGAGTGGTTAACAGGAAATTTATGTATGAAATTGGCAATATAGAGAAGTTGGTAAAGCAGAAAGAAGGAAGAGGAAGAAGGGGAGTATATGGAGTTTTGGTACAGGAGACTTGAGTATGGATATGAAACTTATTTTTCTGGAACTGGAGAAAAAGTGGCTGATCTTGGTGTTCTCTGAAATTTAAGGGAGCAGAGCCCTCTTTGAGTCACCATATATGAGGTGGTATCTTGAGCTGGAAGAGTAAATGGTTTAAGGTGAGACAGGTGGATCTAATGAGGAAGTCCCTTGAGCTTGGCAGCTGTGGAAGTTACAAGAATTACTTTAAAGGGGCCCTACCATTTAGGGGAAAGTAGTGTGGGGCATTGGTCTGGGGAGAGAATAGTACCTAATCTTCTATTTTAATTGGCTTTGGGCATCAATTGGCACATGGTTAACACAATGAGTAGTCAGTAAAATCCCATAATAGGGAGTGGAGATGGGATAACCGTGGAGTAAGCAGGTGATCGGGAGTGGGAGAGGTTATAGGTGAGAGGCCGGGGGTTAAAACCAGCCACCCAACATGAGTCCAAAAGGGTGAGATGGAAGGGGAGCTTTTGGGGAGAGCCCTAACCCTAAGAGGCATCAAGGCAAAAGTTTTACCCAGTAAAGGTGAAGCTCCTGTGATATTTTGACAAGAATATTTTTTATTTTTTTATTAAATTATATAATTTTACAACTTTTCACCTTCTTACCTCCTCCCATTTCATCTCCCCTCCCCCACCCCCCTCTCCATCCCTCTCCATTCCAAGGAGCAGTCAGGGTTCCCTACCCTGTTGGAAGTCCAAGTTCCTCCCTCATCCATCCAGGTCTAGGAAGGTGAGAATCCAAATAGACTAGGTTCCCACAAAGCCAGTATATACAGTACTGAGAAGCCAAGGACAATGACAAGAACATTTTTTAAGGAATGGTTAGTTCTTTCTACATTCCCTGAAGACTGAGAATGGTTTAGGATATGAAAATGCCAGGGAATATAAAAAGCCTTTGATAAAGTTTGAGAGATCTGGGAGGTAAACTCTGGGCCATTATCCAACTCAAGAGAAGTTGGTATTCCAAACTGGGGGATGATTTCTCAGAGAAGAACATCAGAAACTGCCTGAGCCCTCTTGTTAGTGGTGAGGAATTCTTCAATCCATCCAGACATGCTATCCACCAAAACCAGGAGATATAAGTGGTTTGGTAGAGTTTGCCCTCCTGTTTATGTGAGAGGTTGGGCAGTAGATCCTCTAAGTTTTCTATGAAGGAATGAGATGAGGAATAATTAATGTTGAGTTGAGGTAGGAGATTTGAGATATTAAGGGGTGGGCAGGATTGGAAAGTGAGTGTGGAATCTTCTACTAGTGCCACCTGAAGGAAAAGAACTCAGAAAGGTGGTGAGATTTGTAAGCCTTTGTAAGTTAAGAGCTGGGACAGATTGTGTTGAAAGAAGACAGTGGTGGGTGACCCAAAAAATAGTTTCTTTGACTCACAAATAAGAAGCTACGGTGCCCAGCCCTGAGTGGTTATGTCCAGCTTCTTTGACAGGTATGCTACAGGTGCAAAGGAAAATACCAGCTGATGTCCGAGAAGCCCAAGGCTATATCCTTTCCTTTCTGTTAAATAGAGGGAGAAGGGATGAGTTAAATCTGGGAAATGAGGAGCTGAAGCCTGGATAAGGGCTTGCTGGAGTCTCTGGAAGGTTCTAGTAATGGGATGAATAAGGGGCTCATGCAGATAGTTGAGAGATGTCTCATATAAGGTGTGGGTGAAGAGAGAAAAAGAGGGGATCCAGGAACACAGGAAGCTAGCTATTCCTATGAATGATGAAACCTCTTCTTTTCTAGAAGGAACTGCAAGAGACTGAATTAGCTTTTTCCTGTCTAGGGTAATAGCTTTTATTGTTTTGGTAATAGTTAATCCCAAGTAAAGAACATGATAGGTAGACAGTTGGACCTTAGAAGGTGAGACTCTATAGCCCTGTTTGGACAGGAAATTTAAAAGAGCAGAGGTATCAGTTTTGCTGATCTGTAAGGATGGACTTCTGCCTGAAGGTTTGTCTGCACATGCATGGCCCTAGAGCCTGGAGTATCAGCCATGCTATGTGGCTGAATCATTACAGATGTCATTTCTTTCATCTCAGTTTCATAATTATTTCTCCAGGATAGTATTTGTTAATAATGTATTTCAAGATATTATACTAATTTAAAAGTATGAAAAGTTTTGTATGATGATTTATTAGATTGTAGTTAGCAAAAGAGAATATAATTCTACATATAACACAGAAAATTTAAAATGTGTTTTCAATGAACTAATGAATTAGTTAATCACTTAGGGTATAATAAGTGTATGCAAAAAAGATATGTATAATATTTAATCATTATTTGTGATGAGCAAAATGTTAATTCAGTAAGGTAACTGGCAATTACTAAATTATTTTATGTGTACCTCTAGGTGATGGCTAGAAACATTTTTCAAAAGATAATCAATAATCTCCTTTCTTTAGAAGGTGAACTTACTTTTCACACATCTTAATGCTTAAGAAGTTAAAAAGTTGTCACTAGTATATACTCATTCCCATTTTCTATGTCAAGAGCTCTAATAATGCTGAAATTATTCTTTTGCAAAAATTCCTTAGTACAATGAGAATATATCATTAGAATATTGTTTTGGTCTTTTATTGCAGTTTCAATCACCTACTACACACAACCACACACACATAAGAAAATTTAATAAACAATAGCATACTGGAAGAATTTTTCACGTTACTGATAGTCAGTGTCAGGTTGGATAGACTTGACTATTCTCCCTGCCATGACAGTCATGAACTCACCTTCTGCAACTGTAATCACCAATAAGCTATTGCCCATTCAATTTGCATTGGAAAGCTGTTTTATCACAGAATTACAAAAATAACTAAAACCACCTCTATTATAATCTCAGAGCCAGAAGGTATAGAGGACACTAAAATAACAAGGCTGCTGAATCAACTGAGCAAAGTTCATATGAGCTCGTAGAGACTGAATCAACATGCTTGGAGTCTACACTTGTCTGCACCAGATTCTCTGTGTGAGGGCCAGACAGGATAATCTAAGTCTCGGCAAAATAAAATAGATTAAAATAAAATAAAATAAAATAAAAATAAAAAAGCTCTTTACTGCCTTCAAACATTAGAGTCTAGAGTTTCAATAGTTTACCCTGAGACAATGCCTGAGATTACCTGACCCCCACCCAAGAGCAGATCATTTAAAGGAAATTCCTCAGCATTCCAAGCACTGTAAATAGAAACACCTTCCAACAATTTACCAGGACACCCCTAGACAAACGTCAGCCAATCAGGGGTTCTGAACCTCAGGGACCCCTCACCTTCACCTTTACTACTATAAAAAACCAATTCTACTTGTGCTTGGTGCTCTCCAGAAAATATGTTGGGCATGTGGAGAGACCAAGTTTGCAAACTTGATTAAAATAAAGGCTCTTTGTTTTACATATGGGACACAGTTTCCTTTGTTGGCTTTTGTGGGGACCCACAGATTTGGGCATAACACTCTGCATGTACACTATAGCTTTCAGAATAGTATTTGGTGTGTGAATAAGTTGGTCTTTGATTATTGTGCCATTTCTTGGGACTCTTTTCTTTGTGTTTGTTTGCCTTACTCTATTCCAAATGTGACAGGATTTGCTTCTTCTTATAATATTTTATTTTGTTATATTTTGTTGTTTTCTTAGAAACCTGTTCTTTTATAATGAGAGACAGAGAGAGACTAGATAGGACTAGACAGAAGAACAAGTGTGGGGGAACTGGGTGGAGTAGAGAGAAAAGAAACTATGAACAGGATAAAATGTATGAGAAAATATCTTTTAATAAAAGGAAAAAAATGTTCTAAAATGTTTGGAAAGCTACTATTCAAATTTATAACAAGCATAAAGAAAGAAAGTTAACAACTTAAAGACAGAGTATATGGGATCCTCAACAGATGTTAATGGGATGGACTGAGAAAAGGTATCTGGAAAATAAATAGCTCACTCAATGGAAGAGTGCTGGGAATGGGCTTCAAAACCAGTCTTTATAATCTGTATCTTTTTTCTCAATCTCAATTTGCTAATTTTAATCTATAATTGCCGATAAAATTCAGAAATGTAAATAAATTATTTATCTTCAAAATTATTTTGAAAGAATCCTCACTCAAGCATACAAATTAAGGCTAAATTCTTCTCAGAAGTGGCTAATATACTGAATGTACAAGTTCACTTTCTTCTAGTTCCAATTATAGTCTGCTGTACACATGAAACTTAAATCTCAATTAAAATTTTAAAACTCATTTATAATTGATTTTCATATTACTACCAATTTTTACCTGGTTCTTTTGTTTTAATTTTTGAGGGGTAGAGTTTTTGTTTTTTAATAGAGTGTATTATTGCATAATTATACGTTAGATATTATGATGACCTGAAATAGAGGACAGTCCCCTGCCTTGACCTCCCCTATGGTGAGATTATAGGCTTAAACTAATTTACTTACTTTCTACTTTTGATTCTTCAAAAAAATGAGCAGCACAGATAAACTCTGTAAAACAAGAAAGATATATTATTATAGAATTTCTTTCAGGTACATAATATACTCTACTTACACTCATTTTTGAACTCTCCCTTATCTTTCCCTCATTACCTCAGCCAACCACCATTTTCTCTTAAAGGTTGCCAACATGGCTGGATATCATTGTTTTGTAACCAAAGTTACAGCTGTGCAATGGGTCCTGAATATCTAACCAGTAGCTATATGAATAAAGAGAATGGTAAATAGTTCCCTGATGATAACAGCAATAATGCTATGAAACTTCTTTTCTTATTCTGGAACGACAAAGAACTTGACACATGCTCATCTGATCCTGGAATTTTTAATATCAGTTGTAGTTTTAGAAAACATAAAATTAAAATCTGGAAGTTTATAAAATTACATAGGAGAATCTGAAACACCTTAAGAACTCAGTTAGTTACTATTCTATTCATTTATTTGAGAATGAGAAGAGTAAATTCTGGTATCCTCTTCTTCACATCTATTAATTTTACACTCATAGTTACTCAATATACCTTGTTTCATAATTTTATATATTTAATAATCTTAATGTGCAACCCATTACATTAAAACCAGGGTAAAATTAATTATTAAGGGACATAATTCCTGTCTTACAGTCTAGAATCAGTTCAAATAAATGACCAAAATATTGAAAAATAATAGATGCATTTACTAATATTGGATGAATAAATTAAATAAGTTAAAATAATAATAAATATTAAATAATAATCAGGAACATGCTTGCTAGAAATAAAGCACCCCTTGAATTTCTGTATCTTTTCATCTTTGACTATATTTCTTATCTGTCAGTGATAGTTGTAATAGCTGTTAAAAAAGAAATTTAATCATATATTTAATATTATAACAAAGGGCAAAACAGAACTGAAACCTGCTCAATACCACCAACTGTTTGTATTCTAAGGCCAAGGCAATATCTTTTGTGCTCACGTATAAAAAGAATAAAGTGGCAAGCTGTGAACAATGACCTCCAAAACATCACTACAGTCGATATAATGACAAGTTTCATTAAGTGTTTTTTTTTAAAGTACCCTTCAAATAAGCAAGTGACATAATGTATTATGAGAGTTTAATGATTGTAATTCTGTGCTGAACTAGTCTTTGACCTTAGGTAAATTACTTTCTCCTATGTGATTCATTCTTCTATCAATAAAAGTAAAAAGCTAGAATAGATAATTTCTTTGGCCTTTTCATCTCAAAATATATTTAATACATTTTATATAATTAACTTTCCTAAACTACTAGAGGCTAGACTATATCATCATGTATTCAGTGCAAAGGGGCTGAAGAAACAGTGCACTGAGCAACAATTTTTCAAGCCATTTTTTCCAAATAATCATTTCTTCTAAACACATTTTATTGTAAAGACAGAAACAGAGTTTGGAGATCACCTAGATCACATGCAGAGAGAGAAAGAGACAGAGAGGGGAGGGGATGGAGGGAGGAAGGGAGGCTTACACTATTGTAGTTCTACAGTGTGAGTTGCTCTGCCTCACAATATATGGAAATAAAGGCATGTGTCCACATAGAAACTATACTGGCTCATAGGAACTCACAGAGTCTGAAACAACTTGAGGGAATCTGCATAGGACTGATTAAGTCCCTCTATATACATTTGACGGCCTGACTTTTAACTATGGTAGCAGGGTCCGTTCCTAATTATTTGGATGGCTCTTGAGAGCCTATTATTC
Organism: Arvicola amphibius; assembly: GCF_903992535.2. Taxonomy (NCBI): domain Eukaryota; kingdom Metazoa; phylum Chordata; class Mammalia; order Rodentia; family Cricetidae; genus Arvicola; species Arvicola amphibius. The sequence goes on along the minus strand of NC_052059.1, from coordinate 12,420,523 downwards.
AAACTATATTGCCTTGCTGATCCAGGGGAAGTGCTTAGCCTTTACAAAGCTTGATATGCCACATTTTGTTGGTGCCCATGGGAGGTTTGCCCCTTTCTGAACAGAGACAGAAGAGGAGCAGTTTGAGTGGCGATTGGGTCTGAGGAGAGTTAGAAAATGGGAAGGGAATGAGAGTGGGAGGGATGTAATAATAATACTAATGATGATAATACTAATGATAATAATAATGACAGTGATAATACAGGCATGTGTCATGATTGTCCAGCTCCAACATGTTTCTTAAGCATGAGTTTGCAAAGTCATGGTGTATATTATTAGAGAACAAGGCAGTATATGTGATTTCTGGTTGGCTTTTTGTTGTGGTTATTGTTGTTTGTTTGTTTGTTTTTGAGACAGGCTTCTCTGTAGTTTTGGAGTCTGTTCTCGAACTAGTTCTTGTAGACCCGGCTGACCTAGAATTCACCTGACACTACCTCCTGAGTTCTGGGATTAAAGTTCTGCACAACCACTACCCACCTTCTGATTGGCTTTTGTTTTTGGAAGTTGCAGTTCTATGTGCCCACTAAAGAAAAAGTGAAGCAGAAATGGAGCCTTACATAATATTTCAAAAATGTAACTCTGGCTTTAGGAATAGTTTCTGGGTCACAAAACTGACAAGAATTTATGAAGAGATGAATACATGACTTAGTTTCTGTTTACTAATCACAAAAATAACTTATAATCATAAATTTCCTAAAGTAAAATCTGTTAGAAAATAAGTGCCTTAGAGCTAGACTCAAGAGGAAGTTTGTGTAAAGGTTAGCCAGCATAGAGTCATGGTAATGATAATTTAATGAGCTATTAAATAGAACTTGAGTCCATGTGTTTATAATCATTATTTGTACAAAGTAAGAGTAAACCTCACCTCATCATATACATCATGTGTGAAAAATATTGCTGTATAGAGAAAAAGGCTAATAAATAAATAAAAGAAGAAATCTGAAATTACCAGAAATCAGAAATTAACCTCTGATATTAAAGGGACCCAGGGACTTTTACATCTTTTACCACTTGAAGGGTATAAGGTTGAAAGACATATAGATATACAAGGTGAAGATATACAAGAAGTAAAGATTTAAAACATTTTAAAAGGGATGTAGAAAAGTCCAAATATCCAGACTCACAATTCAGGGTAGCTAAAGGATCAGAACAACACAAGGGATAATGCTTGAGTGAATTTGAGTGAGGTAGAATATTTTGGGCAACTTTTAAAGCAAGATTGGTTAATGCCAAGAGTATATTTGGTTCCCACACAGTTGTATATATACTGTTATACTGAATATATATATATATCACTAATATAACTACAATTATTTACTAATATATAGTATAAACACATATAATTCTATATACATAATTCTTATCCCTTTAACTTGTTTAATGTTTAAAGAAAAATTTCTTATGGATTCTTCTGATATTATCCTCTATAGGTATTACTTTCGGGTTTTCAACACAACGTGAAACAATAATTAATATTTTAATTTTGCTGAATTTATAGTCCTGTTGTCTTTCAAGTCACTAATTTGAATAAAAAAGTTCTTCATGTTTCTAAATATTTTATTTTTTTCCTAAGTACAAATCAGAATTCATGTTATGGACTCAACACCAAAGATGGATCAATGATCACTTTCTAATATTTTCCTTGAAACATCTATCTCTCTATATAAATGATGACATATTTTATTTAATTAATTATATTTTTAATGGTGAGATATAATTAAAGATCTGATAAGCATGACAAGAAAAATACAGACAGGAAATAAAATGCTGAAATTTATTTGTGACTAAGTCTTATAAATTATTTCTAGATTAGGACTTTTTATATTAAGAAACTGTGTCATTTAGTATGTATTAGTAATTAGTAGAATTCATCTTGCCTTTGATTTACTTTTGAAAGTCTTTGAGAAATACTTATAAGCTTCTAAAACACAACACACCAAAAATATGTCACAAACTTTAAAGCAATATAAAAACTTTAGTGATTTGAAATTAATGATAGGCAAAGTGTGTCAAAAATGTCCAATTTGACAATATTTAAATCTTTCATCTGTTCTTTTATCAACATACAGAAATAGGTAAAATGAATATGTAAACATTATTTTAAAAATAATTTGCAAAGCATTTCATTCATTTAAAAAAAGAAATAATATTAATTCAACATATACAATGAAGTGAAGCAATAAGAACTTGAGAGAGTTTAGGCTTCCTATGGGAATGTGTGATATTATTGATGTTTCAAATCCAGATTGCTTTACTTCATAACCAGAGAAAATATTATTACCAAAGCCCTCTTGGGGGATTAAGAGTGTATGTTTCTCAAGGTTTCTAACACTTTTCCCTTCATTTTTACTTTTTATGTATTTGTTGTAATGTAAAAAAAACCACAATGTTCTTTTAAATTACCTTGACAAGATTTATAGGTAAATTTACATGGCTCATATATTCTCTTGATTATTTGCCATAGATCAATGTTTCTATTTGATATTTTCTTACATTTCTTTTTTCACAAAACTGTCAAAGATTAAAAAAGAATATAATATAATTTTTATTGGACAGCTTGGTAAGACGAAATTTAAATTCTATTATGTCAGACAGGATAACAACAACTGCTTGCTTCTTGGTCCTTCTTTTTTAGAGTACAGTGTTCATCAGTTTACTCTAAGAAAGTAACTATCTTTCAAGATAAGATGTTTCTTTTAGGCAACAAATAATTGACTCTTACTTCTTGATCCATATAGTCAGACTACATCTTTTGACTGAAGAATTGAGGGTGTTAATATTGAAAATCATTATTGCAGGATGTGTGTTTATATGGCCATTGTGTTGTTGATTTGGGGACTGATATTTATCTTCTCGTTGGTACTTTATGTTTGGTTTGTTAAGGTATTATATTTATTTCTACAGCTTCTTGGCTATGTTCTTTGCTATTTCTAGCATGTATTATTGCATCCTATATTGTCTTTAGGCTTGGGTTGTTAGATATAATTATTTTAGGTGTATTAAAGAAAAGGATTTTTTAATATTTTTTTTTCCTGTGGAGGAAGGGGAGGAAGGATGCAAGGATCCAGAAAGGTCAATGACACCACAACAAGAGCCACAGAATCAACAAACCTGTAATAACTGGGAGTCACTGAGACTGAACTGACAATCAGGGAGTCTGAATGTGTCTAACCTCAACCCTTTATGTACATATTATATTTTTGTACTAGGTATTTTGTGATGTTCATAACAGAGGGAGCAGGGCATGTTTCAGATGTTTCTGTCTGCTTTGGGGACACTTTTGTACCTACTGGGTTGTCTTGTCCAGACTTAATTTTAGGAAAAGTGACTAGTTTTAGTGCGACTTGAAAAGCCATGTTTGTTTGATATTTCTGGGATGCCTGCCCTTTTCTGAAAGAAAATGGAGGATAAGTAAGAGGTAACCCAGTCCCAGAAGGAAAATGTTTCTTTATAGAACAATACTTATCAGTTTTCACCATGTAGTATCAAATTGCATGTTCTTAAGTATAAGATAGAAAACATGCTTCTAATCTTTGAGGCTCAATGTCACTGACTGACTTTCTTGAATTTTACTGAATTTGAATTTTACTTTTTTTCAAAGTACCTGCAACTGTTCACTGTCAATAATGAAATAAATCAGCTGTAAGAAAACGCTGTAGCACACACAATTTAAAAAAAATCTTTTCTTTTTATCTCTATTCAAAAATATGTTTGAGAATATGAATATCAAAAACAAAGCAAATGGCTGGGGCTAATGACATTATTGTGATAGCCCTGTATCTTTAATTTTAGAGTACTAAATTGGCATCTCTCATCCTGAAAGACAAGGTGCTAACACCTACATGGACACACAATTTGGTAACATGATAGGAATCTGAATAGTCTATAAATGAATAAAGAATTGAAAGTAACACTTACTGACTTTGAAACCACCACTCGATGATAATTAGGGATCTGCTTCCAGCAATCATATAATGATGATGTAGACATTTATGGAATGTGACACATATTTTCACCTTAGATTGATATATGAAGATGACAACAGTGTCTCAGAAATATAATTTTATATTTCTAATCCCTAATAAACCATTCAGCATATTCCCATGTAGCATACTCTCAATATTAGTTTTCTTTTAATATCACAGCAGTTGCTTTTTCAATTATAAAAGTTATCTTTTAATATAGAAAATATTTTATTTCCCTAGATACTGTAATACAGAGGCATAAATAATTTCAACATTAATACAAAACATTTATTGAACCACACTATGGGCAATACTTATATGTGACAGGTACTTAACAGTGATGGATTTGATCCTACAGGAAGTTAATTAAGTTATTCAAGGCACTCGGTTTCTATTTGGAAAGTTTCCCTAAAAGCTCTCTTGCAATAGCTAATTGTACTTCTATTTTATATTACTTGACAGCCATGGTTGATGTCTGTTCTGCACCTGATTTCCCACTGCGTGGATCACAAAGATAATTCTTCGGACTTACAGCAAATTTATCTTTATAATTGCTAGTAGGCTAAGGCAGCATTCTGATGACAGAAACCAATGCTTTTCAGGGAAATATATTCCAGTATTTGTACAACAATAGTTTAGAAGTACAGTAAGATGCCATAGATTTATGTAAAAATACTGAATTATTGTAAGTAAAACACAACACCAAGGAAACAGCAATGGAACCAAGTGTCCAACATTCAAGCACACAGCCTACCACTGACCTCATATTGCCTTTCTTATGCTTTAGATTTCAATTACTACAGAACGTCCTGTCCTATTCTTCAGTATTTCTAGGATATTACTTATATAGGATTTAAATTGCATCTGTTTTTGATTAAAGTAGTTTCTTCCAAAGAAACTAAAGCCCTTCCCTTAGTGCAAGTACTACCAATAACACAAATTGAGCTCTTACAGATACTCAGTTCCATGTGAAGTAGCCCAAAATGACTATGTCTATATAGCTGTGCACATTAGTTTTTTCTTAAACCTTCTAACCAAGAAATGCATCAACTAACATTTTTTCATTTATGAGTGTCATTTTTGTGTAGCTGGATTTTATACCTTCAATGTCTGTATTCCTTTCCATTATTCCATCTTCTGGTGTTGAATATCCCATGAGCTTAACCATTTAAATTTATGAGTGCTAGCCTTACATCTCTAATCCAGATGTTTTTATAGACAACATATTAATTATTCTTTACCTGTGTGCATATTTCAGCCTAACGGCAAACCAACAGGAATCTCATTTTCTTTGCTAAACTCAATTTAGTCAATGATAAAATTGTTGTTACTTAGATTCAATATAGCGTCAACTTTGTCCATTGTGTCTCTATTTGCAAATCACAGTTAAGGAAAACTTTATGATCAAGATTTTAAAATTGATTATTTCAGCCTTTATTGTTGTTACCATACTTTTGCATGTATCGATTAACACACTCTATGGTTAGACAAATAAAACACTTTCTATTTATTTATTTATTTATTTTAACTTCATTAACTGTTAAAAATCAAGCTAGGTAGATAGTAAGGGATTATACATATCAATATTATTTTACTTACTGAAAAACTCAGATGCCTTTCCAAATACTCGATAACCTAAGAGTTAACAGTGGATATTTGTTTAAAGAAAAAATAAAATAATTTCAAATTCTTTTCTAATTATGCTATTTGACTTCAACCTGTTTCAAATATTTCTTTGAAAATGCATTCATGATATTGAATTATTACTTTTTATTCAAAGATTGTACAAAGTTCAAGAATGACTTATGTAATTTGGAAATTCATATTCTGTGTGCTTCTAATACTTCACTCCAAAGGAACCTTTTTATTTCTTTGCAGCAAATGGGAACACTCCATTAACTGATATATTTATTGCTATCACAATTTAACTTCATTCATTTTAGTCTCTTTTTCAACTGGATTTACCCACTAATTTTCAAGTCTTTGGGGATATAACCTAAGGTGATAGTTGCCTTAATTCTAGTAGATAATTGGACGGTTTAGTGTAATAGTAATTAATTTAATTTATATTCTATTTTAAAATTTCTTTCTGGTAAACCTTACATATTCCTACATTTGCCTATTTATGTAGCCATGCTTATTTATGATTCAACACAAGCATGCAGTTCATAAATGTGACTTACTTCTTTCAATAAATTTTTCCATATTATGAGTAAAGGGACATCTGGATAGCACTCAAAGGAGTCAATTTTCAGCATTATATTCTCTAAATTATGGGCTTGGTTTTCTGACTCAATCTGTGTTAGAAAAAAAATGCCCCTGAGTGTTATTAAAAAAGACAAAGTACTGGTGTCGGTGTCATTCTAGCAGAATGCTGGTATAAGCAGCAGCTATGACACAATGAAAGTGGATCTGGCAATAAGGCATGAGCCATTGCAATTGCATTTGAGAGTAAACCATTCCAGTAACTTCTGTTCATTTGCAGTGGACAATATGGAAACCAATGGAAGAGGACATTCCATGACAGCAGAGAAATTCAGAAAGTTTTGAAGCCATATAAGCATATCTCATTCATGACTTCAGTGTTTTGTTTTCTGAAAGCGATGACTGCCCTGAAGTTCACTACTCCCCCTTGCTTTTAGGAAATCTCACATAATTAGTGTGAAGTTGCTAACTAAGATTTTCAACCAACATTATTGGCAGCAAATATTTGAGAATAAATATCTCTCAGATATGAGTCTACTAAAACACCCACATTGACTCTATCTTAAGCAATCAACAACACGTGTGTGATTGAACTTCTGTACAAACTATTTCCATCTTAGTAGTCTGAAGACAAAGTTAACCTCTCCATGCAATTGAAGATTACAAGTTATGGCAAAAGAAGATTTTTAAAATATTTATATTTATATTATAGTCTTGAATCTAATATAACACTACACTAGAAAACCACATGACTTTTCACCATAGTAATCATGAAGTGGTTTCCTGATATAAGATAGCACATTCCAAGCAGAATTTGTACTTCTCTTAGTGAGTTAGCTATAATTACTAATTAAAATTTTAACTGAGTATATTGCTAATTAAATGCCAAGGTTAAATTATTTTACTTCTTTTCATCTATTAATGTTGAAAGAAATTAAGTCATAAATATGGCAATCTTCAGGAAAGTCATTGTTGTGTATATTGTATGGGTACATTGTTATGTGTTGCTTGAGCCCACTGGGAAGCTTGCTCTGGAAGTAGGGTGACCTATTTCCCTAATTTTAGTTGCAAGCATGTTTAAAAGTATTCTCCAATGCCTCTTCTCTAAACATGAATTGCCCTTCTGGCTTTGTGACCAGGAGAGAAGAGAATTGCAAAGCTGAATGTAGGAAAAATACTGTGCCCTTGCAGTCACCTAGCTGATAAGCTAGTTACGTCAGTTCATCTTATGATATAACTCACTTATTGAAGGAAATGGAAGCTGGAACTTCAGCTATGAAAAGGTCATCCATTAAGGTAAGTCTCAGGGGAATAGTTGACTACTTAATTATGTGTTTACTATTTGTCATTTTCCCTTTTACTTTATTTTGCTACATACAAAGCAAGTTTAATAATTCAAAACTGAAATATGGCTACTGTAGACTTTTATATTCTTTTATCTGGCCTTTCCTTGTAGATATTAACATGTATATGGACATATGTAGACACATATGGATTTATTTTCGAGAAGTAAGTATCAGTTAACTCCTTATGTCTGAGTCTATACTATTACTTTTCATTTTGATCATTTTGACAGAAGAAAAATACAGTTTCAAGTACTAATATTTATTTTTCATTATTTCTATGCAAGTATTTTTGATATTTTATTTTAATTATAATCTTTCTCACTCCAAGATCTCCATATATCCCTTCCCACTTTCCTTCAAATTTATGGTTTCTTTTTCACTAATCATTGTTGAAAGTATATATGTATATGCTTATATACATATATATGTATATATATTTATTTTATGTATATATTTTTAAATATAACCTGCTCATTTGGACTACTATTACTTGAAAATAAGTTTTTATGATTGACCAACAACTCGAAAACCAATTGGTCTACTCTTTGCTGGGAAATACCACCTCTTCTGCTCCCAACTTTATTCTGTTGCTTGTTCTTTGTGTAGGGTTGAGTCTTTGTAGGCTCTTCCTTATCAAATTGGGCATGTCTGTTGTTCTTGTTCTTGTTCAACTTATGTTAAGATAGTAATGAAGTTAAGACTTCCTGCCTGGAACTGCTAATATGTTATTTTCTCTAGCAGGTGTTTTTATTTTTTTCATTTTGAGCCATTAACAGGCTCAAAAACATGACATGGAAACTTATTATTCATTAGAAATATTCAAGCTAGCTTACATTTGTTTCTAGACAGCTCTTTTAACTTAAATTAACATGTTTCTCTTTATCTACCTTTTGCTTTGGGATGCTTTTCCCTTTTATCTTTTGTATAACGTGTCTTTACTGCTTTTTCTGTCTAGATAACTACTGATTACCTGGCTTCTTGCTCCAAGCCTATCCCTGTCTTTCTCCCTTCTCATCTCTGTCTTCTCTCATTCTTCTTCCAAGCCTAGAATTCTCCTACTTAGACTTTCCTGTTTCCAGACCCATCTACCTCTCTCTCCCCTCTCTTGTCTTTTTTTTTGTAATCATTTAGTTTTTATTAGACGAATCAGGTGCCTTAGGCAGGCAGGGTGAAACAAATGCCACACATCTTTACATAATTAAAGAAACTTCCTTACATCGTCAAAAATGAAGCATAAAAATATAACACACCTTTACAAAGTTAAAGTAATATTTCCTAGCATAAACAAATGTAGCACATCTTTACATAATTAACTTTCCACAACAAATTTTCTTAATTTAGGTGCTTTCTTCTAAGAGAAAATACTCTCTGCCCATAGTCCACTTCAACTTCTAAATTTTTCTCTATTCAGCAGACAGAGAAGAGTATATTCTGCAATTCATAACCCCCTTACCCTTAAGTTAACCATTCTTGGTCTGTATTTGTGCATTTGACTGCAACATTGTCAGTGCATCACAATGATAATGATATTTACATATTGTCTTTTAGACTAAGTTCTTGGGGACACAAATTAGGTTTTATCTATTATTTCAGCTAACAAAATCATTGAAAGATATCCTTATTCTTTTCATTATTCTTTTTTTTCCTTCTCACTGCCTAGAATCATTCAGAAAATAGTGCTAAAAAGCATTCAGTACTTTCATGTTATCAACCTAACTAAATTAAAGTGTCAGCTTGTTGTTCTTTTTTTTTTTGGTTTTTTGAGACAGGGTTTACCCTGTAGTTTCTAGAGCCTGTCCTGGAACTAGCTCTTGTAGACCAGGCTGGCCTCGAACTCAGAGATCCGCCTGCCTCTGCCTCCCAAGTGCTGGGATTAAAGGCGTGCGCCACCACCGCCCGGCTCAGCTTGTTGTTCTTAAATCTAATCTATGGACCCAATTTGTGGTTCCTTTGTGTTCAGGAGCTTCAAATTCTCCATACCTTTAAGCATTACCTACCATTTCCCCCCAGTTGCTATGTGTGGCCATTGCAACATGGAAGATTTATGCTTTATTTAAAATGAGACCAGTTTGCGTTATTTTTTCTCTTTCCTCCAAGTTGGTATAGAGTTTCAGTCTCCTCACTGATGTCTCAGTGAATAATATGCCTGTTTAGCACACATGAATTTTTAGGTTCCATCTTAGCACATTATAAATTTAGTCTGTTGGTATAGGCTTGCAAACCCATTTATTGGGAGGCAACTTCAAGAAAATCAAATGTTTATGGTCATTCTTGACTACATAGGTAGTTTAGGAACAACCTAGGTTAAATAAAACCTTATCTCTAAATAAAAACACAAACATAGAACTTGATTTACACTTGCCATTTTCATACACTTTTAGCAGTAAGAGTAGGCAGTGTTTTAAAAGCATTATTTTCTGATTTTTATAAATATTTAAAAATTATAGTTTTGTCACAATTATGTAATTTGATGTAATGCACAACAACACTAGACATTTCCACATATTTATTCAGCTTTGGGGTTACATCAACATGACACTTAATATCATATTCAATTGCTATTGAATACATAGATAGTCATTATCCTAGAAATGATTGTTGATGGAAAAGAGATTTTATGGCATCTGGTATAAAGGTAAAGTATAATATGTGAATGAATTAATATGTATTTATGGAAATGAATTAACAAGTATATGATATTGCAGCATGTGTATACCACCCATAATTACTGACTTAACTTCTATTTATTGTTTTCATTCTCTTTATGTATGGAATCTATCAGTTTACTCAAATTGAGCTCCTGTAATTCCTTAACTCTTGGTGGTTCCTTGTTGGGAGCATCCCTACTCCTGTGTTAGTATTTGCATTGCTTTTGTACTCTTTTATGTGAATGTAGGTAGCCATGGTGCTGTGAAAGCAATCTTTGCCCTCCATTATATTCACAGAGATTCCATTGACTGACAATATTCTACCATCATCAAAACAATAAAGCACAAAAAACTTCCATCTGCTGGTCAGAATACCATCCTTTCTTTCTGAACTCCATTCTAGTTGATCATTAAATGAATACAGCATCATTAACCTTCATTCCTACAAACTTATCTTTGAGTGGCTTAGACAGATATTTTCCCTTTCTAATAAAATTTGCATACTTTTTAAATGGGAGGTACTTAAGTCCATTTCTTGGTAGTAAATCAATTCATTTTTATCATAGTCAACTCATTAGGAACAAGAGATGCATTACAAACAACTAATAGCTACAGAGAAAGGAAGAATCAGTCTTCTCTAGGAACAAGGTACTAATAATAGGTTAACCAATCCCAAGTATTCGGCTATAAAGACATACATATACAAACAAATCTAAATGGGCTTAGCAAGCTGTATCTTTATATCCATATTCTTAGCACACACATGTATTTATATGCATATACATTAACTTTACATAATTAATTTTGGTACATAATTTTATTTTTATTTCAAGAGCTATGATTGTTTTCAGGTTTATTTAAAAATTTTCTAAACTGTTTCACATGTGACTTATTCATTTGGCCACTTTTTAGCCATTCTAGTGTTTGTTGTGTGTTCTAGTTAAGAACCTATTTCTGTGACTAATATCAGGATTAAAGGAAAATTCAGTGAAAATAAGTTTTATTTTCATTTACAGTGTATAGTCAAGGCAGGAATACAAGCAAGAGCTTGATCAGAAACCATGGAAAAATTCTACGTGCTGGAAACTACAGGGTCATGTCTAGCTGGCATTAGATATTTTCCTGGAAGACAGTTTCATGGAACATTACAGCTGTTTTGCTGAAACATGTCAGTTATCAGTCAATATAGTCTCACACAGATGTGCTCATAGGTCTATGTGATACAAGAAATTATTCATTTTTGACTCCCATATCTGGTAATACTAGGGTATGTCAAGTTGACAGTTAATGCTAACTTGGACACTGTGTTTTGTATGCATAGTGATAATGTAAGGAGAATAGTCTGAAGCAAGACTGAATTTTAGAAAATATTTCTTTTCAAGTAGTTTACATGTTTGTTTCTTTCAGGATTAACACATCTACTGATGATATGACTAATCCTTAGAATATATAAACAGTTTATGGTTGAGTTAATAGATACTTACTCAAAGAGACTATTCTTTTTATGAGACTCAATTAATGAATTACATTCTTACCTCTACATGAATGTGTTCATAAATCAAATGCTTTTATTTTAAACATTACTTGTAAATAGTTATTAGAATTCCATGAGAAAGCTGTAGCTCTTTAGGAAAGAGTGCTTGTTATTTTTGCACAGGACTGGAGTCTGGCTCCAACACCCACATAAAGAAGCTCTCAACTGTCTGTAACTCCAGCAACACAGCATCTGATGCCCTCTGTAGATATGATTCAGCCTATGTTCATACACACACACAAACACACACGCACACACACAAGTTCACGTAAACACAGAGATAAATTAAAGAAATTAAAACTAAAAAGCATGAAACATTTGAAAATGTTGTATGTAAATCAAACAGGTATGAAATTTTTTATGAATTTTTTATTATATTATATTATAGTTGTCAGTGACGTCTGTTCTGATGACTGTGTATCTCACTTTCATTTTACAATGTCAACAGTAACAATAGACAAAATAAGATATTTCATAAAATAGAGCAACAGAAAAATTCAAAAACACCAAATTCCAAACATGAAAGTTATATTTTAGGGTCTACTTTCCATGAAAGACAAGTTGATATACTTATTAAAATAGCATTCCAAATTCATAAACAATTTTTATAATGCTAATTTTAGAGGAAATACATGAGGTTCATGTGTAATAATGTCCTTGGATGATATCAAAACTGGTATTACATGTATGGGAAAATTATGCACACACATATATGTATGTATATATGTGTATGTGTGTGCGCATGTATATTCAAAAATTGATTGAATTTTAATTACATTTTTATATATTTAAAACTCAGACCACACATTTACTTCAAATCTGAAACAAGGAGATAGAAGATATTTGAGCCTGTGATTTCACTGTGTTTTTGTGGTTACCAGTTTTGTAACTAAAGCTATAGAAATGTTCCTTTGTGTATATCCAAGTATTGTATCCTAAAGATTTGAAATCCAGTAAATTGTGTATTGCTCATCAATCTCAAGCTTTCTATAGAATATAAGAACTAGTTAAATTAAATGTTTTTGAGTGCATGAGTAATGCCTGTGACCGTGATCCTAGTAGTAATGTCATTTTTATGACATTACTTAATTACAATTTTTTTTACTTAAATTTTTGATATGTGAAGTTTTATTTCTAATTTCAGCAAACTAAACTTTGATTATTTTATGGTATAAATTTGGATATAATTTAAAATTATCACCTGCATACTCTGGGCAAAATGTTTCCCTTTTCTTCTAATTCTAATACTTGTTAATATTACCAGCTATAGCCCTATTCCCATTGTGCTTTCGTTGTTCCTTCCATCCTGAACTTTCTCCATATTTCAAGTGTGACAGATCCCACTTCTCTTCTTTTATTTTTTTAATTGTTCCACTGAATATAACTATAGTTGTATGCATGAGTGGCAGTCATTCACTGAAGCTAACTTACCAGTGGCTACACCACTGAAAAGAGTATCAGTTCCTCCTTTAGCCCCGATTAACTTCCTAAAGCCCCCCAATGATAGAGAAGTGTGTCCTCATGAGCCCCTTCTTCATTCACGATTTCAGGGTGGCGGGTCGGCTTTTCAGCTGGTGCTGTGCAGGGCATCACAGTCACTGTGGTCTCAGGATTGAAACTTTGTGTGCTATCTAGGAAGTTGTTCACAGTACTCCTACCAGATGTTTTCCTTTTTTTTCCAGTTTATTTATTTTTTATTAAAAATTGCCATCTCCTCCCCTCCTCCTGCCCCTTCCCTCCCCTCCCCTCCACCCACACCCCCACTCCCTCCCTCTTGAGGCCAAACATCCATCAGGGTTCTCTACACTATGTTGAGACCAAGGTCCTCCCAACTCCCTCCAGGTCCAGGAAGGTGAGCAACCAAACTGACAAGGCTCACACAGAGCCCGTCCATGTCGTAGAGACCAAGCCCATCGCCATTGTCCTTGGCTCCTCGTTCAGCCTCCACCATCAGCCACCCTCAGAGAGTCCGATTTGGTCGCATGTTCCATCAGTCCCATTCCAAGTGGACTTGGTGGTCTCCCATTAGTTCTGTCCTGCCGTCTCAGTGGGTGAACGCATCCCTCATGGTTCTGACTTTCTTTCTCATGATCTCTCTCCTTCTGCTCCTCATCAGAACTTTGGGAGCTCAGTCCGGTGCTCCAATGTGGGGCTCTGTCTCTATCTCCATCCATCGCCAGGTGAAGGTTAAGGCTCACAGTGAGCCCGTCCATGCTGTAGAGTTCACATTCATTGCCGTTGTCCTTGGTTTCTCAGTCCTCCTCCACCGTCAGCCACATTCAGAGAGCCCGGTTTGGTCCCCTGTTCCATCAGTTCCATTCCAACTGGACTTGGTGGTCTCCCGTTAGATCTGTCCCACCGTCTCAATGGGTAAACGCACTCCTCACGGTCCTGACTTCCTTGCTCATGATCTCCCTCCTTTTGCTCCTCATCGGGACCTTGGGAGCTCAGTCCGGTGCTCCTATGTGGGGCTCTGTCATTTTCTCCATCCAATGCCAGGTGCAGGCCCAAAAAGATGAACATGGGATGTACTCACTCATAATTGGGTTCTAGCCATAAATAAAGGACATCGAGCCTATAATTCGTAAAAATCCTAGAGAAGCTATATAAGAAGGTGAACCCAAAGAAAAACATATAGTTATCCTCCTGGATACTGGAAGTAGACAAGATTGCCGGACAAAAAATGGGAACATAAGGGTGGGGTGGGATGGGGGGAGGGGGGATGGGGTGAGAAAAGTGTGAAGTGGAGGATGGGAAGAGCTTGGGGGAATAGGATGGTTGGGATATAGGAAGGGTGGATATAGGAACAAGGAATTATATATCTTACTTAAGGGAGCCATTCTAGGGATGGCAGAGACTTGACTCCAGAGGGGTTCCCAGGTGTCCAGAGGACGCCCCCAGCTAGGTCCTTGGGCAGCTGAGGAGAGGGTGCCAGAAAGGTCCAGATCCTATTGCCATACTCATGAATATCTTGCATATCACCAATATGGTTTTATATACATTTTCTGATGTGAATATAATATGTCAGGGAAGTCCCGGAGGTTGCTATGCTTTACTTGTCAGGGAAGACTGTACTGCAGTAAAATGCTGTATATTGTTTCTTGTCTCCGCAGTCTGTCCAAATCCATAGAAAGCCATGATGTGCAGCTTCTAAAGCATCTTTGCCACCTGGAGTTGGTTGATACATTCTATGTCTCTATCTCAATTATCGTATCACCAGGGAGAAAGCCCTTTGGTAATCCTGAGTTGCTTCCATTTCCGTTCAGCAAACTGAACACTTGCTGAGTGAAAATAAGAGGCACTTATCATGTTATGAACTTCTTCAACATAATTAGTCACATTATAATGTGATATATTTCAGCAAGTCTTTGGGGAACTGAAGAACTACTAGGAGAAATGGCTAAAGCCAACAGTCTGCCTCCTTTGCAGGATACATTTTGAGAACATACTCCACTGCATCCCATTTCCTTGACATTCCACTCAGACTCTCATATTTCTATGCATTCTAGGATAATTGCACTATATGTTATTGCAGTACTAACATGAGAAGATACTTCCTTTTAGGAACTTCTTTTAGTATTGGCAATGTAACTGACATTTTGCAATCACCATTATATTTAACATATCAAGTAGCTTGAAATGCTGCCTGTGTGGCAAGCTTTCTTTAATTACAACACTTAAATCTGTAATAGGAATATTCCTCAATAATATAGTCATGTTGCTTACAAAATTGACTGATATGATTTCTTATCACATAATTATCATACAATTTCAAAGAGAGTTATTTCCTCATAGAAACCTGATGTTCTTAGGTACTTAAAAAAGAAGTCATTATATTCTTTAAAGTGTTATAAGTAAAAAAGGGGTTGAGAAACAGCCCCATATTTCATAGCTCATCTTTCTTTCTGAGAACTATTTTAAGGTGCTCTCTGAAAGATCCCATGTTCATAACTTAGTTCCAAGATGCTTAATCACTGGCAGTTTCCCTCAGCAACCTAACAATAGATTCTTGATCAGAGGAGAAAGTATAATCAATACATAATATTATTCAATAATAACCCAAAATTTATAAAACATAACTAATAATGATCATTTAAAATGCTATCAGATATTCCTTTTGATTTAAATAGTTCCAAATCAAAAGATTACTATTTTTAGAGCATAACAATAAGAAGTAGGTTAAATGGAAAACTAATTCTACCTAGGAGCTCACCAGTGGTTAAGCCTTTGTAATTTTTTTTTGCTTCCTAATGCACGTGTTAATAGGAATCACACTGATTATACTAAATATGTAGCGGGACTTGTGTGAGGAGTAGAATTGTAGACGAGAATGCATCATTTTTTCTCTTTTTTGTATTTTATAAACCTTTTAATTTCAGAAAAGTTGGACCATATCTGTCTCCCAGATCGTACCGTCAATTCTGCCACCTGAGATTACGGGCCCTTACCACACACTTCCTCCAAGAAGAACAAACCTCCTATATTTACCTAAGCAGTGCCACCAAATAGAATAGCATATTTTATTGGCAAGAACACACAGGTGAGAGTGCTTGTGAAGAATGGGAGAGACTATCCTCCAAGGAACGCAAGTAATATTCCACGTTTAGTAGCCAAACTAAAAAAACATAGGAAAAAACAGAGCACTTATGTATGTACTTGCATATTATTATTATAATTTAAAGCATGGGAATTTAGCATGATAACAATTAATGTAGCATATTAAGCTTGTTTTTGGAGCTTTTGTCGGTAATTTATCTATATTCTTTTAATTTAGCTTTAATTTTTTCACTATAGACATTGCTAAAATATCTCTAAGATTTTTAGAATATTTTCTTTGCCATGAAGCAGTTCTCTACATGGTTATGTTTTGTATATTACATTGTAACCTGACTCTATTTTGTCTTATTATATTGGCATGTTGTTTTACTTTATTTTAACTTAAAAACCTTTTTTAAAAAATTTAAATAGCATTTTTTCATTTATTTTACATACTATCTCCCCTCTGTCTGCTCCTCCCATCCCTCCCCTTTCCCATCTACCCGCTCTTCATCCACTCCTTCTCCATCTCCACTCAGAAAGAGACGAGCCTCCTATGCACTTACACAAAGCATGTGCATCATGTTGAAGCAGGACCAAGCTCGTCCCCATCTAGCTGGAACAGTCCATCCTCCCTTTCTTCTCCAAGATTCTAGGAGCTCAGCACAGTGCTTGTCAGAGCAAATTCTGATTTTATAATAGACTGAATGTAAATTTTGCAATTTAAAATACACTGAAATTTTAAATGGGGCCCCTGTAAAGAAATCTTTCTTGTATGCATTGGTGCCCACTCTTTCTGTTTAGTTTCTATGTTGCTGTCAAGAGGATGTACACCTAAAATTGATGATTTATTGTTTCATTTTCTTCTGTATTACAAATTTTCAAAAATACCCATAGGAGCAGAGCCTAAAGATGAGACTGTCAGCTTTTGAGTACTCATGAACTGACATAGACTTGTGTGCTTGTCTAAATAATAAATTTATAAAACAACAATAGAAATTACCTAGCAGGAAACTGCAACATGCTTTCATTTTGGATTTACTATTGTTATTGTTGCTGTTACAAATTTTACTAGGTGGATTGCTTAGCATGGTTAGTCTCAAAGCAGAAATCCACCTGCCTCAACTTTTTTAGTTGTGGGATAATAGGTCTCTCCATCCACACACAGCTTTCAAATTGTTCTGGTTATATTAGTGTTATATTTTGAAATGTTGAATACATGTCTTAGTTACTATGAATCAATGTTATCACCACTCAAATAATCAATTATGCCTAGCAAACATAAATCACACACTATTTACAATTATATTAGGAACTAAAAAGAAAAAAAAAGTGAAGAGAACAACCAGAAGTAATGATTGTAAGGAACAACATTCACATCCCAGTGAAATCTCAAGCCAGACAAAAGCCGCATCTCTAGCTGTGTGGCTACTAGCAATTGAAAACTGTTGTAAATGAGCATTGTAGTTTTACAGTAAGGGCGTGCCCTGTGGCAAATGTACACATTTTTATCTGTGGGTACACATCAATGAGTACACGGGCCCCAGAGATCAGACCGAATATGCTTAATGAAGAATTATGGCACAAAGTTGTCTGGCTGAGAAAAAATGTGGGGATTTTGAAGCAGTTGGGTAAGGGGGATCAAATCTGCTTAAAGGACATTTTATGAAATTTGAAAAGAATAATAATTCTTTAAAGCAATTTAAAAAAATAATGGACAACCAGAAAATCATTCAAAAAGATAAATAGGATTAAAAATCAACAATTACATGCTGGGCATGATACACTGCATCCTACACAGGTCAGTATTTCTTTAAAAAGGATCTGAACACAGAAGACAAACTAATGAAAAGTTGGATAATGTGTACCCAAGAGTACTAAAGTACTTTATATATCTATCCCTAAAGGAGGTAGAGAAGCATAATAAAGCATTATTTTAGAAAAGATACTATAAGGGAGTGAAATTTAGATCATTAAAGTCAGAATGGATCTGAGTGCTTATAATTCAAATGTCCCATTTATATAGTGTGTTAAATTTAGCCAGATTGTTTGAGCTGTGCTATCAAACTAAAACTCTCCTTGGAGGTCTGTATATTTTTTCATACTCTTTTTATTCCCACTTCTTTTGTCAAATGTCCTTCTGTTGTTAAAAACTATCTGCCTTCCTTTTGTTTTCTCCTTTTCCTTTTAAAGAGAGTTCTATCTGGAGATGCAGTTAAAAATAATTTGAATATGAAATGCCACAGCACAGAAGTATGTTTTCCTCTTCTATAGCTTTTCTTGGAAACATCATGACACAATATAAAAATAAAATTATTTGTGGCTAGCTCTTTTTGTAAGCTGAGTAAGAATGTAATATATGTGTATATGTATATGCATCTAAATGTGTATTTAAATATGTATATACATATATACAATATTATATTCCTAAAAATAGAAAATTTATATGCCTTCATATTAGCACAATGTCTTTGAAGCATGCAAATTTATTATTGTGAATATGTGAAGAAGGGGAAATTTCATGGATGATATGAAGTGGTCATATGAAAGTGTTTCTTTTTTTGTCTTAGTTTTACCTATGTTTTACAAAGACCAGAAATGAATATGTTATTACAAGATACAAACAAAATTGAGTAAGCAGTAACTTATTTTGCATTTTATATATTAGAAATTCCTAAATATTTTCACATGTCCTATATACAGTAAAAAGATAAAATACTTTATAAACTTTAAATATTGATTTAAATATTTATTATTCAGCTCAGTTTTATTTCTACCTAGGAAATCCAATGTTATCACATAATATGAATCAATAGTTTTGATATTAATTTACAGAATAATTTTTCCATGACACAATATACTTCATGTTATATCTGGAGATATACATAAAGAAATTGTCTTAGCAGAAATACTTCCTCCAATTATGCAGATAGTAATTGAAAACAAAATTAAATGTGACTTCTTTCTTGCCTACACTGTTGTCTTCTGGATATTTCTTGCATCGTTACACCTCATCTACTTTACAAGAATATGAGCTGGCTTATAGCTTTTAGAATCATGCAGGGTTTTCATATTAGTACAAACTTGAAATTTTAATTCAACAAACCACAAACATTTGAATATACTAATGGCTAATGTTTTTGGCACTAACAGCTATATCCTGTTAGCCATTCCTTCTAGAAGCTTTTTTCTTTCAAATTTACACTATTACTTCTCAGCTTCCTTTCAATGACACCAACATCAATTCTGTCAGTTCTTGTCCTTCAATTCCCATTGATCTCACGTGTGACTTCTGACAGCAACAGTTAGAAATATGAGATGCAATTTTTAAGGTGGATGTACATTCTACTTAGCAAAAATTTAGCATATTAAGAATAAAGAATTTCTCATGGGCTCCTTTGTTTGCAAAAATGTCCTGACATGATCAAGTCACTCATGCATGCACTGAATACCTGAAAGTAAAAATTTTCTCTACAAACAGCTGAAAGTTTTGTCCTCACTTCAAATCCTTCTAAGTCTTAGATGGAAGCCAAGATTAGTATAAAAAGAACATATATTCTGTATGCTTAGCTCCTATACCTTAAGATTGTTCAACTATGAAAGCATGCACTCAAATTCTAAAACAAACTTTATGTAAACAGGAGGCTATAATATGTGCAAATATTCATAATACAAAATAATAAATATATACACAATTTAAAATATATTATTTGAGCCATTGTTTCTCCTTCTGATTAACTCCCTCTTATTTCACATAACTGAAGATGAAAAGTATCTAAATTCATTGGACATTGAGGGAAAACCTAGGTCTGTGGTTCTATGGGAATTAGAGATGATGGACTCACACAAAAACAGTGTGACATGTATTGTATACTTCTCCAAGTACCTTTACCAACTCTAGAGAAACTTACATGTCTCATATATAGTTATAGAAAAAGAAACCACCAAACAACATAGAAAAGTTTACTAGGCGTTTTTTTCCTCTTTTTTCTTAATTTTTGTTGAGCTCTACATTTTTCTTAGCTCCTCTCCCTGCCTCCCCTCCCACTTCAACCCTCCCCCAAGGTTCCCATGCTTCCAATTTAATCAGGAGATCTTGTCTTTTTCTACTTTCTACTTCCCATTAAAATTAGATCTATGTAAGTCTCTCTGAATTGTCTAAGTTCTCTGGAATTGTGATTTGTGGGCTAGTTTTATATATAAAAACCATTTATGAGTGAGTACATATGAAAATTGTCTTTCTGGGCCTGGGTTACCTCACTCAAAATAATGTTTCCTAGCTCTATCCATTTGCCTGCAAAATTCAAGATGTCATTATTTTTCTGCTGTGTAGTACTCTATAAATGACAATATAACTAAAAGCAAAAATGCTAGAAGATAAAAAAAGAATTATGAGGAGCTGTATGTAATATACCGAGTAGAACATATGTAAGTAGATGATAGGAGTCCAATGTACTGCAGCATGTGTGAAAGACAGAAAGAAATAATTTACAAATTGTGAGATCTGAAAAGGTATGGTATACTCCTAATGGAATACCATAACAGACAGTTACAGAGTATCAGAGTTTGGATAAATATTAAAAGACTATAAAGCATTAAAGTAACAGCTCAGATATAAATGTCTAGTAACTGAACCAAGATGTATAATAGTTATGAGTACAGCAATAAGAATTGATAAAAAGATAATTTGCATAAGTTTCTGAGATAATTATTTTTGAATTATAGTTTACATATGAATGTAAAAGCTCTCTAAGAAACTGGTTTCAAAAATGTTTCAAATGGCAGTAGTAATTGATACAGTTAAGTGGTCAACTCAAAATACATTTATATGTGAGCAATATTAAGTCGACCCAGTGAGAGTTGGTTGGGAAAGGAAGGAGTGGATATGAGCTAAACAAAGTGTTCATGTATGGATTTATCATAAATTAAATTATAAAAAGGCAAAACAAGCATAGATTTATTAATTTTCAATTCTGACAGTCAAAAGTTAAAATTATCTTACTGGTTCTACTTAATGGGTCTCATCATTGGTGGCGTTCTTTTTGAGGAGTCTAGAGCAGACTCTAGGGTTTATTATCTGGTGCATAAGCTAGAGAAGTATCTAAACACCTCAGTTAATTTCTCTTAGTTTTTAAAGAGACAGAAATATCCATTTGATTGACCCACCTAGTTAACCTAGTGCATAGTCTTCTGCCTCACTTTTCCAATTTAAAGGAAACTATATTTAAAACAGGAACACCTAGTATTCAGGATACTCTCCTCTGTCAAAGGCACAGCTCATATTTATAGCTCATTGTGTTTTCAATCATTTTGCTATGACATATTTACCCATATTAAGGAATAGGACTCACATTTTAGGGAGAGTATTTGCTCTGTCTACCACCACAACCATGCCACTTCTGCCAAACTGAAGAATATGAGTAGGTGATTATTAACCGACTTCTGGAAATTTTTCATTTTGCCACGTTCTCTACTGCTATTTCACACTACTACTTTAAATAGAGAGATTGGGAATCCACGTGTGAGCAGCCTGTTCAAGATTGTCTGCATCAAGTTTTTATGTAAAATTAGTGATAAATTACACAAAATAAACCCATAATTCTCTTCTCCCATGAATTCTATGAAAATGCAATACCTTAGCTATTCTATGGGTTCTGATTCTAAGACCATACAATAAATGATGTTTATAAAACTCATTCTGAGCAATGAGTTAAAAGCAATTTTATTTTTAGCATTAAAACTTCCTTTATCAAGAGGCTTTACTCATTGAATTTACCGTGCCTTCAGAATCCATAATTTGCTGCAACATTACTCAGTCTCTGTTTAATAAGTCCTGTTTCTGCTTTTTCAATGCATCTCTGGGTGTGTTCCACATGATTTGTATTTCCTATGCAAACTCATGATTTCCTTTCATACTAAGAGTATATTTGTATCTGTCAGTTGAACATAATCTCACTCGCTTCCCTGTTCTCATCTTTTTTCACTCTCTTGCCTTTTATTTTGTTCCACAGATTAACCAGTCAGGGATCACCCTCAAACACCCTTATACTTACTGTTTTATCTGCCTTGATATTCGTTTCTAAGTGTGAGTGTATGGGTGTGTATGTTTGACCTGCTATTCCTTAAGCACAAAAGTTCACCTTTTCATAATACAATGATAGGCAAGACCTAAAATAAAAAGTTCCAGCAATACACCATGATTTTCTCTCTTCTTTACCTGACACTTTAATTTAAGCATCATTTATCAATATCTGATTCTTCACCTAATTTCTAAAAGGTTAGATTTAAAGTTCATTGAATGCATTTTTTCCACTTTGATTTGTATTATATGTTAAAAGTCGATCATTTTTAAAACATTTTATATGACATGTTTATTTGGTTCCTATAACAATACCATGTTTATCAGTTTTCTGCATATGAGAAAACTAATATGTAAGGCTTGATTATGCGCCTAGAATAAGTGGCCATGGAAGTCTGAACACAGAATCTGTCACTACTGCTCTTTTTCTGGGTGGTCATTTCTCACCATCATCCCCAGCTGTTTTGCTGTTGTCATGTGTAGAGAAGACCTATGAACTTTTTATAAATACATTCACAATAAATTATTTGTCTAACTAATTATAAAGAAAGATTTATATCACTGAAAACAAGCCACTTCTAAACTCTGTTATGTATTTAAAAGTCCAGACCTAATGTTTTACCCATTTACTTTTAATGAAATCATTTCAAGTTCCTTTAGGTGATTACAACTAACATATGAATCAATTTGAGATGCTCCAATACATGCATTTGTATCCAGTGTTTACGTCTATTGTGGACAGTTTTCTTCATTCTAAAACTTTGCTTTTCTCTTAATTATATGGCGTGCACAACGTTCTGCACTCATACATTTCTTTCCATATCTCAATTCGTTTTATTTTACTCAGTTAATGGAAATGAGAGCATATCTCAATTATAGGCTAAAAGATATATTCTCTTTTTTTGGGAGGGGGGGTACCAAAATTCTTTATTTAAAGAAATGATACAAATGAAAGAACTTAAGCGGATGTTTCGGAGAGACTTATAGAAAAGACAAAGGCAGACCGACATGCACGCCCTGCCTCAGTGACCAGTAAAGTCACTTATGGCTTTGGAGAAATCAGCTTAGCTCTGATTACTGTGTCCCAGGGTGTGCTTGTCAAACAGATATTCTGCCATGCCAGCTTCAGGGGCTCCCATCTTGCACAAGTTGGTCACGTGGTCACCCAGTTCCTTGATGGATTTCACCTGCTCATTATATTCTCAAACTTCTTATTTTGAAGTCCCAACTCCCCATATTATTGTTTCTGAGATAAAGATTTTAAAATTTAAGGTTAATTGCCGGGCGGTGGTGGCGCACGCCTTTAATCCCAGCACTCGGGAGGCAGAGGCAGGCGGATCTCTGTGAGTTTGAGGCCAGCCTGGTCTACAAGAGCTAGTTCCAGGACAGGCTCTAAAAAAGCTGCAGAGAAACCCTGTCTCGAAAAACCAAAAAAAAAAAAATTTAAGGTTACTTAGGGTAACAAAAATTATGTTTATAATTTACTCATATCTTTGCTTTGTGTGAGGAGTAGATGACATTAGTACCTATGTACACAGACATACAAAAGACCCTGGAAATCATAGAAAGAAGAGAGTTAGGAAAAGCCAGCAGATATCTTGCAACAAAGGGGTTCTGAAATGCTAATCCTGAACTTTCCACCTGCAGAAATATGAAAATACAGATGTTTCTTTGAACATTCACCCATTTTCTGGCATTATGCTAAGGCAGCATGATCTAAGTAAGACAGCCCTGATAATTATATTGTAGGGTAATGAGTATTAGGATAGCTGTGGACTTTCATTGAGGCATCTCTGGATCTCTCCTGAAATAACTTTTGTCTTTAGATATCCTACAGTGGAATGAATGACATATTATTAGAAATACCTCATTTGATGAAAAATATGTATCTTGTGTTCCTAACTAATATTTAAAAAGAAACTCTATTAGTAGAGGTATTTGTGAAAAGGTATGAAGTCCCTTGATGTGGTTCCTTGAGATTCTTTTACACGACGGTGACAGCCACCTATTAAAACAACTCTATTTGAATCTGGACATCAGGATACTAAAGGTAACTCATCAAAATTATATCTCTTTTGTTCATTCAGAACAAGCTTTCATACCGTGTTTTCATTTCATAAGCATGTGCCAGGAAACAGCCATGATAACCTTAGGGAAGCTCTTGTAACCAGGTTTTCTTTCTACCCCTGTGCATAGTTATAACTAAAAAAATTAAACCTCAGGCAAGTTCTCATTAATTTGCCAATTTAAAAAGTTCTCAAAGAGCACAGTTTCTCTACGACACATAGAAAATAGAAGATTTACTTTGATAAAAGCAAACATTGGCAGAAAATACGCTTAATCTAAAGAACCGTGCTATAACTTGATAGAAAATAATTTGTAGACTATTTGGGAGTATATTTAAAATATGAGTGTGAATTGAACATTTTCCAATGTACGTTATGATTTTAAATTATCTGTTTTCACTTTCTGAAATGAGCATAACTATTTACACTCACACCTGCATTATATTGTACCTATTGACTTGGCTTTATACTGTTAGCAATAAGGTAATCTTTTTCCTTATTAAAATAAAGCATTTTCAGTATTTAGTACCCATACTCATGATTCCTACAAGCACTCTGATTCTGAAATATTAGATATCTTGACAATCGTACAAGGCCTTTTTAATGTAGCTTCAAAATTAATATACAATAACTTGAGGAGGACTTTAATCTTTAGAAGAAATTTTACATCCTGATGTAATAAATACATCTGAACATTACTATAAAATATCTCTAATGTAGAATATATTTCTTGAAGCTTAGAAGAAGCCTATGTCAAATTTCTCAAAACTGTCTTGGCAAAATTGCCTTTATGTGCCCAGCTTTATTCAAGTACAGTTTCTCAAAGATGTAGTATGACATTTCCCCAAGGTGCCCATAAATAAATGTAGGGGGAAATCATTGCAACCCCTCCCCCAAGAGTCTGAGGTGGCCAGAAAAGAGATAGCTCAACTAAATATGGTTTAGACAAAGTATCCTGGTATGCCCATTATATCTCTGATCCCTTCTCCCCTGTAGTGTTTTTATCTGTTTTGTGCTTCTTTCTCAGTTTTCCCCTTTCTATGAATGAAGCAGGCTTAAAAGTCATTATTATCTTAATTTAGTTTGTAATATTCTCTCAAAATGTTTTAATGAAGAGTTCTGAAGAGTTAGCTGTAATTATTACTCCATTTCACTAAACTTCTTCCATGTCTGACAGGAATATAAAATGCAAATAAAGCTGGAGAGAAAACAGGCATTGCTTTATAAAAGGAAACAAATAAATAAATAAAGCTAGAGATATACAAGTAGAATGTCTGAGGACTTCATATCATTTGCTTTGTATAAAGGGTTACAATACAGGAAGAAATTTGCAGACCAGCAATGCATCCTAATCAACAATAGCTTCTATACAAACGGAGTCAAAGATATTAATTCCGGAACATAGACATTACTTCTTTTCTAACTTCTAGGACTGAGGAGTTACATCGAGGATGTAGAATATATCTTGATCTCTAGAAGATCAATATTTGGCAAATGTTGCTGTGCATACCTGGCACACATAAAGGTATAAAAATAACTAATTTTTAGCAGGAAGGGTATTGATACAGTACTTTGTTTTCATTTATAACATCAAATAAAGAGAATTACAAGATAATTCTACTGAAGCAATCAAATATACTTATTTTGCTATGATAGAACCTGGATTTTATTTTTATAATACATTAGGTTTGTTTAGTTTTCTTCCTTCATTTTGAAACATTCACTTTGGGAAAACATTGGTCATTTGAAACTCATGCTTTTCTTATATCTCTTTCTGTTTGAACATAAACACAAAGGGTTTATTGAGATAGAAGATAGTGACAGGCAAGTACTTTTTAAAGATGAGTGTTTCTTAAATCACTCAAGATATTTTGCAGAATATTTGGATTCAGTAGGTCAGGATAGATACTGGGATCTTACTTTTCACAAAAGCTAGGTTGCCAGGAGAAGGTTTATAAAATAAATGCTCTTCTTCTACCCATAGAATAAAATTAGGATGTATTTTCAAAGTCATATAGGGAAAATGGTATTGTTATCTCTAGTCCAGGCTACCATCTACTGCAGAATTTTTTCACTCCAACTCTGTGACTATTGCACACTCACACACACAGTAATAGTCTTATCATAAGGAATTTATTTTTTCCCTTGACAATTTGTTTGTTTAAGTGACAGTTAATCTGCCAAGATACCCACTCAGGTCTCCATGTTGGACTGTACTACATGAGGATTGCATTTTTTATAGGCCATAACTTTTCTTAAAACAAAACTATTACTTGAATTAGCTAGCAGGGAACAAGCCTACTTGGCAAAAGCTGTACTAGCTCTGAATCTTGCTTTGCTTTCTTCTATATATTTTATAATTAGAAAGTTATCTATTCTGTCACTGACAATACAAGAATAATAAGAAAATACAGTATGCACAAATTGTGAAAACTTTACAATTTCTAGGAAAGCACTGAAAATGATTTTTAAACCATAGTATTTTAATTTTTATCTTATTTATTTATTTTTAGTATTTTTGACATTTAGCAAAATGGACTACTAATATATTTAGATATTATCACCTCTTAGCATTCATAGTTTACAAATATTTTCTATAAACATCAACAAAGTATGGCCAGTGCCAAAAAACTTTATCCTGTTTTTTCTTTAGTTTTTATCATTCATATCCACTAGGAATTGGCTTTGCTACACAGTGATATAATAGTCCCATATCACTCTTTTATAAATGGACATTGATGCTTTTTGCCATGATCTCTTTAAGGAACTTTAATGCTTTTATTAACCCATTTGAAGACAAGCTAATAATCATGTGTGGACTTATTTCTTGAGTGCACATGTTTTTCTGTGGACCTCTACCAATTCTTTGACAATACAGTAATCTCTTGTTTGTCACTTTTTTCTTCATTGTAGTACTCCATTGTGCAAATGTACCACATTTTCCTTATCCATTATTCAGTCGAGGGGCATTTAGATTGTTTCCAGGTTCTGGCTATGACAAACAATGCTGCTATGAACATAGTTGAGCACGTGTCCTTGTGGCATGATTGAGCATCCTTTGGATATATGCCCAAAGGTGGTATTACTGGGTCTTGGGGAAGGTTGTTTCCTACTTTTCTGAGAAATCACCTCACTGATATCCAAAGATGTTGTACCAGCTTGCATTCCCACCAGCTATGCAAAAGTGTTCCCTTTTCCTCATAACCTCTTCAGCATAAGTTGTCATCAGTGTTTTTGATCTTGGCCATTCTTACAGGTGTAAAATGGAATCTCAGAGTTGTTTTGATTTGCATTTTCTGATGGCTAAAGGTGTTGAACATTTCCTTACATGTCTTTCAGCCATTTTAGATTCTCCTGTTGAGAGTTCTCTGTTTAGGTCTGTACTCCATTTTTATTGAATTATTTGTTTGTTTGATGACCAATTTCTTGGAGAACAGAACTCAACAATACAAAATGAAAGCCTACAGAATGGGAAAAGATCTTCCTATTGTTTGTAACATTCCTGGACTTAAAATGCTTTATTCAAAAGAGATTTGGCCCATTTAATTCAAATATTTACATGTTACTCTCACTGACCATATATATAAATATATATGTTATCCATGATATCTCTATATTCAACTTTTGTATATAAGCTACATGTGCACCAAAACTAGTGTCATCAACTGTGACCAGTGATACAATGGAGCAGCCTTTTCCCCTTTGATGACCTGCAATTTCCTACTCCATTGGTATCGTGACTGGTTCCCACCATCCTCCTCTCCCTGACTGCATTGCTCTATTCCAGCATGCACATGCACTGTTATCAGGATCATTAAACCGGAGCTCCAGTGTGACCTACATCACCAAGTAGATAATAATGCTCACAGCTTTTCATCCTGAAGGGTTTCATCAGTTCCCAAATGGCAACTTTGAATATTTTCCAAGTCTTTCAGTTAAGATATTTGTTATAATTATATGAGTTCAAATAACTTGTCATATTTTGGGGAGAGGATCAATGGGACCATACATCATTCTTATTAATGTTCAAGTATAAGTATGTATTAGCTTTGTGTAGTCTTATGTCTTTGACAAACTAACATAATTTTTAGAATCTATAATGACAATACAGATTTACTTTTGCATTTTCTTTGTATTTTGTTGTGCAAATGATTTTTTTCTAGTCACCATGACCCAAATATTAGACATTATTTAGAAGCCATTTTCATTATGAAGAGGCTACATATTTTAGTCATTAGCATAAATATGTTTTTGAAGACAAGTATATATGCTGTGTTTAATAAGAAATTAATTAATAGGCTAAAACTTGTAAATAACTTATTTGATATTAACACATTAATTAAAATAATATTCTTAATATTTATTAGATAGATTGAGAGTAATGGAGTTTGTAAAGTCAAACATTTAAAGAAATATCCTTATGGATGTGGATGCTACTAACGTTTATACAATAATGTTAGAATATGAAGCACTTACCACATAACCTAGTATACATTCCCCAAATATAAAACACCACAAACTCACTCTTGTCATATAGTTAATACTGTCAGAAATCTAGAGTTATATTACTTTCTAAAAAGAATGACAATAAGTCATTCTCCAGTGAATTTCTAAAATTGTTATTTCTGTAGGGATAAATATCACCTTTTTTGATGTTTTCATTTAAAATCCATCAATTAGCCTTGCTCTAAAGTGTGCTAAGTACTTTCCAAGAGGCTTGCAAGAGTTACTGTCTCCCCAATTGCCTAATTTGCTATCAGGCTTGACAGGAACACAGAAGCAAACACATACCAGCAGCATTTAGGGGCACAGAAATAAAGTGAAACAGGATCTAAGCATTGTCCCTCATCTCTTCGGGGCATTATTTCTATCTACTGTTCACCTGCTCTAATTATCCTGGCAGCTCACTTAAATTGCATTATTTCTGCTACTAACAAGATGAGCCAGATTTTCCCGAGTGCCAAAGACACAGCATCATCAACAAAAAGACTTTATGATACCCTAGTGGTTTCAAAGTGTTAATCTATCTCACTGGATGTTTATCTGCTTCTAAGGAATGACATGCTCTAGGGAGAATTTGGCTCGATGTAAAATGGTTTTTGTACACAACTGCAGTACTGTTCAATTTGTTTTTCCTATATTTACATTAGGTAAGCTTTGGTAGCACAGCTTAGATTTCTGAAGGAAACATAGCACCATGCCTGCTGCTCAACTTGGGCTGTTTTCAGGTCAATTATTGCCTACTAAGTTCTTTAAGCAAGTGTTAATCTGGTATTTAAACTGCTGTGACTTTGGCATATTTCCCCTGGAAAGAGAAGTTGAAAGTAAATTGTGTATGTGCCTAAAGGGATAATAAACACATTTATTGCACATTTATTCTGATAAACTTGTTTTTATATGTTAACATATTTAAGACTAAATATTTGTGTTGATCCAGATTAAGCAGGATTCCTTTTATAAATCTTAATAACTCTTTTTCCATATTTGTTCTCTATTTCTAATTTGAAGCTATCAATGAATTAGTGAACAAATCTCAGTACCTTCTGTATGGGTGCAACATTTCTATTGGTAAGACTTCATTTTAGAAATGTTGGAGGACGTGTCTTTCAGAGAAAGTTAAAAAAAAATACTCCAAGGAAAATCAAACTCAATCTTTATGCAGCCATCCATTTTGCAGTTATACAAAATTAACTTCAATGTTGGATCTATTAGGAAATCATGGTAAACATACAGAAATAATGCAGACCCTGTACTTAGGGCATGCAGTCTAGGAGGAGAGTTAAAAATGAATTGCAATGCCTTGTTAAAGTTCAAGCCTTTGTTGTTAGAGACCATGACAGCAATCATTTCCATTATTTTCATAATTTACTACTATCAGAGCTTTTTAAAAGAGATAATACCTGATTTGGATTACGAAATGCAAAATTTAAGCTTGCAAAGATAATAAGAGAGAAAAGGCAGTCTTAGCAAATGAAGAAAAATAAACCCTGTTCAACGGCACAAAGGCATGATTTGCTTATATAAAATAATCGCTGTAGAGCTTCATTGGTATAAAATGAGTGAAACAGGTCAGCAATGTGGGAGTTAGATTAGAAACTTAAGGACCAAACAATGGCATGACTCATATAGCATGTTCATCAGCTTAAAATGTGCCTGTGAGTCAGTGGTTCCCAGAATTCAGAATGCAAAGATAGCCTTGTTGTCTACAGAATCAGTTTAAATGCACACACTGGAGCTCTTATCTAAGATTCTGACTTAGCAGTTCCAGTTGCAACCTAGGTTTGAACATTTCTACCAAATTCATACTCCCCATCCTCCCCCACAAACAATAACAGGTGTGATGGAAAAGCACATAGTTTAAAGTGTCAGGTATGAGAGACACGTGATTAGACAAGTTATACTAGGAATAAAAGTCAGAAGTAAGCAGACAAGTAAGTTGTTTGCTGTAAAGCTGGTAAGTATCAGACAAGTCAAGTTCCATGCAAGTTGAGGGGGCAGGAAGAATTTTGAAGCTGGCACAACTCATTGGCTCTAAATTCCCCCACTCTGTTCTTTTGCCTCATAAGGAAACAATTGTGAGTCTATTTTATGAAGAATTTTAGTGCTTACAAAGGTCTACAAATTGTAGAAAAATACCTGAGCTTTACGAAAGTGAGAAAAGTAGGACGTTGCTGCCTATTACATGAAAATGTAGAGAAGCGTGTGTTTAGAATCTCTGTAAAGATGCCAGCACAGCTCAGACTCATCCAAAAACAGCTAAGTATACATGAAGAGGATAAGTTGAGCAGGAATAAGAGTCTTGGGTGCTTGTTTGGATGCCATGATGTCTTTCCTTGATCATTTTATATTAATGGGGAATTTGCCTCACAAGTTACAGAGTTACAGAAATATTTGTTGTTATCAAACAATTCAACACACACTTTACAATAGCATCCATTTTTGGAGTTGTGGGAGAGAGCTCTCTCTGTCTCTCTCTCTCTATGTGTGCTTGTGTGTGTGTGTGTGTGTGTGTGTGTGTGTGTGCTTTAACTGAGTCATGTCATTCTTTTGTATCTTTTACTGTCCTTAAAAATCCATCCAAGATAATGGAAGTGTTTTATCACGGATTGTTGATAAAATATGTATTGGGGGGTGAATGGCTGGGAGGCGCGGGCAGAGCAGCAATGGAACCAAAGTTATAAAAGGAGGAGCTCAAGTAGTCATTCTTTTGATTACAACTACTGGAGATCTTATATTCCTAGAAACAGTAGACCGACTGGAAGACCACGGCGTGGCCGAAGCCATTCCGACAATGATAGACCAAACTGCAGCTGTAATACCCAGTACAGTTCTGCTTACTACACTTTAAAAAAGGTCTGAAAGCGGATAAAAGAACCAAAGAAGGGCAGTTCATGCGACCAAAAAGTGGGTCGATGGTGCTGTAGTATGAATACTGTATGAATATTTTGACTCTGCTCTGAAAAGATAAAAGAATTATCAAAAACCACATGGAATAATTGACGTCCCATCAAGTTTGAAAGTAAGCATTTTAGGACAAATAAAAGGAAATCCAACTTTGTACTTGTGGAAACTAATCCCTAAATATGAACAGGTATATATTGACTCATGGGTGGCAGATCCAGGATAACTTATTGGTAACTAGGATGTCTGAATATCAAGGAAGACAGCCATAGTCTCTTAACAGTGCCTCTCTTGGTCTGTCTCAAACTAAATTGGATGGGAAAGGTATGGTCCAATATAAAATATCTATTGGTTATCTTTTAAAAATCAGTTCCACTTAAAGCCAATGTTGGCATGTCTTGCCTTTGTTTATTCCAGTGCCAGTATTTTCTACTCAACTGTTTGTTTTGTTGGCATCTGAGTTTATTTACTAGTATACCATGTTTAGTTTACATATAACCACTCCTTTCCAGGTTAATTCCACTTATATTTTACATCCAACCATGAGGACCCGTCTCTTTCTTACCTCTTGCCTAAACAGTATGTTCAACAGATATTTATTGAATCCTTGTGGGCAAAACATACTGGATAGCCCGGCGGTAGTGGTACACGCCTTTAATCCCAGCACTCAGTAGGCAGAGGCAGGCGGATCTCTGAGTTCGAGGCCAGCCTGGTCTACAAAAGCTAGATCCAGGACAGGCTCCAAAGCCACAGAGAAACTCTGTCTCGAAAAACCAAAAAAAAAAAAAACCCATACTGGATACTTGGAGTAGGATTGATAATTTCTTTATTTAGTACGTACCTGCTGAGAACAATCTAGTGAGTCATTACAGTATGGCCACATCTTGAGGTGTATTTTGGCAATTTTTCATACCATTCATATCCTAATGTAATTATAAAACAATACACTATCAAAGATAAGTAATTTTATGGTTGTCTGCCATTTAAAATTATCTAGTATTTGTATTCCATGCTTACAAATAAGAAAAAAACTGTGATAAGCAGATTTACTGTGCAATGATTAATATACTAAATTGTTCACTCCTGGCTCAGTCAAACAAATAGATAATCCCCTAAATAACAAGTATTTAACTTTGCGTTAAAGCAGACCCTAAGTGCTATAATTAGATTATTTTGAAGCAGACAGCTGTTATGCCAATGCACTTATTATATTCTGTATTGGGAAAAAATGTTTACTGGATTAGACTTTTGGTATTATACGTGTACATTTTAAAGGGGACATATTCTGTGTATAGGTAATAACTTTATAGTTTCACAAAATGTTTTTGATTCCTTGGTTCCTTGTTAGGATATGAACCTGTTTATTATAACATTGATTCCATCACATTTGGATTTTTTGTTGTATTTTTGTCACATTTAAAACTGTCAAAAATTTGAAATCTGGAAACAGTGTAAAGCTTTTATGACAAATTTTAAAATGTAATAGGATTACACATAAATTAAGGTAGGTAAAATGAAGGTTATTTTATTTGTTTTAAAATCTAACTTTTCAGCCTGCCCAAACTTAAAAAGACAGCAGGTATCAGGTGAGAATTATAAATTTTGGCTTCGTTTTTGTTGCTGTTTTTATTTTGAATCAAATTGGAAATACTTTTATAGTTTTATTTTTTAGGACACAATAAAAATTGATAAAAACTGAAAAAAATATGTATTCGGTGCCATGATTAAAGACATAGTTTCATAATAAGGTTAAAAATTAAAAAGAAAAATAAGGAACAATGCACAGGGACAGTAAAAGAATTCTTTTACTGAACAAAAAATATGGTGTTGGTAAAAACTGAAATTATGAAAACAGGATGCTCTCAGTCACCCAATCAATACACAGCTTTTCTCACCTCCAAGCAGTTCCTCTACAGCATGTGGACCTTATTTTATTCCCTAACTAAGGCAAATGTTGAAAAATTTTCATCAGAATTAGTATAGAAACTATCTCATTACATAAAAAGACATAAGGGTTAATTTTTATTAATCATCAAAAATACATAGATTAAAATAGGTTCATATGTATTAAAACCTTATTAAAAGTAAAAATAAAAATTTTTGTTAGAATGGGTAGTAAAAGAAATGCTCACACAATGTTGTAGGGAATGCAAATGAATACAGCCATTATAGAAAACAGCATGCAAGTACCTAAGGCAAGTACCTAATTATAGTGTTGTTGTTTTTTAACTCTGTACTAGTTGGATTTTTGGGTGTCCACTTGATAAATACATGGAGACTTATTCTTTCTCACGAATGAATGCCTGGCCTTAGCCTGGACTTCTTTCTAGGCAGAATTTCTTAAATTATTCCTTCTATCTGGGCATTATTCTCTCACAATTTTATATAGCTTTTATTACTTCTTGCTCTGTGACTTGCTCTGCTGCTGAGTGATTGGCCCCTGATGTCCTCCAATCCTCCTTTTTCTTCCTTTTCAATACCCTCTTTCCAGATTTCTCCTCCTATTTATTCTCTCTGCTGCCAGTACCACCTCTCCTTTCTCCCCTCTTACTATTGGTCATTCAGCTCTTTATTAGACAAATCAAGTGTTTTAGATAGGCAAAATAATATAGTTTCAGAGAGTTAAACAAATGCAACATGAAAGAATGCAATGCATCTTTGCATCATTAAACAAGTATTTCATGGTATAAACAAATACAACAAATCTTCAGCTAGCATTCTATAGCACCCGATAATTGAAATGAAATAGGTGATATGATGCAAACATGGTACCCCTCAGATTCTATCAGCGACAAAGTAGATGCATCAGAGATGAAGGTACTTTCTGTGTGCCTGAGTTGGGACACTCAGAACACATGAGAAAAGTGAGCAGAATGCTTGGTATCTGTAGCTGGGAAAAGGTGGTAGTAGAAGCATTGTAGAGCTGTGGGCTTGCTGGCCAGCCATACCAGGCGAAGGAGCTAGCCTAAAAGTCAGTAAGTCTCTGCTTTCTAAACAAGGAAAGAAGCAATAGAGGAAACATTCATGATAGACTGATATCCTTTGTACATACATGCATAAGTGAACACATTCCTTTTTCATGTAAACATATGCACACAGCACAGAAAAACAGACATTTTAAAAAAAACATTAAAGGTGTATTTCCATTCTCATAATTATTGCAACATTGTTTTCAATATTATAAATATGGACATATTCTTTGTGCTCATCAACATATAAGCAAAGATTATATGTTCTACATAATTTCTAAATATGATTATCATTTATTAATAAAACAGAATAAACTTTTGCCATTTCCTATAAGAATGATGTGCATGATAGGTATGGTGACTGTGGAAAATTTTCAAAGCTAAATATCAAAAGTATAATATTTGGCCAAAACTGGGTATTGTATTAAACTAAACTAAATTAAATCCAAACCAAAACTTTAAATTCCAAGAAAAACAAGGACTGTCAGTCTTCATGAGTGAATACTACCTAATTTGTTTGTGAACAAAAGTACAAATTCATACACTGAATTTAAAGCTCAAGAAATCAAGATCTACAAAAATATTAATAAGTAGGTTCTTAAGTAATGTCCTGAGGAGTATAGCATTTAAGTTTTGTATATACTTGAAAACAGAAAAAATATTCGATTCAGCTTACTTCTGATTCTCTCATGTAAAAGGCCTGCTCTCTTGGATGCTCTACTCAGGATTCAAAATTCAGACCTGGTTCACAAATGTTGACTTTTTGTTCAAGTAAAGATTTCAAATTTGTATAATGTATCACTTACCATGCTTAAGAGTTGATTCAGTAGCACTGTGAGAGGCATGGAAGAGAATGACAATTAACAGGGACAGAATGTGGGGGAAATGGGGATAAATAAAGATTCAAACTTCCAAGTATAAAAAGAAATCTCTAATGTCTCTAATGAGCAACAGGTTATGATAGTTAATGTTTTATCATTATTTATTTGGAACTTTATAAAATGAGGAATTTTAGTTTTATTCGACATTCATGTTAAATAATATTGGGGATAATTTTAAATTAAATTCTGGTATTCATTACACAATATGTTTGCATGCAAGTAAACATGAGGTCTTACAATTTGCATATATGAAATTTTAACTCTTTTTTTTTAGTATTTCGAGATAGGGTTTTTCTGTAGCTTTGTAGCTTTGAAGCCTTTATTTTTATTATCTCTTGTACAACAGGCTGGTTTTGAACCCACAGAGATCCTCCTACCTCTGCTTCCCAAGTGCTAGGATTAAAGGTGTGCCCCCCCCACACACAACAATTGGATTTTTAAAAGAACACAGAAAAATATTAAAAGGAAATCCTTATTAATCTAACTATGTTGTAATATTGTACAAGTTGATATTAAAATATACCTCAGAAGAAGTTTCATAATAAAATAAAATGCTGAGAAAAGGAAAGAAATCCAGTATTTTGGCAGATAAAGTTTTGGGAATGAATAGTATAAATCTTGGACTTGCACAATCAATTCATTATAAGAATTTAAGAAGACAAGTACTAAAAGAAAATTATTGGCAATAGATAATCATGTAGGACCTACAAAGAGTAATATTGAGTCTAAATTGTGCATATATTTTTTCTAGATCTTAAAGATAAAATTTGAAAATTTCACTCACATGACTAAATTCTGTGTAGTGTCTTTTCATTTTTATTTTATTTTATTTCATTTCATTTTAATAAATAAAGCTTGCCTGAAGATCTGAGCCAAAACAGCCAGCAACTGGCTATCTCTACCTCAGTCTGAAATGGCGATCCTGCCTTCAGGTATTTCAGAATGAGACTGTGTTTTGAGAGCTGCTGTTTCTTCCCGTTTTACAGTCCTTTCCAGGTCTGGGATTAAAGGCAAGCACCACTGTGATTAAAGGCATGCACCATCCAGTTTCTATGTCAGTTTCCCTTACTTATTATTTAGAGTCACATAATTCCATACTCTGATTAGTATGAAGCTGCAGTAACTCTAATTGAAACCTGTCAACAAAATTTTTGCTCCATTCTACACCATCACTTATGAATACTAAGATTATCACAAAACCATTTTCATGGCTCATTAGCCTTTTCTGCTTTTTCCTATTTTCTTTTTAAATTCCCGAAAACCATTCTTTTTTATAAAAACTTTATGAAAATTCTATTAGTTTTTTCTCTTATTATGTGGCTTCAATTTTTTTTTTTTTTTGCTTTCTCCTCCCTGCCTCCCATTTCCCTCCCTCTCCCCCCACTCCCCTCCCCCTCCCTCTCCAGCTGGAAGAGCAGTAAGGGTTCCCTGCCCTGCAGGAAGTCCAAGGTCCTCCCAGCTCCATCCAGGTCTAGGAAGGTGAGCATCCACACCGGCTAGGCTTCAATTTTTACACAAACTTAGCAGATTCAAAAGGAAGTATTCTCCTTAAGAATTATTGTTCAACATCCTTTTATCTACACTGTAATGAATGACTTTCTATCTTCAATTAATTTTGTAATTCTATACATTTTAAAAACTTTGTAATGAAAGACTATATAACATTCACAGGAATTGACAACATTTATAAAAGAAATAGCAAAGGTCTTTGCTTCATTTTCAAAAGATTCTAGTACTAAAGTGAGACAATACATTTACATTAAGAGATCATTGAAAAACTAATGAGGTAAAACTAAGCAGGGTGACAAATTAAGACATTCTACCTAATTCTCATTGGAAAATGCTAAAATAAATTTAGATAGTGTATATTTCTAGCACATAGATTCTACTTAAAAATCTGTTCTATGTACAACATATGTTTAATTTAATACATTTTTATTTGAATATACTTTATTTTATTAAATCTTCCTGTTCTGTACTTTCTTTGAACTTAGCATGGATACTAAACAAAATATATTTGCTTCTATGTTTTCCTAACTACTTTTTGATCTCTTGGTAAATGTTTAAATAAAGTTAGTATTTTTATTTATTTTAATTTGGTCTAATTCACCATGGGCATCTATAGTAATAACAACATATGCTTCTTCTATGGAGAACAATGTTTACTTATGTGTTAGCAGACACGTTCCATTGTGTGTCTCCTATCAGTTAAAACCCTCTGTTCTATGCCCCAACTGTGATGCTGAAAATTGACTAAAATAACACGTGGTAGCAATGCTTGCTGAGGCTTGATTCTGAGAGAATATGCTTTGAATGATTCACGCAGGCCTTTGTAGTCAGCAGGAAATCTCTCCTCAAATATAACTTAAGATTGGAACTGCAGCCTTGTATGAGAAAAGAGTCACAACATACATTATTCCCCACCATTCAAATATTGAGTCAGTGGCCTCTACTATAATAATGATTAGTATAATTAAGAACAAATATGATGAAAAGTTGTGATTTGAGGTCTTTCTTTTTTGTTCATCCTGTGGATAATTATTGGCATTTACTTTTAAATTCAAGTAGTGATGACAGTTTGAAGGGCATAAACATATTCCAGATTATTGGTCTACCAATTTCTACTCATGTTGGTCAATTAATCTAGAACATTCATTTGTAATGTGAGGCTCCACAGAGCCAGGTCTCTCCTTCTACAGTGTTAACTGTAGCTGAACTTAGTTGGTTAAGTCTTGAGTAGAAAGCGCTTTTACTTAATAAATCATTACCCAGAGCCCGAGTTTAAAAAATTACAACAACAAGAACAACAACGACAACAATAATAATAAATCGTTTTCTTTGGGGGAAATACTTGAATTCACAGTAATTTGATCTTCTTAATTAAAGTAAAAGTTGAACAATGGTATCTTTTCTTCTATTTAAAAGCTTTTTTTTCCTTTTTTTTTTTTTTGGTTTTTCGAGACAGGGTTTCTCTGCAGCTTTTTTAGAGCCTGTCCTGGAACTAGCTCTTGTAGACCAGGCTGGCCTCGAACTCACAGTGATCCGCCTGCCTCTGCCTCCCAAGTGCTGGGATTAAAGGCGTGTGCCACCACCGCCCAGCTAAAAGCCACCTGACGATAGATGAAGAAAATGACAGAGCCCCACCTTGGAGCACCGGACTGAGCTCCCAAGGTCCTGATGAGGAGCAGAAGGAGAGAGAACATGAGAAAGAAAGTCAGGACCGTGAGGGAACCTCCAGCTGGCGACAGATGGGGAAGGTGACTGAGCCCCACATTGGAGCACTGGACTGAGCTCCCAAGGTCCCGATGAGGAGCAGAAGGAGCGAGAACATGAGGGAGAAAGTCAGGAACGAGAGGGGTGCGTTCACTCATGGAAACGGTGGGACAGAACTAATGGGAGATCACCAACTCCAGTTGGAATGGGACTGATGGATCATGCGACCAAACCCGTCTCTCTGAGTGTGGCCAACAGCGGGGGCTGAATGAGAAGCAAAGGACAATGGCTCTGGGCTCTGATTGTTCTTCATGGACGGGCTCTGTGGGAGCCTTCTCAGCTTGGTCGATCACCTTCCTGGACCTGGGGGAGTTGGGAGGACCTTGGTCTTAGCATAGAGTGGGGAACCCTGATGGCTCCTTGGCCTTGAGAGGGAGGGAGGGGAGGTATGGGTGGAGGGGAGGGGAGGGAAGGGGGAGAAGGAGGGGAGAGAAAGGGGAGAAGGAGGGGAGGGAGGGGGGAGGAGGAGGGAAGGAGATGGAAATTTTTAAATATAAAAAAAATAAAAAATAAAAAATAAAAAAAAAAGAAAAAAAAAAAAAAATAAAAAAAAATAAAATAAGTAAATAAACACATCTAATCATTGGCTGATAAGGAAATCAACTACTTCAGAGGGTGCTGCCCAATCAGTGGAAAGAACACATCTCTATAGTAGAATGGGAGTCAGATAAGGAAGTTCAAGACTTATGGAATTCAAATACATTCTGTTTCTTCTCTAATATTATTACTGTTGTTTTTTAAATAGTCAACGTAAGAGATAATGTGTAG
Organism: Arvicola amphibius; assembly: GCF_903992535.2. Lineage (NCBI taxonomy): Eukaryota > Metazoa > Chordata > Mammalia > Rodentia > Cricetidae > Arvicola > Arvicola amphibius. The sequence goes on along the minus strand of NC_052059.1, from coordinate 12,380,813 downwards.
TGGAATGATAGTTTCAAACTAAATAAATACTGAATTTCATGCTTTGTCAAACAGAACAGTTACAGTAGGGAACATCTATCTTTGGAGTCTATTATTATCATATTTTAGAGGCTTTTTAAGTTTACTTTGTGTTTTATAATTGGACAAGTATATACATACCTGTCTGCATCACATAGTCACTGGAATAACTTTGTTACTAACAAGACAAAAAAATCCCCAAATCATTTTTGAATTCCAAATTTCAGTTTCACATGTACTATATAACATATAACAATGGCAGAAAATGCTTTACTAATAAAAAACATAACTTACAATTGCTTTCCAAAAATATTCTTAAAGAAAAATTAAACTTAAAAGATTAGGTATTTCTGTAACTTATTCAGGATTAAAGAATTTCAATTAGATCATTGTGTATCCACTGAGAGTATACATTTACCTGATGATTAAATCATCTTATTTAAATCTTGATGTTTTGGAAAAAATATCTCAAATATTGGACTTGTCCTTTCAAGTAGGAACCTTGTAAGTCAAAAATAAAAGTCACACATATCACATAGCCTTAGAATTTCTACAATGCCACAAGTACAGCATTTCCATATTAACTATGAAATTTTGGGGAAAATGATATACTTGGCATTACTAAATGTATATTAGCTTATCATATGTATGTATGCATATATATAAATATATATTTAATTTTCTAATATCCACATATTTCAGTCTCTAAAGCTTCTTACCTATTCAAATCTCAGCTCATCAATATGGAAGTTCTTCTTAAAATATTTGTGTGGTTTTTCCTTCGAAATTACACCTGCTGTAATTAATTCTGTTGAGATGAGGAGTGCAAATGCTAGATTCATTGGAATTGTTTCTCTGGAAGAAGGAAGTTTTGCTTTTTGTGGAAAGTCCTAGAGAAAACTTTTAAAACACATGCCAGCACCCCAACTTAACTAAATAAAGACAATGTAGACTTAATTCCACTTGGCAGTGTAGGTAAGAAAGCATAGATAAAGAGAAATTATCCAGTTAATTTCAAATGACATCAAGTCCTCCAGATTTATCAAAGATTATTTCATATTCATTATTTCCTTTCACTAAACTTCATTTGCATATTTATTCGGGTATTATTCAAGAACTGCAGCTAAGGAAGCAGTCAGGTATTTAGCAATCACCAGGAAGCTATGCTGATTCACTCCATGTTGTAACAGTGTGGGACTTTCAATTGCAGCTAACTGCATTGCATGTTTGATGATTCAAAACCCAATTGCAATGACAGAGCTGTGCTCTTTGGTGTGACAATTGCTGAGATAAAATTGTGCTACAGGTTGTGTTACTGATTTGGTTTTTCTGATTTGGTTACCTGATTTAATAACAGAGTGTTAAATGTCTTAAAACTTATTAACCTTGCTGTTTCATTATTGACAGCACTACACTGTTAGCAGTTGACCCGTTTGCTGAGGCTGTTGTTTCATAATTTAATGTCATATAATCTATATTTTAGTGTGAATTCTAAGTGTTAAGTTCATAATCTGCCTTATGTTCTTGGTTTTTTTGTTAGCTGTTTATTGCTGTAAATCAATTGTTAGAAATTTGCTTTTTTAGTAATTTACAAATATCATTTATTTTTACTTTGAAACTTCCATACACACACATACCCAGAGATAGATAGGTATGTAGGTAGGTAGGTAGATAGATAGATAGATAGATAGATAGATAGATAGATAGATAGATAGATAGACAGAGTAATGGAATCAACTAGAGCACCATAGACAGCATTCATGGTCACAGTACTAAAGAAAATTAAGTCTTCCTCCTCCAAAACCATCATCTACATTCCCTCTGCAGCTAAGTTCAAGGCTTGATGAGTAACTCTTCATCCTTGCAGCCCTGTTAATTTGATCAGTTTTGTTCAGGCAAGCACAACACTCATGGGTTCTTGAGTGCAACAGTCTGGGCAATTTCAGAAGAAACCTTTATATTAGTCTTTTAAGTTGCTTTTCTTTCAAATCTTTTTGTCTCCTCTAAGGTTCCCTGAACTTTTGGGTAAAGAGTTATAGTGTATGTGTGTGTGAGTGTGTGTGTGTGTGTGTGTGTGTGTGTGTGTAACTCCTTAATCAATACTTTTCTCTACTATAACCAGTTTTGAATCTTGATATTAACTAAACTCTATGAAGAAAAGAAGTTTCTTTGATGAGAGTTTCAAGCTGTGTAGGTATAAATATGGAAATTTAGAAAGCAGTTTGATATTATGTTGATTTAACAAAAATAGGAGTACTAGCCTCTCCTCCAGGGTATGTAACCTGCCTACTATGGTCTTAGTTCTTGGTGAAGTTAATGTAATAAATAGGTTTTTCCTGTATGGTGGGCTTTATATTTAAATCATCAAGTGTTTAGCTATCAAGATGATAATCATTGCACTATTTTGTAAAAGGATATATCTTCCCAGGCCAGTAATTATTCTATTACACAAGGTTTAGAGCTCAGTAAGACTATTGAGGGCTTGTACATTCAAAACACAGTTATATTCTTTGTAATATTATGTAATATACTGATAAAAATGGAAACTAAAACTTGTGAATATATGATCTCATGTCAATGTTCCAGATATATATATGGATATATGGATATGTGTGCATGTGTTGTGTATGTTTATGACAATTAATAATAACCCAGAGACAGATACTGGGGTTCAATATCTATCAGGTCAGAAAAGCAAAACAACCAGCCACTAAAACTTACCTCTACCTCAGTCCAAAATGGCGACCCTGATTCTTAAATCCTCAGTCTGAGATAGACTGAAAGCCTTCTTCTCCCAGCTTCTGTTCTTCTCTATAATGAGGATTAAAGTGTATAGACTACTGCCCAGTTTCTATGGAAAACTAGTGTGGATACAGGGATTACCACTCTTTGATCTGAAAGACTGACAGTAGAACTCTATTACTCTCTGGTCTTCAGGCAAGCTTTATTTATTAAAATAAATGAAATATTACTATCAATAATATATATGTGTGTGTATATGTTATGCTTATAAAATTTTATAAGATATTATTCAATGGGATAATATTTTATAAGATATTATTCATCTAATATCACACAATATTAACACTGAAATAATTTTGATGAATGAATTATGCATGGTAAAAGGTCAGTTATAAATATTACAGGATTGTAGAGATCAGCTACAAAACTAGGTGCCTTTTCTTAACAATACTGTGCGCAATACTTGAACATTTGCTAAGAAGTTAGATGTAATGTATTTTTCTACAATTAAATTTGCCATTAAAGTTAAACAGGTGGGGTTAATGACTCCTATTTCAGGTTTTTTTACACATGATATAATAACACTTCAATTAAGATAGTACAGTTGGTTTTGTATTGCATACATATGCTGCTTAGACTTGAAGGAGTTATTGACAAGAGTAATAAAAAATCATATGGAAAACATTTAAGGTCTTGAGTCAGTTTATAGAGATATTTCAAATATAAATATGTAAGATGTTTTAAAAACAATTTCATGAATTTCAGTTGTCTTTTTTATGCGAGAGGGTATGTTGGTTGATTTTGATTAAAAATGCAAATGTACATGTACCTGGGAAGAAAAAAATCTTAATTGAGAAAACACCTCCTTAAGAGGATCCTATAGGCACGTCTCTAGGAGACTTTCTTAATTGGTGGTTTTTTTTTTTTGTGTGAGTTTGTCTATTCCACGGAGAATAGTGTCACCATTTTGTGGGGTGGTTCTGGCTGTTATAAAAAATGAAAGTTGGACAAACTATGGGGAACAAGCCACTAAACGGTCTTCAACACCGTTTCTCATATCCTGCTTCCATGTTCTTGCCTTTGGTTCCTATGCTGACTTCACTGAATGATGTTTTGCCAACTGTAAGATTAAATAAACTCTTTTCTCTCCAATTTGTTTTTAATTATATTGTTTTCTCCCAACAACAGAAACGGTAGGACATAAAGCATCTACAGAAAGAATGGTTGGATTTTATAATGCATATGTAAGAAAAGTTCCTCCAGATTAAAATTAAAGAAAGAAGAATAAGGGAAAAATTAATGGCTCCAAATGTGGAAACATAAGCTACAAACAAGTTACTGCTTCCCAATCCTTAATAACAAACATATTGAGAGGACATATTAGAGATGAAGAAACTAGAAGATCATGTTTCAAATTTATCCTCAACTATGTAGTGAGCAGCTAGCAAGGACTGCATGAAGGCCTGTCTTAAAGTGCTATTACTGTAATAGTAGCTGAAGTAAAGGGATGTTCCATGATATAGCACTCAATTTAAGTTTGTTATATACTCTGACTCACCAAAAAGCTAATTAATGATAAAGGATATTTCCATAATCTCAACAATGAATTATGTAATAATTGAATTCATCAATTAAACAAATCTCCTAAGGTACAGTGGCTTAAGTGGTAAAAGTCTTATAATTTAGGTAAAGATATAATAGAATTCATACAAAATTGGAATTGGTTTTCCAGTCCTACCAGTCATTGATTTATAATATTTAAAAAATTCAAACATCTTTGACTTTTATTTTATTTTTGAAATTTTCTCAGCTACTAAAAGAATTAAAGAACAAACATTTTTAGCCATTTGAAACTCTAGTGACTAAATATTTAGTCCTTTCAAGCCATATGCTTATAGAAACAAAGTAATATAAATATTAATTACCTTTTAAAATATAAAAATACTAATAATTAAATTTTAAAATAAAAATTAAAAAATAAATAAATGTGGCAGCTACATGACCTCTCTTTGACTCTGCCTACTCTCTCTATATATTCTTCTAGCCTGAATATATTCTGCCCTGCCATAGGCCGAACCAGCTTCTTTATTAACCAATGGTAATAAAACATATTCATAGCATAAAGAGGGGAATCTTACATCAAGCCATTGTTGAGGCAATAAGTAGGTGGAAACATCCACATTTTCTCAGTTTACCTTGAACGAATGCTGCTATAAAATCAAAAGTCTATATCTCAAGGAAAATACTTAAAAATAAATCAGATTTAAAGAGTGACTCTACTTAAACTTTTAAAATTTCTGGTAAGTATACTACTTTGAAATATTATTTTAAAACTCTGCAGAACTTATTGAACTGAACACATGCAATTCCAGTTTCTATTTCCAGGCTTAGACAGCCCTCAACTGCTGTCATCACGCTGTTAATTGAATGTTTGTGTGAAAATGATAGCATTTTCAACAGCAAGAGTAAAAACATTGTTCTCAACTCTTTGATTTTGGTCTCTTCCTACATTGGATTTAGCAAAAGCTTGTTATAATCATATTTCGCAGTGTCTATTAGTTGGTGCTTTTAACTGCATACCTGGCAACTTCCCTGTGATGTGTCAGTGCTTGTCACTCTACTTGAAATAGTGTAGCACTCTCTTTAGCACCATGAAAGAGAGAATAATTTTAAAACGTAGTTACAGAGAAAAATGAACATACACAATTAACTGCAGATTATAATTCTATTAATGTACATCTATCTTTTCAAAAAGCTGATATCATGCTAAGAAATAAAAAGTATTAGTAAGAATCAAATCTTTAATAATTGAAAAGACAAATAACAGCAGTTGAAAGGAAAAATTCTGGAACCATTAAAAATTTAGGAACCCAATGAGTATGTCTTTCAATCTTGACTAAAACTTTTTCAGATTTTGTTTGATATGATTACATAACTATTTTAGACTTTGGAGTAATTGATAAGTGATAACTTTCACAGAAATGTTATGGTTTATTTAACCTTTATTTTATGTACATTTGTATGAAGTGTCAGATCCCCTAGAACTGGATCTTCAGACATTTGTGAGTTGCCATGTGGGTGCTGGGAATTGAACCCTGGTCCTCTGGAAGAGCAATCAGTGCTCTTAACCACTGAGCCATCTCTCCAGCCCCTATTGTAGTAATTTTTAAGAGCTGCAAGTTTGAAATGCATAGAAGATTGAGAACAAAATTATCAGAATGCATATTAACAAATATGTAACAATTTCATAATGAACAGTAAAATAACATTCAGTTTGCAAATGAAAATGCCTGCATTATCTATTGTAATTAAGTTCTTGAAGGTTCAAAGTGTAAGACAAGGAATGAGTTTGCTATGGTTCTGTAAACCAACCCCTCATTGCTGAAAAAATATTTTATATTCAAAAGAAATACTCAGCCGGGCAGTGGTGGCGCACGCCTTTAATCCCAGCACTCGGGAGTCAGAGGCAGGCGGATCTCTGTGAGTTCGAGACCAGCCTGGTCTACAAGAGCTAGTTCCAGGACAGGCTCTAAAAGCTGCAGAGAAACCCTGTCTCGAAAAACCAAAAAAAAAAAAAAAAATGGAAAAAAAGAAATACTCATAAAAATCACCTTTTTCCACTTAAGTCAATCATACTAAAAGTGACTAAATTTCTTCTTTTCTTAAGTGAATTAATTAAAATATGTGTAGTCATTTATTTATAAAAAGCAAATTTCTACCAAATATGTATATTAATAAAGAACAAGAGGCATACATATGAGTTTCTTATGGAATAAAGGGAAGGGTAAAGGATGTGTTATTGATATATATTTATTTTTAAGTATAAATATATGTGTGTAACAATAATTAATTTGAAATGAGATCCTGAAGTTGACAGATATGAATGAAAGATATATCAGTGAAATTGAAGGAAGGAAAGGGAGAATGGTATAATGATATAATTATCTTATAATCTTAAAAAGTAGATGTTTGTAAAATAAATAATGAAAATGAAAATATAAATTAATAAATCATAGTTAACCCTTAGAAGTAAATTATTACCCATTTGGGACATGCTCAAAGTCATCTGACTTCTTTTTTTGAAGTTCATAATATCTTCAGTAATATGATTAACCTTCTGTCATTGGGAGAATACCAAAGGCAACTAAAAAATTCTGTAATATTTTCGGAATCTCTTGGTAAACTCTGACCAAAGACTCACAGGAGGGCTTCCCCTGTCTAGTTTTGAATTTCTTGTTAGTCAACAACTGTCTCTTTGGAAATGGAGCATCATCAGTCTGCATGAAAATGCCTTTTAAGCTTTATTGGTATATTTAAACATATATTTCTGTGAATTATAGCTGTTTTAAGTATAAAGTTAATATTATCAGTCCTTATATGTTTTTCAGTTATCCATACATTTACCTTAACCTCCTCTCTCCTTTTCCCATGTTTATGTCTCTTCCCCCTCTTTAATTAACGCTCTATGTTTTTCTCATTTATCCATTCTGACCACTTTTGCTTTCCATTCCCTCACACTCGCTCTCCAATATCTCTGACCCTTGAAAAGGTTACTTTTTGTGATTTTCAGTTTTCTGAGGTAACTCCAATTTATGAAATAATATCTGAAGATTTGGAACTAGAGGCTTTCAATGAAAATCTGTGGCAGCTGTATTTCTGAATCTGGGTCTCTTCACTCAATGTGATATTTCTAGTACAAATCCATTTAATTCTCAGCTTATGATTACACATTACTTTACAGCTGAATATTATTCCATAGTGTATATATGCTAAATTTTCATTATCCATTTGTCAGTTGACATTTAGTTTGTTTACATTCCCTTGTTAGTGTGAATAGAACAGTAATATATATATGGCTGAGCAAATATATATCAAGTATGATATCAGGGCTTTTGTTCATATGCTAAGGAATTGTTTACCTAAATCTAGAAATATCTTTTATATTATTGAACCTTAAGAAGAGATTTTTACTTATCATATTTTTCATAAGCCTGATTTTAGTAAGTATATATATTGTGGGAAGACTATCTTTATAATGTCGTCAGGACTGATTACCATAGGCACACCTGTCAACATGAATTATTCATTTTCCTAATGTGTTATTTTGGTTTTTGTGTGTATTTGTATGTTGGGATGCATGTTATTTTAGAGTTGGTAACTGCTATTCAATGAGAATAAGAGTACAAGTCATAGTAGAATGTTTTTATGTTAGCTCACTGTTTAAATACTTTCCATTTTAGTAATCAGAATTTTCTTCCACCATTTGCCAAAAGTCGCTGAAAGATTGAAAATTACTGTTACATCTTCATTAACATGAAAATTTTAGTGATGTGAGAAAGGAAGAATGAATCAAACATAAACTTTCATGTATACCTTTTCAAATAGAATTTCCATGGCAATTTTAAAATCAAAAACATACCATTTTGCCTAAGTTCCCCAGAAAAGTTAGAATCGAGTTTGTGCCAACATGTGATAATAAGCATTTTAAGAATACACCCAAGGCATTATAGAAAGATGTTCCAGGATCTATATTGAGTGCACTGGGTAGCCAGCAAACATAGGTCTACTGAGACCTTGGTATATATCCAAACAATATTGTATCCAAACATATGGAAACTAACACTCTATTTTGAAGGAGACAATCAGAGAGAAACGATATCTGTTATGTGTGTCTGCTGAGACCTCTAATGGACTGTAGGAGGCTCACACATATTAAAAGAGCCGTCTGTTTTACACTGTGTACTGATTTAAAGGTTAGTGTCATCCAGAAACAACCACAGAATGTACTCAAAATAAAGTTTAAGCAAATATCTGATTGCCTCACAGAACTATCAAGTTGATAAAAAATATACCCTTGAAAATTCTCATTAAATTCCACAGTTAATCTTCTACCATTACATTATCAATTTGTTGCTGCTCTTTCAGAGGTCATATTTATATCAATTTAATTTACTTTGTACAGTTTTCTGTATTCCTAATCTATCACTTTCCCCAAATAATTAAATGCTTATAATCAAATATGAAGAAAGGGAGAATAATCAGGTCATTATCTTCCTCCACTAATCCTTAAGTAAGACTCCATGATCCCTAGCACATCCCGTTTTAAAACTAACAATTTTTGTTAAAACACTACACTATTTCCTCCTTCATTTCCTCACATACATCCCTACTGTGTCCTCCATATCCCTGTCAAATTAATACTCTTTTCTTAAATTATGGGTACAAACAAGCAGACTCAAATATGCATGCATTTATACACACACTTATGCACATACACACATACATACACACATGTGTGTATGTATTTATAAATGAATGTACATATCACAAAAGCTTTTGAGTCCATTAGGGTTGCTTATTTTGTATTATGTGCTTTTAGGTTTGATCACTTGGCATTAGATAACGAATTAGGAGGCTTATCATCTGAAAAGAGTAATGTAATTTTATTCTTTCTGTAGCTGTTAATTGCTCCTCATATGAGGCCCAGGAGATTTCCTCAATCCACACTGGAATGTTAACTGCTTTAGATTGGTTCACATCGTATTTAGGCTGGCATATTGTTGATATTTCATGAGTGTAGCTCCCTGTCATATCTAAAAGACATGATCTTGTAGCAGACTTTGTGGTGACTCTCAGAGTCTTTTGTCGATGCTGCGAAGTCCTTAGGTGAAGGAGCAGTATTTACCTGATGTGGACCCTGTGATCAGCCGGCTGCACTTTGACTAGTTGTAGCTTTTTGCAATGAAATTGTCTCCATAAACTGCAAAAAAAATGTCTACTTTGATGAAAGTTGGAAACTGCTACTGTCTGTGATCATAAAATGATAAATATTTATAATACAATTAGAAATTACACTTGTTTAGAAAAGTAACAGTAGCATACTCTTCCTTAAGATAATGATTTCTTTATCTAAGGGTAGTTGATTAGGTTTCGTGCCAGGCATGATTTCCCTCCTGTTGATTCGGTCTTAAATCCTATTAGAGATCTGATGCTTGCTGCAAGATATAAGTGTCATTATTGCACCATTCGGGATATCTCGCCATGTTGTCATGGTTGTGGTTCATATTTATCCCATCTCAGTAGGGTTATTGATTAGTTTTCTCTTCTGGGTGCTTGCATGGCAGTATGAAAACTCATCCTCAGAGGAGGGAGTCACATGAGATATAGGTCAAATCCTCTAACTCTTATGACAGAAATATGTACTCTCTTAATTAGAGTTACTATTGCTGTGATGAAACACCATGATCAATCAAGGTAAGAAGGAAAGGGTTGATGTGTTTAGACTCCACATCAGTGATCATCACTGAAGAAAGTCAAGACAGGAAATCAAACAGGTCAGAAACACAGAAGCAGGAGAAGATGCAGAGGCAATGCAGGGTTGCTGCTTACTTATTTGCTTTCTTATAGAATACAGAACCACCAGTACAGGGACAACAAAGCAGTGATTCTCAACCTGTGGGTTGTGACCCATTTGGTGAATCAAATGATGCTTTCAGAGGTTTTGCATATCAAATATTCTGTATGTCAGATATTTACATTAAAATGTATCACAGTAGAAAAATTATCTTTATGAAGTAGCAGGCAAACTAATTTTATGGGTGTCATGACAACATGAGGAACCTTATTAAAGGGTCGTAGAATTAGAAAAGTTGACAACCACTGCCCTATTTGATTGCATTCAGCCAGATCATATGGAGGCATTTTCTTAATTGAGGTTCCCTCCTCTCAGATGACATTAGCTGTGTCAAGTTTACATAAAACTATCAAGTGGAGGTACTAGTTTAAACTTACGAGTGACAGCCAAGGGCAATGAAAGTAGCCTGCATCTTTCAGAGAGTCTCTTGGACTCTACTGATCAACTCCTGGAAAAGTGTCTCATACCTGTTATTAAAGGTTTTGTTTCATATTCTATAGCATTTCGGTGTGTATGAGTGTGGGTGTGTCTGTCCATCTGTAAACACAGTTTTATGTGAAGTATGTAATTTTAGGTAAATATAAAATAATTATTTCTTATGTCTTTGCAGATATTCTTAATCTTATTTGTTCAACTTTTCCCTCTGCTATGCTCACCACCTTTCCCTTTCTTAGAGTTTCTACTCTACTTTTCCCATTTCTCCTTTCATTTCACCTGTGGCCTGCAAGTCGCCTCTCTAGTACAGCACATGCTGGATGCTGTCTCTTTCATTTTATCCCTAGCTGCAAATCTTCACATGTGAGATATTTAAATTTATGTAATCACAAAAATCAGCAAAGTCAAAAGATATTGTGCAGGGTGAAAAGAAGAAACTCTGGAGGGACCCTCCTTCATAACACTCAAGAGGAGCCCAGTTATGGTTACACTCAATCCATTGGGTTCCTTCTGTCTAAAACAGGTGCATTTAACAGAGGACGTTCATCAAAGTGGCATCTGTGAAGTTCTAAAGGGAAGGGTCAGTGTTGTCTAACAAGCAGGTTTTTTTTAAAGATCACTAGACACTAGAGTATTGTTGTACTCTCAAAATAAAGCACTTCAAGACTATGTTTAGGTTTCAAAGTCAGAGGTTTGACCACAAATAAAATCACTTCCAAAGTTTACTGTTCTGAAGTACTTCAATTTATTTTAATTGCCTTTTTGTATTTTTATTTATGTGTTTATCTATTTATAATTTTTGAGAATTACTGGTGAAATAAATGGTTTTATGCAAGTGAAACACAGAGCTGTTAGAACCTTCACTTCAAGCGCGGTCAGCGGGAATGGGGTGAAACATGACAGGTAAGGAGATTAGCATTAGATGGTAAAAACCTGCAGTCTTCTCAGGCTCTGCCTAACCAGTGTTCATCCTTGTGAGACTCTTCTCCATTACTTTCATCATGGGCTTTGGACACTGTTTCATGGAACTAGGCATGGTAATGTAATTCTACATTTGTGTAGACTAAATATGGTATGTATTAAGAAAGAAAGCTATTATGAATGAAACATTTAAATAATATTGCTAATCTTCTAACTTATAGAACATTATTGATTAATGATGTTAAGAAAAGTAGGAATATATTATATTATATTACCATGTAATTTAATATGCTATGTATCATAACCCACTCAGAATCTTTTAGAATTTAGGATTTCTAAACCCACAATTACTCAGAATGCATGTTTTAAAAAGCTCAAACACATGATTAATTTTCTCAGTAAACTGAGTGACATCTTATTGCAAGAAGTTTTGTTTATTTATTGAGAAATGCTTGATATACAGCATGGCATTGTACGTGTGGAATCCTTTAGGTTGTCTTCTCTATACTGTAACTAAAGGGAAATTCTGTTATTTTTTATTTATTCTTTTGATATTTTGTCAAACATAAATATTTTTTCCTATAGGTATAATACTACTGTTGAATTGTTTCTTTCCTTTCTTTTTTTGTATTTATCTGTTAGAAAAACTTTCCTGTTTGAGAAGTTAAAGAATTTTGAGCTTAGTTTGAGTACAGTAGACATGATTCCAGTTCATTAAACCTGAAGGACACAGAACTCTCGTATCAGTGGATAGCTCAGCGGCAAAGAGAAAACAGGAAAGTGTCATGGCAAGCTATTTTTTTAAACTTTCAGAAACTCACTTTAATGATGTACAAATCTGTAGAAGAACGAAGCTTCAAGTTTCAAGTAGAATTTAAAAGAGAGTCTTTACTGACCATCCTATTATTCCATCTGTTTTAGCCTTTTATCTATGTAGCTGCGTATGTATTTAATAAGGAATACAGAGCACATTTAGTGATTGTTTAAAAATTGTACAAATTATATAAAATCATTTATTATTTTTTTATTTTGTCACTATGTGACTGACTTCTACACACACACACACACACACACACACAAGCACACACACACACACACCAAGGAAAGTTAAGAGTTAATGTAAAAATTTTACAGAGAAAGGTTAAAACATAATGAATATTAGCCTGCGTTCTATATATATATTCAAACCACACAAAATTACAAAAAGGATACTAGTTTCAAGATAATAAAAAGTTAACAAATAACTATTTAATATGAAGTCTACTTAAACATATGTGTTTTATCAAGTACAGTCTCTTTGTGTTTGTGTTTTATTAAAACATTTTAAAGATGTATTTTGATCATGTTTCCCATCCAAAAATTCCTCCCAAATCCCCTGTACTTCCCAATACATACAGCCTTATTTTCTTTCAAAAATGAAAGAAACAAGAAACACAAAAGAAAGCTCCTCCCCACAAAGACAAAACAAAACAAAAAAGCAAAAGTCCAAAAAAGAAAAAATTGCCAGAATGAAACAATAAGTTCACAAAAATACTGTTGAACTTGTTTTGCATTGGCCAGCTACTCCTGTGATGCTTGTCCTGATGTGGAGTTGACATACAATATGAGACTCCGCTGAAGAAAATTGATTTTCTCTATGCTAGTCTATATTAATTGCAAATAGGTTCTTTGTTAACAGTGGAAATCTCTGTCCACTATCACTTCTCAATGGCTGAACCTGTATGACTTTGACCTGGGCGAGTCTCGTGCATGCAGCCATGGTCTCGGTGAGTTCATCGTCATGCTTTATCAGGAAGACACAATTTCCTTGATGTCATCCATCATCTCTAGCTCTTACAAACTTCCTGTCTCTTCTTCCAGATAGATACCTGAGTTTTCAGAGAAAGGCATTGATGAAGACATTCCATTTAAACTGAACATTTTAAAGTTTCTCACTCTCTGTACATTTTTTAGTTGTGTGCCTCTGCTTCATTTCCCATTTACTGAAGGAAGAAGCTGAGAAATTAATCTATGAATAAAGCATATGTCATTAAGCATCATTTTATTCTTAATATAGTTATATTCTATATCAGAGCAATAATACTAGGTATTATACTAGACCCACGCCATATCTAGTCTCAGATCTTGATCACTTGATCATTGTCAGGTTCTTGGAGTGAATCCTCAAGTTCAATCAAAAAGTAGTTGATTATTCACTTACTATTTTTGCTACAATTGCAGAAGTGTATCTTGTAGGTGAATTACTCTTTTAGGTTGCAGTGTTTGTAGTTAATATTAATGAGGCTTAGTCCCCTTTTCTACCTTGAAATAACTTCTGGTGTGATGAATGTTAGTTAGTAGTGCATGGGGCTTGTAGTTAGGGATAAGCTGTACTTCTCTGTGTTTTATGGTCTAAGTGAGTATTGCCTTCAAGTTAAGGCCTTCCCATCATATTGTAAAGAACAACCAAGACCCTTCACAATTGCTTGTGATGTTTTAAAGGGTGCCCTAAGACCTCGTTGACCAAGGAATCAATAATATAATCCATTCCTGGCGTTAGAGGTTTTACTTGAGAACTGAAAGAATACTGCACAGTCTTCAGGCAATTCAATTAGTTAAGAAGTATCCTGCCCAGGTGGACTGAGTTATGTAAGGGGAGCCTATCTCAAAAAAGAAACAAACAAATGTAAAAGGATGCTAAATATCTGTAATTGAATGTCTATTTTTGCTTTGATCAACCAAACCATCCCTCAATTTTCACTTTTATTACCATTTACAATCATGTATTACTGTATTTTTACAGGGGATTAATATAGGAATGCCTTTGACTAAGAAAAGATTATTTCTTTTCTTAGTGTCTCGCTTAGTTCTAGATTACATTTTTCCATTTTTGTTTTAAACTTTTGTTGATTTAATTATACATCTCACCACTCTGATGCACTACTAAGATATAATCAATATATCTCTTTCTTTTTAATAATGTATAAGTATCCAGCATGCAGATGACTTTTGTATTCACCACACAAATAAAACTGATTCAAGGAACACTAAACAAAAAATAAAATCTACTAGTTGACACATTTTATTTTACTTCCAGTAATCAATGTCATCTTTGTTTATAGTGATTATAACCACCCTTGCCATGCATAATACATCTCTGCCTCTTGCGGGCAATTAAAGAATTAAACCAGAAGTGTATTAAATACTCTGTAGATAACCCTCATCTACTTTAAATTACCATCTCCAAGGACAATGCTAACCTCTTGTGTCATAATTCTTCAAATGACTTCAGGCTGAAAATGAACAGATTTTTCTTTCTCTATCCATCTTGCTTTTTTCTCCTTCAGCTCTAACTTGTGGAAGGCAGAATGCATTGGCCTGGCATATAGAGCTTTGAAGAATGATATTTAAGAAAGTAAAAGAACAATAACAATGTTTGAACCACCAGTGTCCAAACACAATACAAAACAAAATAAAAGGATTGGGGGAGACATAATATTACACAAGAAAGTAAGACCAGAAGGCCAAATAGAAAAGTTATCAGAATCTAAATTCTTTCTTAAGACTGAAGAGCTACAATTTTATGTTTTATTTATTTATGTACCACAAACTGAAAAAAAATGAAATACTTTCTATACCTCTTTCCAAAGAGCTTCCATGAGAGAAATAGGTGACAGTAAAGGGTTATAGCTGTGTCAGCTCATAAAGAAGAATTAACCTGTTTCCCACTGGAAGGAGTACGATTGAACACTCTGTTTTCAGTGTGTGTGTGTGTGTGTGTGTGTGTGTGTGTGTGTGTGTGTGTGTGTGTCTGTACTCTATGCAAGGGAATCAAGGTAAAGAAGTGTAATTGACAGACTGTATCCTCCCTGTATCCTCCTAAACATATGAAGTCTTTATGGCCTGATTAATGCATTCTTGAGTTATCACTTTATAATGGAGTTGCTTTATATATTTTCTCATATGTTATTTTATGTTCTGTTGTAGCTCTCTCTCTCTCACTCTCTCTTGCTTTCTCTCTTTCATCAGATTTATTGAGCAAAATATATAAAGCAATTATTACCAATCTTGTTTTCTAAAACTTCTCCCAGCATTCTTCTGAGTTGTTACTGCCCCTAGTATTTTTCCTGCTCTCAGTCTATGATTCCATTATTTACCAACTAGTTGCTAAAAATTATATTTATATTTTTTGATTTAAAGTATTAATAATTATTGCTATTTATTAAAATTTGTTCTCAGTTGTTTTCTTAACTTCTATTACATATTTTTATGACATCAATTCTGCAGTTCTCTCTCTGTAATATCTGTCATCTTAAAAATCTCCCATGCTGTATCCCAAGCATCCTATTCCTCCGAGCTCCCCCCATTATCCCCTTCACGCTTTTCTCTCCCCATCTTCCCTTGGCCCCGTCTCGCCCCACCCTCAAGTTCCCAATTTTTGCCGGGCGATCGTGTCTACTTCCAATATCCAGGAGGATTACTATATGTTTTTCTTTGGGTTCACCTTATTATCTTCTCAAGGATCCCGAATTATAGGCTCGATGTCCTTTAATTATGGCTAGAAACCGATTATGAGTGAGTACATCCCATGTTCATCTTTTTGTGTCTGGGTGGATATAGAAGCAGGGAAGCATGTATCTTAATTAAGGGAGCCATCTGAGGGTTGTCAAGAGACTTGACTATAAAGGGGTTTCCGGGTTCCTTGGGCAGCTGAGGAGAGAAAGCCCGAAAAGGCCAGTTCCTATAGCCATACTGATGAATTTCTTGCATATCACCATAGAACCTCCACCTGGCGATAGATGAAGAAAATGACTGAGCCCCACATTGGAGCACCGGACTGAGCTCCCAAGGTCCTGATGAGGAGCAGAAGGAGAGAGAACATGAGAAAGAAAGTCAGGACCGTGAGGGGTGCGTTCACCCATGGAGACGGTGGGACAGAACTAACGGGAGATCACCAACTCCAGTTGGAATGGGACTGATGGAACATGCGACCAAACCGGACTCTCTGAATGTGGCTGACGGTGGAGGCTGACTGAGAAGCCAAGGACAATTGTGCTGGGCTTTGATTCTTCTTCATGGACTGGCTCTGTGGGAGCCTTCTCAGCTTGGTTGCTCACCTTCCTGGACCTGGGGGGAGTTGGGAGGACCTTGGTCTTAACATAGAGTAGGGAACCCTGATGGCTCCTTGGCCTGGAGAGGGAGGGAGGGGGGGTATGGGTGGAGGGGAGGGGAGGGAAGGGGGAGGAGGAGGGAAGGAGATGGAAATTTTTAAATATAAAAATAACATGAAAAAAACAGCAAAAAAAATCTCCCATGCTTTCAGGAAATGAGGGAGCATGTCTTTTCCCCAGCACTCAGGAGGCAGAACCAGTAAAATCTCTGGGTTCAAGCCCAGCCTACTCTACAGAGCACGTTCCAGGATCGTTAAAGCTCCACAGAGTAACCGTGTCTCATAAAATATAAAATAAGTCACGACTTCCCCAATTGTCTGATGGTATATATTAAACAAATATCATACTAACACTTTTAAAAATTAAAGATAGTACATATATTTAAATCTAGGTATAAAATAATCTGTCAATAGATATAACGTGATTATTGATAAAACATAATTTGAAATACTTTAAAGATTCCCACAGAATAATAATGTTTTGAATTAAAATGTAATTTTAGCAAATTTCCAGTAACTGAGAAGTTTATGAACTGCCTGGTCACATAATAAACTGGAAAGTAAAGGTATTGAGTAATTGAAGAAAGTTATTTCAAGTACAATATGCATGAATTATTCTCTTACAACGACACTTGGAATGTAGCCTATAGTCAAAGGCATACTCAAATTTATTTGTAAAATCATAACTTGAGTTTCATTCATGTCTAGGTTTTAAAAGATTTAGTATGGACCTAATCAGGATAAATGTAACTCACTTTCTGGGAACCAATACTGCATTGTTCTCAGAACACATTACAAACTTTCTTGTATTAGATGAAGTAATACTAACATTTTACCTCATATTTATTTCTGAAGTGAGGTATTCAAATAATAATATATACTGTAATAAGTATTTTACATTCACTAACACATGTGCCAGACATTACTGTAGGTAGTAGCTGTAAAAGAATAACAGAAAAAATATTGTTTTGACCTCCAAGAAACAGATTGCAAGTCCTGCAGGAGATAAACACACATAAGTGACTAGAATATAACAGTCTATGATAAATAGTGCAGTAGACTCTGGTGTAAAAAATGATTTTTTTTCTAAAACACAGAGCAAGCAAGGAAGGAAAATTTATTTCCTCCTGACATGAGAACCAAATTGTGCCCAAGAACAAAGGAAAGTGCAGAGTCTGACTCTAGAAATGCGAGTCAGGGACAATGTAAGAATTCTGCTGAGTAAATCTAATTGAGAGTAAGTAAGCAAGTCTAAGCTAAAGTGGAATTTGTAGCAAAAGCAGCTTCTCTCAGAAATCAGCAAGAAGTGGGTCCATCTCAATGTACACACTCAGTAATCAAAGTGTCAATGCTTTGTTAGACCCTATGGTTTAAATGTCTTTTCAAAACCACCTTTCAATATAATTGGCTTTTCAGATGTTATTTCCTGTCTGTTCATTGAATCAAAATGTTATATTAAACATTTCTTACATTTGTATAATAGCTTTGAAGCTCGTGGGAGGTAATAGTGTAATTCTCTTGTTTACTCTTTCATTATCCTAATAAATGTACAAAATTTGGACTATCTATACACTAGAAGAAAAGGCTATATATACTGGTACATTAATAGTACAAAACAACTCCTCTAAATGTAATTGGTGGTTCCAAGAATTTGAAAGTTTATGACATTCCTAGGGTTATACACTAAACTATTTAGTTAAATTATAAATTATAAAATCTAGAGAGTTATTTTCAATACTGTGCTGATGTTTCCGATCAAATTAATATTGAAAGCCTGTTACAGTTGAAAGTTCATTTGGATTTATTTTAAGCTGATAATTTGAGTTCTTTGATTTTTATTTTTTAAAGTGTAGCATGGGCCCTTTAACTGAGTGGGAAGAATTAGAAATGGAGGGAAGAAACTAAAGGTGCAAACTAGTCTCAAGTGTGGGACTTGATTATATTGGAGAGACTTATTAGATTTCTAGGCAGTGTTGAGTTCCTATTTGAGGTCTGTGGTCATGAATTTTAAGTGGAACCAGTAGGGAGGAAAATCAAACTTTGCCTTGGGTTTGATTTTGCTCCGCCAGAGACTATTTTCTTTTTTTATTTTTTTAATGCTTCCAACAGTGGGATTGCTGGGTCCTGGGGTAGGTTGATCCCAAATTTCCTGAGAAACCTCCACACTGCATTCCAAAGCGGTTGCACAAGTTTGCATTCCCACCAGCAATGGATGAGTGTACCCCTTACTCCACATCCTCTCCAGCAAAGGCTATCATTGGTGTTTTTGATTTTAGCCAATCTGACAGGTGTAAGATGGTATCTCAATGTTGTTTTGATTTGCATTTCCCTTAGTAAAGCAAAATATCCCCATGTGAGAACATATTCAAGATGATATGTTCATTTGCCGATTAAATAAGTAAATTCTTATGCTAAATAATTCATATTTAAAATTATAATTTCTGATGATGGATGATGTTTACTGCTTTTATGGCCATCACATGCTTTCTAGTTAAGGATTAAATTCATAGACTATTAAACATAAAATTCAGCATTCTGAATCTGAATTATGAAGTTTAATTTCTTTAATTTAAATATAGAAATGCAAGTTCCAGCCCTGTTAGGTGAGGAGCCTGGAGGGGGTTGTTACCTTGCTGCCATAGTTATATGGTGGAGCCATAAAATTGTTATTTTCAGAAAGAAAAGGCTAAAAAAATTTGCATTTCAGTAATACTACAAATAAAGTGATTTCATGAAAGCTTAAATTAAAAAAATGGTGCAATGTATACATAATCTACTCCTCCAGTGCTGACTTTGATAAAACAGAAACAGGCCACTCAGTCCCTCTCTTCTCAATGATCCCAAAGACAAAATAATCTAAAGAAGACTTTATATGAAAATAAGATGGACTAAGTGAGGCAAAGTTCTCCCTTTTGTGAAGGACATGGTGTTTCAAGTTGAGGACAGATACCAAACTAAACTCCTGCTGTTTTATGTTCTGCGTTTAATTTTCTTCCTGATTTGCTGATGCTTTCTGTCAATAGCGGCACCATGTGAGCTCCAGGGACTGGCTGCAAACTGACAGAGGGAATAACAACACAACATACCTACTCCCGTCCTTTTTCTTCAATATCTGTATTAAGGTCATGTGTGTTACAATTATGTTTGTTTGCTTTAGTTGTCTCTGATAACTGACCTTTGTTATCTACAAATTCCTCAAGCAGACTCTTCAGCAGCTATGCCTTTTTCCTTCTAATTTCTGCCTTTAAATGGCACTCCTCCCATTATTTCTGTTTAAGAGACATTAACTTTTTTAATACCAAAAGACAAATCTTGATGTAAAATTTTCATTACAATATACTCATATAGTATTTACTTTTATGATATTTTCAAATTTGTACACCATGCATGTTGATCTATATCTCACTTGCTTTGTTCACACTTATTTCCACTCCCACTACTATTTCAGCCTTATTTCATAATATATATATATATATATATATCGACAATTAAAATTTAAAATGTGATGTTAGTCTTTCTTCATTTCATTTATAGGACTTAAAATGATAATCTCTAGCTGCATCCATTTTGTACAAAGTGATATAATTTTCTTCTTTTCAGTGAATAAATTTCCAACAGAGTGGAATGCATTCCATTTAATCTATTTCTCTTGTTGATGGACACTTAAGCTGAGTTGAGTTTATAACTCCGGGGTCATGAACAGTGCTACAGTAAGCATAAATGTGCAAGTATCTGTATGCAATGTTGAATTTGACTCTTTTGGAGTTGCATAACTCAGTATGTTTCTAGTCTTGAGGCTGTAAAATGTATCGTGATAAATTCATTTTAAGGAAAGAGAATTGAGAAGTCTACTTTGTCTCATGATTTTAGGGTATAGAGCATGATGGGTGGGAGGTCATGATAGGAGAAGTTTGAGGCAGCCAGTTGTATTGGATCTGTAATCAGCAAGCAAAGGGAGATGGGTGATGACAGCGACTCTCAGTTACTTATCCTTCTTTTCTTTTCCTTTTTCTTTTATGGTCCTTCCCAGACACTGGCCCACAGAATATCCTCAAAAACATTTATGGTGGATTCTGACCTCAACCGACCTAATCACAAAAATCTCTCATAGGTGCACACATATATTTGTTTCCATTGTGATTCCAAATTCTATCAAGTTGACAATCAACATTATTTGCCACAACTATAATGTCTGTCCCTTAATGTGCTTGTTCCAGGATATCATAACAATAGTTGCAAGGAAATATTGGAATAAAAAGATCTACTTTTTGTTTGATCTACCAAATTGATATATATGTTTGGTTTTTTCTCAGTTAAGATTACAATGACTGCAGGAAACATTAGATCTTGCTCAGTGTCTTTTGTTTCTGGATCAAATGTAAGCTCTCAGCAATTGCTCTAGTGACCTGACTACATGCTGCCATGTTTCCAACCATCTTGATCATGTGCTCACCATTGCAATGAAGCTCCTGATTAAATGCTCTGTTTTATTTAAAAACCAAAACCAAACCAACACAACAGCAACAGAAGATTAGCTATCTCTCTGTGCTTACTTGGTAGCTATATATTTAGATTGTTTTGTTTTTCTGTTTTCAATATATCCAAACAGCAGTTTACCTTCACTCAATCCCCTTCTCCCTGTTACCCACCTGCACTCTCCTCTAGGTCACCTCTGCCTCTGTTTTCCCTCAGTAAAGAACAGGCATCCCAGGAATATTCACTAAACACATCATAAAAAGATGCAAAATGACTTGGCACAAATCCTCATATCAAGGCTGGCAGAGGCAGCCAGTATGAGAAATGGGTTCCAAGGAGATGAGTCAGAGAAATTCCCTTCTTCCTTACAGGTCCCACAGAGACACAAAGCTAACAATTATAACATATAAGAAGAGGACCTAGCACAGATTCATGCAGGATATGTGATTGCAACTTTAGTCTCTGTGAGTCTGTATGAAGCGTTCTTAGTTGAAGGCTATGGGCTGTGACCGCATCTTTAACCTCTCTGACTCCTACATTTCTTCCATCCCTCTTCCACAGGGCTCACAGAGCTCGAAGGGGATGGACCTGATGGAGGTCATCAATTTTGGCTCTCTTGTCCCTTAATGTCTGGCTGTGGGTCCCTGCATCTGCTTCCATCATTAGGCGTCAATTTATGAGAATACAAGGATACTACTAGGAGTCACATTATTGATTATTTTTGTCACATAAATCTCTGGGATATTCATCCTCTGATTTTTGATCATCAAGGCAGTTTCAGGGAGCAAGCATGTGCTCTGTCTTATGATGCAACAACTAGTTACACCTACCTCATGATGCATAAATGATCAGTAAAATTAAGAAGAAATCCCAAAGTTCTTACCATTGTCTTAGAGGAATAAAGAATGTTAGATTCCTTTGGAATATAAAATGGTTCTTGATATTTTAATATACAGAAGGTTAGATTCACCTTTTCAATAACTTTAAGATACAAAATTGAACTCCCCTTTTGGCTACATATTTTCAATCCAAAACTACTACACTTGTATATAAACATTAAGAAAAAAATCCAGAAATGCTCAGCAGAATCCTACTAGCACTATTTATATGTTTTGAATAGACGACCCTCCAAAGGTGGCTGGGAGCTAGCATTGCAAATGCATACATGCTTATCCTGGAGGAAATGGGAACTTAGAGAAAACTAGATCTCGAGAAATAGAAACCTTCAGCCAGCTATGCTTATTGAAGATGTTTGAATGTATCATGAATCTGTGAAAAATAACAAGCTAAGCAGGTGGCACAGACCTGCAAATTCTGTACCCGTGAGGTTAAGGGACAAGAAACTAGAATTCAATTATTGTCTATTAAATGTTTTACTGCAAGCAAGTAAATCAAGAATGCATAAGGCCTTGTCTCAGACAACAACTAATGGACCCCCAAATAGAAAAAAGATGGTTAAAAATCATGAAATATCTATATAATCATTAACATGCCTATCCATCTAGAGTTTGTAGTCTATAATGTGTGATTAGGAATTAACAAATGTATACATATTGATTTGCTACTGAAATTTCCCATTAGTTGAACAAAGTTTTGTTGTCATATGCCTACCATATATTGTTTCTAATTTTAAGGTTTAGAATTGATATGGGCATCAATCATATATTGCTTGCATTTGAAAATATGTTGAAGAGTGTTATATAATTGTTCCCAATTATAGAAAGTACAAAGAACATGGTGTCTATTTTCTCCCATAAGGAGTTACATATACTGCTGCTGTTAAACAGTTGCTATGTATTGGCCTAACCAAATATTTGTAGTCCACAACTGTTGGGTTTGTGCAGGCAATATTGGCAGTTTCTGTCTGCTACAGACAGTTGGTAGATACATCAAATACTTCTCTAGCTTTTCTGCCTTCAGACATATTGCTGTGAAAGTGGGACTCAGAATAGATTCTGACACCATTGGAGATCTAGTTACCAAAGACAAACAAAAAAACAATCACATAATCTGTGGCATTGTGTATAAGTTTTTTAAAGATTTTCCCAACAGAAAACTTTTTTTATTTTTTAATAAAAAGTTCAATATGATATTCTGATGTTTGATTGGCCATCCTACCTTTGGTTATGAAAAAGATAAGAACAGAAGAAGAGGAGGATGTTAATATAAATTCTTTCTATACTCTAACAGCACCTAAGAATGAGCATAACTATTCCCCTGAAATAAAACATTTTTAACGTTTATTCTGCTAATCATGAGCCGTCTGTTATATATTTACTTAATGAGGTATAATGAGCTCATACAGGAGCTCTGAAAATATGAATTCTTGATCAAGGGCCTTATGATACTAATCAGTCAACTTTAAATTATGAATTCCTAATTAGAGTCCTACAAATGCCTTCTAACTATCCCTAGTGTTTAAGTAAAAATGAGTTTCAGCACAAAGACAGACATACACACTGAAAGCTTTATGGGACATAATTGCATTTCTACAGTAACCAACAGATATGCTAAAAATGAAAGAGTGAAAGTGGCTGTCATGTTGCACAGCTGTTGGGCATTTGATGAGGGATAGTGCAAGTGATAGCAATACCCTGAAGCACTAACCACAGACAATTACTGAACAGGTGATCTCTAAAAAGCTTGAAGATGACAAAGTATAGAGAGAAGGAGGATGAAAGAAGATGATACAATGTGAAGACAAGGGGAATGGTGGCTCAATTGCTTTCCCACACAGCATGGAAGCTCACAGCTTGTTAACATCCTTCCACCACAGTAGCTTTAAGAATCAGAACACTCATGATTCCTTGACGGTAGAGATTAGTATTGCTGCTACAAGTCTATGTTGCCAAGATTGATTATCAGATGCCTTCCTACCCAGCTTTGCACCCTAAAAGAAATCTTACAAAATCTGGTTTTTACCTGGCATACATTTCCTGGTTTTCTTCGAATTAAGAAGTTTATGTCTTTCAAACAGCAATTTTGTATATTGAAACATATGTGCATTTAAAATTGTTATTTTACATTTTGGGTTATGTAACTGAAATATTTATTTTTATTTATTATTTATTTATTTATTTATATTTATTTATTTATTAAAAAATATTTATTTTTAAAATTCAGTCTGAATTTTAAAAAGGTCTAAACTAAAGCTCTTTGTGATAACACACTCAAGCTTACAAATAACATCATTTAAATGTACCACAAATTTTGAAGAGGAATATAAGCAATCTAAAAACTTTCCATAAACATTTGTCATTTCTCTATATTTATCTCTAATAAAACATAATTTTCACCTAGACAATTACTGACAGAGGGCTGTGAGCATACACTATGAATCTGTCTTTACTCAGTTAAAAGAAAACTGAATGCTGTATTGCAATTTTCATCAGCAATAAGAAATCAACATATTTCATAATAATTATCTATGCACTAAAATTCCATATAACAACATTTAGTTTATTTAAAGATGATTGTTATAGCTGTAATATACAAATATTTGTCACTAGTGTCAAAGAATTATAAAATAAAACTTTGGTAATGACTAATATATTTTGACGCTCACAATATGTTCTGCGTTCTCATAACTATAAAAATGAAGTTTTATGTTTTGAGTTCTCATGACTGTAAAAATGCACCTTTATGTTTTATATTTATAGTAATGTTGCTTTATTATTAAAATGAATGGTTAAACCTGGAAAAATAATCTTAATTTGTTTGTTTTTTTCTCCATCCCTTCCTTGCTCCCTTCTTCCTTTCCCTTCCTCCCTTCCTTCCTTCCTTCCTTCCTTCCTTCCTTCCTTCCTTCCTTCCTTCTTTCCTTCTTCCGTCCCTCCCTCCCTCCCTCCCTCCCTCCCTCCCTCCCTCCCTCTCTCCCTCTCTCCCTCCCTCCCTCCCTCCATTCGTTCCTTCCTTCCTTCCTTCCTTCCTTCCTTCCTTCCTTCCTTCCTTCCTTCCTTCCTTCTTTCCTCCCTTCCTTTAATCCGTGGACCAAATGTCATTATATGCATCACTAACATGTGGTGCCTTCTTCCCTAAGTATTTTGTTTATGGTTTCATCTTCATAAGACTGGAACCTTGTTAGTAGGTTATTTGAAAATACCTGCAATATTACTTTCTTTATTGAGGACAAAAGTGAAGAAGTATATGGGCATTGTTTGGAATCACTTATTTGTGGGTATGTAGCAATAAATTTTATCAGTGTACACACTTTACTTGGATAGCTCAAGAAAGGCATATTCAGGAAATAATCACAGTTGGTATGAGTAGCAAAACCTTTGGTTTCATCTCTCCAAGATATCTAATGCTTCATGTTCCAAGTTAATCAGCCAGTGTTTTCTTCATTCAAAACTATTGAGAACTGCCACACAACAGGTATAGAAAATGCTATAACTGGGTATTATAGAACAGGAGACAGATAGCTCCACCTGAATCCAATAACAAAAAATATGACAAAATTAGACAGTGTAGGAGAATGGAATTTAGTGGGTGGAAAATTGCTGTGCTAGAAATATCAGAGATTCAAGGATTAAAGTGAAAGGGAACTAATAGAATTTATGTTGAAAGCAGAGGGTATATGATTTTATCATAAATCATGCGTGAAATATTTTGAATAAATTATCCCCTTTAAAACATTTTTACAAAAAATGTGGTTTTGCTGCTATTGTGTTCTCTTTTTTTCTTTTTTTTTTTTTTTTTTTTTTTTTTTTGGTTTTTCAAGACAGGGTTTCTCTGCAGCTTTTTTAGAACCTGTCCTGGACCTAGCTCTTGTAGACCAGGCTGGCCTCGAACTCACAGAGATCCGCCTGCCTCTGCCTCCCGAGTGCTGGGATTAAAGGCGTGTGCCACCACCGCCCGGCTGCTATTGTGTTCTTGATATTCAAAAACAGGAATGGGACCCAGTTAAATTAAGAGGAACTCAAACTTGGTAATGAAAAATTTATTTCTACCTCAAAAAATGTAGTTTAAGTTAATTTCAAAGAAAATCCTCAGTGTTCAATATATTAAGGCTTTTGACCAAAATATGTCCTCAGAAAAGTACATATTTGTGCTGGGTTGAAAAATACCTAATGAACAAAGAGTCAAGAGAGAAAACGAATAAAGAAAATAGCACAACAGTAGTTACAATAATGATAATATATCATGTGTATCAATAAACTAGAAAAAATTAATATTGTCAAAAATGGAAGGAAAATTATAAATGTTTGGAGAAATCAATATTCTAAAGCAGATTTAAATATTTACTGAATTTAAACATATATCACAGTATAAAATGTTTGTCTTTTAATGTAGAACAGCTTTCCAAAGAAAATTTAGAAAGTGTCATGAGAAAAGGATAGTCAGTAATCAGGATTTCCTCTTATTTAATGATATTATAATTGTTACATTAAAAATGATTTTTACAAAGTCATTTAATAATTAGTTTAGCATTAGTGTCATACAACAAACTTGACTTGTATGAGATATGAAAAAGCTAAGGGGGTACAATTGTCCCTTAATAACTATATTTTCAAAATTATAAATTGAAATATTGAGTTAGATATATAATAGGGTTGCTAATGAATGTATACAGCAAGGAATTGTAGAACTAGGAGAGAGAAAACATGAAAAAAATTAATACGGCTACATGAAAAAGGGCTCTGATATTTAGAATGTCAGAGTTATCTATGCTTTCATAAGCAGAAATTGAAGTGTAGGAAAATAAATTATGGAGGAGTACATCATGCTTGAAGAAGAAATGCACCTACCATTTCCATTCCAGGTGGAAGTGCTCCATTGCTGTTCTTATTCAACAAAAGTTTTGCCCAATGTTTCTCCACTATCTTCATACTCCTAGATATAAACTGTATTTCCTAGAATGACCTTGTAGAACTACAAATTTGATAGCAACTTCTGCACTGGGCTTTGGAAGCAGATATTCTGACAAGGGTTTTCTTTCCTTACTGCCGTTCACTCTCTTCCTGGATCTGCAACCATTGCCTGTGACTAATTGTGCTACGTTGCTTATGTATTGTAGAACCTATCAAATAAGATGGCCAGTGATAATTCTCTTATCTTTCCTTTTGTCAAAATTAATTAAAATGTCAGTCAGTTAGTTGAAATGGAAGAAACAGCAATGAATATATTGCAGGGAGAAGTGAATATTTGGAGTTCTATTTCTGGAGTCTCAGAGTCATGCTTCATTCCTTTACACCTAGGGCATATCACACCTGCTTTAATATACTACATAACTGAAAATTTTGTGAAAGGAAAGAGTAAGCAGTATAAAAATAATGACATTAATTCTTTAATTGATATAAAGTGTTGGAAAGAGTTTTGAGTACTCAATTCCCTTAACTGGATTACAATGACAGAATGATAGGAATAATGATAGAATGTTTTCCCTCACAAAGCTCCATTTGAAAACACTGGTTTTATGATTGTTAATCAAGACGACTTGTAGGACCCTGAATGAATATTTTTATCTATCAATGTCAGTATTTCATCACCTATGAGAAGTGTGGAGGAAACACATCCTTCCTAGATTATCCCAAAGATTTATTCAGGAACATATGTGAATTGCCTACCTCAAGCCCTTTAGTCTATGCCCCTCCCCACACACAATACTAACTTATAACAAAGAGATGATGACAACGTGCCTTTGAATTTGTCTTTATTTGAGATTACAGGTGAAATAAGATAACCTTCCACTCTACTGACTGTTCAAGGAGACAGGAATTTAGGAAGAGGCCAGGTGGTACATGATAAGGATTTTGAAAGTTGCATTTGTTTCCCCTATTGTCCTTAACACCATTTCATTGAGAAAAAAAGTTAGGCAAGCAATTTTTTACGTTAATTTTTTTAACAAATGTTACAAATTAATTATATGGACACCAAAGTCAATCTCTTGGCAAAGCAAACTTCTGTTGTTGTACATTTGTTGACTACTTTAAGCAAACAGATCATCCTTTGAGTTATGTATTTAAATGAGGAAAGACAATAAAAAACATGGCATACAGTAAAAACAACAAAAAATGGTGAAGAGGAAAGCATAATTAACTTTTCTTATGATACATGTGCTCATTGATTCATGTATATACTCAAAGACAGAATTCAATAAAATAATTATGTCAACTGATGTGTGAGGTCAATCGCTGATTCAAATTCATCATTGGGTTCAACTGTGTCTGGAAGATGGTGTGGCAAAAAGTAAAAGGTATGAAAATTTGAAGCAGTAAACATACACTAACTTCAGTAAATGGCAAGGATGATTTATGGCTAAAATAAGTGCTAATATGATAAATGAACTGTTTTCTTTAATAACTTAAGGTTCATTTTCACTGATTACATGGGAGGTGTTCAAGCCAAAATGTATGAATAAGAAAATGCCCATGGAGACTTGCTGCAAAGTCTTTCCAAGATTATATATCTTAAGGCAAAAAAGGATGTGCAAAATTAACAATTCAGGATGACTAAGTCATTTTCCAGAAAAGGTTTGTTTTTAAAATGGAAAAGAAGAATTATTCTCAGATAAGTCACTGTTATTGATTTATTTATCATTTAACTCTAATGTTGGTAACACTGAATGAAAGCTTATTATTCTTTTCTTTTATGCTTTTAAACAAAGGATAATGTTAATGAAACTTTAAGCATGAATGAAATACAATTATCAAAGTAGAATTTATTTCAGAAGATTAATTGTAAATGGAATTCAACTAAAGAACTTTTGAAGTAATTGCTATCCAACTAATATTCAATAGACACCATTGCAGTGAATCTTCTGTTTCTCTTATAAATAGTGGATATTAGCTGTGCTATTATTGAGAAGAAAATATGTTGTTAGTGAATGATTATTTTTAAGAGTGTTTTTTTTCTTATGAATAAAAGCAATAAGAATGCTTTAGTAAGTGAAGCAATAATTTAAATGAATGAGCTACAATTATTTGTGAGTTCTTTATCATGAAGAATGGAGGGATGCTGTCAGAGAAATATATGAGGACAGATTCAAACATATGGAGAAATGTTTAATTTCTCTTTTTAAGCTGATTCACCCAATATAGAAAAGTGGCTTAATATGTTGTGCTGTAGGAAATCTGAACAGCCAGTAGTTACCCTCCCTCTGGAGCGTGGCCTTTTATACTATTTATGCTGATGTAGAGCATGTGTCTGGCCTCTTTTCCAGCTGCGGGATTCGGTTTCTGTTCTCCGTAGATTTGAGAATCTACTCCTAAATAAATAACCATCTATTTGTCAATTCTGAGCTAGTGTGGGATTTCTTTTAAGCGGCCATCTTTATCTGGCACCCACGTGGAATTGGACTCCACATCTAGTGGTTGAACGACCTAAAGGCCTAGCCAATCCTCCTCCCCAAAATTCTCCCAATCCTGCCCTCTTGGCTTGCTTTTGACTAAGTGGTCTTTTGTAGAAACCCACCACAGCAAAGCTTACTACATGTGATAACTGAGGAATTTCCCAAGCGCACACATGACTGCCTAGTTCCCTGGCGCAGTTCCTTGCCTAGTGGAGACTTGTGCAGCTTCTGGTTTCTGCTCCCTGCCCATGAGTTCTGGGTTTATTGTTCCATGTATGGAATTAATTTAATTGCTTTTAATTTGTCAAGCAAAGCATATTTCTCAGTATTTAATGAGTAGCAAGGTGGGAAACTAAAGCCACTCATAGCCATTCCTGTCATCACCGTGACTCTGCAACCACGACATCGGCTGGCCAATAAAGATTATTACACCTAAAACAGTTTACCAGATTATACAACAGGTAATTAATAAATCAATATGGCAGACTACATTAATATTGAAACTTTTAGTAACTTTTTTGCTAATACTCTAGATGGTATTATGCAAGGCTGATATGGTTATGGTGATACTTCAATTTATTGGGTACTGGGACTCAGTTTTCTTGTATGGCACTTTTAGGAATAATATAGTCTTCAGAGATTAATAATAAACAGCTATTTGACAGGATTTATACCATCGGAAATCAAAAGTTACCTGAAAAATTAATACTATTGAAAAGAATAACATTAATTTGATAGACAAAATTGAATCCATATCTAAGAGTACTTAGAAATTATTGCATATTGTTGGGACTAATTGAGTCCTGGCCTTCAGCTCTTCCCTGCTAGAGCCTTCTAATTGAAGTTACTAAAAGCTGTGCTTTGCCTAGAGGATCAAAGGATGGGATTTTCACCTGTTGGCCATTGACTGCAGGGTATTTAAGCCTCCATGGTGCTTTTAAAGAGGGGCTTTTGGTACCAGTGATTGAAGGTCTCTGTGTCGGACTATCTCTGCGTGTGTTTCTTCAACCTCCAGTCCCTTGCCCAAAGTTTGCGAACTGTGTTCTAGCGCATAGAGTGCAGGGGGTGTGGGGCGCAGTGCATGGCAGTATATAATTTTGTATTAGGCTTAGAACTCTCTATTTAAACAAAAGGGGGAGGTGCTATAGGAAATCCTAGAGCTAGTAGTTACCCACTCACTGGGGTGTGGCCTCTTATACTATTTCTGCCAATATAGAGTATGCCTCTGGCCTCTTTTCCAGCTACAGGATTTAGTTTCTGTTTTCTGTTCCAGCAGAGGAAATCTGGGACACCATGAAAAGACCAAACCTAAGAATAATAGGGGTGGAAGGAGAAGAATTACAGCTTAAATGCCCAGAAAATATATTCAACAAAATTATAGAAGAAAACTTTTCCAACCTAAAGAAGGATATTCCTATGAAGGTACAAGAAGCATACAGAATACCAAATAATAATCAAAGCAAAAAACATACAAAATAAAGAATGAATATTAAGAGCTGCAAGGGAAAAAGGTCAACATATAAAGAGAAACCTATCAGAATTACACCTGACTTCTCAAAGCCAGAAGGTCTTGGATAGATGTACTGCAGACACTAAGAGACCATGGATGCCACCCCAGACTACTATACCCAGCAAAGCTTGCATTCACCATCGAAAAAACAGATTTAAATGATATGTAGCCACAAACCCAGCATTACAGAAAATACTAGAAGGAAAATCACAGACCAAGGAAGCCAACAACACCCATAATAACACAAGCATCTGACAACCCTCCACGAGCACAACTCAAAGAAGGGAAACATACAAACACTAGATACAAATCTCATTTTTTGAATAGGTAAAAGGTTATTGACTATTTTTTGTAATGAATTTGCATTAAATTTTAGGCTTTAACCTATTATAACAGAAATCCTATAAGTTTTAAGAAGAAATCCACAGATGTAAAAATGCATTTCTTTCAGTTTCAATATGCAGATATGCATAAAACTAAGTGAAAGAGAAGTACTATTAGGGGAGAATTTAGACCTGATTCCCAGTTCTGATATTGAAACCTACTGGTAATAATTTCACTTTTCAGTGACGTTTCCTAGAAAATTATCCCCTGGGACAGACTGCTACAGAAGAATATTAAAAAAGCATGAGCCATAAAAATTAGCTTATTAGAGTACCTTTTGAAGGTATGCCTAAAATCTGGAATTTCATTAATTTTCCACGGGATTCTGTTGAGTCATCTGCTGCTTCTTTAGTCACCACCAGGTGTATAAAATTTTTTGGAGAATGACAGTTCTCATCTCCCACTTCTATGCAATATGATACAATAAAAGAGAAAATCCTTTCAAAATTTAGCACATAGAATTAGACTAATTATACCAAATGGCAGTATTTCAGGATCCTGCAAGATTATTGAAAGTTTAAAAATTTAAACTGTATGAAGATACTAATCCTGTTTTAGTATTTTTTTTTATTCCTGTGATAAAATATCAGAAATAAGCACCTAAAAAAGCTTACTTGGTTTGCTTTTTAAGGTATATTATATCACCCTGGGAAAATCATGGCAAAAAGATTTGAGTTAGCAGTTTATATCACATCTACTATCAGAAAGCCTAGAACAGTGAATGATAGTTCAAGACTGTTTCTTCTTTTTATGCAGTCTAGTAGTCGGGGTGAATCAGTACAACTCAGTTACCCTAAGTAAGATATTACATTCCAGATATATCCAGAGGCAAATAAAATAAAATAAAATAAAATAATCACTTTTAGCAACTTGCATCCGAAATGCCTGTACACTGTGTCAAGTAGAAAATCATTAATAATCACCACAAATCTGCTTCTTATTTACTGGTCCCCCATACATGCCACCTTAAGTCACACCTAGCATCACTCACTCTTGCTGTCTTGTTATCAAATTTTAAAAAAAAATCTTATTTCTAGTAGTAATGTTGCCAAAAGGTCCCTATGCTTTTTGCAAAGAAGAGTGTAGGGGTTTAATTGTTTCAATATCAGCACACAGAAGCTGATGGGATGTGGATTAAGGAGACCTGGATTCATCTTGATCTACTAGCAGAGCTTGATAAATGCGTATATGTGGATCTAGTTCTGAAATCATGAAAGATGCATTATTGACAGTGGCACATGTTCCTGCTTCATAGTTTCAGAATGACGCTGAGATCAGGCAATACGACACATTGTTAGACCTTTTGTAAGAGATCCCAGAACACATTAACTTCGAGTTGTAACCATGAAGCCTAAGTTCTAAAAGGGAAAACAGGAACTGAAGATGTCAAGATCATGAACATCTGAAAAATAAAGCTACCATCCAGTCTAAAGACAGGCTCTGTCTGCTACAGTTGACAGAACTTCTGGAGTGATCTACCTGGAACATTTAGAGTCCAAATAACTCCAACTTGTGTTCCAGATGCTGGCTATGGAGCTGCTAGAATTTGGCATTTAGCAGTTTGATATACCACCATTAATCTTTTTAAAATAGGAAAGTTTGTTTCTTGTTCCACTCTGAAATCGAATATTACAGTCATCTACTATCTAAAATGTCTCTCCTCATTCTCATCTTACAACAGATTGAACCATTAAGCCCTTGTAGTTAATGGTTTTTTGTGTATAGTCCTAAATTTATTCATAATCTTTCCACAGGTCAGGGCCGAAAGACGAAGTATCACCCAGTCATGTTTTCATATCAATACTCCCAACTACTCTGAGATAATTTCTGTTAGTTACTATTATTGTTGCTATGACAAAAATAACGTGGTAACAATTTAAGGGGGAAAATTACATATTTTGGTCAAGATTTCAAGATATAGTCCATCAATGAAGAAATCCTGGAAACAATAGCTTGAGGTAGCTACTCAAGTGGCATCCACAGAGTCATAATTTTGTAATCTGTTCTTTTCTCCTTTACTTCAGTCTACAAGTGAAGGCACATCTTCCCATCTCAACTAACTGAATCTAGACAGTCTTTAGCAATCCTAAACACAGGCTTGACTCTTGCTCAGTTCTAGTCAATGATCTGTTAATAAATGATATTAACCATGCTATACTCAAAACCTCTGCCCTTGTTCAGTATACTGAATTAAACAGAGAATGTTGGTAAACTTAAAGATTAGAACAAAATGATTTCATGAATTGGTTATAGAAGTTATCACCTCAAAAACACTATTAGCACATAAATTGGATTGTGTCTTACTTGGTTAAAATATTTGAAATAGCACAGTTAGGTTTAAGCTTATCCTTAAAATACTTTTAATAAAGAAAATTTCCAATGCCTTTTCAGCACTATTATAGGAGAAATTTTTCTCAATTAATAGAATGATAATATTCTGAAAAGTTTTGACACAAGTGGCTAATAATTACAAATATGAAAGTCAACTAAATTTAAAAATTTGAATATTTAGTTAGCAGCTTTATCCTTTCTTCATCCTTTTCCTCTGAAACTACAGATTAAGTAAGTCAAAATATTTCTCCAAATTAACTCAAAATACAGAAATCACTGTTTTCAGACCTCACTATAAACTTTTGCTAAATGTATCAATGCCAAATTCTCTAGATAAAATGCATGGCACTCTATTTGTAAACACCCAATACATTGGTAGAAAATTAATCAAAATACTTTTGAAACTGAATGGATAGGTTGAGATTTTCCTAGAATTTACTATCATGCTTTGATAAGGAAATAAAACCAAATCAGAGGATGATATGTTGACACACATCTGGATGCACTGGGAAACAAATTGCAAGCAAAGCAGAAAGTAGCTACAAATTTCTGAAAGATTCAG
Organism: Arvicola amphibius; assembly: GCF_903992535.2. Lineage (NCBI taxonomy): Eukaryota > Metazoa > Chordata > Mammalia > Rodentia > Cricetidae > Arvicola > Arvicola amphibius. The sequence goes on along the minus strand of NC_052059.1, from coordinate 12,346,581 downwards.
TACAAATTTTATTTAAAATAATCTTGGGAAAAAGTAGAATTTTTCCAAAGCAAACAAAAAGTAAAGAGTTCATTAAGAGAAAAGAGAATATAAGGTAAATATATATATATATAGTTGACTACATCCTAACTTTGTTAGGGTCTAGTAAATATGTGTATCACTGAGTTGAAAATATATTGTTCTTATGTTGATGGATTGGACTCACAGGAAGGTATTAAGAATGGAAATGAAGACAGATGTTTTGGAAAATCATAAGCCCAAAATAACATTAATTTTGTCAGAGTTTTAGATTTACTGACAGTATTTGATAATGGTTCAAGGGGAGTTTTAGACGTTGGCAAGATTTATCTGTATATTCTTGTGACTCAAGGACAAAGGTTTCAAGACTGAATAATATGGTAAAACTATGAATATTTGTGTCATGAGTACTGTCTTGTTGTATTTCTTCTTGTTTCCTTGACCTGTGTGCTTATCTTTAATTCTGGATACTTTCTGAGAATCTATTCTTCAGTATGCTGATCTTTCCCTGTGTTGCCCCAACTCTGCTGTTGAGCCTTGTCATGTATATTTTCCTAGCAGATATGAAAAAAAAAACTTCTGTTCATTCAGATAGGACAGTGGAGTTACACCAAAAAAATTCAATCCAAGTCTAGCTTAGTGAAGCAATGAATATATTATTGTAATTTACATTAACATAGTTATTTTCAAGTCATTTTTGCTAACCAATAACTTTAATTTCTGTTGGTTGCCCACTTGTGCATAGACGGGGGCAATTACAGTAGTATGAATAACATCACCAACTATAAATTTGAAGAAAATATCTTCCCTCCACCCAAAAACATTAATTACCTGTTGTCCTTCTGGGAGTAGTGGGACTTGAACAAGGTTCTACCTCAGCCATTATGGAATGTTGTATGCCCCAGCTTGGCACAGTTAATAATTATTCCAGTATAAAAAAAATCCAGCATTCTAAGGATTTTACAGAAATTCTCAATATATATTTTTGCATGAATTAAATAGATCAATCTTAATGCAATTCTAGATATCTAATGGAAAAAGCTATGTAGAATAAAACAAATAGATCAAAAGCCTTCCATATCTGTTTCTGAATTTAAAAAGTTTTAAATTAATAAATAACTATTTCTACTACTTGGCATAATGTTCCACTGTATTCATTAGGCAATTTAATGTACTCTGTCCATTAATTAAAATGTTACAAATGTGAGTTTATTATTTTACTTACACTTTTGAGTTTTGATTCTAAAATTCTATAGATAAATCTATAATGTATTTTCATTAAGATGAATATTTTTACAAATTTTTATGTGAGACATAAAGAAAATTAATGTTGTAAACATTAATTTACATTATGTCTGTCACCTCTAAGTTCAGATTCAAACCAAATAAAGTTGACTAAAACAATTGCCATTATCCTTTTCAGATTTGTTTGAAGTCCTAAGGTATGAAATAATTTTCTCAAGGTGACATTGCTCTCATGACACAGTTTCAGATAGTGATACAACCAAATTCTTTGATTTGGTTGCTTCTTCACTCCTACATCCTGAAACGTTAGATTGGGAATTTTATAAACACCATTTATGTTTAAATTTGTTTCTCCCTTATTGCTCTCTCTGTGATGATACTTGTAATATACATATGATTATTCATAACTGTGAACACTCAAGACAGTAGCCAAATTTATTTACAAAGTGTCTTTGAAGCACATCTGTAGGTTTGCTGTACTGTATGAATTCCCAAAGCGACTAAGTGGATGTGCAGAAGGCTGATCCCAGGCTTGCAGCTACAGCATATTGTCTGACTTTCTTTTCTCTGCTTATCTCCTGTGGGCCCTCAAGAAACAAAGTTTGGGGCTGAAGGATTGGCCTCAGCAGATCCACTTATTTGATTAGTGTCCTGCCTGCTCTGCTTCTCCTCAGGTTCATTGATCAAGATGATTGCATTTGCTGTCCTTTGCTGGCCCAGCCAGGCGGAGGAAAGGGATCGCTTGCTGAGAAGTGAGTCCTCAGGGCAGGCCTGTGTCTGCGAATGCACAGTCCACTGGCTATTTTGCTATGGTGTCCAGTAATAAAAATAATAAAATGAGGGAAATGGCCCCTCTGTTGGAAGGAAATACCGTTCGACTCAGATTCGCAGCCAGGAAACTGGGACTTTGACATAGCTAGTGAACTGTGTTTGATGACAAAATAGTCTCCGCAAAGATGAGGCAGATGATCCATAGCTTGAGGAATTTTAAAGTGGTACAATCACAGCCTGACACAGGAGAAAACGGGGCAAAATGCTTTACCAAAATAGCCATTTGTGAGTGTGCGGCTTGAACTTTATCATCTGCAACACAAAGGGCTTGCATGCAAATTCTAAAGAGAACACCAATTCATGTCTCCTGAGATTTTATAGATAAAACTCAGCCTCAGTTATAGCTTAGTTGACTCACTGTGGAAATATATCTTTCACGTTAATAAATTATTTCAAAATTTCTAATGTGTAAAATGATGATAAAAGCAGGGTTCATAATTAAGAATCATAATTAATTCCCAATTAAAAGAGTTTTGGTTCTCATGCAGCAGGCTTTGGAGCGAGGTTTCAAGCATTTACTTCTAGTTACTTACAGCTGCCTGTAACTCCACTTGCAGGACATACATTGATCTCTTTTAACTTCTCCGACATGGAGCAATGTTGTACGAGGCTCCATGGTAAAATATATAATAATTAAAATGGGTTAATTCTAGATGTAAAAGCTAGCTAGCAATACGCTTAAGCTATTGCCCAAACAGTGTTGCAAATAATATTGTTTCTGTGTGGTTATTTGGGTCTGAGCTGCTGGGTGGTTGGGAAATGAACTAGTAGCCTCACACAGCAGAGTAATATAGTTAAAATTATCAACTAGTATTTAGTTTACTTGAGAGAAAAAAATATGAAATTTCACGTTTATTTCCTCAAGGAAATAAAAATATAGCTTAAGCTTACATTCACAGGAAAATCAAAGCCCAGACAATCAAAAAGGGAGTGTCTTCCTTTTTGAAATTTTTATGTAACTTCATAATATAACAGAATGAATAAGTCACTAATTGATTTTGGTTTTTACAAGTGAAAATTTGTATTTAATGATCCTGCTAATTAAATAAGTAAAATTTAAATACAGACATACTGTATGCTAACAGGAATAATAATTAGTTCTATTACAAAACTTTATTAACCTTTCCTTTCCATAGTTTCATAATAAAATGTTTCAGTTGAAATTATTCTAGAACCCATTATATTAGCAAATCCATGCAAAGCATGATTTAAAATGGCCTAATATGTCCTACTTCAGGCTTCTGCTTTCTTTAGTGAAACACTTCACGTGAGTCACTGTGGTGATACTTGAGCCATCTTGAGTCACCTGGCAGTAGGACTAGGATTGATCCCTGTTACAGGAACTCACTCATTGGAGCCCATTCCCTATGGTGAATGCCATGCTCAGCCTTAATGTAGGGGGAAAAGGATTGGTCCTGCCCCAACTTAATGTGCCAGATTGGTTGAATTCCCATGGTAGAACTTATCATTTTGGAGGAGTGGATGGGAGGTGGTCTGGGAAGAGAAGGCCTGGGCTTTGGGAGGAGGAGTGGTCGAAGAACTGTGGGTGTGGGAGGAAGAACAGTCATAGATGCTTAATTCATGATAGTATGAGTTAGCTTATATTTCAAAACACAATTCCTTCTCAGAAGCGTCCATTTCATAATGTACTTTTATATATGATATAGTTTCAAATGAAATATTAGTTTTGAAGTCTTTGTTACATATCAACAAATATCTTTTGAGCTACAAATGTTTTCTTTTCTGGTATTTACAGTAGAGCTTCAACTTACTATATCTTATTCATAAAAGGCATCAAAAAGAAATTATAGAGCAATAATGATACAGAATTTATTATTTCTTCTATTCTATTTTTCAGATTCTTTATTCCACTAAAACTTAATCATACAAGTCAAATTTTATATATTCAAATTGTTATTTAATGTGGAAATGATGCTTGATAATTATGAAGTATAAATAAAACTATAGCAAATTTTCTTATTCCTTTTTAACAGTGTGAAAGATCTAGCTAATTTAGTAAATATATTAAAGCAATAGACTTTTGGATTCTGTTTTTTATTTTCCCTAGCATGAGGGAAGGGAGTTGAAATCAACTCATTCAATATTTATAGTGCTTTAAAAATATTTATATAAATATTCTCATATATACCTATCAAAGTATACAGCTCAATGAATTTTCAGGAAAATGAGTGAATGAATGTAATAATCACATGGGCCAAGAAGCATAATTGATCAGCATCCACCAACATCTCTTTGCTGTCTTCCTGCTCCTACAGCATGACTGATCAGCATCCACCAATGTCTCTGGTGCTGAGGTTGTGAGTTCTTAGGTTCCCAACTGAGCTGCCATGTCTAACACTTGTTGCCATGACACTTTCATGGTAATACTGCATCCCTTGGAACGCAGGGTCAAATTAAACTCTTTTATAAATTTATTTAAACATTATGTTTAATAACAGATATAGAATAGGCACTTGTACACATTTGCAAAATTTTACATCTGAATATGCTTATTATATAATTGAAGAAAAGTGTGAAATCAAAAAGGATTACTTTATCATTGAATTCACAAAACTTTTGTTTATAAGATTTTGCAGGTGCAAGCAAAATAGAGACAACATAATCCTTGAAGAGATTGTGTTGACACTTATAGAATTTCTATGACAGAATTTCTACCATTTCATATACTATGAGCCAAATTAAGAATGTCTTCAAGTTCCTTTCTACCATATTTTATAATCTAAAAATTATTTTCTACTAATAACTGTGGTAATGACAAAAATACAATCCTCCTTGAATAGATGACATTGTGATTGCAGTTCTATAATTAAAATTCAGCTTATTTCCCAAATGACAGTATACTACTGCATTGTAAATTCCCATTCTGTAATTCATGAATAGATACTGAATCCCTACTGGGGGTCACATATAAAACCACCAATTTTAAAACACTATAACCTTTAAGTTTGGCAGCTAAGAAAAACCCTGGAAAATGAAACTATAATAAAAATGCTAACTGAAACCAAGAGCTGAATTTATCTCAAGAAACCCTCAACAAGGCAGGGTTTTTACTGCTTTGTACTTAATATAGTGAGGATATACATATAAAGAGTTTGTGATGAGACAGAAGTTATTTAGTAAAGTCAACAATCCCATAGAAAAGAAGGAAAGGATGGAGGGAGGGAGAAAAGGAAAGAACTCTATCAAGTGCAAAGGAAACAAAGGAAGAGAGAATGCTATTGAATGAAAATGGTTGTTTGTCCATGTTGAGCTGTAAACCGTTCTTGAGCAAAGAATAACCATTAATGAGAAAGTATTCCAGAATATGTCCAAATCATGAGCAGAAAAAAGATGCATGTGTCATAGTCTTTGCAATTTGTGAGAATTCTTTCTTTCTCTTTTTTCATTTCACTTTTTTCTTTCTCATTTTGTTTTGTTTTTGTTTTTGTTTGTTTTTTGAGACAGGGTTTCTTCAGTAAACTTGGCTGTCACTTTGTAGACCAGTATGGCCTCAAACATGGAGATCCACTTGCCACTGCCTCCCAAGTGCTGGAATTGAAGGTGTGTTCCACTGCTACCACTACCGGCCTACAATTTGTGAATATTATTCTATATTAGTAGCTGTGTGGTTGGATTTAAAAATTTTAAGAAGGGAGGTTATCTTGGACTCTTCTGACATATTTTTTATATCTCATTTCATATATCCCCATAAAAACAAGGCAAGCGAAGTTCTAACACCTATAGAAGAAGGATAGATAAAACAGGAGATTATGGTCCACCGAGAAAATGGGACTGATCTAATGGGAGCTCACCAAGGCCAACTGGACTGGGACCGATGGAACATGTGACCAAACCGGACTCTCTGAACGTGGCTGACAAGGAGGGCTGACTGAGAAGCCAAGGACAGTGGCACTGGGTTTTGATTCTACTGTATGTTCTGGCTTTGTGGGAACCTAGTCTGTTTGGATTCTCACCTTCCTAGACCTGGATGGATGGGGGAGAAACTTGGACTTCCCACAGGGCAGGGAACCCTGACTGCTCCTTGGACTGGAGAGGGAGGGGGAGAATGTATGGAGGAGGGGAAAGGAAATGAGAGGAGGGGAGGAGGTGAAAATTTGTAAAATTATATAATTTAATAAAAAAAGCAAAAAAAAGAGATTATGGAACAATTTAATGTGATGAACCGTGATAGTTAACTCATGGAGTAGAGGGTGAAGAAACAAAAGGCAGGCTCTCACAGCCTTACATATCCCAGTTAAGGAAAAATTCTCCCAGCTCCCTAGTTTTACTTTCATAAAGTTTCCATCCCCTCCCAGTAGAAATTAGTGAATAAAAAAAGTTAATGAATTGAGTGATGGTATAAGATCAGAGACCTGGGGATTCACTCACTTCCCAAGAGGTCAGACTATGAATTATATTGTCTTGTAGTCAAAGTTTTTATTGTGACCAATTGTGCAAAATATTATTTCAGAGCATAATTATACAAAAATACTTTATAGGTTTATAAATGTCATAGGGAGATGAACAGACAGAAGTATCTAAAACAATTTTATTGGTCTCAGAATTCATCCAGTGGGAATGGTGAGGGAATGTACTACTCTGAAAATGTGAAGAATTTTCTTAGATAAGACGTCAAATAATGAAGTACTTGGTTAACTTTGTTGAATGTGTTAGCATGGGTTAATAACAAGCAGATGAGAAGAGAGAAAGTGAACATTCAATCTCATTTGGTGTTGGAATGTCAAAATGAAATGCAATTTAGAAATCATCTTTCTGGTCAACTGCTATATGACATCACAAAAATAATAATTTTGTCTCCTTTCTGATTCCACATAGACTATCCAAGTTCCAATCCTCTACATTTTTCTGTAGTCTACTTCCCATTGACAGACAAGAAGAACAGAATATAATTCCTGAACAAATTGTTCAGTAGATACTGGTTATGTCCATTGCGAAATTATAGTCAAGAAGAAATTGAATTTTAACTTAACTAATGCTGGTTATTTCCTCTCAGACCTGAGCATCTGCTAGCATAAGATATATGAACCAGCTTCTTAAAGGTGTGTGTGTGCACATGTGTACGCGTGTGCATGTGCATGTGGTGTGTGTGTGTGTTCTTGTACCCATAGACCATACATATGCTATTTGATCTGTTAAACTGGCAGAAATATTCCACCTTCACAATAAATATCACTGAAATTATATTTATAAATAAAATCTGAAATATTTAGTTTAAGAACTTTCTAAAATGAAAACAAAGGTTATAGTAATTTATAGCCTTAGTATATACACACATATAAGTATTATATAACATATACATCATTATCTCATTGTTCATATAAATTTTGTATTATATAATCCATGGAAATAAAAAAAATCACATAATTTTATGCTTAGGGTAGTAATTAATTTTTATTGTATATATGACACCATCTATCTAAATGACAATGAGTTTTTTCCAAAGAAATTAAAAGACTATTTCACTTATTAATGCATATAAATGATCCATGACATTATGCACAATGTTTATTTCAATAAAAATTTAATTAATAAAATATCAAGTGTTTATTGCTTCAATGAGCTCGACTAAAAGTTTCTAAATTAAATTAAAGTAACAGATTATTTGGAAAGCAATACAAGCTTTATGCCAAGTTTAATACAAATTTCCATACTTTTTTCAAATTTTGCTAAACTTATGTAAACTAATTCATATCTTAAATGATTTAATCAAATATAATGTCTTAATAATATTGTTATTTCATGCAATAAGCAAATAGTCATATCTCATTAATCATCATGACTCTTATAATGCAAACCAAAGTTTCATTTTTTTTCAGGTTAGAATATTCAAACATATAGAACTGTAGTCAGATTATAATAATTGTACATAAGTGAGATCATCTCACAACACATTATAAATCAGTGACACTTGTTTGATAAACTAGACTTATTACTTAATTAATATAAAAATAAGCTCTTCTGAAGAGATGACTTGGTATATACATAGTTGGCTACTACTAGTATACCTGAAGAGGTTACTCAAAATACCAGACACCCCAGGTAGGAAGCACAGAACCAACTAACGCAAATTGTCTTCTAATATCCAATGTAGTAGCATGTACACACACCTACACTCCATATAATAAGTAAATGCAAAATTTCATAAACAAATATAATTTAAAATATAAATAATTCTGCTAAATTACTGATAAAATTTGGGTAAAGAAAAGGTATGCAACTTTCTCATTATTCAAAAGGAGATTTTCCATTCCAATATGCCCATTATGCTAAATGTCCCCCAGACTGAAAATGGTAATTTATTTCAACATTGATAAATGAAATGCTGGCAGCTACTTCTTGTTCACTTACTTGTGGAATAAGTTAACATCATGAAGGGAATATAGCTGAATTATGAGAAGCTCTCAATACTAAATATGATTGAATGTTACAGAGAATATACAAGTTAAATCAAAAATTTCACACAATGTGTTGCCAATTCTGATTCTGCGGGGAAGGATGCACCTGGTTCAAGATAAATGCCAATAGTTTGTTGACCCAAGTAAAGAGAGGACTTGGGCTATGGAGTATAACCTACTTTTGCCATTTTCCTAAACCAATATAATCCATAATGACATCTTACATTATTTTACTCAAACCAGCAGATGCATATAGTACTTAGCAAATATCAAATAATCTTCCTTTTGGAACAGACACAGACTATTACACAATTCCACAGCTGTACCAATGGAAAGAACAACTGAGCACAGGGTGCCTAACCCATTACTGATACATCTATAATATGACCCCTATACCTATGACATAGTGAAGTGGTAGAATGATTGTAAGAGCCATAATACTTAATATTGCCCCCTTTTATGTCTTTTAGACAAAAGGGAAGCTGTGCCCACTAATTCTCAACAACATGGTTCTCCAAGAAAGACCTGCATGGTGCAAACACAATACACCAGCTTGGATGGGGGCAGTCTCACAAGGTCTTACTCTTTGATGTAGAGTTACAGGCAATTAATGGCTGTGGGTTGAGGGATAATCAGAATTCCTCAGGAATAAACCTTCTAATGTCAGGAATAAACCTATCATTTGGCCAGCCATAACCACATATGCACACATGAGCAAAACAATATTACTTCTTTGTTGCATATGTACACATAGTAATGCCAATGCCAGTGTTACACAGGTAAGAAAGACATACTATTCTACTTATTTCAGTGCAGTTTTCAAAATGGTAACCAAAGCTTTATGTTGAACAAAACTATATTATCAATTAATTTTTTAAAAATGAAAATTATGGTGTATGAGTTGAGGAATTTATTAAACTGTGCTTCAAATTCAAAGTAAAATCAATGCTAAGATATGAAAAATAATGTGTTAGGCTTGAAGATGATATCCATATGAGCTAGTATCATCTTCAAATTTTTGTCAGTGAAGATATTTTCATACTTTGAGTTTGTCATGTTTCCGACACCTGATGTATTGCAACATATAGTCCTCATTAGGCAGCACTGATTTCAGAGAATGTAGAATCTTTGGAGCTTGGAATCCAACTGGCAAATTTGCAATAGAAAAATTTTGAATTTGTAATTCAAAATAGGTCTTTACTATTACTAGTGACTTCTGCCAGGTACTTTGATAACAGTGTCTCAAAGGAACACATTAGAGATACCTAGTCTCTCTTATGTATTAGAACTTACAGTCTTACACGTTCAGTGTATCAGAAAACTCACTGCATGACAGCCACTGAAATTGTTGTACTGTCTGCCTATTGTTTTTACACTGAAACCATCATCTGTACTGTAGGTGTGTACCCATACCATCCTCATAAAATGTTTACATTTTGTTTACTAAACTAGCGTTAAGTGGTACTGATGTTACAATAAACTCTTTTGACTGATTTGTACTCTACATATCTTATTTATAGTCTCCAGATACTGTACACAAGTAGTGATGTTTTATTTGGGTGAGGGTATGTGCGTTTGTATGTGTCTGTATATGTATATGTATATGTGTACTTCTATTTATATATGTGTATCTACTTGTATATGGAGGCCAGAACTTGACTATCCTCCTTTACCAGTATCCACCTTGCTTCTTAGACTAGATCTCTTCTCTGCACATGGAGCTCTGATTTGTGTGATTAGCTAGCTAGTGGACCTGAGAATCATCAGTTTCTCCCACCTTTAGTCCTAAGATTATAGCTAAACATCTTCACATCCATCTCTTACTTGGAAGCTGCGTCTATGAACATAGGTTCTTATACTAGTGTAGCACATACTTAACTCACTGAGCAGTCACTTCCTCTCAACATTGAATCAGAATTGGAAGAAAAATTAAAGATTATATAATAAGAAAATTTTGTCTGTATTTATTTAGAATTTCAAATAATGAGGGATAAATCCACATTCAGGACAATTTCTTCTATTATGAGGCTTCTTCAAAGGTGCTCTGCAAAAAGAATTAATATATATATGATTATATATATATATATAATCAGTTCCATAAATACACTATCAAGTACTTTGAAAACATTTTATCCAAATCCTTAATGTAGACTACTATTGACCTCAGAAATATCTAAGTAAAAATAATCTATTTCCTTTAATAAAACTTCACACATATTTGAAAAGATTAAATAGCAACATAAAAGATTATCTCATTAAATTTTAATTGTGCAAAATGAATTAATCAGCTTAATGTTGGACTGAAGTAATAATGAAAGCACTGGATTAGCAAGATAAAAGTCAGGATTCATACTACAAATAAACTTATCTGCAATTTTCCTCTTTCTGGAACACATTGCAGTGTTCTGAAAAAACATCCAATTCTAATTGTTGTGCATGGTGTACTCTAAGTTTGAGTACATGCTCTGTAAGTTATCCACTATATGCATGCAATGTTGCTCTTGATGACTGATTTATTCAAACAAATAAAGTATATGTTAAAGATCTGGTAAAGTGTGAATCATCTCACAACAAAGCAATTGAAGTAAGTTCTTATGCAAACATGTGACTGCATTGCCCTCTGAAGAACAAGGAATTGGAACTCACTGTGCTAGAAGACCTTATTACATACCCTAAAATGGAAGAGGAATTTATTTCTAGGATGGTTTTGCACCAAGATTGTAAATATATACATGTTAAGTTGACCTCTGACTTCCATATGCATGCTTCAGTATGTTTATTGCTGTATAATTTCATGTATTTGTTGCTATGTAATTGTCTTCTCCCAGTTTTAAACACATTATTTGAAAAATAAAATCCCTCATTGAAACAGGGAAGGAAGCAACCGAAAATAGCTTCAGGCAATCCCTGATGCTGACCAGGTTTGCTTCTAGGCCCTTCCCTCCCTTATAGTACATTAACAGTAAAGACAGTTGGAGGTCTTTACTTTTTATTTGGAAATACAAAGATGTTAGGTAACTGAAAGGCCCAAGAGTGAATGCATGAATCTCCTTGGGAAGGGAAAAGAGAAGAGATCTTGTGAGTGGACTGGGGGTAAGTGGGGATGGGAAGAAAATTGATCAGGTTGGGGGTTGGATGGAAAGGAAGAGTATTTAAAGAGATTACTGGGTAGGGGAAGATATTTCAGAGTTCAACAAAAACCTGGTACAAAGGATACTCCCAGGAATCTATATGGATGACTCCAGCTAATACTCCTAGCAACAGTGCATATATAGCACAAACTGATCATCTCATGTGATCAGGCAATATTTCCATTGGAAGAATTGCAAAATTAACCACCCACATAATCTTTGACCTGCCTGCTTATGGGATGTGTTGGGGTTACAGTGACTCAGAGATTTTGGAAGTGACCAACCAATTACTGGTCAAACCTGAGACCTATGCTATGAGAGTGAGCCCACCTGTGATATTACCTGGAGTACTAGGACCCAGAGAATCAATGGCCCTGAAACCTAGGATAGAACCAAACATGTTTGGAGAAAAAAATAATATTCTTGACAAGTAGGTAGGAGGAAAGAGCTCTGAATGACTCCATCCTAACATCTTAACAATTTTAGGTGAAGTGATCTTCTTGTAGTTCAGTATTGAGACTGATTTGAGACAGGAAATTAATAACTTAATCATAGTTTATATTGGGTATGCCGGGAAACAATGAAAGAAATTATACACTTTGCTTTGTGTGTGAATTTTACATGAACTCTAATTCACCCTGTGAACTAGAGTAAGAAAATACCCACTCATACTTCAGTGTCAACTAACAAAAGGGGAACATGGAGTTAATTCTGAATCATAGAGGCGTGCCTTAGAAGCAGAATCAGGGTGTAAGCTTACAGAAGGTGAGTGGTGGTGTTGCCTCAGCAGAGCCTAAGAAGAAGAATCAAGCTTAATAAGAGGAAGAAATAAACCAGTGGAAACATGGGCTAGAGACACATTTAAATGCATACAGGTCTTAGAGAGGATGATCAGCCTGGGAAAAGCACTGAGACATACAGATGAGTGAGACAGTGCAAGGAAAAGATGTAAATGTTGACACAGTGTAAAGAGCTAACATGTGAAAAGATGTAAATGTTGACACAGTGTCAAGAGCTAACATGTGAAATGTAGGGCCCGGGTCTGCCCTTGTTCCTGGGGCTCACCTTGAGGACAGTTTCTGGTCAGATGACTAAGCATCCTGTTTGTTCCTGTGCTCCCTCTGCCCCACCTGGTGATTTGCTGTAGGGCATTGTTGACTCTATTGTTGGTATGGTAATTTCCCACCTGCCTAGGTGGAAGTCCTTGTGCAGCAGTTAGATATGGTAATTTCCCACCTGCCTGGGTGGAATTCCTTGGGCAGGAGTGGGGTATCTAAGATTTTCCCCAAGGCTAAATAAACGGCCTTCGGCTGATCTCCTTTCGAATGACCCAGGTCTCTTTGTGTGTTCTTTCAATCTCCAGGCCCTTGTCCGACTCGCGTAAGGTACAGTGGCGCGTGAACTGTACCGAGGGGGTAACACAGAATCGGGTGTTACAGTGAAACAAGACAAAATAAAAAAAAAAAAAAATCAGAAGGATGCTGTGACTGCTTCTTTCTTTAAGTTTTCCACACGCAGTGATAAAATTTAATATAATTACACCGGTCTTTGGAAATGAGCCAGACAGGAAGCAGAGAGACCATTAGTGTCTAGACTGAGGAAGAAAAATGTTTTTATTGCCTATATGGCCTAAGGAATCAAAGAATCACTGAAAATGTAAATGAGGTAAACCCAGTCCCTGCATCTCATTAAGATGAGAGAGGTTTCAAGGGTAGTCCAGAGGGTGAGATTACTACTAGATTTGATTTATGCACAATGGGATGCCAATTAGTAGGTATGTTATATTCCCATAATATTCTGATTCATACTAAACCATAACATACTTCTAAAATTTTTTTCTTAAATAGTAGCATTTCAATCCTTTTGTGTGTTTTTTTCTGGCATTTTGTTTTGTGTTTTCATATCCATATGGTTATGTGACATTTTAATTTAGAAATAGAGCTCAATAGTTTTAATTGAAGCAGTTAAAACATATAACCAAGCATGAAGTACAAAGTCAAGTTAAATTAGTTGACTTTATTAAAAATAACACTTTCTGTACCGGTTTAAAGAAATCATAAAGCAATGTCATTTGAAAATCACTCGGTTCAAAGAAAACCAGCCCACAAATCACAATCCCAGAGACCCTAGAAAACAATGAAGACCCCAAGAGAGACATACATAGATCTAATCTACATAGGAAGTAGAAAAAGACAAAATCTCCTGAGTAAATGTTGGGAGTATGGGGACCTTGGGAGAAGGTTGAAGGGGAGGCAAAAGGTAAGGAGGGAACAGAGAAAAATGTAGAGATCAATAAAAATCAATAAAAAATTATGAAAGAAAATCACCCAGTTCATGAAAAAAATCGAACAAACTTCAAAATTATACTACATAAGAATATGCAGGACTTTTCCAATGAACAGTGAAAACAATCAAAGTTCTTTGAAACTATAGATTGTTTGTTATTTTAAATAATAAATGCAAACATTTAAAATTGGAATGTAAGATTGATCCTGACATACTTTTTATAAGCATTTGCTTGCACCAAAATAATTATGCAGCCTGTCTTTGTTAATAAGATTCTAATATTACTGTTGACATTGGTGCCTTATAACTTTCTCTTTTTTGCTTGCTTTCTCTAACTTAACTTTTCTCCTCTTTTTTTTTTCCTATTCTCTCCATATACACATGCATGCATGAATAGGTTCATGCCTTTGGGGAAGCTTATATTTTGGAAGAGGGGCAATATTTCACCTATTATCAATTCTAATATTTATTTGGATTTTTTCATTATCAATAATAGCATAACTATTTTGATAGACCTTTTAAATTATCATCCTACATGAATCATGGTGAAAACTTTATGTACAAAATTTTAACAAATTGCCTCTTTGTAAAAATCGTCATCAGTTTTTATAAATCTAACATACAAATCTTGGCATACAAATATGATGCAATTTATCTACTTTACAAAACAAGTAAACTTCCTCTCCTTTCCACCATACTTCGGCCCAAACCTCTGGTGGAAGCATTCTACTCCAGAATCCAGGTCAGCATCCTGAACCCTGAAAAGACTTCCACCCTCCACCCTAAGCTCTCCCAGCATTACTGCAATCAACCCTTCTCTCCTCACCACCATGTCCAAACCCACATGTATGAAAGAAGCATTAGAAGCCAGGTCAGCATCCTGAACGCCAGTGATCAAGACAACCCCTTGACAACTAGATAGAAACCTCCTACCCACCAGCAGTCATTTCAGGATTCGGAAACTAAAAGGACTACTGGCCAGATCAGAGACCACACACATAGCCAGAACTGTAGCCCCAAAGCTGGTTATCAGAACCCTGTTTGACCAGAGACCATCAGTTCATTAGAACCCCAACCTCTGATTGGGGGAGAGTCCCTCTATTCTACCAGAAGATAAAACAGCCAAAAAGAACAGAAAGGAAAAAGAAAACCCTTTCTGAGGATTGGATGGTGGTGGCTAGGAGGGGTTTGTAGAGGGAATAGGAGGAGGGGAGGGAATGGATACTTGGATTGGTATGTATAATAGGAAGAGATAACTTGTTTTCTTTTTAAAAAAATAATTTAAAAAGGACATGGGTTACAGATCCTAAACAGAGAATTCTCAACAGAAAAAAAATCACAAATGGTTGGGAAACATTTAAATGTTTAGCACCCTTAGCCATCAGGGAAATGCATATCAAAAGTACTCTGAGATTCTACTTCATCCACCACAATGGCTGAAATAAAAAACACAAGCATTTTAAGTTTAAAAGTTTCTGTTTTAACTGGTTAACAGATATTAAATGTACTTGAATAAATAAAAAGAAAATCCTCCCAGAATTTGTTACAGAAATTAATTTGCTCCCAAATATTCAAGTGGAGCCATCCCTTAGAAATATTTCAAGTAAATGACTAAGAAGAAATGGGAAAAAATGGAATCATTATATAAAAAAAAACTTTTAATATCTGAACTTTTAAAACTATTTATTATATCAAGCATGAATAAAGAGAAATGCCATATCATATTTTGTCAGTATATCTAATCATGGTGAATATTTGAACAAACTTAATGGAGATTTTATAGTACTTTATTTTATCTTTGAGAAACTTGCAGGTGAATACAAACTTTTGATAATATAAACTCACATTTTCCCTTCCAACTCGTCCTAGAGCCAACCTTGAATATGTCCCTTCCAGCTTCATATTATTAAACTTTTATTAAACAATTGAATGGATTAAATGCTGCCCATATACATATAGGTATGTCGCCATGCACTGCAGCAAGGTTCATACACTAAAATATAATCAGTAACCAATAACTTCTCATGTACCCTTTCTCGTCCATGCTTCTATTTTTGACTGTTGATTCTGGAAATGCAGCCACAGCTTCTGACTTTGACATATGCAGAAGACAGTGATGGTCAACCATCCTTCCCAACATCTGGCCCTTAATAAATATTTTTGACCTCATCCATGTTATTTCCTGAGCTTTTTGTCACTGTTAGTATTTCGGTAAGTTGTTCAAGGAGTGGTATACATGTACACTTAGAAGTGGACATTCTACAGTGGCTTAATGCCTGCTCTTGACAACTAAGAATCTCTTAATTAGCTGCCACCCACTATAAAATGTACCAAACCTTCATATATTATAAATTGATTCATGAGAAGAACTGTTTCTATACCTTAGTGTTGTATTTCACTTACTTAGGTACTGTGATCACTTGACTATAATCATGCCCTTTTTTTCCAAATTTTTATTACATAAACAGAATTATTTACGATTAAAGGTAAATTAATTCTAGTAGTTTTCAGATGTATTTATTTGATTGCAATTTCTATTATTTTATAAAACCACTTGAAAGAACTAATCTCTTCAATGTGTCTTCCAGTTCTTCAAGAGTTTTCTTCATTATTTCAATTTTTTAAAACTGTACTGACCAAAACTTTGTAATTTTCAAAGCATCAGTGCCACATGTCCTTTGTTAAAACTATTTTGTATTTTTAATTTTGTGTATAAATAAAATTAAGTCCTCCACATGTCCTTTGTTAAAATGATTTTATATTTTTGATTTTGTGAATAAGTAAAATTAAGTCCTCCTCAGCAAATGACATTTGGATGAACTTTTCAGCACCTGTCAGGTGAGTAAGTAATAAGCATTTCCATTTGCAGAGGTAGGACAGGCTAAAACCATTATGCAATATTTATTTTTATTGCATGCCTCATGCTTTCTGCTTTCCTTCCATCTGATACTGGTGTGCTGTTCCTCCCACAGGAAATGACCTTGCTTTGCACATGCCCGAATGAGCAATAAAAAAATTATTTCTAGTGTCTGTTGGCTTTTAAATGCTTTATTTTTACAATTCTGTACCTTAAAAATGTGAAAGGGTAAAGAAAGCGGCTGATCCAGCAAAGAACTAGATGCCACACATTTTATTTGAAATTCTTCTTAAATCTCATTTTCTCTTTGTTTTCTAAGCCTTTGGTAGTTTGAAAGAGAATGAATCCAATAGGCTCATATAGATGCATGTTTAATCCTCAAAATTAGGGGCCTGTTGAGGAAGGATTGTGAGCCTTGTTGAGGATGTTTGTCACTGGGAGTGGCCTTTGGCTAACTCTTGGGAATCTATTTTTCATATGTTATTGTCTTGCACAGAGATAATTCAAAAAGGGAGGTGAACGGCTGTGTTTACTGCAATTTGATATCTGTGCTTTGCTGATATCCAAGTGAGGCCTGCATTTTTGAACAAATCAAGAGGAGGATTTTATTGGGGAGGGAAGGGGACCTGGGAGTAAGAGGAGAGGAGGGTGGGAAAACTGCAGTTAGATGTAAATTAAATAAAGATAAAAAAGAATCGTAAAAAACAGAGAGAGACTATGCTATTTAGAAGGCAAAGCAAAACAAGAACAAAGGCAACAGCAGAAAGCAGCCTCAGTCTTTCTGCTTGTTTCCTGTAGATTAGGTTGTAAGCATTGAGCCTCATGCCTGTCTGTGAGCTGTAACGCTCTCTGTCATGGAAACGAACTAATACTCTGACGCTGTGTGCAAGCTCCCAATTAAATGTTTTCCGTTATAAAAATTATCTTAGCAATGCTGTCACTTCACAGCACTAGAATAATGAAGACAAAGAATATCAAATTTTATAATATCATTAAATTCTTATATTACTTCCAAATCTTTTTCTTGATTCTGTCCAAAGGTCTTTGTTAAACTGGTGTCTGTCACAGGCTGGTGAGATGGTTTACCAGACTTAGGAGCTTGACACCAAATCTGAAAATCTAAGTTTTAGAAAACCAGTTAACTCAAAATGTCTTATGATTTTTCTCTCCCCATCCCCCCATCCCCCCATCCCACCCCCACCCCCATGTTCCCATTTTTTTGTCCGGCAATTGTCTACTTCCAATATCCAGGAGGATAACTATATGTTTTTCTTTGGGTTCACCTTCTTATATAGCTTCTCTAGGATTTTTTAAAGGGTGGATATGGGAACAAGGAATTATAAATCTTAGTTAAGGGAGCCATTCTAGGGTTGGCAGAGACTTGACTCTAGAGGGGTTCCCAGGTGTTCAGGAAGACGCCCCCAGCTAGTTCCTTGGGCAGCTGAGGAGATGGTGCCAGAAATGTCCAGATCCTATTGTCATACTCATGAATATCTTGCATATCACCATAGAACCTTCACCTGGCATTGATGGAGAAAATGACAGAGCCCCACATAGGAGCACCAGACTGAGCTCTCAAGGTCCTGATGAGGAGCAAAAGGAGGGAGATCATGAGCAAGGAAGCCAGGACCGCGAGGAGTGCTTTTACCCATTGAGACGGTGGGACAGATCTAACGGGAGACCACCAAGTCCAGTTGGAATGGGACTGATGGAACAGGGGACCAAACCGGACTCTGAATGTGGCTGACGGTGGAGGAGGACTGAGAAACCAAGGAGAATGACAATGAACATGAACTCTACAGCATGGACGGGCTCACTGTGAACCTTGTCAGTTTGGTTGCTCACCTTCCTAGACTTAGGGGGAGCTGGGAGGACCTTGGACTTAACATAGTGAAGGGAACCCTGATGGCTCTTTGTCTTTGGAGAGGGGTGGAGTGGGGGTATGGGTGGAAGGGAGGGGAAGGAAGGGGGAAGAGGAGGGGAGGAGATGGAAATCTTGAATAAAAAAATGAGAAAAATAAAAAAAAGAAATGTTACATCATAAAAAAAAGTCTTATGATTGCAGACAAAGGCAATGGCATGTGTGAGTCAACACACAAACACACACACACACAAACAAACAAACAAGTAGATAACTGTAGCAAAAAGTAGCTATGTTGCTTGGGACAAAAGACCCCTTCATATTTTCAATTGCCAATATTTCTTCTTTATTTTATATTCTAAGACCATAGAAAGTAGTATTCAGCAAAATATTGAACAGAAACAGAATAGACACGTTTAGGGTACTCACTATTGTTAGAGGCAAGTTTTTAATATCTTACCATTATAGGTGATCGTAGTTAAAACATTGCTTTGTCTGGCATCTATCACCCCCCTTTTTTCTCACTTTGTCACCCATATATCGGGGGCCAGCCTCGACAAAAATACCTTTTTCCAGAGTGGAGGCAAGGAAATTTAGAAATATAGTAAAGAATACAAGGACACGAACAAAAATAATAAAACGGAGAAACACATAGGATAGTATCAGGAGGGAATTTCAGTGAGTACTGAAAATTCACTCATGTTTAATTTCCAACTGGTTAATAAACCCCTGACCCTAAAATGTAGGACTAAAATAAAAGACTGCATAAAACTCTCTGACATACAAACTGAAAGTTACTGGCTACCTTCATCACTTAAGCCCTAGACTCAAACCCTAAACTAAACACTCTGTATACAAACCTCCCTGGGTGGAATCCTAAATTATTTCCATAAAGGGAACTAGAACTTAGATCCTTGGACTTTTGTTTTAGGTAGGAACCTACTACTTCCCTACTTCAGGAAGGCAAGGTCTGGCAACTAGCCACACCTGTTGATTATAGAACTCTGATTTACTTCTGGCTTAGAAGCACATAACCTTGAATGAACTAAAAACAAGTCTCAAACTCTCTGACCTTTGGCCTCTTTGGGCCTCTACACATCTTCTTTTTACTTTTCAGCACCTTATCAAATTTATTGGTGAACATTTCCATCTACTGTTGATTTGTTAGCAGGTTCAGTACTGCTTTGCATGGATTACTTTATCAATTTTTTTATGTCATAATTGAAGTGATTTTCTACAAGTCAATCAGTTATCTTCTTTTTCTCAAACATAACTCATATTTGCATCATTTTAGCTTTCCTCCACACTGTGCAACAATTCCCATGTAACCTTCCTTCTCAAATTCATAACTCCCTATTTATAATTATTCTTACATATATATAAACATGTACACATAGACTACTACTCAATTTTCTTTAGCTCTTCATATGAATTATTAGCATGTGCTTAGTGTTGACTACTTGCATACATATTCATTCATTTTCTAGAAATGACATACATGATTGTTTACATACTTATAAAATCTAAATGCTATGACCTAGATAAGTTGATATGTAAAATTAAATATCAAAAAATTATTTCAAACCTCTTAAAGTTTACATTAGTTCTTTTTCCTACTTGAAATCCATTTCCCCTTATTTTAAATTGTTTTTATCGACTATTTTATTTTTAAATTACTGGCTATGTTTATTATTTCCTTTGTATAAGTGTCTTATTTTATTTATTTCTTTGAGATAGTTTTTATTGCTGTCCTTTTTTGGTTTTAGTTCCTATTCAGTTTTGAGTATTTCTTCTCCTCATGGTCTCATGACCTCAATTACAAAAAAAAAAAAAAAAGTTTATTTTACTTACCCAGTTACTTTGGACTTTTGTAGTACTCTAGATATTTATTTTATGTTAATTTACTATGAATTTATTATAAATCTATGTAGACAGAAGTTTCTGTCCCACTGGGTCTTACCCCTATTCAGTCACAAATAAGCACATAGAGGTTTATATTAATTATAAACTGTTTGACCTATTAGCTCAGACTTATAATTAATTAGCTCTTGCAACTGAAATTAACCCATGATTCTTATCGATGTTTAGCCACATGGCTTGGCACCTTTTTTTCAGTAAGGCATTCTCATCTTACTTCCACTGCATCTAGCTGTTAACTGACTATCTACTATTCTTCCTAGAATTTTCCTACTCTGTTCATGTTGGCCATCTTGCTACCTGGCTACTTCCTACACTGTCTTATTAAACCAATATAAGTGACAAACAAACCTTACAGTAGACAAGAACATTATCTATCAGCATTTTCCACATTTTTGTTTTCAAAGCAAGAATCCTGAATCTAATCTCCTTGTTTAGCTTTTTTTCCTGAACCTTATCCATAACAATTTCTAACCAACACACTAAACAAAGACAAACATCCATAACCCATTGGGGGGGGAGGTGGGGAATGTGGGCATAGTTTCCTAGGGTACTTATTACTGATTGGGGGCATTGGCAATCTTATGGAGGCCCAAAGAAAACTTAGGACTATGGACAAGTACTAACTGGAGTATTTTGTGAGGATGGATTATCTCAGGCAACAACCTTGAAGCTGTTCTGGTTGCAGAACTCAGAAGAAAATGTAAGAGAGGTGCTCTGAGAAATTGGACCATCTGAGTCATCTGTTCCTAATAGCAAATTTTCAGGGGTCTTCCTCAATCAAATTTGATTTTTTTTTTAAACACAGGATGAATCCACAGTGTCTTACTTCCTGTGGTAATAAAAGAAAAACCCCTTCTCCAAAATAGCCTATCTTTTGATTTAAATTTTGAAGTCAAGGCATTTTCAAAATATGTATGTTGGATTAATCCAACAGAATTTATAATCAAATATCTTTTAGCAGCTATTGGTCATTCCTTAACAGTCAAACAGTTTAAGACAACACAATAAGATACACTATCCTGCTTCTCTGTGTATTTTTATTTGTTCGTGTCTTTTTAAAACTCTATTTAATTTATTCTTATTTTTTTTAATTTTTGGTTTTTTGAGACACGGTTTCTCTGTGTATATTTAGCTGCCCTGTAACTCACTCTGTAGACCAGACTGGCCTTGAACTCAAAAAGATCCTCCAGCCTCTGCCTCTTCTGACGTGCTGGGATTAAATGCATGTGCTGCCACACCTGACGACTCTATTTCTCTTTTTAAGCATGTTCTCTGTAATTTTTATTTTCTCTCCCAAGCTTAGGTATATTTTTAAACACACTCTAGACAATTTTAAAGATTTTTTAAAAAAATATAAATGTCTTTCATGTATATCTCTATTTTTTTCTTACCATATGAGTCTTTAATCTGCTGAGTGATATGTCTAGAATTAAACCATTCTCCATTTTCCAGATTTCTTTTTAACAACAAATACAGGAAAATTCCAAGGGCTGGTAGATTCTTCTATATGTCGAGCATCTAGTTGCTCTTTGTACCAGCTGTTCTGAGGCCTGCAACTTTTCCTCAGCTAGAGGCCACTGCTTAATCCATATTGGTTTCTTACTTAACTATTTTAAAGGTAGGGCTGTTGGTACCTCTGAGGGTTTATCAATTGCTTTGTGTTCTTGTACAGCCTGAATGGCTGGTGTCCGCCGTCTGTAATATCTTCTAATATTTTCCTCAGAAACATAAGTTTATGGAACTGCAGGAATGTTAATCTGAGTATTTCATTGCTGCAATAGGTCACAACCCCACAAATTCACTGCAATATTGCCTATATGGCCTTAGTCTGCTTATTTGCCCTTCTGGCCCTGTACATTCAACACACCCATGCTTTGTTTTACCCAAAATAGGGTTCCAATTCCCAGGAACTGAACATCTACCTCATGAATAGGCCAATTTGGATGCAAAGATTCCAAAGAAATGATACATTCACACCTCTGTCTAATAAGCCTTCAATAAAAATGCCATTTATGCAAAAAAAATAAAGTAGTGACTTGGGTGGCTGGCTCTGCTCCAGTTGTTGGCTTCCTGAGAGTCTAGCTCCATGGCAGAGATTCTGGCAGTAGCTTTGTTTATTCCACAACTCTGTGGAGATTTTAATTTTAGTCTCATGTCACCACCAAGAAGCGTGATGTCAGTTGCTCATAAACACTATTTAAGTGTTTGGTGGCAGGGCCTCTTTAAAGAGCTTTGAGGTTTTTGTTATTAATGCTTAATCAGGAAGCCTCACTTAAAGGAGCTTTGCCTCTGCCTGCCACTAGCAAACAGAGTCTACGGGAGAAAAGATAGTTACTAAGAAGTTACCCTTGACTCTGCTCTTGTCTGTGTAGTGTGGGAAGTCATTCTGTCTATGTGTTGCTTTTATTGGTTAATGAAAAATCTGTTTTGGCCAGTGGCTTAGCAGAATAGAGCTAGGTGGGGGAAACTAAACTGAATGCTGTGAGAAAGAAGGAGTCAAGGAGAAGCCATGTAGCCAGATGAGAGAGACAGACGCTGGACAAAACTTTACCAGGTAAGTCACAGGCACATGGTGATACACATTAATGGAGATGGGTTACTTTAAGATATAAAAGTTAGCCAGAAATATGCTGAATTATTGGTGCAAAAGCATTGCAAATAATATGGTTTCCATTTGATTAGTTAAGGTCTGAGTTTCCGGGAGCAAACAAGCAGCCTCCTACTACATCTGTGTCGAATTCTTTTTTATTTTAAAGCTACCACAGGTTTTATGTGGAAATTCATGCCAAAAGTTTGAGAGCCATGAGTAAATGCAAGTTTCTCTCCTGCCCATTTCCACAACCTTTTAGTCCCAAATAAACACCCAGAGACTTATATTAATTGTAAACTATTTGGCCCATTAACTCAAGTTTATTAATAACTAGTTCTTACAACTTAAATTATCCCGTAATTCTCATCTATGTTTAGCAACACGTCTTGGAAACGTTACTGAGTTAAGCATTTGCATCTTTCTTCCTCTGCATTTGTCTGGTGACTGACTCTGCCTTTCTTCCCAGAATTCTCCTAGTTTGCTCACCCTGCCTGTAGTTCCTGTCTGGCTACTGGCCAATCAGCATTTTATTAAACTACCACGATTAAAACATCTTAACAGTTTACAAGAGCATTATTCCACAGCAAACCTACAACCTTACACTTTCACATATTAATTTCTTAACTGAGAAAATGGTCTAACAATTTGCCTTTACTCACTCATTAAATTATCTGCATACCTGTTATCATGTGTACAAATATCATTTACTAACACAGTTAATTATTGCATGTTCATTTCAATCAGCTCTTTGAGAATAACATTTTGTTCATTTTTTCACTCTGTTATTCTCCCTGTAAGATGAATCTTTGCGCAAGTATAATGATCAAGCCATCAAACAAATACTAGAACTTTTTCTTTTAATCTATTTTCAGTTGAAAGAGATCTCATCTCATAATTTGTTCATAAATTTTCCTCTTCTAGAAAACCAGTGGTACAAGACTCCTCATTATTTAAGCATTGCTCTTTACTAAGAATAATTTAGTAACTATTATCAGATGATGATAAAAATTCAAAGAACCATAATTGATGAATCATAAAACATTAACATATGTTGTTGTGATTTTTCAGGAAAGTAACAAAAATTGTGTACATTTCTTCACTAAAACTCACATCAATTGTTATTTATGGTAATTGTAAGTATGATAATTAAAGTATCATATGTAATTCTTAGAATTGTCACAACTTAAGAATTTTTAATAAACAGGCTGCTGAAAACTGGAAATATAAAATTCTATACTCTTATGTGAAAACTTAAATCACTTGAAGACATTATAACTAATGATATTATGTCTTTATATAAAAATTACTTAAAATTTTCTGAAATGAGAAAGACAAGGTAATTTTTTTTCATGGTATGTTCAAATTCTCAGTAACTTGGTTAAATATTTTATCATTGTTGGATTTTTATTTATCTTTATTGACCTCCTGGAAAATCTCATATTAATAGTATTTTTCTAAATATGTTATATTAAAATATATATTTTATTTCCCAAAACACTAAAAATCAGAAAGTCATCATGCTATAAAACTGCATTTCTCAGAAAAGAGCATTTGATATTTTTACAAATTAATAATAAATACATTTTAAATGTTTATTACTGACAATAATAAGATTCAAAAGTTCCACATGTAGCTAGTTTCAATATTACTATTCACAACATCTATACTTTCTATAGATTTTTTTCATGCAATCATAAAAACCAGCTAAATTCCAGCACTAATAGCTGGCCAGCTGCACAAAAGCATCACACCAGGCAGAGAGTTCACATTTTATGTTGTCTGCTTTGCACCTTGTTCATCTGAAATTTGATGTGTCAGCATTCTATCCTTGGTTATTTTATGGTTTGTAGCATAATCTCAAATGTACCACATTATACAGTTACATCACTTCTCCCTCTTCAAAAACATTTTTTATTATTACTAAACAGTAAAGCTTTTCAAGTGTAGAGGATATCATGAGATTTGCTGGCTAAATTAACTGCCTTGCAAATGGCATGAGAAATGTCACATTTTATGAATCATAGTTAACTAGATCTAACAAATGATGTGCCACGTATTTCACAGTGCATTACAGGCACAGTCTATTTGAGTGTAGTGCAAGGATTTATTACTAAATTTCAAAGCATCAGCAAAGAATCCTTTTCTAGCCAGTCTTGGAAATGATGTTTCCAAGATTCCTTCAGACACCATTAGTATCTAAGATGCTTCATATTGATATGGATAAATGGATGCTAAAATTTTGAAGTCTGAAAATTTTTCAATTTTTATGTGTATTTTATCCTTTCCACATTTCCATGGATTTATTAAATGTTGCAGTGTATTCTAAAAGACAGAGACAATTACCTAAAAATTTCAAAATATATTACTTTATATTAAGAATTTTATCTAAAAAATTTATAAATGTAAGGCAATAAAATATATTAGGATTTTTTTACATGAATTAGCTCTTTGAAACCATTCTTTGTCAATTAGTTTTCTTGGTTGACAATTTAATTTATGTTTTATACTCTATTTTGTTCATATCCTCCAGTTGCCTTCCCCTCCTCTTGTGTATAACAGTAACTTTCCTAAAATTGTAATTTTTTAGGTTAGTTTTATGATACATTTTGCTTGAAGAAATAGCTGTTTGATCACTGAATTGGAATATCCTTTGGAGACTGGTGGAGTCATCACTGGTCACTCAGCTGAAGATATTATTCCTCTACTCCGTGACTTAATCAGTAATAAATAGCTCTGAATTGAAGTCTACAGCCTCTGCACACTTACTGAACCCAGGGCAATTCTGATACCGATAAGAAACAGGTGTTTCCTGTGGCAAATTCTTGACGACAATGCCTCTATTTTTGAGCAGAAGACTATTTTTCACAGTCTTCATGTTTATTACCTGGCTCCTACATTGTTCTAGACCTATCTTCTGCATTCTTCCTGGAGTCTTAGGAGAATTGGTATGAATATATTATATATGGAGGCAATTCTACTGTCATCTATTCTTAGCACCTTGTGCAGCCAGAAGGATCTGCATTCACCAGTTTCCACTGCAAGAACACCAGGTATTCACATTTGCCTCTGTATAAAGTAAATATTTACGTGGATGCTTCATGCTGTGTCTATTTCCACAGAAAAGATTATTGAATTCCCAATATAGGTCTTTTAATCTGCCCCCACTATAGGTTTTTGAGCATGTTTACTGTTCCAGCAATAGATGTCCTCTTTTGAATTAGGTCTCAAATTCAAACAGAGAAAAGTTTGTTACCCCCATAGCAGTAATGTAACTATTACACTGAAAACAATAACATTATTTTAACAAGGTTACTTTTGAAAGATCAAACCTGAAAGACAGAAGTACCATGCAGTATAACCAACACAATACTTTTACCATAAATACGCTCAATTTTTAAGTAAATGAAATATTAGTAACAAAGTGGCCAAGACAATGATGGAGCTACCTACTGAATCAGCTAACTCAAGCTTATGGGAGATCACTGACCACAGACTGACAGCTGGGAAATGAGCATAAGACCAAATTAGGGCTTTTGAATATGGGTGTCAGTTGTGTGGCATAAGCAGTTTATTGGGCCACTAGCAATGGAGTCAGTATTTATCCCTAGTGAATGAACTATCTCTTTGAAGCCCATTCCCTATGAAGGGATACCTTACTCAGCCTTAATACGGGGTGGGGGGAGGCTTGGTCCTGCCTCGAGTGATCAGACAGACAGTGTTGTCTATTTATGTGTTGTCTATTTATGTGTCTATTTATGTGTTGTCTAGTTATGGGAGGCCTCACCTTCTCTGAGGAGTGGATATTGGTGGAGTAGGAAGAAGGTGGAGAAAGTGGGAGAATACGAAGGAGAGGAAACTGGGACTGGTATGTAAGATAAGAATCTTTTAAAAAGTAACAAAATATTCCTCTTTCTGTTTTTGGGGATGAATTGTTTTGCAAGAAATGAATAAAGAAATATATTTTTGGACAAAGAAGTATTGACTGAAAAAAATTGATGGAGAAAACTGAAAGATAAGAGAGACAGAGGAAAAAATAAGAGAAAATAAGGAGCTGGGGAGTGTGTGTGGGGGAAGGAAGAGAGAATGAGTTCTTGAGTAGATAGAAAATGAATAGACAAGATCTAATTAATTTGATGTGTTAGTAATCATATGGCTGCTTTCTGGGGTCTTTTAGCTACTGATTCCGAATTACAGTAATTTCAGGAAACTCCAAGAAATACTGTAGCCCTCCTGCTAAAATTGGAACTTATTTAGCTCAGTTTATTATTAGAGTTTTGCCTAAAGTCTAACTCCCAATGGTTTCTTTGGCTCATGTGATTATATTCTCAGTTCTAGAACATTTAATTGGGATAGAAATGCTTAAAACTTGGCAAAATACCTATGTCAGTTCTTCTTTACTTCCAAGAAGAAAGAAAGGAAGGAATAAAAGAAGAAAGGAAGAAAGAAAGAAAGAAAGAAAGAAAGAAAGAAAGGAAGGAAGAAAAAAGAGAGAAAACATGGCTGAAAGGTGCTAAGAAGCAGTTTATATAAGTTTTATCCTTAATTAGAATGAAAACATACAAGTCAGCCCGTGTGTATATAAGATTAGATTAATAAATTGAGAATGTTAAGGGTGTTTAATACACTGGGGATGGGAGAAGACAGAATAAGTGAGCGTTTTAGAAAGCTTAGATAATCAATAGCTCATGAAACTCTTATAAATCTGAGGAAGAAGGAAGACAGGAAGGTGAGAATGGATGAAAAACTTCTGTAGCATTTTTTTGCAAGTGGAAGAAAAAATGTGAGAATACATATGAATCATTCATATGAAAATAATCTCTCTAAAAACATACACACTCAAACTCACATGCGCACACACACACACACACACACACACACACACGGGCACATATGCACATTTTCTGCTTCACAATGGAGAAGCCCTTAGTTATCTCATATGTTAACCAATGAAAAGCAATAGGATACAAACAGGGAGATAACTTAGTGCACAATCAAACACTGCAAAAACTTGCCTAAGGCCCTGATTTTAAGCCTATACAACACAAATAAAGCAAGCACTATAGCACACATTTGTAAGCCTAGTGCCCCAACTCTGAAATGGGAAGTAAAGGCAGGAGAATTTTACTTAATTTCAAGGTTCAATAAACTGAGTAAGCATGTAAAAACAACCAAAAGAACTTGTCTCCAACAAGAGAGAGAGTAAAGACTGACATCAAAGTTTGTCCTCACACCTCCACACCTGTGTATTACATGTGCACACCCACACTAATACACATAAGCAACACAAATACATTTACACCATATTTGCAATTTACATATATAATACACACACACATACACACACAGAGAGATAGAGAGAGAGTGATGATATTTTGTTTGTGATCTAAAAAATAAAGTTTGTCCAACGATCAGAGTACATAGCTAGCCACTAGCCACTAGTTAGCTATAAAGGCCAAGCAGTGGTAACACACACCTTTAAACCCAGGACTCAAGGGGCAGAGGCTGACAGATCTCTTTGAGTTCAAGATCACCCTGGGCTACACAGAGCCAGGTGGTGGTGGATCACACTTTTATCCCCAGTAATTGGGAGTAATACACCTTTAATTCCAGCACTAAGGAGGTGGAGACAGGAAGAGTTCTGGGCAGAGAGAGGAATATAAGGCAGGAGGAGATGGAAATGCAAGATTTAGTCTGAGGTTTCTTAGAGACAGCATTTAGTCTGAGGACTTATAGAGAGAGTATACCCCATTTTGTCTGAGGATTTTATAGAGCTAAGAACTATTGTTTGGCTGTTCAGCTTCTCTGATCTTTCAGCTTTCACCCCTTAGTATCTGATTCTGGGCCTTTAGTATTAATATAAATTAGAAATCTCAGGAGAGAGAGGGAGAGAGAGAGAGAGAGAGAGAGAGAGAGAGAGAGAGAGAGAGAGAGAGAGAGAGAGAGAGAGAGAGAGAGAAACACAAGAGCTAGGGAGAGTGAGAAAAAGAGAGTGAGAGAGAAAATCAAATCAAACAACAACAAAAAAGCCATAGAATGCAAACCTTGACATTTCTTTGTAATTTAATATATGAGTTGTTGCTACAAGAAGCAATGGAGAAGGTATCCAGAAAACAGAATTGTCTCTGAAGAACAGAAAATATATGAACACTACCCAGAATATCTGTGAAAGCTGACCTAATTAGAGAATAACAGAAAACATAATTAGAAAACATAGAAATAATTATTCTGTAGCATATAATATTGAATCTGCAACTGCTTATGATGCCTTCTTATCTGTGGAATTATCATAGTCATTCAAAAGTCTTTGAATTTACAGACTGGCTATTTGTATATTTGAATTACTACTTTGGTGCTCATAAAATGGCAAAATACAGCAATTTTTATATTTGCTTCTTTATGAATTGTTGTTCTTCTCCTGCCACAACATCCTTTTAAAGATATTTATTATAATGACGATGGTTCAAAATGTGCATATCGTTAAATGAAGGCAATTACATATTTCAGAGTGAGATTTTCATCTTTTCTGCACTCTGTTGATAGGATTTTTTCCTATAAAATTCAAAGCCTGCTGTCTTTATTGTAAACAATTTAATGTAGAAAGGGAGACTCTTTTATTATTAAAGGTAAACTATGCAAGCCTATTTGATAGTTGCTTAACAATAAAAATTTTGTATGAGATGGAAGAGCTCAGAGAATCACAATTTTGATAACCAATTGGGTTAAATACATTTTTTTTTTACTTTTCTTTTTTTCCAAGTGAACATAAAAACAAAATAAATGAAATCACAGTGGTGATTTTGAATCATTTTCTCAATTTGGTCTTTAGACATGTGTTTTAAAGTCAGGATGACACAATAAAAATAAAAGAAAGAATCAAGGCAATCTCTTTTGCTTGTTGAGTCTGCGGTATAAACTATAATTTGTAATCTATTGGATTTCACATTCCTAACCTTGAACTAAAAACAAAATGAATTGAGAAATGAAATGGGGCATGCACATTCTTTCAGGCACATAACGCATACTTTCTGTGGGTATCACAAAAAGACCTGTTTGTTCTCTATGTACATTGTTTATTCCTAATTTCCAGTTATTTTTCAGTTCTGGATCTTACTTTTCTTTTTTCAAAAGTTACTTGTTAGAAAATTAGTTTGTCAGAAATAAAGCTGGAAGCTTTTATATTTTTATTTGAATGGTGCATCTAAAAACAAAATAGGTCTGTATTTTTAGAGTCTTCTGTGTGTCTGTGCACGCGCGCGTGTGTGTGTGTGTGTGTGTGTGTGTGTGTGTGTGTGTGTAAGAATAGGAGCCTTTATTCCAGGATACTCATCGTTTTGAAGTGACTTCTTTTTTTCTTAATTTTTATTGATCTCTACATTTTTTTCTGCTCCCCTCCCTGCCTCTCCCCAATACTTAAGGGACTGTAGCATCATTTTAGCAGATATATTCATATTTTATTTTTTAAGGTAGCTCCATGACTCCTTGATTCAACACATAATAAGAAAATATATTTGCTTTTAGACCTAGTCAAGAAATATGTTTAAATTTCAAAAGGAAAAATAATCTTTATTTTACAGATAATTTCATAAAGTTTCTGTCTATCTATCAAGAATGAGGTTGGGTAGCAGGTAGAAACACAAGTAGATGAAGTAAAAGGGTCTCACAGTGAGACCCTTTTTTTTTTTTTGTTGGCAGTCAGAGCAGAAGGACAAGAAGGAAAACCAGCAAAACACTAGTTCCCTGACTGAAAATAAGAAAACTGAAAGCATTGTGTGTCATAGCCAGAACATGGAAACAACTTAAATGCCCCTGGACCAAAGAGTGGATAAGGAAAATGTTGTATATTTACACAATGGAGTACTATACCGCAGGAAAAAAAATGACATTTTGAATTTTGCAGGAAAATGGATGGAGCTAGAAAACATCATTCTGAGTGGGGTAACCCAGACATAGAAAGACAGTTGTCACATGTATTCACTCATAGGTAGTTTTTAAACATAAAGCAAAGAAAGCCAGCCTACAAACAACAATCCCAGAGAATTTAGACAACAATGAGGACACTAAGAGAGACTTACGTAGATCTAATCTACATGGGAAGTAGAAAGTAGAAAAAGACAAGATCTCCTGAGTAAACTGGGAGCATGGGGACCTTGGGTGAGGGTTGAAGGGTGAAGGGGAGAGGCAGGGAGGGGAGCAGAAAAAAATGCAGAGCTCAATAAATATCAATAAAAAATTTAAATGTCAAAAAATAGGCAACTATTAGAATGATGCATTCTGTTTGATTCAAGTTGTTAACTTTCTGGTGAATTTCACAAAATTTACTGTATTTTTCTTTTTGCCTTTGAATACAAATCAATTAAAAACAAAAAGCAACAGTAAATCTGTAATACAGGTCTAGCTTCACCTGTTGGAGAGAGTTGACCAGATTGAATTTTTGCCTCCTCTTTCATATGGATCATGGTATTCAGCTTCATACAATTTTCTCAAAATCAACCTCATTCACACAAGTACCATGCCAAATTCACGTAGGGTCACATATTCAAAGTTGGTTTATCTCTCTGGTAAGGAAGGGCTTGGTGTAGATTTTATGTTTAACAACACTTAATTTATACATAAGAGAAATTTACACCATTTTACTAGATTATTCATTTCTGATGTTGACTGTGTATGTGCTTGTGTGTGTGTGTTTTCATGCGTGCACATGTGTGTGTGTGTGAGAGAGAGAGAGAGAAAGAGAGAGAGAAAGAGAAAGAGAGGAAGAGAGAGAGAGTATGTGTGTGGTATGCTTTCCTATGACTTGGCTTAGGTGTTTATATTTCATATACGTACAGAAAAGGATGTCTGGTATACTGTGAAGTCACTCTCTACTTTATTCCTGTAAAATAGAGTCTCTCACTGAATCTTGAGTTAGGCTGGTAACCAATAAGACCTATCAATACTCCTATCTCCATTCAAGTCTATTACTCACATTGCTGGTTCCTGTGAGACCACATCTAGTTTTAACATTGGTACTGAGGATTTGAACTGAAGTTATTGCTAAGTGTTGCTCATTTTGCTATTTTCTTTCCCACTTCTCATATTTTGACAATCTCATACAAGCTTCACTGATGACATTAGGAAACTTTGAAAATAGATGAGACATATAAATTATATATTGAAATATTATCTCTGAGTTCAATAAGTGTACTTTCATATAATCCAAAAGGTTTGCAATAGGTTCATAGGTAGAAAACAGAAAATAATTTAATCTCCATTTTTATCATCTATAACGCTTGGAATTATATAATTATTTGTTATCAACAAATCAAATATAATTACATTATGATTTTAAACCCATCAAAATATTTAAATTAGTGTTTAAGAGAAATGGCACTATTCATTTACTCTAAGTAGTATTGGTTCAGGCTCTGAAACTACCTATGACACATTACAACTATTATGTTATTCTTTATCTATCTGTACCAGCTTCATTTTATTTAGTCTATATTCTTCCCACACCCCATTACTGAGAACTTGTATTTGGAATCAATTTCCAACTGTGTTGTAAAGTGATAATCCAGATTTCAACTCTAAAATCAAGTTTGATGTGAGAAAATCATGTAATAAACTTACTTATTTTGTGAACAAGATTATATTTAAATTTGCAATTGTGATGTGACAGAATCAAATAGTTATGAGTTGCATTTTTTTTAATATAAGCAGGAGAGTTCACAAAATACTTGCATAGATTTTATACATTTCACATAATTATTGTATATTAACATAAAAATACACAGGGAACAATATTTTGAGATCACTCTTCTTTTTTTTTTACATAAAACACACCAAAATTGATAGGAGAAATGAAACATTCAATGTTATAGCATCTTATACTATAAAAGACACATTAGAGCCACTGTTGAACAGCATGAATATAAAATAAAACTCTCACAAGTTCCTGCTGGAATTTGTGAAAGTACACGCACTTTAAGATTCTTGCTGTGTCTATAAGTTTAAGGTTTTCATACCATATGACTCACTCATTCAGCTGCAAGACATTCACGCAAGGGAAAGAAGGTACATCTTAGACAAAGAGTTACACTTCAGTGTTCATGGAAGTAATACCCCGACTGGGAAAAAACACTGTTTTTTTTTTTTTTTTTTTTTTTCTCATTATTTATTCTTTTACATACAATACATCCTGACAAAAGCCTCTCCTCACTGTGCTCCTCTAGGCAGCCCCCCACAACCTTCTCTTCCCTAGATCTACTGCTCCTCTTTTTCCCCTCAGAAAAGAACAGACTTCCCAGAGATATCAAACAAGCATAGCATATGAAAACACAATAACAGTAGGCATAAACCCTTTCATTAAGCCTGGACAGGACAACCCAGTAGAAAGGGTGCAGAGAGGATGCAAAGGAGTCATATATCCCATTCCCTATGTGCGGAGTGGCAAAAATACCCCAGGCTAAACAACCACTTCATGTATGCAGAAAACTTATCACATATCAATTCAGGAGGCATGATGGTCATGCCATTTCTATTTCTATGAACTCCTATGAGCCTTGTTTACTGATTCTGTGGGTCATGTTCTTCTGGTGTCCTCCACCTGTCTAGTTCCTCCAATTCTTCCCTTTCTTCTGTGTTGTTGCCCAAGCTCCTCTAATGTTTGTCTGTTTGTCTTTGTTTCTGCTCTCATCAACTGCTGGAAAAGCCCCTCTGATGACAATTGAGATAGGCACAAGTCTATGAGCTTAGCATGATAAGGTTAGGAATCATACATTGACAGTTTTTTGGGGTTTTGTTTGTTTGTTTGTTTTGTTTGTTTGTTTAGGCCAGTGATTTTTGTCCTACCTGAGGTCTCTGAAGAAAAATATGAAAGAAATAGTTGATGAATAAAAATCTGAGTAACCCTAGCAGATACATCAAATTATGGGAAATTCAGACATTGAACTGGACATCTGTAAGAAGGCATTCCAATGAGTGGGGCTGGGATGCTAACCCAGACCCAAAACCTTCCACTCACAAACTGCAATACTAGTAAGATGTCCAGGGCCAGTGGTAGCTGAGTCCTTGTGGGAGTGGTCAAAGAGTAGTCTCACTTAAGGCCCAAGACAGGAGAAGGAACCCATGCACATCACTGCTTGGATGGACTAGAACCAGAAGCTGAATTGTTCAGAGGAAGAAAAATATCAAGAAAACATTGAGGTTTTATATTATAAACATTTTGCATTTTTCCCAATATAATGAATCAATGAATATAGAAAGATTAATCAAACACAAATATCAATGAACATAATAAGTAATAACATATAAGTTTTATCAGGAACCATAGTTTTGTGTTTCTGACTATGAACCAAACCTTGAGTTACAGTAGAACATGCTTATGCTTATATTTTTCTTGCACTGTTTAAAATTACAAATATATATTAAAAATCTTTGCATTGTATATATATATATATATATATATATATATATATTCCAAATACGTACACTCAGATACCATCATGAAATATGTTCATTATTTTTCTAGTATCATTTTATCATGAGACAAATTGAATTTTCATTTAACCTGGGGGTGAGATTTTGTCATTACTGAAAGGTAAATCATGAAGAGCAAGATACATTGGATATTAACTTATTCACTGTAATATATATATTGTTATATTTTGCCCTATGTTACAGTAGTGAACCTGGTCACACTCAGGTTGAGTTAACATATATTTACACAATCAAGTATAATTTACAACAGATTATATAAACAATAGTGTATTAAGCCATTATAATCATTGCCTGTAGTATGCTAAGAAAATTAAACTTTAAATACTTCATTGTGGAAAAGAATAAAGTTTTAAGTAGTTCCACAGAAGATGATTGGTTGTAAAAAAAAAAAACTTTATTCATATAAAAGTCTACCTTAGGCTGTTAAAATGATTCTGTATGCACGGGTAAGTTTTTTCAACTGAATGTGTGCCCCTCAATCTTGTAAATATTAGGCTTTAAATCCCTCCAAGCAAGTAGAAGCTTTAGACATAAGGGAATAAATGAAAAGGTATGCTTATATTTATAGTAATGTTGGCATATGATGGACTATGTTTCTCACAAATATGGCTACATAAACTATTTGAAAGTGATGATATAATCAAAGTAAATCAAGATATAAATTTGTATTTTCTAGGCAGAATATAAAATGTTGTGACTCTGTAGGAAAATTTACGATACTTCACATCTCTTGAATAAGTCTTCATGAATACTGAGATGATTTTAAATGTTTTATCTATAGACTTACTGAGAGCAGTACATTCACTTATAAATGTAAATTTAAAACTCATAATATCAGTTCAAAACTTCATAAAGGTACTTGAGTGTTTACATACTTCAAAATTAAGACATTTCTAATTTTCTCTTTTTGAATAAGGTCCCATATGATTATTATTTTTGTGGTTATATGGTCAACTTTTAACAAATAAATCCACTTCAAAGTTGATGCATCAACTCAGTCTTCCTAGGAAAATCATAATTATACATATCTACCTTTACATGTTGTGAACATCCAAGCAGTTGAGTCTGGCATATTCCTATCATTTAATAATTATTACATTCATGGAATGTGCTATTTCTCTTTGCATATCTTCAGGGATATTTCTATGGGGTGCTTGGGATATAGGAAGGGTGGATATGGGAGCAGGGAAGCATATATCTTAATTTAAGGAGCTACCTGAGGGTTGTCAAGAGACTTGACCCTAGAGGGGTTCCCAGGTTTCCAGGGAGACGCCCCCAGTTAGTTCCTTGGGCAGCTGAGGAGAGGGAGCCTGAAAAGGCCAGTTCCTATAGCCATACTGATGAATTTCTTGCATATCACCATAGAACCTCCACTTGACGATAGATGAAGAAAATGACAGAGCCCCACATTGGAGCACCGGACTGAGCTCCCAAGGTCCTGATGAGGAGCAGAAGGAGAGAGAACATGAGAAAGGAAGTCAGGACCGTGAGGGAACAACCATCTGGCGACAGATGGGGAAGGTGACTGAGCCCCACATTGGAGCACTGGACTGAGCTCCCAAGGTCCTGATGAGGAGCAGAAGGAGCGAGAACATGAGGGAGAAAGTCAGGAACGAGAGGGGTGCATTCACTCATGGAGACGGTGGGACAGAACTAATGGGAGATCACCAACTCCAGTTGGAATGGGACTGATGGATCATGCGACCAAACCCGTCTCTCTGAATGTGGCCAACAGCGGGGGCTGACTGAGAAGCAAAGGACAATGGCTCTGGGCTCTGATTCTTCTGCATGGACGGGCTCTGTGGGAGCCTTCTCAGCTTGGTCGATCACCTTCCTGGACCTGGGGGGAGTTGGGAGGACCTTGGTCTTAGCATAGAGTGGGGAACCCTGATGGCTCCTTGGCCTTGAGAGGGAGGGAGGGGAGGTATGGGTGGAGGGGAGGGGAGGGAAGGG
Organism: Arvicola amphibius; assembly: GCF_903992535.2. Taxonomy (NCBI): domain Eukaryota; kingdom Metazoa; phylum Chordata; class Mammalia; order Rodentia; family Cricetidae; genus Arvicola; species Arvicola amphibius. The sequence goes on along the minus strand of NC_052059.1, from coordinate 12,309,995 downwards.
GGAGAAGGAGGGGAGGGAAGGGGGAGGAGGAGGGCAGGGAGGGGGGAGGAGGAGGGAAGGAGATGGAAATTTTTAAATATAAAAAAAATAAACCATGAGGAAAAAAAAAATAAAAGTCAAATTGGCAAAGAACCAATAATTTCCAAAGATTTTTTTTCAAAAAGCTGTTTGTAATAAAGGTTATTCTTCGGCATTTGCACCAGAAGAACTGAGTAATGCTTTCTCCTTTAGAAATGAAGAAACCAAATAACGACTATAGTCACAATAGTTTAAGTAGGAATAAAGGAAATGTATGAGATCACTAAATAAAAGGTAGAATAAAATTTCTCCCATAGTAGTGTCAGAAGATTCTGTTTCTATAAAAAATTAATTTTTTCTTTCTTTGTAAATTTTATTATAAAAACTATCCTTTATCATTGTCATGCCAAATCCATTTCCCACTCCCTCCCCTCCTCGCACTCCCTGCACTCCCACCCACTTACTCCTCTATTCACTCCCCATAGATGGTAAGTTTGCCCATGGGAAATCAACAAAGATCAACTCCAAAAAATCAGTTGCCCTCCTATATACATAGCACATTGCTTTGAGACAGGAGTGCCGTGGGATTTCTTTCAGCCTTTAAGATACCAATCCAATTCTGGTGTGGTCTGGTGTATTATAAATGCAGACGAGAAGTGTGCTGGGCACTCTTGGCTGCTGGATTTGGTTGCAGTTCCCAAAGAATGCATAGGACTGTGGATTGCTACCCATTCTGTGAGTTTATCCCCAAATAAATATACTCCATTCCAGGCTATTGTGGAACTCTTTTGTATGCCAACAAATTGGCACCCACAGTGCCAGACCCTGCCCAGACCCCACCCCCAAATGCAGGCTTCTCCCATTCCATGCAGCTGAACTACCCCTTTGGGCAGCTGTACACATTTGTCTCAGTTGGCCCACCACAGAGACTTGGCAATTCCCTACCTGATGTGCCCACATGGCTTGGTCCCACCTACTAAGCAACTGACTTACTACCACCAGCAGGTTTTTGCCTCTACTCTTCCATGCCTTCTATGGCTTCTGCCAGACCTGCTCTGATCAGACCAAGAGAGACAGACAGATACAAAGAGACAGAAGAGAGAAGGAGAATTATAAAATTCTACCACTGAACTATCATTTGTATTTTAATATGCCATTAGCAGAACTTAAGGACATTCCCGATAGATAGCTTAGGCTTTGTAGGAGTATATACTATAAAGGGTGAAATACATATGTGATCTGAAGAGAAACCACAACAGAATAATATTGGTGATTGAAATAAATAACAAGGCCCATATCCAGGTCACTGTTATTTTTAACACTTACATCTATCGATGCCACTTCTGAAGACCAAAACTACTGTCTGAACATCATTCAAAGATCTGAACATCCAGGATCCTGGCTTACTGTTTGGAGAGGAACCTTCCTGTTTCTTGGTCATTGTCTCCCTTCTATTCTATCACAGAAGCCAGTGAAAGAAACTCAGCTAACAACAATAAAACAGCAATACTTTTGGGCAACCACACAGCAGTAATATATTTTCTTATTAGATTATAAAATAACTTGCAGATACTGTAGAATATTTTGTAGAAATATTTTGCAAATTAAATTATACAACAAATAACCATATAATTTTATTGTCTTTGTTATAAAATTAATGTCCACATTTTATTTATTTTTACTTCCCCTTGTTGTGTACGTTTTTCTTTTTTGTTTCTTCCTTTCTGCATACTTTCATTTATTTTTTACTGCACTTAAAGCTCAAACCCACTCACAAACAGAAGCTTGTTGTGTACTCTACCATTGAGACACACCCTCTCCTAAAATCTAAATCTTTATAAAATACCATTTACATTTTAAATTAGGAGGATGATAATTCAGTATAATAAAACACTTCCAAAAATTGACTCTTGGAAGTTGAAACAGGAGGGATGTAAAGTCTTGCCTTGCTGGGATGCTGTTGGCTACAGATATATGCCAGGAGCTAGAGAGTGAGTCTTTTCTGAGGTCAGCCTTTGGAAAGACAACAGCGTAACGATAGAGTGTCATGCATCCAAAAATAAACTGACAGCATAAATTACACTTGATGAGCTTTAAAAAGAGAAGAAGACAGAAAACAGGGTAGAGAGAGTATGATATAAAATTCACTGAGGAGTCGTGGGAATAAAGTGAATATAATGAATACGTTCTATGAAATTGTCTATAACTAATAGAAAAAGAGAGAGTCCTTCAGTGTTCTGATCTTTAATTACAATATTTCATTAACATAGTTTCTAGGTAGACCATAACACCAAATATATGCACATATGCATATATGTTAGCATATGTATACTCACAGTCATTTATATGTGTGTGTTTGTGTGCACGTATATATGTGTGAATCAAATATTCTTAAATAATAATTACAATGATCCTAGAGAAAACATTATTTTTATGAATTTCACCAAGAAACAATAATGGAAATGGTGTCAACATTTACCAATGATATAATTAAATGGATAATATAAGCATACAATATTTTGTTTCTGACAGTCTTTAGGAACTGATAATAATAAAAGTGAAGATGAGGAGTGTGAGACTTGATCCTTCTTACTGCTTAAATAAAAGAAAAAACTAAGAACCCAAGTTCTATTGCTGAGATAACATTTTTGCTTCTATTTATTATCTCTAGAAAATGACAGTAACTCAGAGAATCTCACATTTCCATTAAATGTGATTAAATTTTAATGAATTTAGGAACCAGATATTTTATTGAATATTTGCAATAAAAGAGTGTCATTTTTGAATTTCTGTATTTGCTACCATATGCCAATGAAATTTCTCTGATTACATCTTAGAGGGTCTATACTATAGGTAGAAAGATAAGAATTCAAAGGACATTATTCTTGACCTCTTTGATCACATTCTCACTCCTTCCACTCTTCAACCGGACTTTGGGAGCTCAGTCCAGTGCTCCACTGTGGCAATTCCCTACCTGATGTGCCCACATGGCTTGGTCCCACCTACTAAGCAATTGACTTCTCTGCCTCTGTTTCCCTCAGTTGCTGGATGAAGGTTCTATGGTGACATTTAAAATAGTCATCAATTTGACTCCAGGGCAAGGCCAGTTCAGGTACCATCTCCTCCATTGCTTAGGGTCTTAGCTGGGGTCATTCTTGTATATTCCCGGTAATTTCTCTAGTGTCAGGTTTCTTACTAGCCCCATAATGGGTCCCACAATTAAAATATCTCTTTCCTTGCTCTCATCTCTTTTCTTCCTCCATGTAGACTATCCTATTCCCTTAAGTTCTACATTCTCCCCTTCCACCCACGTTTCTCCTTCAAGCCCCATGCTCCTAATTTTGTTAGGCAATTTTGTCTATTTCTCCTTTTTAGGTGAATCTGTATATATTTTTCTTAGGGTTCACCTTGCTACTTAGCTTTTCTAAGGTCATGGACTGTAGGTTCATTATACTTTGCTTTATAGCTAGTATCCACTTATGAGTGAGACATACCATGCTCATCTTTCTGGATCTGGGTTACCTCACTTAGGAGGTTTTTTTTATGGTTCCATCCATTTGCATGAAAATTTTAAGATGATGGGGATGACCTATGAAAGTTTACCTGAGCTGATCAAAACTTATCAACTCCAGCTGGAAGAGAAGGAAACAGCCTAGGACCAAACTAGGCTCTCTACTGAAAGTGAGATAGAGTTTTATGGCTGGGGCACATTGCAGAGCCACTGACAGTGGCATCAGGATTTCTCCCTACTGCTTATAGTGGCATTTTGGAACCTATTCTATTTGGACTGACAGCTTGCTCAGCCTAGATATAGTAGGGTTGGATTTGGACCTTCCCCGAAGCAATGTGCCTTACCCTCTCTAAGGACTGGATAGTGGGGTAGGGTGGGGGAGAAGATGGAGGGAATGTGAGGAGGGGAGGGAGTTGGAAATGGGATTTGGTATGTAAAATAAAAATTATTTTATTTTTAAATCAAATTTTTAAAAAAGAAGAAAAAAGAAGGCATTGATATATGGCTAATTAGTAAAATGAAAGCACCTGCGGCTTATGAGCTCCTCCATCATGGGGCATTGGTCAGATACACAGTACCAGACATGTGATTCCTGTTGAGTGGGCCTTAAATACACTGAAAAAGCAGTTCGTTATTCTCATGACATTTGTGCCATCATTTCAAAAAGAGACATATGTTGACACAATGGTCATTATACTTTACAAGCAAATAGGGTAAAACTTTAGTACTGCTGTCTCTAAGGCCAGTCTCCAGCAGCACAGGGCTTTGAGAGGAATCCACAGAGTCAACAAAAACTAAACTTTTATCTGAGGGGGGTTTAGGCAAAGAAACGTTCCTACACTCTCTTGATGATTTTATTCTTTATTCTACATTCTCTTGTGCTCTTTCTATGTTATTCCTTTGTTTTCCCACTGAATACTTTTTTTTCCTACAGCTTATATATCTCAAAATTGTTTTTAAGGCATTATACAAATTACAAGGTGATAACATTCTATTTTTTTAGTAAATGAATATAATGAATACAGAAAAAGCATTTTTCATCTCCCTGACATGATGGAATATTTTTTGTACTATAAGTGCATCCCAAGAACCCATACACATTCATAACCAATCAGCTTGTTATAGATTAACTGTGTTGGCAGGCAATGTATGCTTGCCAGGTCTTTTACTGGCAGGTTGGATTTTGCAATTAAAAAGAAAGGGCCAAATACTTTATTACTTATCTTGAAAGGTATTCTTATAAGGAATCTTAAAAGAATCACAAACTTAAACTTTTATATATGAAAAAGAGTAGCCAGCTCCACTTTAAATCTTTAGGGTCCATACCCACTCACTGATATTTTTATATCAGAAGATTGAAGGCAGAAATGGGAATAAGGAATTAATTATCACCTTTGGTCAGCAACTAATCCTAGCCAGAAAGGTACATCAGTCAATGATAATTGGGCTGCTATGATTTTGTTCCCTGATCTTAAATATTTCTGCATTCAACTATGTGCCTTTCTAAACCTATAGATTGTCTTCTTGTGTTTTTTCACCTCAAATCTATTTAACAAAAACACCTTAGTATAATTTTGTTATTTCCAAAGATTTGTTTCAACTGTGATGCACACTGAAACCTGTGAACACATCTCCCAACATTAAGATTAAGAAAAATTTAAACTAGGTATGCTATCAAAGCTCAATTACTTTCTTCTTCTTTTTAAATTTTTTATTATTAAAAATTTCTGCCTCCTCCCCACCTCCCATTTCTCTCCCTTCCCCCCCCCCACTCCCCTCCCCATCCCTCTTCAGTCCAAAGAGCAGTCAGGGTTCCCTGCCCTGTGGGAAGTAAAAGGTCCTCCCCCCTCCATCCAGGTCCAGGAAGGTATGCATTTAAACAGACTAGGCTCCCTCAAAGCCAGTACATGCAGTAGGATCAAAACCCAGTGCCATTGTCCTTGGCTTCTCAGTCAGCCCTCATGTCTACCACGTTCAGAGAGTCCAGTTTGTGCAGCACAGACATTCCTCGACCCCCTAATCTTTCTGGTCATTCTGCAGGGGCTTCTCCTTGCAGCTACTGCCCTTCTCTTCCTATCCCAGCCCAGCTTCCCTAAGGCACCCCTCCCCTCCTTCGAGGCCACAAGACCACCCAGCCTGGCCCCTACTGGGGCTGGGACCCAGTGATGAGTGGCGGGAGTTCCTTTGTTTTACTCAACTTGCCAGTGGCAAGCTAGGCCTTTTGTCTGTGAGGTACCTGCCCAGCAAGGAGCCCTTATCCTGTAACAGAAGATCCATCGGAGGGGTCCCTGGCCAACAAGGGGCCTTGATCCTGTACCAGAAGAACCATCGGAGAGCATTTGAAGGAAGAGATGTGCAGGCAGCAAGGCAAGAATTCCTCCAACATTCTGAAAAACAACATGAAAACGCCAGAACCCAGAGATCTTACAACAGAAGGACTTGAACACCCTAATCCAGAAGAAGTGGGAAAAAATGACATTATGAAAGCAATAGAGTCCCTTAAGCAGGGTATTTTCTTCTTAATAATTAACCTGAGCTACAGTCTATAGAGCTCCTTAGATAACACTCACAGGCCCTGGGTGTGAAACATATATTTATTTTATTTATCAGAAATCTGTTTAGGCTATCACTGAACAATTTAGATAGTACAGGTTAGGAACTGTTCATCTTCTTAACAATCCACAGACAAAATGCCCAGTAGAAAGCGATGTTTCCATGAGAGAAACACACTATATTAAAAGTAGTGGAAATCAGAGGAATATTGCACTAGCAAGCATGTAAAGGCACAGCAGAAGCCAAGTCATTCTAGGATCTGTAGTACAGTGGCCTTGCCTCTTAAGATTCACCCATCAGAGAGGTTCCTCCTGGTGGACTGACATCTTGAACTTTAATTGCCACCTGGTACTCCTCTGTCATGAACGTGGGCATTTTAGATGATTTTATTTGCTCAGTGTCCTGCATAACATCAACCGCTACTATAAGAGCTAGTCAGCAGAAAGTATACTTCCTAACCATTTTCAACCTGGTTTCTCCATATTTTTGACACTTCTGTGTTTTTTTCAGTAATATAATCTTATCAACATGTTCTGGTGGGCATCTAAGAGCAAAGACCCTTGTCTGCATTATTTAGGGCATGTCTGGGACACACTTGACCAACAACTGAAAGGAGAGATCACTTATATCTGACTCTGGACTTTTTATTTGATAACCTAAAGTTGCTTTGGAAATTAACAAAATATTTCAATGACTACCCCAATACACATGCTCACACAAATACACAAACACACACACACATGTTATAAAATGGTAGGATATCCACGTTATCCATATCTATTCTAAATATCCTTATAGTTATTTCCACCGCCAACTCTTTTCTCTGTCATTCTCTTTCTCTCCATTATTCCTGCTTCCCATTTATATTACCTATATCCTATAGGTATCTTTTCCTTAAAAGTATGGTGTAATCAGTGATAAATATAGCAAGGATCGGACCAAAATTGAATGGTGGATGAAGCATTATAAGGCTCAGAGTTCGAGTTGTACAAGAGCCAAAACGTGTCCTCTAGACATTACTAGTCCATGAACTCACACCAACTGTTGTTGGGTGTCCCAAATCACAGCACCACCATTTAGCCAATCAACATTCTAGCCTGGAGTAGTAAGTGACTCATGCCTGACTGAGTAGTAAGTGCCCATGCCTCACTGAGACTTGAACACCTGACAACTTCTAGGTGAGGTAAAATCAATTTTATTCAAGGATACTACTCCTCCTCATAAGTTGAAAATGTTCCCGTGGATGTCCAGTCACCCATGAGTATATGGGCAGCTCCAAATTGTAGACAACAGTTATTAATATTTTCTTTATTTTTCTCTTTTAAAACATTTTTTTTTTTTTTTTTTTTTTTTTTTTCGAGACAGGGTTTCTCTGCAGCTTTAGAGCCTGTCCTGGAGCTAGCTCTTGTAGACCAGGCTGGTCTGGAACTCACAGAGATCCGCCTGCCTCTGCCTCCCAAGTGCTGGAATTAAAGGTGTGTGCCACCACCGCCCAGCTAAAACTTTTTTTTATTAAAAATTTCTGCCTCCTCCCTGCCTCCCCTTTACCTCCCTCTTCCCCCTCCACTCCCCCTCCCTCTCCTGTCGGAAGAGCAGTAAGGGTTCCCTGCCCTGTGGGAAGTCCAAGTTCCTCCCCCCTCCATCCAGGTCTAGGAAGGTGAGCATCCAAGCAGGCTAGTCCCCCCCCCCCTAAAGCCAGTATGTGTAGTAGGATCAAATTCCAGTGCCATTGTCCTTGGCTTCTAAGCAACCCTAGTTGTCAGCCATGTTCAGGGAGTCCGGTTTTATCCCATGCTTTTTCAGTCCCAGTCCAGCTGGCTTTGGTGAGCTCCGATTAGATCAGCCCCACCATCTCGGTGGGTGGGAGCACCCCTCGCAGTCCTGACTTCCTTGCTCATGGAAAAAAAATGTAAAAAAAAAGAAAAAAGGAAAAAAAAAAGAAAACATAAACTGAGGAATACTGGATATGGAAAATCTGCATAAACAAACAGGAACTACAGAGACAAGTATAACCAACAGAATATAAGAGATGAAAGAAAGAATCTCAGGCACTGAAGATACTATAAAGGAAGTAGACTCATTGGTCAACGAAAACATTAAATCCAACAAATTCTTAACATTAAACATCCAGGAAATCTGGGACACCATGAAAAGACCAAACCTAAGAATAATAGGGGTAGGAGAGGGAGAAGAACTTCAGCTCAAAGGCACAGAAAATATAACAAAATCATAGAAGAAAACTATCCCAGCCCAAGGAAGGATATCCCTATGAAGGTACAAGAAGCTTAATATTTTCTTTAAATGAAAGGAAGTTGATTGGACAGGGACGTAGGATATGATCTGAAGTCGGCAGGCAAAAAAACAAAAACAAAACAAAACCAAAAAAACAGGGCTGCATGTGATCAAAATATATTGTATAAAATCCCATAACAGCATTTTAAAAAATAAGTGTAATTTCTTTCAAATTCAAAATTTAACAGACCATACCATAGTTTATGTACCAACAGATTGACATCTTTTCTCATTGAAAAAATTCTGGCGTGTTCACTTAAGATCCAAAATTTTTTGAAGGAATAATAAGTTTTCTAAAAAAGACTTTTTTGAGTATTCTCCCACAGGAGGGCTTTTCTACACATTGAAGATAAGAGGGACAAAAAGAAAATGTGTGTTCAGAGACTTTTCATTAATTTCAGGGAATGAGAGTAAAGAAATTGTACCTATGATGCAAGTATTGGGAAATAAAGACAATAGCAGATAAATTTTTGATCATCATCAAGAGCAGGGAAAAATGTTATATTCCATTTTTGTATATTGACATTGCAAGAATTTTATTTATAATTTTAAACAAAGATAAAATTAATTAATATCAAGAAAACATTTTATTACTAGTATGCACACACTCTTTATAATGGAAGGGCAATTGTTCCATGTCCTAAGACACACAATTAAATATGCACGTGCAAAATGTTGTCCATGTGGTTGCTAATAAAATTATTTTCTAACCATTCAGATTATTGTGATCCTCTTGTCTGTTCTGGATGAACAAACAGCTTAACCGATATGGTGACAGTAGAGAGTACCTATAAACTTTCTTTTTTATATGCAGAAAATCTATTTTGAAGAATGAAGGCTACAATTTGTTTCAATGTCTTTTTCTTCTTTTTATTTCCCTGTTTCAGGTTACTTAACCGCTAACTAGAACAATAAGCCCAGGGGGAAGATAGCTTAAATGAGACTGCACGATTGCTTTTCCACCCGAAATGAGTACAAAATGAAAACACTTTAAATGAAATACCTCAAGTAAACATTTCGTTTAGGGTAAAATTGAAACTGCATACATACCACCATATCAAATATTGAAAGAACATTTATTGAAGAGCTGAAGGACTCATTTGCCGCAAAATAAATGTAATTCTACAAGAAAGCTGCTGAGAGTAACTATGTAGAACCACATTGAAACAGCATGCAATTAACGTGAATTTATACTGAAAAACAGAAAACTATGATGAGAATGAGACTTTGCTGAATTACATATTTGAAGCAGATTGTCTTATTTATCATCAAACATGAGCCTAGGTCTATAAGGATACTCTTTAATTACCTGAGACTGTGTGCTCTGGAAAATCAGTCAGTTATCTTATTGCTGAGTGGTCTATCTATCCATTCCCCCTTTATTATTTACAAATGTCAATACTTACTTTTTTTGCTCAACTTGACTAACGCTTCCATTGTTCTTTTAAGAGTAGCCTTTTATTCATTCCCCTTATTACATGCTGTGTTTCAGTGACAATATTTGTGCCTCACATTTGTTTGCTATTTTAAATCCATTTTTTACTGGATCCATATTTGTTTGTAACTATATGCTTTATTTTTGACATACCTTGAAAGTACAAATATTAATATAGCTACAATATATATCCTTGCAGAGGGATATATACTAATTCATTTTAAAATAGTGATATCAAATCAGGCAGTGATGGCACAGGCTTTTAATCCCCAGCACTTGGGAGGCATAGGCAGGCAGTTTTCAGTGAGTTCAAGGCCAGTCTGGGTATAGAGTAACTTCCAGGGCAACCAAAATAAAAAAAATCCAATATCAAAACACAAAATAAAAAATAGTAATATTGATAGAACATTTGTGACGATAAAATTCTTAATTGAATTTTACAGTAGTAGTAGTGTATTTAATTATATTATAGATATTCATGCTATATCACACAAGGCCAGAAACATCCTAAATTAATACTATATAACTATACTTGTATAACAAATATGAAATGAATAACTTTGTTTAATGCAATTGCATGCACATTGCTCTAAGTTGCATGAGCTCAAATGTGTTGTATTTAATTTTCAATATATAACAAACACACTGTTAAAAGATGAAGGGATCTAAAACTAATGTCAATGCCTCTGTCCTTTAACACAACATTTTGAGAAAACTGGGAAGAAGTGAAACCAAGGAAATTAGAAGTAGAATAAAAGTAGTCTTAGAGCCAAAAAATTAGCAAAATGCATGATTTGCATTTACTGCCAAATGTTTTTTTGACTAATATAAGTTTCAAAATTTTCTGCTTTCTCAGCATTGAGATCAATTCAGGTTAAAGAAATTGGAATAGTAATGACAAAGGGGCTCCAGCATTTTGATTTGATGTTACAGAGGTCATGAATTGCATTTTGTTTCTTTCACACATAAGAGTTCCATCATCATAAGATTTACATCTTTTTTACATCATTTTAACATCTTTCTTCCTAAACAGATACCTTAAATGATATTTATTAAATTTCCCATGTCTTAGTATTTGCAGATTCATAAACTATTCAATGAAAAACATTATTTTTCAAAATAGTTCTCATCACTGTCATAAATTAATTAAAACCTGTTGTTATTGAGTTCACTAAAAAGATTCCTCATAATAAAAATTAGATTTATGTCGATATTAAGTGATAAAACTGTAATGAGTGAGAACCTATTTATATTTATACTGCTGCTAGATATGACAACTGTATTTAATTTGAAATATTTTTTTCTCTTTGGTAGCTTAATTTTGCCCTACTGTACTCTTTATTTAATTAGAACAAAATTAATCTAATTCCAATGTATTATAAAATTATAGGTTGATTTATAATCTTTGTCAGAAGACCAAGCATCTTCTTTACAATTTTATATGTTTGGTATATGTTTGCATTGTTTTTTATGAATTTTTTAAAAATTTCAAAGGTATGGACTTAAAACTCATTGTCTTAATTTAAAAACTAGCATTTTTATGTAAATGAACATTACCACAAGGGAGATATGCTTGCCATCCTAACAACGTTAGCAATATAATCTTGAACAAATGATAGTTATTTTGAGAAGGGAAAACCAACAGATTGTCTTTAGATTGAATAAGTTTAGAAGGTCATAAAACCCATTCATAACATTATACAGTAAAAGAGTTTACATCATAATTCTGGTAAATGAAAGCTATGATATCATAGTTTGGAGTTACATTGATAATGTTTACGTCTGTGACCTTACACATAGTATACCTAGACAATATATCTATAGAAAACAGTTGCAATAACTGGGCTATAAAGAAATATTGTAAGTAATGCATTCTTTTAATCTTGAAAACATTTGTTTTAAAGCCAAAATCTAACTTCCTTAGAGAGTTCAATTTTATTACTTATCATCTTTCTTCTTATATAATCTTAATCACTTTTGCGCTTTTAAAGAACTTTTTTCATTAAAAAGTGAGATAGTTTGTATTTCCCTTGGTATAACTGTAACACAATAGTTAAGCTTGTGAAGTGTCACCCACGTCTCTGTCCTTTTCAAAAAACCAGCCTTATCTCACAGTGCATGACTACCTGAATAGTGAACACACTATGCTCCCCGAACTAGGTGTCTATATTGCTCTGAGACTCCATGTGATAATGTGGCTCCCCATAACCTTTGTACTCTTTATGACATTGTGAAGAATTCTGGTCTCAAGCACCCTGCCTGTGTGTGTGTGCTAGTAAACAGCTGGACAAAATCATCAGACAAAAATTGGAAGTTCAAAGAGAAGCTTGTCAGAATCTCACACTTATCTATGTTCTATACTTCCATAGTAATACAGGTACCTTAAGCCATCTTTCCTCTATGTTCAGTTTTCATTTTAATCAATAGTTAGAACTAAAGACTTCTCTCAGTATGACAAGATAAAACTTGTATTTTTTCTCATAGTGTATGGTTTCCAGATGTTAGATGACTTAAAATATAACATTCCAGTTTAGGTAAAAAGCCTTCTTGTTAGCATTGGCTTACAGAAGTATTACCTTAACATTGTATTTTCTTTTCTATATTGTTGACAATATAATTCCCCAGGATCATGAATTATAGGCTCAATGTCCTTTATTATGGCTAGAATCCACTAATGAGTGAGTACATACCATATTCATCTTTTTGGGTCTGGGTTACCTCACTCAGGATGATGTTTTCTATTTCCATCCATTTGCATGCAAAATTCAAGATGTCATTGTTTTTTCACCGCTGAGTAGTACTCCAATGCGTATATATTCCACGCTTTCTTTATCCATTCTTCCATTGAGGGGCATCTAGGTTGTTTCCAGGTTCTGGCTATTACAAATAATGCTGCTATGAACATAGTTGAACAAATGCTTTTGTAGTATGATAGGGCATCTCTTGGGTATATTCCCAGGAGTGGTATTGCTGGATCCTGGGGTAGGTTGATCCTGAATTTCCTGAGAAACCACCACACTGATTTCCAAAGTGATTTCCCAAGTGTGCATTCCCACCAGCAATGGATGAGTGTTCCCCCTACTCCACATCATCTCCAGCAAAGGCTATCCTAGAGAAGCTAGATAGGAAGGTGAACCCAAAGAAAAACATGTAGTTATCCTCCTGGATATTGGAAATAAAAAAGATTGCCAGGCAAAAATTGAGATCCTTGGGGATGAGGGTAGGATGGGGGTAGGGGAAGATAGAGAGAGAGAAGTGAGAAGGGGAGGATGGGGAGAGCTTGAGGGAATGGGACAGTTGGGATGGAGGAAGAGTGGATATGGAATCAGGGAAGTATATATCTTAATTAAGGGAGCCATTTGAGGGTTGGTAAGAGACTGAACTCTAGAGGGGTTCCCAGGTGTCCAAGGAGATGTCTCCAGCTTGCTCCTTGAGCAGCTGAGGAGAGGGCACCTGAACTGGCCCTTTACTGTAGCCACACTGATAAATATCTTGCATATCACCATAGAATCTCTATCTGGCGTTTAATGGAGATAGAGACAGAGACCCACATTGTAGCACTTGACTGAGCTCCCAAGGTCCAAATGAGGAGCAGAAGGAGGGAGAACATGAGCAAGGAAGTCAGGACCACGAGGGGAGCGTCCACTCACTGAGACAATGGGACTGATCTAATGGGAGCTCACCAAGGCCAGCTGAACTGGGACTGATGGAGAATGTGATCAAAGCGGACTCTCTGAACGTGGCTGACAAGGAGTGCTGACTGAGAAGCCAAGGACAATGGCACTGGGTTTTGATTCTAGTGTATGTGCTGGCTTTGTGGGAACCTAGTCTGTTTGGATCTTCACCTTCCTAGAACTGGATGGAGTGGGGAGGACCTTGGACTTCCCACAGGGCAGGGAACCCTGACTGCTCCTTGGACTGGAGAGGGAAGAGGAGGAGCTATGGGGGAGGGGAAGGGAAATAGGAGGAAGGGAGGAGGTGAAAATTTGTAAAAATTATATAATTAATAAAAAAGGAAAAAAGAAAATAAAATTCCCCACTATAGTCCTGCATGCTTATGTGGATATTTGAATGACTTATTTTATGTTAATAGCAATGTTCTTTTAAAACAGAATCAGCACATTCATCATAAAATAGAAATATGACCTAGAGTTCTTCACAATGTCAGGTATGGACTGCAGTACAGTTCTAATAGAAGAGAGAACACAGTCAATGGAATTAAAATGAAAACTCAGGAGAGGATTTGGCAGAAGTCTCACAAGGGCAATTCCCATAATTCCAACAGGCATCAAATGCTCAAACACATCTCATGATATCCATACACAGACTGTGGAATATGTTTATCTGGAAATAAGGACAAAATTTAATATTTGAAACCAGAATTAATCCTCTTAAACTGAGGGTATAAATAGAATAGGAACAAGTGGCAAATAAAATGACTAGATTCTAATCAGTAGAAACCTTGAAGCTGCCACTGTGGAGCTTCAAACCATAATGCACTCTGAAATGAGCTTTTATCCCAGTCTAACCCTCATTAGCTATGCTTCTGCAGGACCCTTGTGACAGAGAGAAAAAGTGAACATTGAATGATACAATTTTAAAGCACTTTGGAGCATCTCATCTCATCAAAAAAATTATTTTTGGCAGCTGCGGAGAGGGTGCCAGAAATGTACAGATCCTATTGCCATACTCATGAATATCTTGCATATCACCATAGAACATTCACCTGGCATTGGATGAAGAAAATGACAGAGCCCCACACAGGAGCACCAGACTGAGATCCCAAGGTCCCGATGAGGAGCAAAATGAGGGAGATTATGAGCAAGGAAGTCAGGACCGTGAAGAGTGCGATTACCCATTGAGACGGTGGGACAGATCTAACGGGAGACCACCAAGTCCAGTTGGAATGGGACTGATGGAACAGGGGACCAAACCGGACTCTCTGAATGTGGCTGACGGTGGAGGAGGACTGAGAAACCAAGGACAACGGCAATGAACGTGAACTCTACAGCATGGACGGGCTCACTGTGAGCCTTGTCAGTTTGGTTGCTCACCTTCCTGGACTTAGGGAGAGCTGGGAGGACCTTGGACTTAACATAGTGAAGGGAACCCTGATGGCTCTTTGTCTTGGAGAGAGGTGGAGTGGGGGTATGGGTGGAAGGGAGGAGAGGGAAGGGGGAGGAGATGGAAATCTTTAATAAAAAAAAAAAGAAAAAAAAAGAAAAACAAAAAACAAGCAAACCAAATAATAATAATAAAAAAATTATAAAAACAAAAAAAAAACAAGACCATTGTAAACTTACAGTTTTCCTTATAGAAAATAAACAACTTTCTTTGGATTATCAAAAAAAATCTCCATATAATGAAGTATATTCATCTCTTGTTTTCTTGACTCTATATTTTGAGGCAGTTGGAAAGTTTTGTTTTACCAAGATTAAAAAGAAATTTGACCATAAAAAAAAACAAAAAAAAACCAAATGAACCTATTTGAAATGTTATTGTGGTCGTTAATGTCCCTTAAGAAAAAAATAGCAGGGTGTATGTCATCTATTTGACTAGTCAAACATTTCTTATTCTCTAAATTTACCTACCCTTTTACTAGATCACCAGTGATTTCTAGTATGATCTTTAGTTCTACCATACATACATGACTATATTTTTACTTTACAAAATAGTACTGTTTTTATAACTAGGTCTGGGAACTACTAAAATTTGTATCATCTTTAACAATAGGACAATACTGTAATGTATTTAAACAACCATTCCTTTGGTCCTGAATAACCTCTGGAAAGTTAATTTTCAAGTCCTTAATGGAAAATATCTTAAAAACATATCTCCAACTCCAGCACTTTCATGCTTCTAATTAGGTTGGAAAGTCAACCAACTACCTTGGTCAGAAATTATTTATCCTTTGCTGAATTATTTTAAAAGAAAGCTAGCCAGTCTTTGATTCTACTTTTGAGTTTTCCCCTCATTGATTTTCAACGTAGCTATTAACAATGGCAATGATACTGACATTTTATAAAGGAAAAGGAAAAAAATATGGGATTATTAAAAAACTATAGACAATTAATGACTAATAGGAAGAGAATTCACTAACATTTAACAAAACATTCTGTTTTCAAAGGGCCATTCGTATCACAACTGCCAGATGTAATTCCACTGTTACAAGAGTTACTGATGATTGCCTCCATATCTTAAGTTTTTTATTTTAAAGACATAATTTTTGTTCATTGAAAGATTAAATAATATAATTTGTGAATTTAGGCACTAACTCCATTGTCCTCACTTACATTAAACTCTGTGCCTTTGTATGTGACTTCTACAAACCATTTAACCATATCTACACCCAAAATGGGGATAAACTATCAGCATATTTAATAACTACTAATCTTAAATATGCTAAGATATGATTGATACTAAATAAGAATACCAGGTTTTAACATTATCTTTGAATATTTGAGACGTGAAGACATCAAACCTTTTATTTCATCTATATCTCCCAGATCTCAAAATTAATACGAGATCAGCACTCTTAGTATTAAAAGTTACACAATGGCTCAAACCTTCAAAATCAAAGGCTATTTTCTTCAAAAAAAAAAAACACAAAGAAATGAAGAATTGATAAGCATGCCCTACACTCCTTAGTACAATATTAATATTTTATAACACAGGATGAAAACTTTCCTATGACACTATTTATTTGTTATTTCTCATATTAATCATTAAACATTTTAAAATTACTGAAACTATTAGCCAAATATAATATGCTAAACATGTTGTAAAATCTAAAACTATTGGAAAATCTCCATTGTTTCTTTGAACAACCAGAGTTAAAACATGAGAGAATTACTGAGAGTTGTTGGTTTTGCCATTTTAACACTGAATTAGTTTCTGAATAATATATGAAGGAAAAAATGAAGACCCAAATTCCATCCCACTGCCATCTGGCTTTAGAGGATAAATGTCACAAGCAATTGGCATAGTCTTGCTTAAGATAAATCTCTAACCTTTTTGTAAATTCTAAACCATGTTGTGTTCATAAGCACAGTGGGTAGAATGATATTCAAAATGTATTTTTAGCATAGATAATGCCAGACTAGATAAATAACCACTGTTAGATGAAGTGACACTGTCCATATTCACATGATTTAGGGTGAGAAGTGAAGATTTAATGTTATCATGAAGGAAAATGAAAAAAAAAAAAGATGAACACCCGTCTTATAAAGATATCTACAATGATATATTCAAATGCTAGTAGAGAAAGTTTCATGTTAAGATAATATTTTCTTTACAATATATTATTATATTAATATAATTAAAGATGTTTGCTTATAACATTTAGAATTAGTTAACCTAATTCTTCATAAATGTGATTATATTATAAAAGAAATGGAACAAGAGTAGGGGAAATTTAAATCAATACACATTTTTACTTTAGTGATTATTCATTTGCCAGTTTTCATGTAAGTGATATTCATTGATAAAGGTTTTAGATAGATTTTGCAAAAAAATCTTTAAAAATTAATTTTAAAAATTTTAAGTATTTACCTAATTGATAATTAATTACTGTAACAATTTAAGCTTTCGTTGGCATGCAAAACTAAATTATTACATTCCTATATATGTGAGTATATATACAGATGTTATTATTGTTCATCTAATAAAAATCCATAGGATAATTGTTTTATATTTTCTTTAGTAACAAACTGCTTGTAACTAATACTCATTTTAATATAAAATGAAAAACATGGCTATGCGTATTAACATGTGTAGCAAAGTTAATGCATAGATATACATTGTCCCTTGTGTGTAATGTTCACTGTCTTCAAACAATGGAAAAATATATAAAATTACAATTTTTTGTATTTTATTCACTAAAGATGGCTGTCAGCCATAAAACTTTCCTCAATAGATACTTTTGTTTTAGGTAGCTTAAAGCTCAATATTGTAAATATAAAAAAGTCCCTTTTTGACAAAAGAATCTACAAAAAAGGCCAGGTGGTGGATATGAGTTGAGAAAGAAGACAAACTGTTCTGCTCACAGTGGAACCTGAACTTTAAAATCCTATTCCAGAATCTACTATGATGATTTTGAGACTTTTGTGGGGGATCTTCTATGGCACATTTTTTTTCCTTTGGAGTTCCAAACAGCTAGTATTTGCATAATTTACTTTGATTGTCAGCACCTTCCTCATACACCATAATTCCATCATTTTAAAGATTATTATAAATCAATTAGACTGTCAGCTATACTACAGAGCATTTAATATCATCCCAGATATTATATCAGAGGTCATTAGAAAAATTGGAAAATGGTAACACAAACAGAAAGTTGTGGTTTTCTTTCAAATTCTTCACTTTGAAATTCAAATTTCCATATTATGCTAACACATTAAATCAATACTGATACTGATGGAGTAGGAACAGTGTTGGAATTTTTGGTGAATTGATATACAGAAATTTTTGCCTGTACATAGTGGAAGGTTTCCCATTGTCCATAGTGTAGATGTATTCCCTGGAGGTTCTTGATGCTTCATCACGTTTCTAAAAACAGTGGACAGGCAAAAAGAATCAAAATCTGACATGTTCTAAAACAGTGTGATTTGTTGTCTCTCATCTTGGAAACTGGATGTGAAATAATCAGAATAGCTATTGTAGAGACTGAATTATCTTTCATGTTTAGAAAACTGACTCTTCTCTCCAATAAAGAGTTATAGTTATCCCTTAGGTTCTTTCCAGGATTCAGAACATTGACTTTCACTCTTTAATGCAAAATAATTTAGTAGTGTCATGTATTTGACACATCCTCCTGAATACTTTTAATTACCTCGCGTTGCATATAATACCTAATGTAAAGTATGTGCTATGTAATTAGTGGATAAATTATATTGCTCTTGGAATAATGACATATAAAATGTGAACATAAATGTTTTTGGTTTGTTGTTGAATGAATCTTTAAATGTGGAAATTACTTATATGATGAACAAAATTCATTTATAATTAATCAATGTTTTATTGAGCATAAAATGGGAAACAATAACTAAACCAAAAAGATATGGTCACTTATACTTATTTTTCTTATATAACTTTAACATCCCAGGACCATGGTTGTTATAAAATGATGAAACTTTCTTGAAAATAATAAAATTTCAGTGAAATCATGTGAATAAATTGAATTAATATACATGAAGCATTAAAATAGTTTCATATTCAAGAGTCCCATAATCATAAACTAAATCTTGTTGGAGTTGAATTGTATTGAACATGCCAATTTAGGCCAGGCACCCCATGGTCACCTATTTTCTCCATTTTGATCAATTATGCCTCTCTGAGGAGAATGTAGGGCTACATTTAGCACTGGCTATAAGGGAAAGTATTCAAGTTAGAATAAAAATGCATACTGATTTTAGAGAAGAGGAATAGTAGGTTTGCTCTGGTGTTGTGACCTCTGTAATTATGGTTCTTTGGGTATATTTATAGAATCAAACATGGACTCTCCCCTACCAAGCAGTGCTTAAGTTCAACTGGGCAGTTGTTTTTATTCCCCCCAACATAAAAGTGGCACTATTGCATCATTGAGATTATCTTGATAGGGTAGCTGTTGTAATTGTTCATAGGTTTTACTCCTTAGCAAAATTTCTTATTGCTTTTCTCCTTCAAAACTTTACATAGCAACATCTCATATTATGAGAACAAGTACTTAAGGAGTAAGCTTCCAGAGCATTTCCAGCTTGAACTCTTAAAGTCCTGTGTAAGAGTATATAGTTTCTTCAGCAATAGTGTCTTCCTGTAAATCTAGGAGGCAAACAGAGGCAATAGAAAACACCTGAATAGTTTTGGAAGTCTCTTAGACACCCCTGGCCAATAACTGTAAAGAAGGTTTCCTTTTCTGACATGTATTTTAAATAACCTTATAAAATATTTATTTTGTTTTCAAATATTCTTAGTATTGTTACCTTTTCTCCCACTTATCATCTATGTATTTAACTCCTTCATACCTAGTTATATGCTTCCTAATTTTCTCCTGGCCACATTCATAATATCTAGTTCTATAATCTCATATCCTATGGTTCTATTACCCAGGTGCCCTTTCTCCTCACCAAGTTTAGAGAAGTTACTTCAGCTATACTTAGCTCTAGTGATCCAGGGCAATCATCCACAAGTAAGAGAGAAGATGAGATATTTTCTGGGTCTTGGATACCTAGGGGAAATATTTGTCCAATCCATCCTTATATATGGAAACTTCATGATTTCTTATTTTTTATAGCTAATAGAAACTCATTGAGCTCTCTCCCCACTTCTCAGCTTCCTCTCTCTCTCTCTCTCTCTCTCTCTCTCTCTCTCTCTCTCTCTCTCTCTCTCTCTCTCTGTTCCCCCTTCATAACCCCCTTAAATAAATATTCAACCTCACTTTGTAAAAAAAAAAAAAAAAAGAAACTCATTGCGTTCAACTAACAATTTTTCTTTGTCCATTCTGGCACTGAAAAATGCCTCAAGTTTTCATCTCTTAAGCCTTATGAGTATAACAGTAATGGACATCACTGCTTCTCTCTAAATGGTGGGATATGTAGTACAGATTAAACCAGAAAAAGTGAGATTTGGTTTCTTTCACATTTCCATAGAGCTTCTAGCAGAGCTGACACACAGTGTGCTTTAACTACTGCAGAAGACCATTTCAGCAAACATTCTGCCTCTCATTGACACATTTTCTTATTACCGTTTTCCCAGAAGCCTCCTGTTAATTTGATATCTATATTCATTTAGTAATATATTAATTGGAACATCAACAAATGATGATTTTTAATGAAAGACCAGAAATACCACATGCATTATTATTTGATGAACATACTTCTTTTTATTTTTAATTTTAAGTTCTGAGATGGCTTGTCACTACTAGTCTTATTTATTTTAAGATATATCACAAAATAAAAGAATTCTTATCTTTGGTATTTGATATTATTTTCTCAATGTCTCCTTACTTTAGAATCTTTTAAAATTCAGCATTTCATGTAAAAGTTTTAGTATTTTTATATTATAAAACATTTTAGCATTATTTACTTTAAATATACAATGATTACAGATCAAAATGATTTTCTTTTCAGTAGACATTTATCAGGTATCTTTCATAATTCAGCATTGTTGACCTGAAGTTTTCTGTTTAAGCAAGTGATATTCTCTCAGCATTATAAATCCTGTTACAAATGTCAGAATTTTCACACTGATATGTCTCAGAGTTGACATTCTAGCATCCAGTTAGCTTATTGTTGTACTTTCTGGATATAGACTTTGGTTCTCTTCAGCATTTGAGAAAAGTTTTATGCAGCATTTCTAAATTATATCTCTCACAAATTTGCTTCATTTATTTAATAACTTCAATTAATCCTATGTAGATATATGCTGCAGTATTCTCCTTAGTTCTTTCTAATGGGTCTCTTATTCACTACTTGTAAATTGGCAATTGCATATATATACAGAGTGCTTTCTGATAGCCTTAATATGCCACACTCCCAACCTTGTTATTAATGCTCTCTCTATATATTTCCTCATAAACATTTATTTATGTTTTGTTATTATGAGTCATAAATTTCCATGATATTTTAGGAGATAAAAACTTCCAGTTACCATGGCATTTACATATTTTTTACACACTTTCCATTTTCTGAACTTTAGGTGTAAGAGTTGAGTTTTAAATGTATTGGTTGTTCAACCCTGGAACTGGAAATATCTGCTTAAGTCTGGTAGGTTTCTCAATGGTTACACAAACATAAAAGCCCCTTCCAAGACACTATCAATATCTAAAAGTATTGCGCATCAACCTACTGTTGGTGTGCTTAGTGTTGTATAGATCAGTTGCACATAGATAATTGTTATGAGGTCATGACCTCATTGGTTGTTCAAAGATAGAAATTCACACAACCATTCTCTTTATCTTCCACATTTTATATTCTTTCTAGATTTTCTTCAGAAATGATTGCTGAGACTAAGAACAAGTTTCTTATTTAGAGTTGAACATTCATATTTACTCATAAAAAATTGAGCAGGCATTCATATCTGCAATGCACTAATGTTCACTGCAAACAAGGGTTTTTCTGATCGACTGAGAATATCATTTGTCGTCTGGTATAAAATGCTTGACCATGGATTTATTAAGAGGTGTAGAGTACAAAGTATGAATTCTGTTCTGTGGAGTGTGCCTCAAAACTAAAGAGAGATCAATTCGATACCATCATAAAAGTCATATGTACCACTACTTGGTTTATACGCAAGACTCTACATCTTATATCTAATTATAGAGATACTTGCTCAACAATATTCATAGCTTCGTTATTTATAATAACAAGTAAATGTAACCAACCTAGAGATTTTTTCAATTATCAAACTGATAATAAAAATTTGGGAAATGTAAGAATTATATTTATTCAGATATGAAGAAAAACAAAATCATGTATTTTGGGGCTTAAATAAATAAAACTGACAAAATTACTATTCAAGGTAACACAAATATGCTATGTTCTTTGTAAATAGTCTCCAGTCTGAGAAAGTCCAACTTTTATGACCACTCACCACAAATTGTTTAAAATGTTTATACATTTCTAAATATAATATGTAGTACAAATTTTCTGATTTTTAAGTCTCCTTAGCCATTTAGTTTTATAAGGCTACCTTTATAGATAAGATAACAAAAAGACTTCTTTTTCAGCAGTGGGTTATAGTCCATTAATTAGGGAGTTAACAATAAAAGTGCCCTTTTTTTTGCTATGGGACAAGTTATCTGGATTTATTGTATTTTGAACTGTTGTAATGACTCTGTTTGTTATCATTTATTCAAGAAATGATTTGTGGTATTTAGATGCAATGCCTGAAATATTTTCTGGGTCTATATAAGCTGTGAAGGACAAAGAGAGCTGGGCAGGAAGCAACAAAAGAACACCATGAGAGAAACACGGAAAAAATATAGAAGAAATCCATTAATAGAGGTGTGAGAGTTAATTTTTTCTAGCTCCCTTAGATAGAAAAGGTTCAAACTCCTTTCAAATCCCTGTGCTGGTGGAGGCTTGTCCCCCAGACAGCAGTATAAAACAATCTCACATCCCTCTAATACTATTTCTATTATTTTAGCTCTTCAATGAAAATGATTTGCCGTTATCCTTGATAACTTTATTGAATACTAGCCTATGTGCTTTTAACCTTAATTAATTTCCTGTATATTCCATATTCAGTCCATTTCTGAGAATTGTGTATTCAAAAAGCCAGAGTACATCTATTTCTCTTTACCAATCATATTTTATCTTGATTAAAACATACAGCAGTATCTTCTATTTGTTTTTGCATGTTATTTTCTTTGCTTCCTTCCAAAGTAGAGTTGCCAATTTTCAAAAAGTTAAATAATCTGTTGTGGAAAGTCCTTCTGCATATGTGTTGCTTTAATTGGTTAATGACTAAAGCTGTTTCTACCAATGGCTTAGCAGAGTAAAGCTAGGTGGAAAATATGAACAGCGATATAGAAAAGAGAGTAGGCAGAGTCAGGAAGATGTTGTGGAGCTGCCAAAAAAGACAGACACTGGATGGAACCTTAGGACACAACCTCATGACAATATATACATTAATAGAAATGAGTTAATTTAAAATATAAGAGTTATCCAGGTAAATGCTTGAGCCTTTGACCAAACAATGTGATTATTTGGGTCTGAATGGCCTGGAAACAAACAAACAGTCTCCCTTTAAAATAATTGAAATTTATAATAATGAATATTACTAACTTTTCTTGCATATGAAATTTGTAAGAGAGAAAAGATCACAAAAATAAAAGTGGACCATCAGTTCTACCCTTATCTGTAATCACATAGGAGACAACTTCTAAGGATGTTTAAGAAAAGAGTAAAATAGAATTTTAACTGAGGAGAGTAAATTAGGAAGATATTAAAGATATAGCATAAATACCAATTTATTGTTATTTAGACAAACATAGGATTAATATTTAAATATTGAGGAAATTTAAGCATATAACATGATGGTACTTTGTTAAAGCTTATACGAACTGTAATTTTTTTATGTGCTGTGCATATTCTGGTTAACAATACAACTAGGGGCTAGGCAGTGGTGATGCATGCCTTTAATCCCAGCACTTGGAGGTAGAGGCAAGTGGATCTCAGTGAGTTCAAGGACAGTCTAGTCTTCAGATTTCCAGTACAGCCAGGACTGTTACAGAAACCCTGTCTCAAAAAATAAGAAATAAATTAAGAATACATTAGATTTTTCTTATATTGATGATTGGATTGCTTAAAATTTCCAAGAAGCATGGGGTGAAATGTTGACTCTTGTTCTTAAGCACAAGAAAGTAGCCATGTACCTTATTATGATTTAAATAAATTTTCTAAGTTTGAGTTCATGTACTATTGACTATGAGTTCAATTTCAATCTAGAAATTATATATTAGAAGAACACATAAAACCAAGTAATATATTGAGTGTTTGATAAAGTTGTTACAAACACGCTCCCAGGAATCTAGCCTTGCATTTCTCCTAGGAACAATTATTCAATATTTGCTAACTTAGTTCTTAAAGAAACATTATAGAATACAGCTAAAAGAAATAATGAGAATTGATTATGTTTATTTTTTTCACAAAAGAGGAAAATGGGCAAATCTGGACTTAAAATGTACTCATAAAATTGTGAACTTTAACTCTATGAACAGAATTTTTCATTTGCCTACATCAGATTGATTTCACCAATTATAAATAAGAGCCTTGAAAGATAATTATTATTCCAGAAACAAAATAAGAAACCTAGACTCAGGTAATTTTAAGTTGTGATAGTTTGAAGAAAACACACTGGAACTTAGACCTTATGCTTGTCTTTCCATAGATAGTGTAACATGGTCAAATAGGTACCTACAATAAATACTAAAGAGAATTTTATTTATACTTATGTGTTTTTATTATGTTCATCTTAGAACCATTCCTTAAAAATCTTAGCATGCTACAAAATTATTTCATAGCAGTAACATGCCCTTATCCCTTCTATGTTCATGTAGAAATGATGTCCACCTTTGTTATCAATTTACAAATATTAGATTTATTTTAGGGGGTAAAATAAGATACTGTAGACAATATATTACATCTGAGCAAATTACAGGATATATTTGTTTCTACAGATACATTTTTTGTTTCTAATTGTAAAGAAAGTCATAACTCCCTGGTTCCATATTCATAAGCTCCTTTGAGCACAGGTTAGTTGTTGATTCTGTTAGTTTTCTTGTGATGTACTTGATTCTTCCTGCTTCTGTAGTTCTTTCTCCTTCTCTTAACTTAGCCTAATGTTTGACTGTGAGTCTTTGTATCTGTTTCTACAATTTGCTGAATGAAGACTCTGTTATGACTATTGTTTCAGGCACCAAACTACGAGTACAACAGAATAACATTGGAATCATTACAATGACATTGTTTTCTCTATTATGTTCTTCACTCATCAGACTCTGGACCATCCAGCCCCTTATTCCTGGAGCTCCAGACAGTGTCAGTGGAGGTCTCACTTTTGTGGTGTGATTCTCAGGCTGAACCAGTAATTGCTTAGCAATCCCTACAATCTCTGTGTCACCCTTACTCCAGTACATACAATAGGAAGGACAGACTAAGCAAAAGGTTATGTGGCTGGGTTAGTGTCCTAATTCATCCACCAGAAGTCTTTCTTAATCACAGGAGATGGCCAGGTTAGGCTATGTATCTGCTGTTGTTAGAAGTTCTAGCTTGAGGAATGCTATTGTATTCTGAGGAGTTGCAAACCTGTACTGCCACTTTGGAAATTCATATGGCAATTTCCCTTAAAATTGAGTGAAAAAATAAAAACAGTTTAGTTTTCTGTTTGTATTGATGTAAACAAAAGAATACCATGCCATATACAAATACATTAAAAGGAATTGGAAATTTTCCAATTATAAAGCTTATTCTTCTAGTAGGAGCATTTTAACCTACTGACTAGGGTAAGTATTTTGAGAGCCCGAAGAAATAAAAGAGATGAAAACTCCTAATGATGGAATATTTTATGTTACTTAAATTTTTTTTTGCCTCAGAGTAGTTATTATATCTACATAATAATGAGTTCCTTTTTACACCATGTC
This sequence comes from Arvicola amphibius, assembly GCF_903992535.2. NCBI lineage: Eukaryota > Metazoa > Chordata > Mammalia > Rodentia > Cricetidae > Arvicola > Arvicola amphibius. The sequence goes on along the minus strand of NC_052059.1, from coordinate 12,284,066 downwards.
TTTTATTTATTTAATTATTCTTATTAATATTCCTAATGAGTGCTACCCAAATGCACATCAATCAATATGGCCATCCACTTGGTACTAACAACCTACCAACAGCCATATCCGCAAAGGGGAGTGATACTTTCTCCTCCAGTAAGCATAAAGTGCCAGAACATTACCAGTTAGAGATGGAACCTCAGGGGCTCCTCCCATATCCAGGCTTGCACTTACATCAGCTCAATAGTGTGCTGGTCTTGTGAAGTAATTGTAGACAAAGTGTGTCATTCTGTATAGTCCATTTTTGTAGTTCTCATCACCTGTCTTTATTTATGATTATTACTCTGTATGGTTGATACAGTGTACTTTTTTGTGCTTTATAGAAAAAGGAATGATAAAAGTTGGTTATTCTTAAAATATATATCCATTAGAAATTTTGTTGTGAGTTTTTCTTTTAAAGCCATTTTTGAAATGAATGAAAGAAGGAAAATAAATGTAAAAAGGACCACAAGCTTTCTTCAATATCTACAGAAGAAAAATGAGATAACATTAGGGCAAGCTTACCAAAAGAAATTAAATATGTGTAACATGCATGTTTTAGACAAACTGTTTAAGATGTGTTCTGCAATTACTTTCTATTAGCTAGAGTTATCGATCTATTTATTCTTTACCTTCTTCACCTAATGGAGGAATCTCATTGGCTAATAAAGAAACTGCCTGGCCCATTTGATTGGCCAGCCCTTAGGTGGGCAGAGTAGACAGAACAGGAAGAAGGAAGTGAGGTAGATGGCTCAGTCAGATGCTACGCCTCTCCTCAGTTAGACAGACTGCCATGCCTCTGCTCAGAGAGAGAGATGCAATTGAGCCAGCCACCAGGTCAGATGTGCTGAATCTTTCCCGGTAAGTCACCATTCATGGTGTTACAAAGATTATTAGATATGGGTTAGTCAAGATGTGAGTAAGAGGCTGAAAATAATGGGCCAGGCAGTGTTTAAAAGAATACAATTTGTGTGATGTTATTTCGGATTTTAAGCTAGCCGGCGACCAGGAGCAGGGCGGGACAAAAAGCAGGCCTGCCCGCAGCTCCACACTACATTCACCATGCTAGCACAAAGCTAGGTAAATAGAAGATTACTTCCCTGATTATTGAGGGATAATCTCATACTTTGGTATGTGAATCTTGTAAAGGAACAAATATTTGGATAACTAAAACAGTAATGTATAGAGAACTTAAAAGATGTACAATGACTTATTAATATAATAACTGTATTTTTGATATATTACTCAGGTACTATATTGTATATATACTGTAGATATATATATAGTATATAATACTACATATTATATACTAAATTATATTCTATAGTATAAATTATATACTAAAATGATATGCTTTTGGACAGACATTAAGGAACAACAAACAGTGCTTTTATGTATATCTTTGAGGGTATAGAAATAAATTATATTTCCAATCCTTTGGGAGATGAATTCTCTAGTTAGCCTAGGGGCAACTAATATTTGTTATTAAAAAGTTCTTTATATTAGAGAGTCTTAAAAGATTCAAAGTTAAAAACTCCCTCAACTTCTTTAGAAATTTGTTTTCTTCAATTTGGGATTGAGAAATAGAAGCATTCAAACTATTATAGAAAAAAATGATAGCCAGTTCATTGGTAACTAATAATGCTTACATTTTGTTCCTGATTATATCATGCTACTTACTATCATTATTGGATGGAACTTGCTGAAAGTTAATTTAGTATAACAACACAATTTTCAACAAGAAGCAAAGAAAGATTTAAAATGTTAAGCAATGAGCTATATATTAAATTACAGACCACTGGGAGATCAACTGGAAATTCCTTTTATATTAACAACTATTTTCAGTAGTAGCAATTATATTATAGTTGCCCTCGGAGTGAAACCAAAATTAGCTATTGATGAAGAATAAAGGAAACATTTTAGATGATCATATTCCTTATAAATTACAAAGCTACACCGTTTAATGTTCAAAACATTCAGAGGGTGGTCAGGGTTTAGTGTTAGGACAATATTTGAATCTAAAACATTTTAGGATCTGTCTGTGTGTGTGTGTGTGTGTGTGTGTGTGTGTGTGTGTGTGTCTGTCTGCCTGCCTGCCTGCCTCTCTTCTCTCCATTGGTCTCCATTTGTATATACTTGGCTCAACATTTATGATTACCTTGTCTTTACCTCCTGAATGCTAGAGAGAATGGAAAAACTAGTACAGATCTCCAAAGGCAGCATTTTCAGTGCTAGAAATAGATCCACATGCTCTGTCACACTGAATAAGCAACCTACCACATGAGCAGTAGTTGCAACTCCACACCATATATTTTTGATGGCATTAAATTTTTTCAGTCTGTTAATAGTAAGATCTTGCATTCTAAAATAGTATCCATCACCAACCATAGTCATATACACATAGCTACTGAGCACCAGAAATGTAGCACTGAGAAATGTTTTATGTGTATAATGCATGCCTGATTATTTCCACTCTCATGTTTAATGCTCTTTTTCTCTCTCAAATTCATAGCCTCTTTTTCTTTAATTGTGATATACTTGTGTGTATTACTATGGTGATATTTTGTTTGTGCTTTGACAAATAAAGCTTGCCTGAAGATCAGAGTTTGGAGTTAGACACTACTTTGCAAAGGAGGTCAGGCAGTGGTGACACACCTTTAATTCCAGCCCTCAGGAAGCAGACACAGATGGATCTCTGTGAGTTCAAGGCCACCCTCAGCTACATAAGATCAATTCAGTCTAAAAGAGGAACAAAGCTAGGCAATAATGGCTCACACTCTTAATCCCAGTAATTGGAGGTACCTTGCCTTTAATCCCAGCACTAGAGAGGTGGAGACAGGAAGAGATGTCTGGGTGGAGAGAGGAATATAAAGCAAGAGGAGATAAGAGTTTAAAGTGTTCAGTCTGAGGTTTCATAGAGACAGCATTCAGTCTGAGGATTCTCAGAGACAGGATGTTGTCTTCCTTGGTCTGAGGAATCAGTAGAGGTTAAAGGTTTCTCTGTTGACTGGTTCCTTTACTTCTCTGATCTTTCGTACTTTACCCCATATCTGCCTCTGGGTTTTTGTTATTAAGACCAACTAGAACTCAAGCAACAGTGTACACATACATAAATGTATGAATCTATACAAGCAAACACATATGTCATTAAATATATAATATATAAATAGAAACCACACAGTCTCTATGATATTGCATGTATGAATATGATCTCAAGAATGACTACTTAATATTGCAAAACTTATTAGCAGGCTCATCCCTGGAGAAGTCTATTCTTCTACTTTTCCGATTCCATTGCTATTTTATAGCTTTCTTTAAGGTTATGGGCTTGTGAGATTTCCTCCTAAAATCTTAGTATATTTATTTTTTTCATCCTTATTCAGGTCCTAATCATGCATCCAAGTTGTTATGTAGTGAGGAGCTGCGGGCAGGCCTGCTTTTCATCCCGCCCGGCTCCTGCATAGTTAGCTTTACACCTGAAATAATTACATGGAAACTGTATTCTTTTAAACACTGCCTGGCCCATTATTTTCAGCCTCTTATTCACATCTTGACTAACCCATATCTAATAATATATGTAACACCATGAGCGGTGTCTTACCGGGAAAGATTCAGGATGTCTGACCTGCTGCCTGGCATCATCGCATCTCTCTCCCTGAGGAGAGGCATGGCAGTCTGTACCAGAGAGGAGAGGTGGGGCAATTGTCTGAGCCATCTACCTCACTTCCTTTTTCCTGTTCTGTCTACTCCACCTATCTAAATCTTGCTCTATCAAAAAGCCAAGGAAGTTTGTTTATCAGCCAATGAGAATCCTCCATCATTGTTAAGAGTGTATAGATGCTGCTTCTCTGACATATCTAGAAGACACAATCTTGAGCAAACTTCCTATTCTTGAAGTTACAATCACTCCATTCCCTCCTCAGAACCCCTTGTTTTAGCCTAAGTCTCTGTGACTTAGGCTAAAAAAGAAAAGTTGGGCTGTAGATATATCACTTTCTTTGACCATAGCATGATCACTTTTTTCTTAAATCTGATTTTCTTGTTTCAAACCATATTTTACATAATTTGGAATAATAAACAGTAAAACTAAACATCATAAACTTGTGGAAGGATCATAAAAATGAGTATTCATATCACATGATCAGTTGATCTTTGTAATGAATGTTTGGCCAAGGTTTCTTGAGATTCCATTTTTAGGTTATCTTCCAATTAGATAATTAACTGTAATAGTGTTTAGCCCTATATTTTGTTATTTGATGAACAATCCTAATTTTAGAGGAATTAAATAATTTTTCCATGTACACAGAACCTGGATGAAAAGTCAGGATTCAAGTCCAAGAGAACTAATTCCAATTGCTTTATTTTGCTGAAAGATGTGCCTGAGGTTGTTGGAAACACTACAATTGCTGCATTTATGCATTCCTTTCAGTACTTGGAAATATGAGCTTGACTTCAACGAGAAATATGAAAGTAAAATCTGTTTTTATTTTTAATATCTTTCCAAAATATTCTCTTGTCCTATACTTAGTAATGCTGTTACTTGGATGATATTATGTTTTATTGGTTATGTGTGTTATATTTCATGTTTTGTTAAACCATGAATATAATACTTATTAATTAGTTATTAGTAATACATACTGGTTTAAAATGAGTAGAAATATATTGTGCTTATTAGTTGGTCTTACTATTTTGTTATCCATAGTTATCAACAGACATGTTGATAATTTCAAACATAATTATCATTAAGCATATATACATATACAAATATATTAAGCATATATGTTGTATGCACATACTCATGTGTATATGTATATATACATATATAGAGAGATGAAAATAACATATTAGACTATTTAATGCACTTGAATAAAACATAACACTTATCAATTATAATACTTTCTTTTGTGCAGTACTATTTTTGAAATATATATTTTAAAATAGCATAATTATTTTTAACTCTCCTTTTCAAATCCCTTGAGAAGTATCTGAATCAGGAACACAAAAGAAACAGTTTTAATGGCTGAGGAGAAGGTTCAGTCTTAAAGCACTTGCCAGGCATTTGTGAGATTCCAGGTTCAACTGCCATCACTAAAACTACTCACACCCTGATTGTTATTAGTGTCAATAGTGTTGTAGTCTTCTCCTTTACAGTATAGATGGAACCAAGAGGTATGGCAATATTTTTTTCATTTTTTCCACAAGATATTTTACTGGAAAGTCTCATTCAGTTTCATATAAAGAAGAATATAAATTACTTTGTACCACATCTGACCAAGAGAATTAGAATCAATTTTTTAATATTAGGTTAGGATAAGTAAAAAGCTTGCATTTGTCAGCCATGCAAAAGGTCATTCATAGCAACCACTTTTACATAGTAATGGGAATCATGACCTTACCATTGATTAAGTGAACAATATATTGACTTTTTTTTTTTTACCACTGGGCCATCTCTCCAGCCCCAACATGACTTTTATTTATGTGCAGTTTTGATTCCCAGATCCTATCATCCCTATCTGCATTATGTATCTTTTTTCTCATTTTTTTATTAAAGATTTCCATCTCCTCCCCCTTCCCTCCCCTCCCTTCCACCCATACCCCCACTCCACCCCTCTCCAAGACAAAGAGCCATGGGGTGGGATGGGGGGAGGGGGAGATGGGGAGAGAAAAGTGTGAAGTGGAGGATGGGAAGAGCTTGGGGGAATAGCATGGTTGGGATATAGGAAAAGTGGATATGGGAACAAGGAATTATATATCTTAATTAAGGGAGCCATTCTAGGGTTGGCAAAGACTTGACTCTAGAGGGGTTCCCAGGTGTCCAGGAAGACGCCCCCAGCTAGGTCCTTGGGCAGCTGAGGAGAGGGTGCCAGAAATGTACAGATCCTATTGCCATACTCATGAATATATTGACTTTTATCCATGATAATTGATGGCTTCTCATATAGAAAATGTTAAGCTCCTAGTCATCTTTAAATGCTTCTTATCTCCAATAGTGGCATTTTCTATGCTAGATGTGCTTCTCAATGTCGTATAATTGACAGTCCAAATAAGCTGCTTGGCCATCACACTGCTCCTTATGCTAACCATATGGGCTGAGGTCCCTGGAGAGAGAATAAGTTGATTGTTTCATTTATCCTGGGTCAGAGTGTCGCTGACCTGATACTTGTCAAATGATTGAGATCACACTTCCAAAGCTTCCTTTGGATCATATTATATAAGATGTCATCACTTATAAGTGAAAGGCAGACAAGAAATTGCATCATCTACTTAGGAATCTGAAATTTTCCTTCCGAAATGAACAAATTGGAGAACCTCTGGCCTCAGAGGTCGAGGTCACACTAGTTATCATCTCCTATTTGAAAAAGACTGTTCACTTGTATTTGACATTAGAAACCTAGTTTAACAGAAGTGCAGTATTGCTATGCTGTGCATGATTTTCTGTTTGGTTCTGAATATAACTTTATAAATTGAGAGGTGCTTATAACCTATTCGAATCTTTAATTTTATCTTCACAAAACTAAGTACATTTCTCAATGTTCTGTATTCTCAAATATAAAGCAAATCGTATAGTATTTGTACATGAAAAACAAGGGTTGAAATCTACGTTGGAAGCATTTTATAATAGCCATTGCATTATCTTTATGTTCTTGTTTTTAATTCCAGTATTTAATCAAAGATCTACTTTTTATTAAACATTGTATGTTTTCTTAGTCTTTGTTCACAGATAAAGAGAGTTTTCTGATAATTGTATATATAAGGTGGTGCATTATTAGTTTACTACTATATATGAATTATTCTTTATAAAACAAATATAATGTAGCTTCTTGTTGCAGAAATACATATCACAGTCTAAATTTGGAGTGCCATCTAGTGATAGCTAGGAGTTCAGACAGTTCTTATATTAAAATATATGTGGCTATGTTTGCTTCAAGGTGGAACTTTATGTCCATCTTTATCTCTCATCTTTTTTTCGTCCCCATCTCTGATTTTGTGCTAGAGAAAGAGAGAGAGAGAGAGAGAGAGAGAGAGAGAGAGAGAGAGAGACAGAGAGACAGAGAGACAGAGAGAGCAGAAGAAAGTTGTTCATGTATTCATGTATTCATTTGTGTATGTACATGTGTGCAAACAGTTACACATGTATGTATTGAAGCCAAAGCTCTATGTTCCATATATTTTTAAATCATGTTTTAGCTTACTTTTTGAGAAAGTCTTTCACTGAATGTGTAATTCATGACAATTCCATGATGAACAGTCCATAAGCTCATAGTAGTCAAACTTTCTCTGTGTCCTCGGTGCTCTTCCACACACATTTGTACCAGCTCTTACTGTGCTTTAGAGGTGCAAGCAGAAGTCTTCATACTTCTATGACAGTCAGTTTCCCAAGGAAGCCATGTTCTAGAACCTTAGTTTTGATTTCTCTAACATGAAAAATAAATACATGACATATTATCTGAATTTGGTACATTAACATGTTATTACAATAAGTCTTATTTTAAATTTTACAATAAAGATTGCAATTAGGCAATAAGTAAAACTCAATTTGTGTCACATTAATAAAAATGAAGACATATAGCATTTAATTATCATGCAGCATTGTTTACATTATTTATTTGAAATTAATTAACACTGTCTTACACATTAAAGAAATTTATAGTTTTCATTGCCCTCCAAACATATTCTTTGCAAATAAGTGTTATGTGTTTATTGTAAAAACCTAGGGTACAGGTATTTATATAGCATTTAAAAGAATTGATGCTTTAATGATTCATTGTTCTAGAAGATCTGTCTTCAACTGTCCTCAACATATGCTGACTGCTTATGTGTCAATGGATTTTTTTTTTAATTACCAAAGCAAGGTGTTGGGAAGAAAGCGAGGGGGGGGGGGGGATAAAAGGAAAAAAATTCACAATTTTCAACTTTTCAGATTCAGACTATTATGTTGTTTCAAGTTACACTGGCAAAATTGACACCATTAGATTTATTATGAATATATGAATCTATGCTGACATTAATAAATCATTTTTCTATAGAGTAATATCAATGAAGCAACAAATTAATGCTAAAAAACCGTGCAATGTGAAAGTAGAGTCAGAACTCACTTATGTGTTAAATGAAAAGATCTTCCATGACTCAGCAACTTTCCTTTAAAATTTATTAAAGTGAATACATGTAATTCAAATCAGCAGATTTCAGTTGATTTTACGGACTGTGGAGGTTCTGTCTCTTTCATACCATCAAACAAAATAAACTATCCTAAATCTATAATACTCTTTTCATTGATTTTATCAATCTCTGGTTATGCTTAAACACTCATTATGGCTAATATAAACTTTTTTGTTTATTTTTATGAACAAGTATTTTTTTTAATTGCTGCTTTAGTAAGTAATGGGGGACTAAAATTCTGTTTTAAATGCAAGAATAAGTCTCACAGTTCATTTTGTGGTAGAGTTTATGAGACAATGTTGTTGATGCTCTTGGGTTATTTCATTAAGGATATGCATGGTATTGTATGCCAGGAAAATGGTTTTGACCCCCGTCAACCTAAATAGCAATGTTCTAATTTACCATTAGCCTCACTGTGGCAGTATTTCTGTGGAGATATGCCAATAACCTACTGTCATCATAGGAAATGACTCTGGCTCAGGAATTTTGTTTGTGAGCCAGTCACAGGGGACATACCAAACTGAGCATGACAGTACCTGCCTTCAAGGGTATGGAAATTTTCTTGTGCAATATTTGCTTAATTCGCATCATCTTTGAAAAAGGGGAAAAAGAATGAAGGCCATCTAAAATGTTTCTCCTAGACTCTGTTTTTAATTAACAAATTCATGACAAATCTGTACCTGTTAGTAAATGTGAGCTTAGATAAAATTGCATTTCTCTGCAAGAGTGGTTATTTGTTGTTTTTGGTTCTCATTTCTATTCATCCTACTTGTTTCATAGAATTCCAGATTCTTAATTTGTATAACCCTGAAAGAACTGAAAGTGAAAGCCCTATCCTCCCAAGATTGGAATCTCAGTGACCTGAGATGTTCCAACTCTAAGATAAATTTTCCCAACCGTTTCTCTATTCTCAAGACAGAATTAATATACAGTCAATCAGATGACCTAGTAAATGATTTTAATTGCTATGGAAAATTACTAATATTTATCATGTACTATATTCACTTTAATATGTAGATATGTAGCTATATTGTGAAATAAAGGAAGGTCCTAAACAATATCATCATAATAAAGGGAAGAAGAAATGAAAGCATTTGGGAGCAAGATATTCAGAACAAGCTGGGTACCTCAAACATGCATCCCTGAGCAGATCTTTCTTGTGAATCACACAGTATTGGCAAGACTATGGCTCTCCAATTATTTCTCCTTCCATGAACTTAACTGTGACTACATTATCTAATTATCTGTTTCTATTTTTGAGAACTGCATTGTAATGGACATGTTACTATTCATTCTTCATTCTGCTGACAAGACTATAAGGGCTAGAAACCAGGAAATTTCACTTTTCTGGATAAGAGGAATTGATTGTAAACCTCCCTTTAAAATCATACAAATTTTAAAATTAGCTTGGAAAGAAAAGAATAAACAAATATATCCTGAATTGGCCAACAAAAGAATGCAATGCTCAATAGCCCTCATTAGGGCTCAAGCTTGCCAGGAGAGAACTGCACTTCTAGTTTAAGCAGATGTGCGAGATGTGTGAGGAGCACTGTCACTTCCCATGAGGTGGCAGTGGGATGTGGGAAGCAGATGGAGGGGTTCTCAGGGAGAGGACTGGGCATTAATGAGAATGCCACTTTCACACGGTTAGTCTTCAAAATTGCCTGACAAAATACTCTGAATTCCCAGGTTCTAGAATCATGAAGTAATTTTACTCTTGGGCCACTTTAGAATCAAATGGGACCTCTGATTAAAACGCTAATTAGTTTTAGTAGAAAGGATGAGTGCCATTTCTGAGCCACAACAATTAATTTCAATTTAATTGAATATATCACACTCTTACTTTCTCACATAGAAATGAAGTGAGCGATCAGGATGAGAAGTCAGAGCACTTCTGTCATTTTACTGATGAGATTTGGGGATTGTTACTTCAATAAAGAAAATATCAAAACACAACATTTAGAATCTTAATGTGCCCAGTTATGGTGATCATTCTTATAGCCTCATATGACCTGGAAGAAAGTGTTGAGTCATTAACAATCAGTTTCAATGGCAAGTCACACGGTAAATAATGGCCAAGAGTTTAATCACCTATATGGTGATGTAAATGTATATTTCAGCAGGAGAAAGCTCAGGGTTCCATATGGATTTTTTCTTCAGGCAAAGAGCTCCTGGACTTAGATGAAATGAACCCTTACAAGTTCAGAGGACAGGGCTGCTCCATACATCCCCAAGGATTCTGCATTTCTTTAAACTAAGGGGGTGTGTAAAAGAGTAGAAAAGAGTCTTCATATCTCCATCCTTCCTCCTTCATTCGGAGACCTTGACATGTAGGAAGGCTAGAGATGGTCACATCCAGACTCTTGGCCTAAGCTGCTGTGAGGAATGTGTCATTATCTATGGAAGCTGGATTGTAAAGTCTTTGTACCTAATGAATTTCTCTTTTTTTCTTTTGAATAAAATCATTGTCTACGATTTGAACAGTCATAAGACTCTCATTACATTAAACAATTGAGAAGTTACAAGCCTCACATTGTCTCTAAACTTAGGCTTATTCAAAATACATTGCCACCTAAGTAGGTAGTTAAGAGAAAACTGAGGTTACAAACGAGTCTGCCATATGCAAACATGCACATACATATCGCAAAATAGATTCAGTAGTTTGTGTAATTGTAAAAGGATATCATTTTTATAGGTTAGTCATAATTAAAAGTTGTGTTAATGTGTGTGTGAATCTGTGTGTGTGTGTATGTGTGACTGTGCTATATACATCTATGCTGTTTGTACATGTGTGTATATGTAGCTGTCTGTCTAGGGTTGGGGGACACGAAGAGTCAGGTATCATTTTCTACATTACTCCTCTAACACTGGGTCTCTCACTGAACCTGTTGGCTGTTTACTCAAAAGGAAATTTTGTCGCTTGACCCAGCCCCTAGAAGAGCCTTTAATTTCTGATAGCAAGCACATGTCATGCCCAAGTTTTATGTGACTTCTCATTATTGGAATTCATATCTTTGTGCTTATATTGCTAGTGTTGTAAACACTGAGTTGTCTCCAGGGTACCAGAACTTATCTCTTTCTATACCTAACTGCAGATAAATGCAATCTGTTGCCTCATGAAACTGCTGTCATGAGGTCTCTGCAATGATGGACTGAACTCCCAAACTTTGCAAAAGGCAGCAAGAACAACAAACACTCTTACTTCCTTAAGTTGCTTAGTCAGGTCCTTGGCAAGAGCAAAAAGTTAAGTAGCTAATGTAGGCATGCATTTGGGTTTCACTTACTTCTGAGTCAGTATTTTAAGTAGGCACAGAAAATGTGATGACTCTTGTACATTTACTTCTAATAACTAACTGTAAATATGATATTTTCAGCAATATGTCAAATTGATTATAGTTTGAACTAAAACACACATTCTGATTTTTTTATGATTTATTTAATTTTGAATATTAAATTGACAATGTAATCAATTATGATATTGAAATATTACTTTTCAGGAAAAATGGTTTTTCATAAAATTCAATGTATTTCAAATTGGAAATACTCATAATTCTAAAATATTGAAGTCAGAATTGGGTATAAAATAATGTTTGAGAGCTAAATAAAATTTTATGAAAAGAAGTGTGTTTTGATACTATATTGAAGGAAATACATACATCTAGACATATAAAACACACACGCACACACACACACAGAGAAAGAGAGAGAGAGAGAACATGTTTGTTTGTGAAGATGGCACTAATAACAATATACAAAACTCTGTTTTTAAGAAGTCTTCTTTTTGATTTTACAGTCTGAAAGTTTTCATAAACCCAGAAGCCCCCTTAGTTTGTTCTGTGACCTTGGGGTTCTTCTGACGAAGATGTTTTACTAGCTACATTCTTGAGATAAGTAACAGAGTCCCTAGCTCCCCTATTATGCTTGTGTTTTCACATTAGTGGAATTTCTTTTGTGAAATTTTCTTTTCTCATCCATATCTAAAAAAAATTCTGCTTTCAATGAGAAGGATTTCGGAAAGAATGTTAAGTTTACAAACAACAATCCACTACAAGTATATTGTGCAATGTCTGGAAAGTTAAATTAATATTTGCGGGATAGACAATATTTGAGGCCATTCATCACTTGGATTAAAATGAGGACTTGATCCTCATTTACCAGCTACTGCTCTATTTAGAGCTTCCTGGGAAGTGTTTCCAAATTTTAGATACACACCTTGATTACTACTATAACATTTTCTACAAGAAACACTGAAGTTTGCTAATATTAATAGAAAAAGATGTATAGTTATTATATTGATTAATATGGCTTCAACATTCAAGTTATCTTAAATTCATATTCTATATTACTAAATTTTATTTTCCCATTCTCAAAGAAAAATGCAAAATATTAAAATATTTTCAATAATATATAAAAATAACCTAGAAGGGAAGAGATTGATACATGTCATTTTGATATGGCATATAACTTGGCATGTGCAAGGCTTTTATTTACTGATTTATGAAAACATATAATTTCAGTAAAATAAAATAGTGTCAATTGTATGTAATAGTTACACTGAGCTTTTGGATTTTTGAAGAAATCAATAATTTTCTTGGAATTCAATAGGATAGATTAATAACCAGTTTTAACAGTAAATTGGAGAATAAAGAAAAGACCCTGCAAACTCCAGTTCTCTTGCTATCTGCACGCATACAGAGACACACAAATCACTCAAATATGTAAGACATCTAATGATTTTCTGTAGCTGGAACACTTGGCTATTATTCAATTTATGGAACATTAGAGTTAGGAAGAAACTTATATATTACATCATCTGAGCTTGTCTTTTTCTTGCCAAGGTCACAGCATGAAAGCAATTCAATTTGTCTTCCAAGTCCTGTTGCCTTCTTTCTAAAACCCTCTGTCCCTCCTATCTGAAAAACCCAGGAAGAATGTAACAAAAGCACATTGCTAAAATCCCCAGATCATTTTAAGGGATAATGCTCTCTCCTTCTTTCATGTTCCAGAGGCTTGCTATCCGACTTTAGATCCCAGACATATTAAAGGCTTAGCTAACAGTTCCTTCCAGCACTGAATCATACAAGCACTGTTTCTCTATTTAGAGCATTAAAAGCCTAGACTGCATGTGTAAACAATGATGCATTCGATGAGAGTGCCACTTGCTGGTTAAATACATTTATTATTTGGAAATATACCACGTGCATTAAATTTAAGAGACATTTTCAGAGAATCTTTGCTTGCTCTCTATTCTGAGAATTTCACAACTCGTTGCACAGCAAAGGAAAAGCATGGGGATGAAGCTTAGACACTCCAATCTCTAGTAGTCTATCAAAGGCTTCCATGTGCAACTCACAAAACACTTTAATTTCTCTTGAATTATTTTGGATGAAGAAACTTGTTTTGCAGTCAGAAGAGTCTATTTGTTATTGAAGTTATTTACTCTTCATTCATTAATCAGTTTAATTAGCACATATTTTTAGTGCCTTCTGAGTAGTTCATACATCTCTGGAAGCTTCTGGGAGCTCAAGTAGCTGAAATAATTTCTGTTGTAAATTGTAAAGTCATGCCAATGCAACAGACAGTGTCCATTAATTGAGAAAAAGGTGCATAAATCCTCAAATAAACATAGAATTCATTCATTAACTTGGTTTTTCTAAATGTTATTTCATTTGGTATAAAGATGTGACTATTATTCAGAAGTATAGTTGAAGGAATTAGGAGATGGGCCATTAAAAACACAGCTTTGGGACAATCTTTATGAGTTAAAAATTCCAAACCTAAGCCTTGCTCTTACTAACTATCAAGATAATATTGAGTTAATTCATGTAAAATGCAGATATGGATCTGGTATGTGTTGGATGCCACTGGTAACATAAATTGCTTTAGGAAGATAGAATTACAATTTGAGCTACAATTTTCAGAGCAATTGTTTTTCACAGGCAACAAAAAAATGGCTAGGTGACATAGTATGCAGTGGAAAAAAGTTAACAATTAGATGCAGCTGATGAATGCAAAAACATTTATTTTGTAGCATACTGTAGTGATGGTAGAAGAATGAAAAGAATAAATGCATGTTGTAGTTGCTTTCTTTCTAATCTTTTGGGGGCCTCTCCCTCAATTCCCAAATAAATACATGGAGACCTATTCTTACTTATTAACAGCCAACCTTAGCTTGGCTTGTTTCTAGCCAGTTTTTCTAACTTAAATTATCCCATTTCTCTTTAACTACATTTTGCCTCTTGGCTTTTAACCTTTCTTTTTGACATATATTTTCCTTTTCTTCGTACTCTGTGGCTGGCTGTGTAGCTGGCAGACTGACTCCTGGTATCCTCCTCTCCCCTCGAGCCTCGATTTCACCTTCTATTTATACTCACTCTCTGCCTACCGGCCCTACCTATCTCTCTCCTGTCTACTTATAGTGTCTGTTCAGCTCTTTATTAGACCAATCAAGTGCTTTAGATAGACAAAGTAACACAGCTTCACAGTGTCAAAATAACCCAAAATAAAAGTATGCAACACAGTTTTGCATATCGCATAGCATAAATGAATGTAACACATCTTAAACAAATATTATACAACTGTATACTGTAGGACTCTTAGTTTTATTACTAAAAATGATGATAGGGTCCAATTGACTTGTAATATTTCTTAGATATCTATGAATGTTTAGGGTAAGATTTACAGAAATCAATTTGAATACACACATATATTATACCAGGAAAGATGAAGGAAAGGAATAGAGATTATGATTTAAGATATAAGTAGTGAGAGCATCAACGATGTTTAATAACATCAAAGACATACAATTATAAAAAATACAAAAGCATAAGAGCTTCACGAGTAAAAGAAAGGTTCAAGGTGATAAGTGTAAAGCAGAGTGGTATGACAGAGCAAGGATGAAAATAATTTTTATTGAGTTGGTTTCTGAGAGGCTGTGAATCTCCTCAGACAGAATAGTTAGTTTCACATTGAAAAAGCAAGTTATTTGATGAACCTTGAAATGTCACTGGGAAATGAGATGTGTTGATTTATAATATCAACACAGAATAAATACCTAGTCTTTGTAAATGAGAAATGAAGAAAATGAGTTCGAATTTAATTGTTTGAATAGAGCTGTTTGGTTTAATATGTTTTGTTATTGCTATTTTTGGAACAAAAATTACCTATAAGTTAAATAATTTTATTTCTTACTGCACTTTTGCCATGATGATTAACTGTTTAGAATTGCGATGATCTGAAGAGATTGACATGTTACAAGTCTAGAGCTAAGTTATCATGTTGCTTAATAGCATTATTAGCCACATCTGTACTGCCCTCTAATCTTCATGAGGATGATATAAATTCTTTATATCCAACAAAACATAGTTTCTACCAACCTAGTTCTTGACTGAAGGCAAGTGGAACAATGCCAGCACTCTAAGTGATTTTGTTAGGTAGTTGATCAAATACTAGGAGGCCAAGAGATAATTGAGGTTTGGTCTCCTTCCTTCATAATAAATTTGGATCCAATGTACTGTGCCCATAAATTATTAATTCTGAGAATTGGGAAAATTTTTACTTCTTAGGATTTGAAGTGCCATATAAAATGGCAAACCTATTAAGACTTTATTGCTTCTCACTGAACAACAGTCCTTTTCTACTAGTAGAGTATGACCATTTTAGAAATTTACATGAAAATATTTATAATTTCAATTTTCTAACCTATTATGTGTAAAGGTGTTTTGATGTTGTTTGAAAGAATGTGGCACATCCAGGTGTGGTTATACATACCTATCTAGAACTCCCAAGAAAGAAGCAGGCTAATCTCTTTACTTTTTTCTTTTATTGGTTTTATTGAACTATAAATTTTTCTCTGCTACCCTTCCTTCCTC
Organism: Arvicola amphibius; assembly: GCF_903992535.2. NCBI lineage: Eukaryota > Metazoa > Chordata > Mammalia > Rodentia > Cricetidae > Arvicola > Arvicola amphibius. The sequence goes on along the minus strand of NC_052059.1, from coordinate 12,268,014 downwards.
TCTGCTCCCCTTCTACCACCTCCCATGGTCCTCATGCTCTCAATCTACTCAGGAGATCTTGTCTTTTTTTTCTACTTCCCATGTAGATTAGATCATTCTATGTCTCTCTTTGAGTCTTCATTGTTGTCTAGGTACTCTGGGTTGTGAATTATATGCTGGTTTTCTTTGCTTTGAGTCTAAAATCCACTTATGAGTGAGTACATATGATATTGGTTTCTCTGTGTCTGGGTTACCTCACTCAATATGATGTTTTCTAGACCCAACCATTTGCCTGTGAATTTTAATATGCCATCATTTTTTTCTGCTGTGTTGTACTCTACTGTGTAAATGTACTACCTTCTCCTTATCTATTATTTAGTGGAGGAGCATTTAGGTTGTCTCCAGTTTCTGGTGATGACAAATAATGCTGCTATGAACATAGTTGAGCACATGTCCTTTTGGTATGATTAAGCATCCTTTGGTATATACCCAAAACTGGTATTGCTGGTTCTTGAGGAAGGTTGTTTCCTAATTTTCTGAGAAATTGCCTACTGATATCCAAGGGGACTATACAATTTTGCACTCCCAACAACAATGCAAGAGTGTACTCTTTATCCCATATCCTTTCCAGCATATGTTGTCATCAGTATTTTTAATCTAGGCCATTTTTACTGGTATAATATGGAATCTCAGAGTTGTTTTGATTTCATTTCTCTGATAAATAAGGAATTTGAGCATTTCCTTAAGTATTTTTCTGTCATTTTAGAATCCTTTGTTGAGAGTTCTCTGTTTAGGTCTGTACCCCATTTTTATTGGATTATTTGTTCTTTTGATGACCAATTTCATGAGTTCTTTGTATATTTTAGAGATCAGACCTCTGTCTGATATGGGGTTGGTGAATATCTTTTCACATTCTGTAGGCTATTGTTTTGTCTTGCTGATCATGTTATTAGCTTTATCAGAAACTTTTCAGTTTTAGGAGGTTCCATTTATTAATTGTTTCTCTCAGTGTCTGTGCTACTGGGGTTATATTTAGGAAGTGGTGTCTATGCCAATGCTTTTAAGTGTACTTTCCACTTTCTCTTCTATGAGGTTCAGTCTTAGATCCATTTGGACTTGAAGTTTGTGCATGATGATAGATATGGATCTAATTTTATTCTTCTACATGTTGATATCCAGTTATGCCAGAGCCATTGTTAAATATGTTTTCTTTTTCCATTTTATATATTTTGTTTCATTGTCAGTTGTTTGTTTGTGTGTGGATTAATATCTGGGTCTTTGATTTGGGTCCATTGGTCCTCTTGTCTGTTTTTATGCCAATACCAGGCTGTTTCCAGTACTGTAGCTCTGTAGTAGAGTTTGGAGTCAGGGATTGTGATGCGTCCAGAAGTTTTTTTATTGTACAGGATTGTTTTGGTTATGGTGGGTTTTTTGCTTTTTCATATGTAGTTGAGTACTGTCTTTCGAGGTCTGTGAATAATTTTGCTAGGATTTTCATGGGCATTGCATCTTCTGTAGATTGCTTTCGGTAAGATTGCCATTTTTACTATGTTAATTCTACCTATCCAAGAACATGGGAGATCTTTCCATTTTCTGGTGTCTTTTTCAACTTTTTTCTCCAAAGATTTAAAAAAAAATCAGTAGCCCTCCTTTACACAGATGATAAATGGGCTGAGAAAGAAATCAGAGAAACATCACCCTTCACAATAGCCACAAATAACATAAAATAGCTCAGAGTAACTCTAATTGATCCCTTTACTTTCAAAGCCAACTGGTCTGTATAGTTCCTTCCAGACAAACTAAGGCTACATAGTAAAATTCTATCTCAAAAATAAACAAACACTACAACAACATTAAAAACATTTAAAAATTATTAAATAATCAAAATGTAAAAGAATGTTGTGGGGGCTGGAGAGATGGCTCAGTAGTTAAGAGCGTTGCCTGCTCTTCCAAAGGTCCTGAGTTCAATTCCCAGCAACCACATGGTGGCTCACAACCTTCTGTAAGGAGGTCTGGTGCCCTCTTCTGGCCTTCAGGGATACATGCAGAGAGAATACTGTATACATAATAAATAAATAAATATAAAAAAACAAAGAATGTTGTGCTAGGTCTAAGAAAATGTTCAAAACTCAAAAAGTGCAGGCTGCTTAAGATTGTTGTGAAAAAAAGGAGGGGGGAACTGATTTCAGTCTTCAGAATTTAAACAAGGGCTCAAACCTGCCTCTAACTCTAGTTCTAGAGGTGCCAATGTTTTCAAAACCTCTACAGGACACTTAACTCAGGTACACACACACACACACACACACACACACACACACACACAGAGAAAGAGTGTGTGTGTGTGTGTGTGTGTGAGAGAGAGAGAGAGAGAGAGAGAGAGAGAGAGAGAGAGAGAGAGAGAGAAAGAGAGAGAGAGAGAGAGAGGGGGAGAACTTAATGAAATATAAGGCATGTGTGGCTATTCAAGGAGCCATGCCAATATAAATTGCTCAAAATATTTAACATTTCAAAGGCATAATATTGACCTTTCTCTTAACAATTAATTTATATAAACCTGTTATTTACCAGAACAGAAATAGATGCTTTATAAAATTCTATGTTCCAGTTGATTTATATCTGATAGTTTTTCTTTTACTGCTTTCTATACGTTTACATTTTGAAACTTTCAGCGTTAGTTAGTTTTGTAAATTTGATACAAAATTTACTCTGCTAGGCAGAGGGAACCCTCAAATGAGGTATTGTTTACATCATATTGGCCTGTACCTATGTGGGCAGGAGAGGGTGGGAAGGAGGGGTGCTTTCTAATTTAATTGATAATGGAGAGTCCATCACACTGAGTGTTGCTACCTCTGGGCTGCTGATCCTGGATTATGTAAGGAACTTCTTCCCTGTTTTCTGCTTCAGTTCCCACATTAGCTTCCTTATTGTTGGCCGATAACTTGTAACAAAGAAGCATATTTCTCCCTCCTGCTGGTTTTAGTTAGTGTTTTGTCCCAGCTCAGAAAAGAAAATTAGAACACTTTCTAAAACACTTTGTGTGTTCCCTACACTCTGGGTGTTATCACCCACTCACAGTGGCTTGAAAAATTCCTTTGTTGAGCTTTCTTGACCTGTGAGTCAAGGCCTCACTTCTGTCTTCTCCCTTTGACCCCTGCCTAGGTCTTCAGCTTCTCTGAACAAAACATTTCATGCTTGTTTTCACATTCTTTCAGACTCTGTGACAGCGTCCCTTCTTTCCTTATGAGCCATGTGTTCTTGTTATTTTTAACTATGATACTAACAAGGAGAGAAAGAGAAATAGAGAGAGAGAGAGAGAGAGAGAGAGAGAGAGAGAGAGAGAGAGAGAGAGAGAGATCATGATATATACTTTCACTTACTCATAAGTTGGTGAATGGCAGTGGCAGAACCTGAAAAGGTTTAATTTTCTCCCAATTCCTCCTCTAAAGGACTTCTGGATCCCATGAGTATTTTCATCAATGGGGGAAAAATCTTGCCTTTCTGACCATTCTTTCTTCCATCAAGGGCAAAGGTAATTGGAACTGACAGAACTTTATGAGTTATCATTGAGGATGTTGTTGCAGTGTGAAGATTCAAGATAGATCTGGTGTGTCTCCACATTTGGTAAAATTCTTTTATCATATTTATTGATAAAGGTGATTCTTGGGAAGGAATATATGAACAACTGAGCTATAAATGGGACAGATAAATCAGAATTATTGTGCATTTAGCATGGGACAGACCCTGTAGGGCATAATTGCTCTTGCACATTGAACAGTAGTCATTGGGCTGCATTGCTTTTCTTTAATTCCATAAACATATGCCATGGCCTCACATTTTGAAAGCAGAATCTGAATCCATTCTAAAGACCAAAAGATCTCTTTACGCTTCATCATAGATAAATGTCAACAGAATAAAAAACTGTTAAGACTATCAAATGATTTTGTGCCCATTTGTGAGTTTTAGAGAAACAATATACTGACTATATAAATATCTTAGTAATCTAACTAATCTTAGAATTAATTCATTGTCCTAATATATTTGACCAGCACCAACTAAAACGATTGTAGTAGTTTAAAATATCTAGTGTAATTTTTTGATGATAAATTGTTTTAAAAGAAGAATTAATATAGCTTTGATACACAATAAATCACATTATCTATAATTAATTAATCTATTTTGGTTTTTCAGGACAGGGTTTCTCTGTTTAACAGCCTTATTTGTTCTAGAACTAGCTCTTGTAGACCAGATGGCCTCGAACTCAAAGAGATTCACCTACCTCTGCCCCCTGAGTGCTGGAATTAAAGGAATATACCACCATCACCCAGTGTCTGGATTAATTTGAAGTGAGATGAACTCTCTCTCTCTCTCTCTCTCTCTCTCTCTGAGAGTATTTTCTTCATAATTCAAACAGAAGTGACTTCTCTGTTTTTAATTGACATTTTCCACTCATATAATTTAAATTGCACTTTACTACCAGTGAAAACAGTTGGGAAGTTATGAATTATTTATAAATATCTTTATTCATAATAGCCAAATTGCTTTTAATACACATTTTTGAATCTTACTAAACAGTTACAAAGAGTAAAACAAGACTCTCCTTTGTACCATTAGCTACAGTCATAGTCAAAAATGATATTTTACCACACCAGAAGTACTGCTTAGGAAAATTGAAAAATAAATCATCTTAATCATGAGTATTTGCATCAGTAGCAATCCATGAAAAAAGTGGACTGTCATAACATTGGAAATTCCATTGACTATCTGTGGTTTTGCTTCCTACCCACACTGTCTAGAAATATTTCTAATTTTTATCATTTTTTAGAAACCGAAGAGGTGCAAATTTGAAAAGGTTTTATATTGAGAGCAATATAAATGTTTAGGGCAAATGCATGTTTATCCCCAAATACTCTATTTCTGTATCGGTTACTGCTGTGTGAATTCACTACTGCAGGCTAAATATGCTACTACAATTTTTCTATGGCTTTGACTTCCCTTCTTTACCTTTTTCTATTGTCTGCTTCCAGATTTTTATTTTTTTACATTTTTCTACCTATTTCTTGTTCTGCCATGCTAATCCAGCCTAGGGTAAGCAACCACAAAGTCACAGGAAGAACATATTGTGGGGGTTATGTTGTCCTTAGCAGTACTACAATAGCCAACCTCCAGCTCTCCCCTCCAATGAATCCTTCAGTCAAAGTTAGGATGAAAAGGAATGAGAAACAGATTTCATTCTTTCAACATGAAAGCTGGTAGTAAATAACAGGAAACTACCTTTCTCTACACTGTAAATCTATAAATAGAGAGGGCTGTTTAAGTAGAAGAAGGACCATTGTTGTCATAGCCTCAATAGGACTCACTCCAGTACTTTTAAGATCCTGAAGTTCAGACATTTTAACAGCTTTCTCTCCATTTAGGTAATTTGGTTCTTGTGAAAGGAAGATTGGCAGAAAAGAAAGAGAGTGAGTACTCTGTTTATCTGAAGCAAAATAGTTCCTGGACACAAAGTGCACAATCTTCTACTGTGTTATTCTGCCAGAACAACTTCAATCTAGACATAGGAAGGACCACTTACAGGAAAAAAAACATAATTGAGACTTTGCCCTTCATACTGCCTGAGTCCAGCAACCTTCTTTATTTCAATGTAATGCAAATCGCAACTCTTCACCTTTCACTCAGAGAAAAATAAAAATAATAAAAAAAAACAACAGTCTCCCCTGGCATTCAGAGATATTCATTAAACAACATTTAATTAATCTATGTATACTTAAGATATATTTTTAACTAGCGATAATAGGCTTTTAGCACATATAATGAAGCTTAGATATGAAATAAAAGCAGCATGTAGTTGCAATTATTATGATGGACAGTTCACAGTTCACCATGAACTGATCTCTTCTGACTCATTCACTACACTCCTCCATCTCCAGTTAATGAAAATCGGCTTTGCCTTTTCTTAATGCCTGAAAATGCTTGAAAGCCTTATTCATAAGTCTCATTTAATCAAAGGTTGAAGAAATAAGACTCTTAGACCATTATGATGAATAATTTTGCTCTTCAGTACTCATCAGGTCACAGGAAAGTAAATATTTATATTTTAAGAATTAAAAATTACATTGATGGAAGCAACCTCAGAAATATACGAGTAAACCCATAAGTTTCATTGTAACAGGACTTGGATTTTGATTCAGAAGCAGTACATGGCTTTCTGCAAATATGGCAGTCATTGCGAATCTTTGCCTCCTATACACGGTTGTTACCACACTCCTTCAGTTGCAGATGCTTGTGCTGCACTCTCCTCTTTCACCCTTGGGTAGCCGTGACTTAGTGCACTCCTGCCATGCTTTACCATGTGACCTGCTTCCATGTGCATCAATCACACTTTCCCTTTCAGTAAAGCTCTTTGAGGTACCCTGTGTACCATAGCTCTTGTTGTTGTAAATGCACTACTATTTTCACTATCTTCTCTACAAACATGCTTTACCAAGAATGTGTTAGTACTGCTTTTGGTATGTAGGAAAATTCAGAGTTGTCCAGTAAAGCATTCCACTTCATTGTAGACATGATTTATATTTTACTGCAGTATAAACATTGCATTTTTAAAAAAACAAATAACAACAAAAAACCCAAAACAACAAAACAAAATATCAAAACAAGCAAACGTGAATTGCCATAGCTCAGTAGCTTTGTATGATATACTCCCTCTTCCCTCTCTTCAACTGAAGACCAGGAGCTCAGCCCAGTCTCTGGCTGTGAATCACTGCATCTGCTTCCACCAGTTAGAGGATATAGATTCTATGAGAGAGATAGGTTAGGCACTAATGTGATTATAGAGGAAGGCCAGTTCAGGCACCCTATCCACTATTGCTTTGACCTAGCTGGGATCAACCTGGGAATTTCCCTAGCACCAGGTTTTTCCCTAACATCATAATGGCTCCCTCTATTAAGATATCTCTTTCATTGCTCCCCCTGTCTGTCTCTCTCCCCATTCAATTACCTTAATCCCTCATGTTCCCATCTCCCATCACTTTACTTCTATCCCCTTCCCAGTTTACCCAGCAGATATTAACTATTTCCCCTTCCTTGAACCATTCAGGTATGCCTTACTTTTTACCTAGCCTCTCTGGGGTTACGGATTATAGATGTGTTATCCCTCGTTTTGCATCTAATATCGATTTCTGAATGAGTACATACCATGTTTTTCTTTCTGGGCCTGGGTTACCTCACTTAGGATGATTTTTTTTCTAGTTTCATCCATTTGCCTAGAAATTTCATGATGTCATTGTTCTTTTAACCATTGAGTAATACTCCACTGAGTAAATGTACCACATTTTCTTTATCCACTCTTCGGGTCAAAGGCTAGTTTCTAAGTACTGGCTATGATGAATAATGCACCGATTAACATAGTTGAGCAAGTGATATTGTGGTATGTTTGAGCATCTTTTGGGTATATGCCCAATAGTGTTATTGCTGGCTCTTGAGATAGGTTGATTCCAATCTTCTGATAAGCTGCCATTCTGATTTCCAGAGTGAATGTACAAGATTGCACTCCCACCAGCAATGGAGGGCCCTTCCTCTTACTCCACAAGCTGACCTGAGCTAGTGAGGGCTTATAAACTCTGGATGGTCAGCTGGGGAATCTGTATGTGATGAGGGTGACATTTATATGGCTTGGTCTCTTTGGGGGATCCCTGGAAATGGGACCAGGACTTGTCCTGGATACATAAACTGACTTTTTGGAGCCTATTCTCTATGGTGGGATTCCTTGCTCATCCTTGGTGCAGGGGAATGTGGGCTTGGTCCAGCCTCAGCTTGGTATGCCAGACTTTGTTTACTCCTCAAAGGAGGTCTTACTCCCGTGAGGAGTGGAGTAGTATGGGATAGGAGGAGACGTGGGGGCGGGGGGCAGAGAGATGTGGAGGTAGGAGGAACTGGGGTTGGCATGCAAAATGAAAAAAATATAAATAAAACAAAACCGACCCTGACTAAAAAAGAAAAGAAGAAAATTGCTTTGGAAAAAATATTAAGGGAGTAACTTCTAGTGAACTAAAGACCTTAATGTAGCGTCTTGAATTCTAAATATCATGAGGAAAAGTGGGGAGGAACTTTGGCATCAAGACATAGACAATAACTAGATAGGATTTCCTTCCTTCTGGAAATAATGCCGACAGTTTAGAAATGGGACTCTTTGAGAACAGAATGTATCGGTGCAGCAAAGTAAGCAATTCTTGTAGAGAAGAGACAAACTACAGATTAGAGGTATAGTATTTGGACAGATAATGAAATTTTAGACACTAGATAACAAAACTTCAGACATCCCAATGATAAACTAACTAATGATACTGACAGACAATTAGCCAAATAATACGAAATACAGTGGAGCATTGAAGGAGGAGACAGTCAATCTCAGTTTTCATAGTTTGGATGTAAAATGTCTGTCCGAAAGCTCACATTTGGGAGCACTTGACCCACACAGTACTATGCATGAAGGGAACCTGGGAACCTTCATGTTGTGGAGGCTTGCTGGAAGGTGCGAATTACTAGGGCTAGGACTTGCCTTCTGGTGGTGGTGGTGATGGGAAGACAAAGGCAATGCATATGCAAAACCTGAAAAAAAAAACACTTTTTCCTTTTTCCAGCAGGAGCCTAAATGCCCTGTGGGAGTGGTCCTGACTCTCCTCGGGAAGGGGCCAGCGCTTGGCAAGCTGGGAATTGGAGTCTAAGCGCTTTGGCAGGCGGGGAATTGGAGTTCAAGTGCCAGACAAGGGGCTGGGATGACACTTCCAACTCAATATTACATAAAAATATTATATATTACACATATCATGATAAATATCATATATATCATTGGTTACAGCTTTTTGTATTAAATGATTTATATATTTTATTATTAGTGGCTTATTATAAATTGTGATATTTGTAAAAGGGCAAAAATGTCTTTTTAAATGAATAGCTGTTGCTAACTATTACACATAATATAGGATTAAAACATTAAAATATTGGTGTTTTATATACCGAGGAGTTGGGGATTAAATAATATTTTGAGGTTAATTTAATTCTCATGACCTTTCAATACATTTTACACATTATATTTATCTTCCAGCTTATTAAATCATTGTTACTAATAAAGTGTTAATGATTTTAGGTTACATTCCAATCCAATAAGGTCCAGATTATTTGAATTGCCTGAAGCCTGAATTATAGAAACATTCTAATGCCACTGAGAGCATATGTAAAGAGTGTAAGGGACAGGTTGTGAACTCAATGGATCAAGGTCTACAGCTGTTGATATTAAAACTTTTCCTCTAGGCTTATAATTGTGTGCATCATAATTTCAGTTATATTTCATGCAGCAAGTTATGGTAATGTTTGTTTTCTGTAATGATAAAATTTTTACATAATAAAGCATAAGGATTATTTTCATTTTTGAGAATTGAGTACTTAAAAGGAAGCAAATAATCAAAAAATAAGATTTAATAAATATTTGAACCAATATAGACACTAAAATGATTAGAAAAGGAAATTAGATTATATTAATATTTGAATGGTATAAGGCTAATATTAGTATTTTTTTCACAAGGTAAATTGTGGGGAGGGAAAGGAATTTAGGGAAATTGCTTTTGTTTTGGCACTATCTCTGTCTGTGGTTACTCTGTCAAGTCATGTAACACACACAGAGACACACACAAACACACAGAGAGATAGGTTCTACTTCCTCCCTTTCATATAGAATAACTACCTGTCAGCTTATTGTTATTTTTTAATCACCAGAGAGCCAAATATCAAATATTTGGCAAGCAGCAGGCAGCTTCTATCTTCTATGAAGAAGTTGAGTAATTTAATGAGTTGGGACTTTAGTGAGATGTGGGATGGCTGGACTGTCTCCTGAAAATAGCACACCAAAGGCTTTGTTGAGTCCCAAGGCCAGCCTCAGTTACACAGTACATTTGACCCAAACCTGGCAACAAATGAAGACCCTGTTTCAAACAGGAACACTAGAATCAGAGCAAATTTCATGAAGTTATGTCATCAGAGAAATGCAAATCAAAACAACTCTGAGATCCCACCTTATACCTGTTAAGAATGGCCAAAATCCAAAACACTGATGATAACTTATGCTGGAGAGGTTGTGGGGTAAAGGGAACACTTTTGCATTACCAATGTGAATGCAAACTGGTACAGCCCCTTTGGATGTCAGTGTAGCAATTTCTCAGAAAATTAGAAAACAACCTTCCTCAAGACCCAGTAATACCACTATTGGGTATATATCCAAAGGATGCTCAATCCTGCCACAAGAACATGTGCTCAACTATGTTCATTGTTTGTCATTGTCAGAACCTGGAAAAAAAACATAAATGCCCCTCGACGGAACAATGGATAAGGAAAATGCGATACATTTACACAATGGAGTACTACACAGCAGTGAAAAAAATAACCACATCATTTTGAGTGAGGTAACCCAGACCCAGAAAGACAACTGTCACATGTACTCACTCGTAAGTGGTTTTTTAAACATAAAGCAAAGAAAAGCAGCCTACAATCCCAGAGAACCTAGACAACAATGAGGACTCTAAGAAACATACATGAATCTAATCTACATGGGGAGTAGAAAATTACAAGATCTTCTGAGTAAATTGGGAGCATGGGGACCTTGGGAGAAGGTTGAAGGGGAGTGGAGAGGCAGTGCGGGGAGCAGAGAAAAATGTAGAGCCTAACAAAATCAATAAAAAAAAGAAATGAAAAAATCGACAAAGGAAACATAAGCAACAGGGATAGACACACGCACCTTCACACATAGAAATCCCATTTTAATTGGCCTGTATTTCAATGCTGAGATTACAAGTGAGCATAACCATTTCTGACATTTTTATATGGGTTCTGAGATTCCACAGTCAGGTTCTCATGCTTGAAAAGAAAATGTGTACTTCCCCCATCCCTCAATTTTTTTTTATCATTTTAATGTCCTTCAGTGTACTTTCAGTGGTTTATAATCATAAGTCTTAACACATAATTATAAATGAAACAGTTAACTCTTGTGGGAGGAGCATGCATAGGGCTTATATAGGTTCAAGTCAGGTTCAATCCTGAAACGGGGAACTGAATAGGAGCTCTCTTTCGTAACCTGTAAGTTATCTACAATTGACAACCACTTACAACAGAAATTGTCTTCCATGGAGTCTCTCTGGACATGAAACCATTCTCATAGGCCCTATATCCATTAGATGTCCAAAACAAAACAAGCTTGATTGTATATTTGTTGACATTTTGTCTCATATAGCTTTGGTTGTTTTTAATCCTACTGGTCTTTTGCTTGTCTGTTATGCTGTTTCGGTTTAGTGTTTTTATGAGTGTGTGTGTGTGTGTGTGTGTGTGTGTGTGTGTCTGTGAGTGTGTGTGAAAGAAAGAAGAATATATATGTGTTTCTTTTATTGTCTTTTTAAAAATCAGTTTACTTTTTTGAATGATCCTTAAAGGAAAAGAGGTATCCATGAAGTGGGTAGGACAAGTCTCTGAGAAAGGGAGGGGTGACCATTGTCAGAATATATTGTATGAAAAAGTATTTAAAAAATTAAAGATAATTAAAATGTTTACTTCCCAAATACCCCCATGTGGAGGTGCACAATTTTTCTAAATCCATATCCAGCAAATCTAATGTCTTATTTTGTTCTCCTGAGATAACAGGAACCCATTTAATGTACATAAATGCATTCATGCAAAGCAAACAAATATAAAAATAGTTAAAATTTTTTAAAAAAATGTTTTGCCTCAAGCTTTAAGTTAGACTTAGAAAATAAGTTAATACTGACTATTCTCATAAGAAGGAAATCTAGGACAAAAGTCATTAAGCATTGGCTGTTGACTAAGCAGAACTGACCTAAGGCTATAAAATCTGAATAAATTAACAAAAGGATAGAAGATAATGGTCACCCAAAGAAGATCTCTATAATAATAATAGTAATCAATCTATTCTCTTCAGTTTGCTTATGGGAGTTTGGTTCTGTTTGTAAATGCCCAAAATAGTGTTTTTAACATTAACACATCTTTAACCCATTTACTATAAAAAGTTTAGGATGAAAAAAAGGCCTCTTGAGCTTATTATATTCCAGTTTAATGTTCCTTTTTGATGGTGACTTTAATATACATTAGAAAGAAGGAAATAGCAAAATAAGCTAAATTATCAGATTCCAATTTTATTAAAATGTAAGAACATTGACATTATTGTAAGCAATAAAACCAAGATGCTTAAATATTTGATGTGACAGATGGAAAAATCAGTCTAATATAGTTTTATTCTAAGAATATTCAGTGTAGAAATTTTTCAGTAGTTATGGAATTCAATGTCATGTTAGTTACAGAAAAGAATAATAGAACACCAAAATGTTTTGTTACATTTTGTTTGCAGCCTTTTAGCAATTGTTAAACTCCAGTTACTACTATAGGTTCAGTGGTGACTAATAGACAGAGACATATTTGCCAAAGGTGAGAGTGGAAAAAAGGGAGTTTTGCAATTTTGTAGCATTTTTCTCCTTCCTTCCCATCTTCCTTCTTTCCTTCCTTGCTTCTTTCTTCCCTCCACCTTTCCCTCCCTCCCTCCCTCCCTCCCTCCCTCCCTCCCTCCCTCCCTCCCTCCCTCCCTCTCTCTCTCTCTGTCTCTCTCTTTCTCTCTCTCCTCCCTCGCTGTCTTTAGATTTATGTCTTTGGGAAGATAGCCTAGATCATAGATCTTAGGAAATGTTCTTTCAAGGTGATCATGCTTGCTGGGTGATTTAGTTTTATATTGTTTTGTTTTGTGTTAAACTCATTCATGGAACCGTCACTATGTAGATGCAAAATGGTACTGCAGAAAATATAATAGAATTTGCACGTAAAGAAACAGAGTATATCCGAGTTAGTAGCAGACCATTGCTTTAACATATTGCCATAACCTTTGTTTGCTTGTGTAATATTTATAAAACATTTTTTGTTTTTTTGGTTTTTACAATGCAATATAATTACTTTAATTCTCTTTTCCATTTCCTCTCTCCAAAGTCTCCTGTATACTCCATCTTGCTCTTTCAAATTCATTATATGTTGTTGCTTATATGTGTGTGTATTTGCATGTAGATTTCTAAATAAAAACTGATGTATCCATTTAATTTTACTTTTGTGAATGTTTTCAGACCTGATCACTGGTACTGAATAACAAATTGATGTGCTTTTCATAGGGAAGATGATGTCTTCTGTTCTCAGCATTCCTTTGTATATAATCGAGGCATGACGGTCTCCTTATCCACCTTCTCCTCTTTAGAATGTCTACTTTTATTGACATTTTGGGTTCAAATTTAGTCATCCATGTTGGTGAGGCTTTCAGATGTAGTTTCTGACATTCCTAGGAGACATAGTCTCACTTTAAAGTCCTTGATCTTCTGGATCTTAAAACCTTGCTCTCCTCCACGGTGTTCCCTTAGATGTAATAGGAATTTTACATGTATCTCTAATGACTGGACTTCAAACTCTGCATTTTAATGCTTGTAGTTTTCTGTAATGTTCTCAGTTTACTATATTCTAGATGTTTCCTTGATGAGGTGTGATGAAAATCATTCCTGGTATTGGAAACCAAGGCAATTGCTAACCAAGAAAACCAGGACCCAATTGGAGTCCTGGCCTTCAGCTGCTCTTCCCCTGCTAGAGCCTTCTGATTGGAGTTACTAAAAGCTGTGCCTTGAGGATCAGAGGATGGGGTTTTCACCTGTTGGCCCACTTGACTGCTGGGTATTTAAGCCTCCATGGTGCTATAAAGAAAGGGCTTCTTACCAGTCATGAGATGTCCTTATGTCTTTGTGTGTTTCATCCTCCAGCCCCTTGCCTGAAGCTTGCGAACTGTATTGCAGTGCACAGAGCACAGACAGGGGTGCAGTGCGCAGCAGGAACCAGGAGGCAGGGACTGGATTAAAGACCATAGAAGAACACAGTTTGCTATTTGTTTGTTTTGTTTTGTTTTCTTCATGGATTTCTCAGCTCGCTTTCTTATAAAAATCAGGAGGACCTGCTCAAGATTGACAACACCAAAATGAGATGAACCCTCCAACGTCCACAATTAATCAAGAAGCTGCTTGACAAACTTGTCAGTACAGAGAACATTTTCTAAATTGAGAGTCCTCTTCCGTAATTACCTTAACTTGTGTCAACTAAACCACACACTCACCTCTTCTCAACTCGATACCAAACATACAACAATTAAACTTTATAATCTTCCTGCTGGCTTACCCCTAATCTGTAAGATTAATATTATCATCACAATATGAAGCATTTCAAGTTGTAAAAATAAAAAAACTATAAAAGTTCAATGTTTTAAATCATCCAAGTGCTCTTTTAAAGTTTAAAATCTTTCTAAAATATCTAAAATCTCTTTCTAAAATATCTAAAATCTCCCAACTACATTCTTAAGCAAAATCAAAAAAGCAAGTTAAACACTTCCTTACTTCTGAACACCTGAAATGAATATATCACTTCCAACAACAATTACTAATTGCTGCTTCAGGGTAAATGTGATATCAAGCTTCAGACAGGTTCAACAGCTGATTCGTTCATTTCTCTAAGGATATGTGCTTTAGATTCAAAACCAGTTGTTAGCCTGTCTTTGTAAGTTCTAAAGCTGGGATTACATTTGATTTATTTCTGGTTCAAACTCATCCCAAATATGAATCCTTAATTTATCCAGTTACCATTTAGATTCTTAATATTAAAGAAAAAATATTTCTAGTTTTTTTTCGCTTTCATATACACTTTAAAGTGAATATTCAGTTAATCTCAGTTTCTCAGCACTACGCTCTACAGTAACCATCGTATTTGATTCTGCTTTATAATAGCATTGTTTTAACCCTTTGATTTTCATTGTAAGATTTGTAAAGTTTAGTGTTAAATTTTGTTTTAATTATGCTTATTTTATGATATGTGAGTGATGTTTTTCCTGCATGCACTTATGTGCACCACATGCATGTTTGGTGCCTGCAAGGTCAGAAGATGCTATCAGATGATCCAAAGCCGGAGTTACCAATAGCTATGAACTCCCATCTGGGTGCTGGGAGTTAAACCTGAGTACTATGCAGAAACGACACATTGTCTTAACTACTGAGCAATGCTTCAAGTACCTTAGTAGTAAGACTTTTTTATTAATTTGCTCCATCTACCTTAGTATCAAATGGAAGTGTCAGATTTAAAAGCTTTCATTGCAAATTTCTTAACTACTTAAATTTTGATTTATGGTGGGTTTATTTCATGGGTATTTGTCTTATATAATATCTAAGACCTCCTATTAAGTTAGAACCTATTTGTTTTACGATTCTCATAATCATTCTATGATATAGCCTTGGAAAAGAAGCAGGTATCAAAGTCACTGCATAACAACAACAATAAAAACAAAAATTACCCCTTTCAGTAATCATTAGCGTATAAATTAAACCACTGTACCATGCTTTTGCAGTTACTCTATTAGCATAAGGAGTATATAAATTTATGTGTGTAAAAAATAGATATATCCTTATATAAGATAGTCATTATAAAATCTTATAGATTAATTAATATATGTAACTTAAAGTATGTTTCACCATGTTATATAGAATATGTGTTTTATGAAGTCCCCAATCATGACTTTGGAAAATGCAATATCTGAACAACCTCTGTTATATCTGTTGAAATAGGTTGGTGTTCACAAATAAAAGAAATGAAAGCAGTAGGAAATAGCAAAATTCTACAGATAGAGCGTGAAATTGAGAGTCACATAGTCCTGAATTGAATGCAATCTTCATTTTATTGTTAGACATGGAACCTAATTAAAATTGTACAACCATGGAAAAAAGTTTTGTTACCTACTTAAAGAACGCAGATATTATTGTGTTCTTGTAGTATATGATTTGAACATAGACTTGGTGTTCGTATACATACAAACAGCTCACATTCTAAGAATGTATTTTTGCTATTAATTATGTTTCTGTTTGCCTTTTATGAATTAGAACATGAGAATAAGTTTAGATTATTGTGTTTATAATTAATTTTAATAATGATCAAAATAAAACATTTTTATTTAAATGGTAAACCAATCTGAGTAAAAAAGAAAAATCTCTTAACAATTCCCCACTGATTTTTTTCAAATAATAATACTTAAAACTGATTTGTTGATATGCTCACACAATTGTAAACCAACGTAAGTGCAATTGTTAGATGTGAGGACTGCTTTGCCTGTAATAGAACTAATGAGAATTTTGGGTAAAATAAAATAACAATTAGTAAAATTTAACTGAAAATCAAGCCAGTTTCAGGACCTGAAAAAGTTTAAATAGAGACTATTTAAAAGTGAATGATTAATGTTATTAAATGGATTACTGTCTTGGAAAAATTACATGAAAGAGTGACTAAGACATGAGGCCTTGTGGTAGGGAAGCAATAAAATGACCTTTAAGTATAAGATAAAAAAAAGATAACAAAAAATAAAGAAAAGCAAAAATTGGTGTTTTTACAAAAGATACATATTAAATAAAGAAAACAAGGACAAAGTATTATAAATAACACAACATTTGATAACTAAGTATATAGTGCTAATTGGTTTTAATAATAAAATCTGGAGTAAGATAAAGGGGTTAATGCTGAAAGTTCAGAGAAGCAGAGCAGCCAGCCACTGTTCTTACCTTTAATAAATTCTAAGGCCAAATGGGCAATTCTGTCCCTACAAATCCTCAGACTGAATGCCCTGAGCTCCTGTCTCCTCCCGCCTTATATTCCTCTTTTTGCCAAGCCTTATTCCTTCCTGTCTCTACCTTCTTAGTGCTGGGATTAAAGATGTAAGCCATTACCTGTTGGCTTTGTTTCTCTTTAAGATAGACTGAATCTTGGGTAACCCTGGGTGACCTTGAACTCACAGAAATCTATCTGCTTTTGCCTCCTGAGTGCTGGGATTAAAGGATCTGCTACCACTGCGTAATATCTATGAAACTAGTGTGGCAAGCTCTGCACTCAGTCTTCAGACAGACAAGTTTTATTTGTTAAAGAATAAACAAAATATCATGACATAAATGAATTTTACAAGTACTTAAAATTTATATCAGTTCATTAATGCACTTTATTTGAAATTCCTATCTGTGTTTATACATATATATACATAGTTTTTTGAGACAAGGTTTCTTTCTGTAGGCCTGGCTGTCATGGTCATGAAACACACTTTGTAGACCAGGCTAGCCTCAAACTCAGAGACCTGTCTGCCTCTGAAGTGCTGAGAATAAAGACACTGATTACCACTTCCCAGCTGTTTATTTATACTTTTTAATTTTTGTTTTAACTTAAAATACTAATATTTTTATTTATTATCATAAATAGAAGACTAGATATTCATAAAGACATAAATAACTGGCTAATTATTACTCTGACCAAAATTCTGCCATATATTATTTGTAAGATCTTGAAAATATACATGTATGTATATATACACATATATTCACAAACTTATAGATAAACAAATATACACACACATATATATAACTCATACACAAAGTATACATTAAGTATAAATCTATACTGCTCTGCTTATAAGTATATATTTGCAATCTCAATGCTACACTTAAGCTCCATTATTAATTCACTCTTTATTTTTGAGATTAAAATAATTCATTTTAGACTAATCTGTGTGTGGGACTTTATTAAGAGAGAGCCAGAGAGACAAAAAGAGAGAGAGAGATTTGTGTATTATATAGCCTGAGATTAAGATCATAGTTATTATATAGGGCAAATTATTATTGATGTTTGGATGTTACTTTTCACGAAATTCTATGAACAAATTCACATTTAAGGCAAACATCATGAAAAAGAAAGGGCAGAGTAGGATGAATGCTCCTATTCAATTCAACTTTGCATAAATGATCAGATCAGTGTCATGTAATACTTGCACTTTACAAAGTTTTTATCCAAATGCTCTAGAGTTATGTTTTTACTCTCATTGTAAGTATTAAGGTAAAGAATTGGCTTGTTCCACTATGATCACTTTAGAAAAGGACAGATAAATCTAGAGGTAGAAGGCCAGTCCCTACAAAGAGTCAAATATTAATTAATTAACTTAATCCATCATGTGATTTATTTGACTAAGGTTGGATATAATAAATCATTTTGCAAAATGAACCTTATATTGTAAACTCGAAATACAAGTCTAATATTGCTAGAAGGGAATTGGAAACCATAAATAAAAATAGGCAACAATGATGCATCATATGATAAATTGGATAATAACTTTAATCAATTATTATGATTATTTCCATTAAAAATGATATAATATTTCCCACAATTATGTTTTAAAGACATCCTTAAAATCCCAGGCATGACTATGATATTATACATCTTTGCTATATGTATTAAATGTATCAATAGCTCCTTAAAAATTAATGGTTTCCTGTAAGTGCAGAACAGTATCTTGTTTATTTTTTAATATTGCTATTTATCTGTTTCTTTTTATTCAAATCAACTAGAATAAAAATGCAGGAATGACAATTAAAATCTTCTTATAACCAATGTGTAGTGGGAGATAACTTTAATCCCTGTATTTATGAGGTAGAATCAGGAATATTGGAAATTAAAGGCAAACTGTATTGTATGAGAATTTTTAGAAACTACTGCAGCTTTTAAATGATAATAATAATATATTAAACAGAGATGTTAAATTTCTTACACAGCACATGCGCGCACGCACACACACGTAATTGTATTGTTTTATGAGCATCTTCTATTTACATTATTACTGCATACATATGCCTTTGTTTATAATTAATATTCACACTTCAATACGCTTAAATACAGGCTATTGTAAGTGCTCTTGGCTACCCTCAAGAACTTGAAGAAAAGCAACCTTATTTCTGAAATTATCCCATATGTTAGTCACGAATATGTAAGAGTTCAAACTATTACTGAATTAGAAGTTTCCTTCCCGTTGCTAGCACTAATAGTGCTGGAAGGTTCTGTGCATGCTATCAGAGAAGGTGGTAAACACCAGGCTCACCCTTATCTCAGCCCTTAGAAATACAATAATGGCTAGCATGTAAATATATATCCACTAGTACAACAGTGGCAAAAATGTTATGGAAGCAATAACTTTGTTGTTGTTGTTTATTTTTGTTGTTAGCTCTTTTTTTGGAAACATATTTTCTCTATGTAACACTCCTAGCTATCCTGAAACTTGCATTGTAGAACAGATTGGCCTCAAACTCAGAGTTTCAGCCTCTCAAGTATTGGGATTAAAGGTGTGTGCCACCATCGCAAATATCTACTTTCTAACTGATTCTAAGGCCCATTTTACATAGAACTCATATGTGGCATCATTATCAGGGTCAAGATCTTTGGCTACAGTTCAAGGGTGAAACTTACCCATATTGTTCTCTTAAGTGAACATGGTTCTAAACCCACAGGTAATAACTTCTTTTTACCCATAGATTAGTTAATCTCACAAATATTCAGAGGAGCTTCTTTTTGCAATAAAGATTAAACTCAGAAAATCACAATTACTCATGGCATAAGGATTAAGTTAGTATACCGTTCCCATATCTAATAGGACACTTATTTTACATCCCTTTCTCCTAAGGATCATCTCAGAATAAGAAACAACAATGATTATAAGAGCCAGAAGGAGTGGATGACTATAAGGAAACCAAATTTTCAAGCCACAAGGTAGTTCAACCTGTGAACTCACAGTGGTTGTGACTGCACAATCAAGACATGCTTAAGCTCAAGACAGAAATCACACCATGGATGGGTCAGAGCCTTATGAAATCCTCACCAAGGTGCAATTGGCATCTGTAAACTTCTGGGACAGGGAAGGTCAGATTTCTCTAAGGGTGTGGCTTTTAGTGGTGGATCTGTTTCTAATGAATTTCTTCATACCCAAGTAGATAAGCAACAAAAATTAGGCTGCATGTTTTTATATTTATTATTCAACTTTTCTTTTTAAGAGGACACTGTTTGGGTAAATAGAAAAGGGATAGATGTTTCAAAATTATCAAAACAAGTTGCATAAATTTCTCAGATAATAAAATATTTTAAAAGAAAAGTAAATATGCCAATAATAAACTACATTCCATTTTCATTTTGTGCATAAGAGATAAAATATTAATAGCAAAATCACTTCAAAATTATGCTCTCATCAATTTGTCCTTCTCTGAAAAACATGAAACTTGTTAGGCACTAGCAATACCTCAACTCTTTGCCTACATATCACTAAAGCTTTTTTCACTAAAGCTTTTTGAGAAAGAGCAAACACTACTGTTTTTTACGTCCGTTCTGCCCACCTGGTCTCATATACAGTGTAACAAATCTAATAAAGAACAAGACATTTGATTACATTTGAAAAAATATATATCCACATGGGAGCAGAGTGAAATTTTTATAGTGCCAAATATGTTTTCTTGTTGAATTTTCACCTGCTTAAAGCTCAGCCAAATTGTGGTATTTGAGCCAGCTCTATTTTCCATTTTCTTTGTGAATTAAAAGTGAAATAAATGTGCAATTGAGCCTAGACAACAGATGGTCTGAAACAGGTATAAACATATGGTACCGTATGTCTGGATGACACTTTCAGAAAGTACTTGGCACTGATAAAATATTTCATTTTCAATAGACATATGAATATACATACACTACTACAATTAAAGATAAAGTAAAATGCACTCCTTACCATTTGGTGGTAAGATGGCTGGGGACTTGACTGTCTAGATCATCAGGAATGTAGCACGGTTTCCTTTGAAGACTCCTGATGAGATATCCAAAAATTAATGTCTGCAGGTAACCGTGGAAATGGCTTCACCTACCTGCTTGAGAGTCATGCTTCATATGTTTTTCAGGTTAGGGTTCATGGCTGCTGGGGTACAATGTACCTTCCAATTTCAGAGATACTGACACACTGCCTCAGACAGTGAAGGATTCAGGCAATCTGTGTGTCTCTGTATGTTTCCTTAGTAGTCAAGGAAACATGGGAACTTGACAGGACAATTGGTCATGAACTTTAATCTTGTCTATCCTGTATGATATGTAAACATCACTGGATCCTGACAACTACAACCACATTGATTCTGGCAATTACCATTGTACTCTATTTTTTGATAATGGTATAAAAAACTCTGATGTTTTATTGCCTGTATGCACTATCTATTGGTGCAAATGGAAGATTGATATACCCTGTTATTATTACATTAATGTCAATACTTCTCTTTATATATACAGCAATGTTTGTTCTGCTGAAATCAGTACACGAATTTAGGGATATTCATAGTTAGAACACCGATGTCTTCTTGCCATCCATACACAAAATATGTGTGTTTTGTGTGTGTTTGTGTATGTAGGTGTGTATGTGTGAGTGTGTAATTTGATCATATTAGTGACTGAACACATATCCTTACTTCTGCTTTATAAGATGTAAGCAACTAATAATCAGATCCATTATTTAAAGTCATAAAATAATTTCTGGCATTATTATTTTGTAATAGGTCTCACCATATTTATCCTTTGTTTAATTCTTTTAATTTTCAATCACACAAATCCTTCAGTGCCATGCAAGGCTTATATTCAATTGAGTTGTTAGCCAAACTGTTCTCTTGGAAATTCTACCACAACCTACATTGTTGTCAAGGAAAGAGATTGCTTTTAATAAACTTAAAGAGTGGCCACACAACTCATTGAAAATGGAGAGGATAAGCTGGTGTCTTCATAGAACCCGCACCAAAGTTCTAGAGTCTTTGGTATAGGATAGTACTCTGCCACTCTGATACCTGTGTTACATCCATAATAATCTTTTTTACTGTCTACTGATGATGCTTTCTAGTAAGTTTCTTATTTGGTTTATTGGATCATTTGCAAAATCTGTTTGTTTTTTTTCTTCAGTGTTTCTTTAAGCCCTCTTTTCTATCCTGCGTTTACTGTCCCATCTCACTCAACTATTTCTTTTGTCTTTGAATTTATCAAGAATTGATTTGTATATATTAAGTCACTCTTTTTAATTTTGATAAGGATTTAATCTCATTTATTGTATTGTGTATTGATACTAAAAATAGTCAATTTTTATGGGCATTATCTTGCCTTGATGACTTATGTTTTTTGTTGTTCTACACTGGGAATTTTGCATCTGTGATTAGAGGTTTGTTGTAGTGTTTTTAAATTTTTCACTATTTTGAAGTTTTCAAAATGCTAAAATAAAACTTAGGTTTGTTGCTTTGAGTCACGATTTATTTTTACATATTTATCTTATATATGAATTTATGTGGGCATATGTGCACAGGTTACAAACGTGAAGATCAGATGGGAAGTGGTGGTAGTCAAGCTTTCCGCCTTTGGGATTCTAGGTGTCTAAGCTTTGCAGCAAGCATATTCATATTCTGAGCCATTTCCCAGCCCTGTTTCTATTTTTAATACTGAGATGATTCCTGCACAGCTGTATTGATCCCTACCAGAGACCATATAGTTTAAGAAAATTGTAAATCAATAGAAGAATACATTTGTTTATTAGTTTTTTGGTGTGTGCTTTTTTTCCAGTCATTGACAAAATTGCTGCATGGGTAAATCAATTTTTCAATATAAATGTATTTATAAGGTTTGGACTAATATTGTTTACAAGTTTGTTTGTGAAGGATCTAAAGTAGAGTACTCAAAAAATGTATATTCAGTAATTCAAATATGTTCCTAGAAATCCAATTTCTCTTACCTTCTCTGCTTGGGTGGTCACAGGACATATTGAAGTTATACTTCCAACAAGATGCTGCTATCAACACCTGGAGCTAGATGATTATTCATTCTTACTCAGCAGAGATGACTGCTCTATTGACTGTGCATTTTGTTTGGCAATAAAAGATGCTCTATTTACCAAAGCCCTCAACAAAACTTGCCTCTCTCTTATTGGTTGATATTTTTCTTAGAAACAGAATTTCAAAATAATCATTATTCTCTTAAATTAATTAGGTGCAATGTAATAGTGCCAAGAAGAAGAGCAAACTATTTCCTTGAAAAAAAAAACTACTAGAAATACTGTGATAATGAAATGTTTTTTTTAAAATAATAAACAAATATTCTCTATCTTAATTTTTATAACCCTTATACTTTTATTCATGGCAAATAAACATCCCTAATATTGTAAAAATTGTTCTCTAACATTTTGTGTGTAGAATGCATTGGATTTCTAAATTAGTTTTTGATAATATTATCTAGTAGAATTCACAAATTAAATATCAAGTTTATGTTTTATTTTCAAGTAATTTGTGAACAATTTGCAATAAATCTTATCCCCAAACTCATTTACATCTCTCTACACATAGAAATATTTATGCATTATATAAAATATATATAGTATATATGTATGCGTGTATCAGACTTTAGTCCCAATTTTCAAAACAGCTAAAGGATCTTTAATATTTTATAACTGTAGTTAATTAATATGCTTAGTATTTCATTATGAATATAATGATGCTATATGGTTATGGAAGCTCTTCCCTGAAGACTGAATCTCACAGCATTGGAGGCAGTTTGCAAGCATTCAGAGGAAAGGACCTACTATGAATCCTATCTAGCTGTAAAGTCCTCAAGACCATACAATAACAATGGTGAAAGGTGGCATTTTTATCTTGGAGATAACCAACACCTATTTAATGGATAAGGCCAACTATATAGAAGAAAATTCATACCTGACACTGCAACCTTAGGCAAATAAATGCCCATGGCTGGAGAAGTTATGACCCTGACAATCTGCAACTAGGTTTTCAATTTCTATCTTAATATAGTTTCTATTTGTTGTCTAAGAACTGACAATCATATCCATATATAACTGTGTTTCTTAGCCCTCACAAAAATAGGGAGACCATTATAGAGAACCATTTGGGCTGTCTAACCCTACTGTTATACATGCAACTAAACTCTTACATCTAAGACTTAGTGAAAGTCATAAAAAAGGAAGAAGAAAAGTTGTAGGAGACAGAATTCCAGATAAAATATTGCTAAACAATGCCTTCCAGACATGACATGAACATGCACTCATAAAACTTCAACACCATGTTCGTCCAAATAAGATTAGAATAATGATAACATCAATTGACATGTCAACATGAACAGGAGAAATTCTACATGGTCTCAAGTATAGATAGTTTATGATTTCTAAGAGAGGAAGAATTAATTTCCTCCAAAGACAAGCTTCCTCATAGGAAGTCCAGTTCAAAGTGTTTAGTCCTAGTTACATAAAAAATAAAAAGAATTTAAAAAATCAATAACATATATATATATATATATGAGCATGCATGCACATACACACACACAAATATTGAATTTAGCAGAAGAGACACATAGTAATCTAAATTGTGAAAGGAATAATAAAAGTGTGCAAAGTTCCTAAAATCTCTTTTAAAATTATATATATATTCTGTATATATTATAGCTTAAAGGTTTCAGAACCTTTATATGTATTATAATTAATTTCTTGTCTCTATATTACATTCATAAAACTCACATTTCTTTTAGACATGTTTGCCCATGGCAGTCCAGAGTACACAGGTGTCTTCATTTTATGCCAGTAGATACTATGCCAACAATAATGGGCAAGAAATGTACGAAAACTTTACCTCTGATTTTTCTCAACAAGCATTAATACTATTGCAATCACAAGTAAAGTAAATGTTTAAAACAAGTAAAATTAAAATATTAAAGAAAATACTGTAGTAAAGTTTTAACTTATTGAGCAATTGCCTTAGATATTTGTATTTTGTAAAATATTTTATCATTTATAAATAACATTATGCATACACTGATGATTTGTGTTGTTCCTCTTCTGTATTTTACATTGAGAAATGAATTTTCAGATTGATGAGGTGTATAAATAGACATTCTGCTACAATGACTGATAGAGTTAAGGCATTAGCACTTGTACTTTGATTTATATTGGCAATAATTGATTTTCTTGTTGAATATTTCAGAGGTTATATGTTGAATTTTTAATGACTATGTTGAAGAATTATTCTATTTTCTTAATTTAATATTGGTGAACATTCTTATATTTATGATCTGTTACAAATAAATTAAATGCCTAAAACTTCATTTGGACTTGGGACTCTTCCAATTTATACATGTGACTTTGTTTAACATTTTATTTTAAGAACAAAAACAGAAATTGCATAGAAGAAGAAAACCAATACTTAATTTTACCTTGACAAACACATTTATTGTATGAAGTATTTCTGTCAACTTTCAAATTTTATTTTTGATATTGCATATTATATGAAAAAATAATACACATCTATCCTGCTATAGGCTTCACTACTGAAAATGAGGTCATCAATATCTAAACACAATCGCATTATTGTATGCTATTTTGGGTTGGGAAACATCAGTGAGAGATCTTGGTACTTTTATTTTTAGAATGTTTAAGTTTGTTCAAACACTCACTTTATGTAAAATTCTCACTTGCGTGGGCCTTTTTTCCTTTCAAAGGTGGTTAAGTCAATGTTTCTAGGTATTGAGTCAGAGCACTGTTCTAAGTTTTCATATTGAAGCTGGATGGATAATCAACCCCGCAAGAATAAGAGTCCCAAGAGCAGGCAACAGGTGTAGCATATATTCGGAGGACCTGGTAGATCTGATACAGGCACATGCAAGCCAAATGTTTGTTGCTTCAGTGTTTGTGAGGCCACACGAGATCTGAGTAGTTAACTCACTGGGCCATGTTTTCCTGTAGTCCTCTATCCTGCTAACTCCTAAAGTCACTCTGCTCCTCTGTCACAGGTACCCCCTCATCTCTGAGGGGAGGGACACAACGAAGACCTACAATTTAGACACTCTCCTATACAACCCCATTGTAGAATAGTAGAATTTGTTATATCTAATACACTTTGTACTTAGTGATCCACTGCTTCTTAGCTTTGCCTCTCCTTCCTACACTTTGATAACCGCTTTCCTTTAAGCTCTTTATTCATTTTACTTACCAACCCCAGTTCTCACTCCACCCCTTCTCCCACTTCCCACCCACATCCACTCCTCAGAGGAGATGAGGCCTCCCTTAGGGAGTAACAAAGTCTGGCATACCAAGTTGAGGCAGGACCAGGCACCTCCTCTCTGTATCAAGGCTGAGCAAATTATCTTACCATAGGAAATGGGATTCAAAAAGCCAGTTCATGCACTGGGGATCAGTCCTGGTCCCACTTTTAGGGGCCACTCCAACAGATTATCCACATAAAGACCATCTACATTCAGAGTGTCTAGTTTAGTTCCATGCAGTTTCACTAGCTGTTAGTCCATAATCTATGTGCACCTACTGTCTTTGTGTTTTTTCTCATTATGCCCTTAACTCCTTTTGTGAATGTGATCCCTCTCCCCTCTCTTCAGGTGAACTCTATGAGCTCATCCCAGTGCTTGGCTGTGTATCTAAGATATCAGCTGGTTTCAGATTTATGCCTGGAAATATTTAGTCACATCTTTCTGAACCTTGTTTATTTCAATTAATGTTAATATATTAATTTTAACAGCCAATTTTCCTTTCTTGTACAGAGACATATGACAATGAAAATTATCAACCAAAAAGTGACATCTGTGAACATACAAGATAATAGGAAATGGAAATATTCTTCAACTAACACAAGCATATAAAATACAAATTTACACATAAAATATGTAAATGTCAATATGCAAAAATACAAAGTTGGTCTCTACACGTGTATGTAATTCCTTTGTCTATAATTTTACAGATATGAATATTTATACAACATATTTATTTGTACATATAATTTATTCATACTAAATTGCTTGTATACACTGAAAGTAAAAGTCAGAATGGTAGAGAGAACTGAAATTTGTATATCATCCTGTACTTGCTAGGTGTGTTCCAAAACACATAAAATATCATATAACTTGTATAAAATTAGAAAATAATATTTTTGCTATGAAACCAATATCACTCCAAAACCAGAAAGCAAGAAAAATTTTAAGCTGAATTGGAAACAATTTTCCCTAATGAATATAGATACAAAAATTACCAATACAATATTAGTAAACCAAATGCAAGTTCATATTGATATTCTCATTTATGATGGAGAATTTAGCTTAGTTCAAGAAATGCAAATGGGATTAGTTAAGCAGTACTTGCAAAGACCTGAGTTCAGTTCCCAGCTCCCCCAAGATAGATCAGAAATATCTGCAATGTCATCATCACATGATGTATTTGACATTACACAAACATAAAACACATAATTGTTATATATACACACAGAATAATTCACATTCACACATGAAATAAAAACAAATATATCTTAGAAAATGTAATGTACTCAAACTGATGATGAAATCATTGCAGAAAATGGGCTCGGAACTTCATGGAGTAAAACTGTGCACACTTCCCTAAACCTATGACATCAGAAGCTAGCAGTCAAAGACGGGTAAAGTTTTCTCTGTCTCCTTTCAACCTAAGCCAGAAATATGAATGAGGCAATTCTTGTTCCCATGATGGAAAGACTGGAGTGTGATAAGGAATGCCTTGACAGACATGGCCCTCTGAGGGACTCTGGGGTGGGAGATCCTTAAAAATTAAAGTGGTGGAGTGTGTGGGAACCCCATGTGTGACTTAATTTCCATCTGAGTCCATATTGACTTATAAGTCATTTGTGTTCAAGCTTGCCTAATCTGCTTTTTCCAGTAACCTTGAGGACTGTGAGAGAATTTTGATTTAGTCCATGAGAAAAGAACACTATCTAGTAGAGAGAACACTACCGATGCCACACCTCAAGGAACATCAATACAGACAGTAACGCTGCTCCTGAGAAGCAAGGATATGTTAGTTAGGCAGTTCCTTATTCAAGGACAGACATGTTCGTGTGGTTAGATACCAACTGACCATCTGTGCTGTGCTTTGTTCTGCTTTTGTATATGAGCAAGTTCTGAAATAAACTCTGGGATGTTTGGTGTTAACCTTCAGTCCTCCCAGTCTATCCTAGAAAATATATAATGCAGGCTACAAAGATAACTCAGATATTAAGAGAACGTAGTAGTCTTTCAGATAATATTAGGTTTTGTTTATTTTGCTTGCACATATTTAATTAACTTAATAGTAGCTAGAGCTCCAAGGATTCTGATGCCCTCCTCTGGTCAAGTGAGAAAGTGTCCTAAGACCAGTGAGGGTTTTTTGTTTGTTTTGTTTTGTTTTTATAACTTATTAGATTTTTTTTTAAAAATACCAATCCAAGTTCCCACTCCTTCCTCTTCTCCCATTTCCTCCACACACCCTCCCACTCCACCCCTGTTGCAAGGAGAGGCCCACTTGTTCCGCCCGGCTGCTGGGCTAGCTTAGCCCCAAAATAACCACACAGAAATTGTATTCATTAAAACACTGCCTGGCCCATTAGATCTAACTTCTTATTGGCTAACTCCAATATCTCAGTTTAACTCATTTCTATTCATCTGTGTATTGCCACGGGGTGGTGGCTTACCAGAGATTCTAACCAGCGTCTATCTGTGGTGGAGTATCCATGGCTTCTCTGACTCTGCCCTTCTTCCTCCCAGCATTCAATTCTGTTTTCTCTGTCTACCTAAATTCTGTCCTATCAACTAGGCCAAGGCAGTTTCTTTATTCATCAACCAATGAAAAGAAAGACACAAACAGAAGGAACTCCTATACCACACCCCCATCCAATTCTCAGAGAGGGTAAGGCACATTGTTTTGTGAAAGGTCTAAGGCCCTCCCTACTATATCTAGTCTGAGCAAGGTATCTATCCGAAGAGAATAGGTTCCCAAAAAGCCAGTACATGCAGTAAGGATAATTCCTGCTGCCACTGCCAGTGGACCTTCAGTCTGCCCCAGCCATGCAACTGTCAACCACATTCAGAGGGACTAGTTTGGTGCTGTTTGTTCCTCCACACTGCAGCTGCAGCTGGTGAGCTCCCATTAGCCTAGGTAGACTGTTTCAGTGGGTAACCCATCATGGTCTTGACCTCTTTGCTCAAATTCTTACTGGTCTTTGGAAGCTCAGTCCAGTGTTCTGGTGCGAGTGTCTGCCTCTATTTCCCTCATTTGCTGGGTGAAGATTCTATGGTGATATTTAAGATATT
This sequence comes from Arvicola amphibius, assembly GCF_903992535.2. Classification (NCBI taxonomy): domain Eukaryota; kingdom Metazoa; phylum Chordata; class Mammalia; order Rodentia; family Cricetidae; genus Arvicola; species Arvicola amphibius. The sequence continues at coordinate 12,238,968 of NC_052059.1, read as the reverse complement.
TATCAGTCTGACTACAGGGCAAATCAAGATCAGGCCCCCTCTCCTCTATTGCTTAGGGTCTTAGCTGGCCTCATCCTTTTTGATACCAGGGAATTTCTCTAGAGCCAGGTTTCTGCATTGAGGGAGCCATTATAGGACCAGTGAGTTCTTAAAGAAACATTTGTTTTAATCAACTCTTAAAACTTTGATAAATATTTATCCACCTGTACAGCAGTAGAATTCCCAGTTAACAACTGGTGCCTGGAAGATCATAGGCCCAAGACAGGTAACTAAATTTGCATAGCATAAACTGATTTTTATACACACACACACTCACACACACACACACACACACACACACACACACACACAAACATCCATAGATAAAAATGTACTCTCATCCTATATCAGGAAAATCTCTGCTTATAGTGAACACAAAGAATGCAGAAACTCATGGAGGATCAACATGGTAAGAATGAATTACAGCTTATTCAGGCATAAACAGGACATTGCACCGCACAGTTTAACATGCAACAAATATGAGAAAAGAGGAAATAAGAATATAAACAAAGGAAGAAAGGTATAGGACTTGTGAAACACAATCATCTTCACAGAATAAGCCTTGCCAACAATTATTCTTAGAAATATGGGGGGATCAGTGCTACTGTTGAACTATGGGCTCTGGGAGAATTGTTCTCATCAGTTATGTACCAACTGCTGAGCTTACCAAGTGCCATTAGAAGGGTCAATCAGACAGCTTTGATTAAGCTCAGTGGGTAACAAAACAAAAACTGATTAATGGAAGAAATATTTTTAAGGAAGTATAGACTGATTAGATGGGGCAGTAGAGAAAAGCAGCAGCGCATATATGGTGAGAGTAGTCAGTATACTGTATTGATGTGTGTGAAATTATCAAATAAGTTTAATAATATAATTTTAAAGTAATAAAATGAACAGAACTAAATTTTGATGTTGAGCCAAAATTAACCAATTTTGATAATACTGGTTGTAATGATTAAAGTCTTTTTAACTAAATACTCTGTGTATGTATTAACTTAAATTGGACATATTTGCCTTCCAAAGAAATATACTGACAATCTTTTTAGGTAAACACAAAGGTGATAGTTTCCTGGTGATTCATTTCCTTTTTGGGTAGTCAGAAAATTGTTATCAATATAGAACTACATGCTTGAAGGTAATTTTAATCAACAATCACAGTTTAGTTTGTAAAGTACAGCATTTTACAATTGGAAAGTACATGAGAATTTAATAGGAATTACCAAGACAGGTGCTTCATGTCAGCTGAAATGAAGTAGTTTCAGCTGGAATTACTTTTTAAGGTTATAGTCAGGGAAAGGCTAAGCAATTTGCTACAAAGGATTATTATTGACTACTCAAATGGTAGTATGTGCTAAAGAGAAATTTATGTCGGCTTTAAGTTCTGGATTTTCAGTTTATAGTCTAACACTCTGTGTATCTGATTTCTATTAAAGTGGGACATGAGGGCTTTGTGGATTTTCAGATACCAATAAAATGAGTTTAGACTTTATTGGTAATACAGACATGACACACTGCAGTACATATACCACACAAAGGGATTCATTTGTGATTATTGTACTTTTCTGTTTCCTGCTTTTAGTTTGAAAATTTATTTTCCCATTAAAAAGTAAAAGTATTTCATTGTCATTTTAGTACCACAATTAAGGCAATGTATTAAAATTACTGAGAAATACAGATCACTGTTGTCAAAGTATTTTAAAATATGCATGTGACCTGCTTTGTAAATTCCTTTTCATATATTCACAGATAAGTGAAGCTTTTACCTTTCAATAGAGAAGACTTATTGGGCAACAATAGGTAGAAATTGCAGATATCACAGAACGATTGACCAATGGGTGTTGAGACCCAGTTAATACATGTGTAGCATAACTCTGTAACTATTTTACCTAAGGCTCAGGGTCCATGTTAGAACAAGGGCAGAAAGATTATAAAGCCAAAGGAATAGGATGTCTTATATGAGATATTGTCTTCTAAATAGGGCATGGAAGCTGCACACAAAATATCAACAGCATGTCTGCCTAAACCTGACCTGAAAAGTATCAACATATGTGTAGGGAACTCCAAAAGGTCTCATTGTTACATGAAGAAAGCTGTTAATGACTGGTAAGAAACAGAGAATCATTTTTTTTCCCCAGGAACCAAAGCATGAGGTATTATCCAATCCCAAGTGGTCAACCCTAAGCAAATACATAAAGCAGCACTAAGAACTGAACAGGTTGCATTTGTGAATACCTGCATGTACACATGTGCTTGGTTATATGTGTCCTTGTCTGTATGTGTATGAACATGTGAGCATGCTTGCAGGTGCATCTATAAATATAACAATAATAATTGAAGAATAAAAAGTCATGAATTTTATAGAAATCAGAGAATTTGGAGGGAGGATAGGAATGGTTGTAAATGATGCAAATACAATGCATATATATAAAATTCTTAAAATTAAAATTAACTTAAATTTTGGAGTTTGAGAATGACAATTGATGAAGATTTACTGCAATTTATACAAGTTATATTTTATTAATTTAATTTTTCATGAAAGTTATATAATAAAATGTGATCATTATCAGTAATATTATTGAATACATAAATGTGTAACATTTATTGACTGTGCAAGTATTGTATTTACCCCTTTCATAAGTATTTTAATCAGCTGTATAAAAAGAAATTGAGGGACTGGGACAGCTGAGTGGTGGAGAAAGCAATTGCCTAGGAAGTGTCAGGCACTGGATTCATTCCTTAGCTGTGAAAAATAAAGAAAATAAAAGACAAAGTTGAATCTCAAACTCATAGGTTTATTTAGGTCTAATGATTCTATTCTGTGGGTCTAGGATTCAAATAAACATTTAACCTTTAGAAGTCTTTTGGGTTATATGTGAATACTAGATGTATGGATTTATTGTTTTTATGATTTTTATATTCCACCAATGGGATCTAGATTTTGATTCATAACATCAATGATGCTGTCAAATTAAAAGTGAAATTTTTATGTTGATTCCAGTAGTTAAATATAAGTAGTACTTATATTTTCAGACTAAGCAAATAGTCTCTTTTTTAAATCCTGTTCTACAAAAGGATTCCTTCATAATTCCTTCATAAGTTTCTGCCATATGACCTTAAGCAAAAGCTTGAAAACTTAAAACAGTTTATATACAGAGCATGGCTATTGCTGACATTTTCAATGTCAGGTTATAAATAGGTAGTATTTAATTTATTCTTTATATTTCTGTAGAAGTCTTTTAACCAGCCACCAACATTTTAACTTTATGTCTAAATATACACCTATATTCTAGAACTTATAAGAAAGACAGGAATCCAGAGTAAGTAAGGACTAACTGCCGCTTGAAAAGCTTCATAGTGTGGTGACTCACATCAAAATGGTATGAAAGAAAATGTGGTTTAAGGTTTTACCTACCTATGTAATTTCAAATTCTTTCTTGTCTCCTAAGCTTAAATAAGGATTTATTTGATTAGTTGATATGCCCTTCATTGATCAATTACAAATATTCAGGAAGTTTTGGTGTATCACTTACAGTTTAGACTTTCTAGCAATTGGCTATTGCTAAACAGGGAACATGGCAGTATTATCAGCATCTTTGGTTAGAGATCCAACTCTGACCCCTTTCCTCAGAAATCCAATGCAAAAGTAAGAATGGAAAAGGAAGAACTTAGTTAGTCAGTCAGCATGCATCCATCATAAAGAGGGGGAATATTTGAAATTCCTGATAAGGGATTCCAGTACCTAAAGACAGTGATAAAGTGTGAGGGGTGGGGAGTATACATATAGTTAATCAGTCTTATTCAAACCATGGTCACAAACAACAGAAAACATTCTTTTCTGATATGTCCTCAAATTTCTTTATTATATTCTGCCTCAGATGAGTTAACAATGATCTCAGTTCCAGTGTTACCTGGTAACCCAATATGAAGATACCATTGTTACATTTTGTGAGGTAGCAACCCAATTTCTTAAAAAAGTGTTTGCTCCTGCTTTGGAAAATAGCATATTCCCATCATGGAATTAACATTTCCACTTAGAGAAAAGATATCTGGAAGAGGTTATTTATCTTCATAGCATCCCTGTTCCTGGAATACAAGGTGACTACAAATTAAGAGTAAAAACTGGAGACAGTTGGCTTCTTTTTCTGGTGATATTAAACAACAAATTATAACAATGGCAGTTTAAATGTGTTGAAATTCTTTGAAAATCTTAATGGCGTTTATACTGTTAGGATCATTCTTTAAGTAGACCAGGGAAACATAGGCGGGGTAAATTTGGAACTCATCACCCTGATATCACCTGCCTTTATAACAGTGTCTTGTTAAATTACTATAATGACTGAATGCATAATTGAATAAGAACTATATTCAATGTTTTAGGGAAAAATGTGATACATGAAAAAAAAATCTCAAGAATTTTCAAAGTTTTTATTGTAGGAAATTTTCATGCATTTATGAATTTCATCCCTTATATTTATGAATTCCATCCCTTATTCTCTGGTCTTAAATACTTTCCCTATTTTCCACCACAGTTTTACCTCTCCCAATTTCATGCATTCTGTTTTTCTTCTTACACACGATTAGTGAAACAGCTTTTCAGCTAAGGATAGAAATTCACAGGCACTTCCTCACTCATGCTTAGATGTTGCCTACTGTTATGCATAGCATGTACATGCATTTGGAAACACTACATTACACGTGTGGACAAGGACACTTTCATATCTGAAAAAATCATGTATCATTAAGGATGTGCACTACATCTTGCATGTGTAATCTTTCCACACACTCTTTTTAGATTATCTCTGAGCAGAGAGGATAGGGAACAAACACTCTCTTCTATGTGCATCCTGCCTATTGGGTGTCTACTGGGAACAAAAATCTTACCTAATAATAGTTGAGAGATGAAACAATGTAAGCCTCTGTTTCTTTGGGACTGAATGACTGCAGAACCTGGTAAAACAGAAACAGAAAATTCTGTCTACAAAAGATAGAACTATGTTCTCACTCATATCCTATGACTTAACATGCCATAAACTTTTTGTGCAGTTAGTAACAAATAGAAAACTTGAGATCTACCTTATAGAATATGCTTTAAATATAATCATAAAGTTGTCAGCTAGTCACTTAAAATTCATGTCAATATTGCCATAAGTGGGTGTTTCTTCCATTGGTGATATTTGCTGTAGATTTTGTCCAGAAAATGACAGTATCATTTGAGTGAAGAGAAAGCTTCCAGGATGGGGAAATGGTCTATTTGTTTAACAGAGGGCTGACATCAAGAATATATAAGAACTCAAAACCAGTAAATGCCAAGGAAACAAACAACCCAGAAAGAATGGCTAAGATAATACCGTAACAAAATTATGACAAATACTGGCATGGATATAGGAAAAGGGGTCACCTGTTGAATGTGGTTTGGAGCTCAAATCAATACAGCTGTATAATACTTTGGAGAACAGTTTGGAGGTTCTTCAAAAAGCTGCAAATACATCTACTATATAATCCAGCTAAACTCTTCCTGCAAAATATCCAAAGATACTTGCTCAACTGTTCATCACCATTCTATTCATGATAGCCAGGAAATGAAAATAGCCTAAATATATACCAATTGATGAATAGATAATGAAATAGTACATGTAGACAATGAACTATTATACTTCTGTAAAGGCATGAAGTTATTAGTTGAGTGGGTAGAGCTAGAAATAATAATTCTCTGTGAGGTAATAAAAATTCAGAAAAAAACACGTAGGGAATGAGAATGTATGTTCTTTCCCATATGTAGATGCTAGCTTTCACTCTTTGAACACATAAGTCTAAACTGGAAAATCCATTGAAGTCAACAGGTATTGGTGTGATTTCAAGATAAGGAGAGTAGTAGGGATATGATTGAAAGATAGGTAGGAATGAAACAGAAAAATTGGGTAGAATTGACTTGGAAGGGTAGGACAGACAAGTAAGACAGAGAGAGTGACTTAACACTAGCAGCCTTTGAAAGGCATATGGAAATTAAATAGCATAAAAGCTTCATAAAATATGTAAAAGGAAGTTAAGTGAAATTATCCAGGAACAGAGGGACAGTTTGTTTTCCACCAGAAAATACAGGCTTTCAAACAACAAATCCGAAGAGAGGTGTGGTTCACCCTATTTCTAATTCTGATAAGTTAAAATGGGCATCCATAGAACCAAAAAATTCATAAGTTATCTACGAGGTAACAGAGATACAACTGAACCATTGTGTATATCTAAGATTTCCTTTTAAAGAATAATCATCAGTCGGGTATTGTCCTGTAATAGTGACATTATATTTAAGAGACTTTGATGAGTAGAAGTAAAATTATTATATCATTCCACTCATATTATTGAAGCAACACTCTTTTAGATCGTGTTAAATATTTCTGTAGTTTTAAGTTTCACAAACATTTTATACATATTTATCAAAACTTCTGCAATAGTACTAATATTAAAATATAAATGGGATGTACTGAATTCATTTTGCTTGTTAAATATGTTTAATTAGTACATTTTTGTAAAATCCAGGAATCCTAATTATTTGTATCAGACATTTAGTAATATACTCCACAAATACTATTCATGACTAAAAATATTAGTAATGCCAAATACAGAAGTATTATTTAAAATGTCAGCTACAAAAATTTTTAGTATTATTTAAATAACAATAAGCTATAATTAAGTAATTAAAGAACATTGACTTGTTTACATAAAAACATCCTCCTAGGAGAAATAACCTTTGATATTAAGGTATTGGTATAATATGTACAAATGTACACTTTTTCAAAAAATACAAAATTATATTAAGTAAAAAAAAATTCAAAGAATTTCAGTTTTCTCCCAAAAGTGCACAGCAATTAAAGAGGATGCCTTTTTGAAAACAGTTTGAATATTAGAAAGCCTTTGGAATAAGATTTATAAAAGTATTCTCAACATCAAGCAGACCAGAATCAATAAAGCATTAGGCAATCTGGCTCTATTGTATGCTGTTTCTGACAAACAAAAGCAATTTGTAGACCGAGACAAAATGTGGTGCATTGGCTTACTAAACAAATTGCAGAGGAAATAACCAAGGCTCGCATTTGAAGATGTTGGTGCTTTGTCTGAAGTTAAATGCACTGAAGCTTATTGCATTTGTGTGTTATTAAGTAGCTTCAAATGGGACTGTGAGGCACTTTGTTCTCACTTTATGGGGTTCCCTAGAGACTTTCTATTGTTGCAAAACAGTCTGTCTACATAACATTGGTAAATTTCCATCTAATACAATGAAAGAAATAAAAGAGATTTTGGAGTGTGTTTAAAAAGAAAGAAAGAAAGTGATTATATCGTACTTGATTTCTGTAATAAGACAATAAAAATGACCCAATACATAATTATCACTGTTTATTTTGCTGTTGGTTATTGGAGGAATAAAACTGGATGCCTGGAATTAAAGTAAAAATGTCTGCACATTTCCAAACCATTTTGAGAGTCTACATCTTGTCCTGATATTCCCATAGTAATTTGGAATACCACTTGTAATTTCAAGTCACTTAATTTGAAAAGTATAGATTGAGTCTTTATAATTGTTATCGAAGACTTTTGTTTTCATCACTTAACAAGGGCAGGAGCACAGTGGAGATGGTGATGGAAATTTCTGTGCAAAATTAAATAATCCAAATGCCTCAAACCAGTTTGGGAAAAAATACTAAACCCCAAGTATTCATTTTTAATAAAGATCAAATATTGTTTATTTTCTTTACTTTGAGATAACCCTTCTTTGAGTTGTGAATGTTTCCTCTCATCGGTTGACAAAAACACTCCTTTGAGTGGTAGCAAAGCAGAATAAGGCCAGGTGGGAAACTTTAACACCTCAAACCAGTGGGAATGAAAACTAAACCCCAATTATTCGTTTTAAATAAAAACCAGATATTGTTTAATTTCTTGAAGAGCATTTCCCTATGTAGATCAGAATAATCTCAAATTTATAGATATCTTGCCTCTACCTTCCTACACTCTGCAATTACAGGTATAAACATTCCCATGCAGAAATGCTTTAAGCAATTGAGATTTGAACCAGTGACTTTGTACATTTGTCATTCTGTTATATACCATTTCTCAGATACTCTTGGGTGTATTTTTTTTTAAAGATCTGCAAATGGTTTCTAATACTAGTAAGTACAACCTAGAAAAACATCCTGATGCCCTTTTCTAGAGACAGTGTGCAGGGGTATCTGACTCTTGTATGAGTATTCCTACTTTACTCAGGCGTTTTCTACATGATCACACATAGAAGAATTCTTATTTATTCATTTTTCTATTTCTAGTATAAGTGAAGAAATTTCCTTTTTTCCACATAAAAACCAATGAATAAGTGAATGCTATTACTAAGGTTTCACTAATCAATAACTTCCAGTAATCCTAATAATAACATATAAAGTAATATCCATGTAAAAGTGTATTGTGCATTGAACTTGTTCATGCATTTATATGCACCCGATTAAAGTATACTAAGTAAGCAAAAAAAGTCACTTATAACTAGCCTAATTATTGTTCCTTTCAAAAATGGAAGATACTGACTTTAGTCAAGTTCCCCTCACAGAGTTCCTCAGTTATTAAAGACAAGAGACTTGGATGCCATCTTCTTTGTTCACAGGAGTAATTAGTGGGAAAACAACCACTTGTCCCCTGTCTCCTGGGGTATAATCCTTTGCAATATTATTATTTTTGGAGTGTTCTACTAACCTATTTGGACCATTTTTCTCTGTAGGAACAAATACAAAAAGGAAGAATGAATTGAAGTGGGAAATTTAAGTGAAAAACCCAGGGACCAACTGTTTCAGAATTGCTCCTGTGGATGTTCCCTTGAAGTTAATGATATGTTATTTAGTTCTTTTATGAATTATTGGAATTCCAGCATACAATACTCAAGGGCTTAGTCTGAAAATCATAATGTAGCCATAATTATAATAAGAAAAACCAGTGATAAGGAAGGGGGCTTAGTATAACTAGTTCAGAAAGCAATACAGAACAAAATTAATACTGCTTCATTTTTATTTTTAAACTTCTGGTTATTATGGAGCAAAATGTAGAAACACTTTCAGAAGCAGACTAGAGAAGAAATCCAAACAGTATGTTTCCCAATAAAAATGGCTGAAAACTTCTTGAAGAAAAAGAGCTTAGAAATTGCCTTATTCCCATAAAATTCAATGTAATAGTTATCTTTTCAAGGAAATACTTAGGAAAGGGATAATATTTAACACAGAGGTGGATATTTTTATATGGTTTAAAATGAAGCATTCAGCACATGCTGTAATATTTGATCTTCACAATAACTCAGTAAGTTTCTATTATTGAATTCATTTTATATGGTTTGGGGAATCTGAAATATATAGAAGTTAAGTCAACTGCCAAGTTCTTGAAAGAAGGGTTGTAATGTTCACTGTGACTCCAGGGGCCTCTCATATAAGCATTTATGATTTAGTCATTCTGATCCATTCTGGTACCTTTTGGTTAGTGGGGTTGCTATCATTATAGAAACTGTGATGCAGGACAGAAATAACTTAGTAAAAGACCACAAGAAATGGTGAATTATCTCTAACTGTACAGCAATACAAGCATAATAATGTGCTACTTAGAATTTCTTTATGAAGTAAGTTAACATTCTATATTCATTCAATCATAAACGTTGCTTTACTTTCTCCCGTGGGTCAATGTGCTACTTAGAATTTCTTTATGAAGTAAGTTAACATTCTACGGGACCTACGGGAGAAAGTAAAGCAACGTTTATGATTGAATGAATATAGAAATATTTTATTTAACTTTTCATAATGTAGACACATGCCTCATAGGTTTAGAGCACTGGATGTTTTCCCAGAGAACCCTGGTTTAATTTCCAGCATTTACATGGAAACTTAAAACTCTCAATGTCTCCAGTTCCAGATCTGACACATTCACACAAAAGTGCTTGAAAACAAAACACCACTGCATAAAAAAATTAAAGAGAATTATTAAGAAAAGTTACAGACTGGTCATTATTAACATATTTATTTATAAAAATTACATATTTATTTTACTTATTTATGAAAAATGTATTTAACACAACAATGTAATATTCAATTTTATTAAACACCAATGCATATAAAAATTAAAGGGAATCATTAAGATAAGTTACAGACTGAACATTTATATATATCACTTATTTATGAAAAATATATTTAATACAATAATGCAATATTCAACTATATACTCAGGTTCAGCACTAAGAAGCCACATAAACTAATTTCCATTCATAGGTAAATAGTGAGAAGAAATAAAAGATTGAGCCTTTACCAAGACAAGTATGCAGTTTTGTGGGAGAGGCAGAATAATAAAAATTATATGTAATTTGTATATGATTTTGTAAAACAAAGTAGAAATGTATTTATTTTATGTGGTTTTTGTTGTTGTTATTGTTGCTGTTATTGTTATTTATTCATTGTGGTACAGCATCTCACTCCATATGCCAGAAGGACTTCTACATAACTATGTATAATATAATATAAGAGGTGGCTACATTCTCACTGTTCCAGCCTGCCAATGCCCAGGTCTGCGGGTAGGAGTCACCTCCCCTGGCAAGGGTGACTTTGCAAAGTTAGGAAGCAAACAGTATGAGGGAAACTAATAGGAAGACTTACACATGAAACAGATGAAGCACTATTGACATAAATATATATTTATGTGTGTGTGTGTGTGTGTGTGTGTGTCTCAAAGCATTTGTAAACACACAAGTAGACAGCGTGCAAGGAGTGAAAACCTTGGGACAATCAATTCTACACAGAATGTCTTCAACCAGTCTCTCCCATCAGTGTTGAGGGGATTTGTCAGAAGAAGAGTGAGAAAGAGTGTAACAGTCATAGGGTATAAAGAACAATAAAGAGACAAGGCCCTCTAGAGCATCATGATCAAGGCTCATAGGAACTCAGAGAGAATGAAGCAGCATCCATAGATTCAGCCGTGGTTGGACCAGGTGAGGTTCTCAGAACTAAGAGAAGAGGACACATCTTCCCATTCCTAACTTATAAACTCCCTCCATCTGATAAACATTCATAAATGAAAAATTAGTTTTATTCAGCAGAGTTGCACTGAACATACAAACTACATTAAAGGCTTGGCCTATTACTGGTCATACATAGCCAACACAAAATAAACTCAATGACATTCTTGAAATTGTTTTGTGTCTTAATGTCTTTTCAGGGCAACTTCTTTTTCAGAAAAAGAAAACTTGCATATCCTTTACATATATTTTTATGGTTTTTAGATTTATATTTGTATGCTATCTGTGTGTGTGTGCTATCATGTGTTTCATTGCATCTGTATGAGTTCCGTGAATCTTTTCTTCTGTTTGCTTGTTTGTTATGTACTATTCTTGTTTGTTTGGGATTATTATTATTATTGTTATCATCATCATCATCATCATCATTATTATTATTACACTGCTGTTTGTATTATAATGAGAAAGAGAAAGAAATGCTGAGGGTTTGTGTTTGTGTTTCAGAGAGGAAGATCTGGCAAAAAAATTGGGGGAGGCAAATACGAAGAATGTATTGTACGAAACTAAAAATCTATTTTCAGCTAAAAGTAAAGGAAAAAAGGGGGTTATCTGGTGAGATAGCTCAGCATTTAAGATACCACTATTCTCCAAGAGGATCAAAGGTCAGTTCCCTGCACCCACATATTGGGGCACACAACCCCTTGATGCACTTTCCTAACCATTTATAAATACACATTTTTTAAATTCATACCCAGATACAAATATACACACACAAACACACACAGTTTTTAAAAGGAAGTTATGAAAATGCATTTCAACATTATTTCTTTTCACTGGGAATTAAATTTTATTTATGTTTATACCTGAAAACACATTTAATATGAAACTTTCATCATTAGTTTAAATACTAAATTCTCCTCCACAATGAAGCAAGCTGTGTGATCACCCAAGCAGTATCTTATCCTTGTAATAAGTATTTGCTGTTTTCTTTTGTCCTCTGTTTAAAGATATGGTGTAAACTCTATTTACTCTTACCCAATGTAGGCCAATTACTTATTTATTTATGTACGGAGTCATTTCTATGAACTTAATACTTATTGAATATGTGACATGGAGCTGAGGAATTTTTATTGAAAAATGTTTTTCCCTGGATGGTATTCTGATTTTCCATGACCTATCTCCTCCAAAATTACTCACTCTTTCCCACTCACCCTTTCCAAATACATAGTTTTTTTTACTCTCCCTCATTAAAGTATATTCAGTCATTATACATTATAATAATATTAAAGTAAAAAAGAAAACAGAATAGGATATAAGAAACACACAAGAAAAATAAAAGCAAAGCAAAAACTCAAGAAGCACATATACATACAGTGACATGCAGTTTTGCACACACACAAATAGCTTAAAAACAAAAAAAAAGAAACCATAATAAGGACACGTAAGTTTAAGAGGAAAACATCCCAACAACACATTTTGAATCAAAAACCTTTCAAAAAATGTAAGTTAATTATCTATTGAACATCTATTACTGGAAATTAGATTTCATTGGTTTGTATGTGTAACAAGAATCTATTTGAGAAAAGTAATTTTTCACTTATGAATAAATATTTCTCAATTGGGTATATGTTCAGGCTTAGGGATGGAGACACATGACTACTTCTCTTAGCACTGGGACCCCAACTAGCTCTGAACCATGCAGACCCTGTACATTCTGGCAAATCTTCATGAGTTCTCTTGTGGGTCAGTCCTGCTACGTTTGGACAGCTTTCTTTCTTTGCTATCCTTGATTCTCTCTGGCACTTACACTCTTTCCTCTCCCTTTACTAGCATAATTTTGTGTCATCATCTCCAAAGTTTTCCTTATATCAAACAACCTGTGCATATCAATTACTTGTATTGTGCACTACTACATAAATTACTCCAATGTGACTTAGTAAATTTCATTGTGCACTTTATGCATGTTTATTTTTGTTTCATACTGGTTTTGACCCCATACATTTTTTTTCATAGGCTAATGTCAAGGGTCAGCCTCAACAAAAATTCTTCTTGCCAGGGTAGAGAAGTGGAGATTTAGACGTATAGTAAGGACTATGAAAATGTGAATGAAAATAATAAATTAGAGAAAAATAGAATAGTATAGGGAGGAAATTCCAGTGAGTACTAAAATTTGCCCACATTTAATTTCCAATTGTATAAAACACCTTTGACTCCAAAAGGTAGGTAGGAGTAAGACAAAAGACTCTTAACAAGAAACAAGGAGTGAACATCCCAATTGAAGGTTGAGGGCTATATTCAGAGTTAACATTCTGTTACTAGAACAAAACAAGGCAAGCTTACACCCTAGACTGAAGCATTCCACTTTGTTTGTTGGCAAACCACTCCCTGGGTAAAATCCATTGCTATCTACTTATGGAAACGGGAACTTAGTTTGATCCTTAGACTTTTGTTTGAGGTAAGAACAGGTCTACTTCTCTATTCCTGGAGCACAACAACAACTATTAGCCACACCTGTTGCCAATAACCTTGAGAGAGTAGAACTCTCTGCTCCACACCTAGATGGGACTTTTGTTTGAGGTTGAAGCACCTTGGAGAAACTAGAGGTAAGTTCCAACTCTCTGACCTTTGTTCAACAAGGAAATAGGCTAATATTTTTTGGCCTCCACCGGCTAATAGTTTATTAACTTAATTGATAAGCGGACTAAATACATGGCTCTTTGTAGCATGTATATGCATATGTTATTTGTGTATAAATAGAATGCAAAGAGCTTACCTAGAAGAACACTGACTCAAAGATTCTTTTTTTATCAGTCTTGTCTGTAAATATAAATATTGGGAAAATATTGAATCTAAGAAAGTACGGTGAAATTTCACCGTGAGACCCAGAGTCTTTGTATTATTTCTTAAAATGAAAAATTATACATTTGTTGATATTTTTAAATTATTTCACGGTAATTTGGGGTGTGTGTTTTGCCGGGATTGAGTTCAATACACTAGTATGTGCTTTATATTTCTAGACAACATAGTACCTATCTGTGTATCAAGCAAGGCATTTATTCCTTCGCTTTGTATTATGTCCCGAGGCCTTTGAATTGAATGTCTTAATATTCTATTAAATAGAATGCTAACATTCAGATGTGACATCATTTAATGTTTTACAACTAAATTCATAGTATTATATTTTGTTTTTGTTGCCTGTTCTTTATTTTTCTTCAACTTACTTGGCATTTCTCACCATTGAATGTCCTGTAGATAGATAATAAAGGAAAAAAGGAAGTAAGTGTGCTTCTCTTCCCCATTCAATGGCAATTTCAGTGAGAGAAACTGCATTATTTGTTCCTCATCCTTGAAACAACATTTGGCTCCATTTCCCAGAATCTTTCTGCACTCAAAACCAATCCTGTTTTACTTTCGCAGAATTGTCATTATAAGACACATATTTTTTCCATCCTGAGTGCTAGATATAGTTGCCCCTTAACTCAAGGTCTGAACCAAGGAGTATAATGTCTACATTGGCCTCATTCAAATATCTGTATTTTCTGTGAGTGCTTTCATTTTGTTTCTAGAAAGCACTTTTAACTCATTAAAATAACATCCATTATCAAATGTAGAGCAATACTCAGTGAAAGCAAGAGCCTTGGGTCGAGGCAAAGCCAGCTGTCTTTGTGTGTGGTGTTTGTGATAATATCTGAAAATCACAACTTTTTTGGGGGTTAAATTTCTGACTCTGTGTATAGAAATATGGTTTTGAAACAATAAAGCTAAGTCTAATCATTGATGGTTGAAATAATAATTATAAAAATAGATTGTTTCAGTATCAGACTTCTAACAACTTGCACTTTATCTTAATTCATATTACTATAGAGTGAATTTCCCCGTATTTCAAACACAAAAAGTAATTTTAACATTAGCAAAATTATAATTTATCCTACATTTTTTATTCACCAAAACTCTTAATGAAACTATTGGACTTTGAAGGACTGACGCTGCAATATTATAGGGACACAGACAAAATTAGGTGAAACTGAGACACTGGATACTCAAATATAAATGACTTTTGTAACAAGAGAATTTCTGTATGTCTTCAATCTTTTATCAGTATGTTTATTGTACTCATCAAAAGTAAAGATAAAAATTAATTTAAGTGTGTGACTTGAGTTTGTGTAAGCATGTGTTACACTGTGCTAAAAGGCATGTTTCAGTTTATGTACAATATAAATATGCAACTTTGGGGTTAAATTTTTTTGTTAAAGTATTAGTAGCTTACATTTAAAAAGAAATCACCAGCATGAAAGTGCACCGAAGTCTTTCTTCACTGTGTATTTTTCTGAATCCCATTGTAGCCTTTTGATGAAAAAAATTAATTTAAGAAATGATCTGTTAAGGCAATCAGGTCCCTTTGATGATGGTTTAAATGAGATTGGAAGTTTACCTTTGGAGGAGATTTATTCAAATAAGTAAGCTTGCCTGTGTTTCACTGGTGATTGTTCAATATACTGTACTGCACACTCTACAAGTATGAAAAGTAAGAAAACTAGTAGATCAGCCAGAAGACGTCAGAAGAATCTATAAGAGATGTTGGCACCATGATATTAGACGTCTTTAAAGCAGGACTGTAAATGGAACAAGTGTGTATTCTTTAAAATTATTCAGTAGTACGTAGTAATAACAACAGAAATCTAATGAAAACAGTTAACTGAGGAGATGATTGTTAACCTTTCATCCCATCTGTTTATCTAGTCTCCCACACACACTCCATCCTAGCACAAGGACCCTTGCTCAACTATGTTCATAACAGCTTTATCCATAATAGAAACTGGAAACAACCTATATGTACCTCATTTAAAAAATGGATATCTAGTATTATGACTTGAAAAAAAGTTTATTCCTATAAAGATCCAGCTATTCTCCCTTTGTATCATCTTGTCAATGAGATGTTTACATATTAGAGAGATAATTATATTACATGTCTCAGAATAGATTGGTTTAGATTATAATTAATTTATTTTCTAGATAAGAAGCGTAGATATACATTAAATGACATGGAGATTTGCTTGTAGTGTTTTGGTAGTATTTGTGTCTATTCATCCAGTATGTATTTCTTGATAAAGAAGGCAAGAAGAGTGCATAAAGTCTCTTGGAATTGAACCTTATTTAATCATTGAATCTTCTCTCCAGGCCCCTGTTGTCACATATATCATGAGCTAAAATATAACTAACTTTATGCTTCATGATTTAGTTTGTTTAAATAATACAGCAGATTGTGTTTTCATTGCTTTCATTTTATTCTTTATTCAATCTGTCACAAGTAAAATTCTACAATAGATCTCTTTGTGTCAGTTCCCTTGGTATATGAGAAGCCATGTAGCCTCGCTGGAAACAGGCCCTGAAATTTTACCTGGTAAGACACAGCCTTGTGGTGATACACGAATTAATGGAGTTGGGTTAATTTAAGATATGTTAGTCAGGGCTGAGCAGCTGGGAAACAAACAAACAGCCTCCTTACTACGAGGAGGACAAAATAAAAGGTGGAGTTTACCAGTGGATATAAACTGAAAACAACCCCGAGTACCTGGTTTACTTTAGTGTGTTCAGAATTTATAGATTCAAAAAAATACTATCATTTCTCGTTCTACATACAAATACTAGTTCCTACTCCCTTTCCTCCTTTCATTCCCTTCACATTTCTCCCCACACCAACCCCCATCCACTCCTCAGAAAGGGCAAGACTTCCCATGGGGAGTAAGAAAAAAATCCAGCACATTACATTGAGATAGGACCACAGCTTCCCCACTATGTCTAGGCTGAGCAAAGTATCCCTCCAAAGAGAATGGGTTCCAAAAAGCCAATACAAGAAGTAGGAATGAATCACGGTCTCACTGCCAGTGGCCCCTCAGTCTGCCCCAGTGATACAAATGTCACTCACATTTAGAGGAACTAGTTTGGCCCTTTGTTGGTTCATTTGCTGTCAGGCCAGAGTTGGTTGGATCCCTTTAGCTCAGGTAAGCTATTTCAGTGGGTATCCTCATCATGCTCTTGATTCTTTGCAGGTATTCTCACCTCTCCCACTCTTCCACTGGACTTTGGGAGCTCAGTCCCGTCTGTGCTCTGAAGCTTTGCGCCTGCTTCCATTGGTTGCTGGTTTTGCTCTATGGTTCGCTCAATCAAGATATGCTTCCTTGCTCTCTGTCTCTGTCCTTTTCCCATCTCAACTATCAACTCTCTCATTCCCTCCAGTTCTACTCCCCACTACTGTTCTTTCCTCCTCCCCTTCCTCCCTCCCTTCTCCTCCCACTCCCATGTTTCCAGTTTTCTCAGGATATCCTGTTTATTTCCCTTCACAGGGGGAACTATATATGTTTCTCTTAGGGTTTTTATTGTTACTTAACTTCTCTGCAGACATGGATAAGTTTTAAACAAAAATCCCTGAAGTAAATGGTTTTTGAAGTCTGCATGTTGTTTGTAATAATTACCATTATGGTTTGTCTAATGACTGCAACTGCTTCAACCACAGTCTCTCTGGCTGAAAAAGCAGAATGGCAGCATGTGGTGTCAAGGAACTACATCTTTGAAACTTGCATATTGGGCAAGAAAGGTCAAATTGGTAAAGGCAACCAAAACTAGAAAATAATACCATATCTCTGTGATACTATGAACAAGATATACTTAAAACTTCAGGACTGGGGATTTCTATAGTATGTCTGCATTTATTCAAATTGTGGAGACACAGAAGGAACTTACAAAATATGTATGATATTTTATTTGTATTTATTTATGTTTACTTAAGGAAAACTGCACAAACATTACTGAAGTAAAACCATCATTAATTGTTAAAGTCTTCCTGAAGCAATCTCTATTTGTTTGGAAAGAACCATTAAATATACATTTTTTTATACTATTTGTAGTAGAAAGCTGCTTGTTCATATCCGGGCTGCCCAGACTCCAGAAATAATGACACAGAAACTGTCTTAATTAGATCAGTGCTTCACCCATTAGCTCTAGGTTCTTATTGGCTACCTTTTATGTCTTAATTTGACCCATTTCCATTATTTTACATTTTACCATGAAGTTTGTGGCCTACCAGTAATCTTCCAGTGTGTCTGTCTCCAGCAGCAGCTTCATGGCTTCTCTTCTGACTCCACATTCCTTCTCTCAACTTTCAGTTTAGTTTTCTCCACTGTCGTTTTCCTCTCACTTGCAATCCTGTTCCGTGTTTTAGTATACTATGCGGAAATGTACTACACCTCTTTATAAGCCGTTTTCTATTGGAAAGTGGTAAAAATACATTTTTAAAAATTAAGTACTTTTTAAGTTAGTGAGAGTGTTAGTACTTTTAAACTGCCTTTGAAATATAAATAATAGCATAATTCCCAAAGCAAGACTACTGCCAATTATCCCTAAATAAAGTTTTTCTAGAAACACAGTTTTATAAACTTGCATTGTGCCGCCATTGGACATGTCCTGTTAGTGAAGCCCGGTGATGATATTTTAATAATTCCAGTTATGTTTGATACTGTTTCAATTGTGTATCAAATGGGAAGCCTGTGCTTCAGAATGAACGCAGCTTGTCCCCTGAAGTCATTTGAATTAATGATGCACTGTGAGCTGTTTACAAAGGTGTCTGTTTTCATAATTTTAATTTTCCGAAGAGGGAAGCAGAACAATGAAGGCAACATGACAACTTGCAGTCATGTTCTACAGCTGCATTCCTACCACACTGATGGGCCTGGGGAGTCGTTCTTTTTTTTCTGACCATCTGCAACACATTCTTAGGGTCATAAGCAGGTGTTGTGCATCTGTAATAATTTCTTTCTTGCCATGAATGCAAGCTCAATAAGCACTGAGAGTAGAAAAACAATGTAACAGGCCTTTAAAAGTAGCTGATTTTACAACAGTAAATTTCTACAAGCTTGGAAAATACTCTCCAAGCCATACTGAGTGCCTTTTCTCTTCAAGGTATTTCAAATGCCTTTACTCCTCAAAATTTATATCTTCTTTTCTTTTGTCAGATGTTACCATAAGTTGCTGTGGAGAATGATAATACAGGAGCACCCTGATAAAGGATAGAAAAGGTCACTCTGTCTGGAATTTTCTATTATTTATCACAAGGCAACAGTCTAAGGATCAAGAGCACTGTCAGTAATGTGTGTTTCCTAAATGCTCTGAAATCTTTGTCTGAAGTGGTGGAATATTGTATCCAGTCTTACCCTAAAATGGTCATAATTTCTTTGTTGGATTTAAGTCAAGTTATTTAAAATATGTTGTATTACTCATGTTATATGGTATTATGTTGAAAGTAGTATACATAACAATCTAGCATTTTTTTCAGTTTACAAAAGGAAAAATAACCACTTATATAAAAATAAATAATTTATTTGAGTAAAATCAATATTAAGTTTACCATAAAACTCAAATCTGACTTTAGAGAATAACTTACTTTATTTTTCTGCCCATATTTCCATTGCAAAATGGCTCTGGGAATTTCTAAATTTATTTTAGTTTTTAAGGATTTTAAACCAGATTTATTCACTTTATTTTAGATGTCAGTAATTTTCCTGAATACATGCATTTGCACCATGTATATGGTTTGTCAGGACAGAGGTAGAGGAGGGTATCAAATCTCCTGAATCTGATTGCAAATAGTATTAAGCCACTCTGTGGTTACTGGAATTGAACCTGGATCTTCAGCAAGGTCAAAATGCTAATAAAGTCTGAGCCATCTTCTCAGCCTCAGTAAATTCCAATTTTCAATAAAAGTTGAATAATATAAATAAAAAAACTCATTATGTTATAATCTTATGTCCATTTATATTGTCAAAAGATAATTATTTGTTTCACTAAAAGTTATTCATGAGTTAATGAGAAAATGTTATAAAAAGACATCAAGAGAATATATCTTATATATAACTCTAAATAGATTTAATTGTTTTCAAGCACATACATTAATGAATCCTTTCATGAGCCTATATTTGAAATATTTACCTTTTGTATTGATTGATGTTATATGAATAATGAAATTTTTGACTAGCAATGATGTAGATAGAACTCGTGAAATTACTTTGATATATGAAATAGACAGTAAATACCCTATCATGAAAAAGGGGATTCACCATCTGACCGCCTGTAAATGAAGATTGTAGTACTATTGTTTTCTTATCCTCCAGACCAAACACATTAGAGATTTTATTTCAGTGTTTGGAACGATTTCTACTGAGATCATCGTCAAGCACAGAGATGCTTTCCATTGTTGTGCCCAGACTTCTATTAAAGCCATCTAAGCACTCTGTATTCTCTAATTATCTTGTAACGCAAAGCATCTAAGTTCACAGTTAAGGTTTCCAGTTCTCTAATTGGATTACCCATCTTGTCTTTTGCGTCATCTACTTCATGTGCTATCGGCCTTGGCATCTTAAATCCAGTTCATGTTCCCAGTCTACGCATTCTGCCTTCGCTGCTAGATAAAGTTATGATCATTATGCTTCCTCATTATTTCAGTATGGTCATAATTCAGTAGTTTTGTTGATAAGTGCAAATGGTGCACTACATAAAATTTTTGCTTTCAATGGGTTTGGAGTATGGGGGAGAGTTGACAGTTTGTAATTCTCATCTTTACAGATCCTTTACTCCTAGATTAGCGGTTGTCAGCATGTGGGTTGCAAACCCCTTTGGGGTCAACTAAGATCATCATAAATATCAGATGTTTACTTTAAGATTCATATCAGTAGCAAAATCAAGTTATGATAGAACAATGAAAATAACTAATGGTTGGGTTTCACCATAATTGGAGTAAATGTATTGAAGTGCCACAGCATTAGGAAGGTTGAGAATCCTAGCTCTAGATGATGCTCTTCACCAATCCATCTGCTTCCCGCAGAGTGAAGTGGTTTAAAATGGCCTACCTCACTATCCCATATCACTTTGGCTCTGATAAAGCTCCAGCATTTTAACATTAAAAAGCACATTTTGCTGATGCAACATATTGGTTAGGAAAATGTTATACGTAAAAAAATATTGCCTAATTATTTTGTAATTTAAAAACACAGGGTGATTTGTATGTGATACACACTACTAAAACCACAAAGAACACCAGAAGGTAAACTTCACTAATTTGTGTTCAAAAACGGTGTATGGAAAAGTTTATTTTTAGTTCTCAGAGTTAGGTATGCTGAACCTCCACCTATTGATCAGCAAAAGATTATGTCTTTACTTTATCAATGCTACTCAAGGAATTCCATGCTTTTGAGTTTCTGATCCAGGAATTTTCCATTATCTGTGCTCTCATGGTCTTTCTTTTTTATTATTATTATTTTTTTCCAGTTTATTTATTTTTTTATTAAAAATTGCCATCTCCTCCCCTCCTTCTCCCCCTTCCCTCCCCTCCACTCCACCCATACCCCCACTCCCTCCCTCTCCAGGCCAAAGAGCCATCAGGGTTCTCTACACTATGTCTCATGGTCTTTCTAATTTGACAAACTGTACTGTGTCTTAGAAATTTCCATCTCTACAAAAATAAGAAAAGCTCTTTTATTTTTTATTTCAGTTTGTTTAGCTTCTTCTTCCCTGAAAAATATTTTGGAATTTCAAACCAGCATAACTCCATAAGAAATTGCTTTTGATTATTTTTAACATCTATTTTTATATCTAGTTTTATATAATATACAAATGAATGTATTTAATAGCATACTCATTGTATTTTATATTGGGTTTCATTCTCAAGAGAACATAGCACACCATCCAGATTTGTTTAAAAATAGAATTTTCTTCTGAATATTTTATAATGCTGTCTCCTTGTTATTGAGCAGGAGCAGATTGAAGATGCCATATAACTTATACAATGCTTCATCTCTTGAAACTTTAGGATGTGTGGATTCAAGTTTTTATCCTTAAATTACATTTATTCTAACAAAATAGAAGAAATAATGCTTCTATATATGGACAATGGAAAATTTGAGATTATTTCAATGAAATTTCTTTTTTCAATTTTAAAAGATTTTTTAAACTTAAAAAAATGATGAAATATATTTGTGCTTCAAACGAAAACTTAAAAAGCAGTTCATCTTCTTTCTTCTTATAATATTCTAATTTATTTTTTCCTTTTAATTACATAATTAATCTATCTATCTACCTATATATTTATCTAACTATACATCTAACATATACACATTCAAAAACTAAATATCATTTTATCATTGTATGTTTATTTCATTTTCAATAGAAACACCATTCTAAATATATGCACCATTAACCAAAGGTTGAAAGTCATTTTTCCTCATATTATTATAACTAATTTGTTGTGAACAACTTAGTACTAATGGGTACAAATGTGTACAAGTTTCAAATTTTATGATTTAAAATTAGAAAGCTAATAGCATAATAAATTATGCCTGTAAACGTGTACAGCTTATATTTAGACGTTCTTACTCGTCTCCATTACCTGGGAATATTCATTCCAAGTTTTAAGTTTTATAGTAATAGCTTTAAGGGTGTTTTGCAGTGTCTGCATTCACTTCCGTTTTCTGGAGCATTAGAATCACTACACTTACTTTTTAGCTAGTGTTGTCAGAGGTTTTCTGTCCTACCAGGTCCAACAGCCATTTCGCCTCAAAGAAATCACACAGAGGTCTACAGTAGTTATGAACTGATTGGCCCATTAGCCCAAGCTTATTATTAACTCTTATAACTTATATTAGCCCATTATTCTTGTCTATGTTAGCCACAGGGCTTGGTACCTTTTTCGGCAAGAAGTCACATCTTTCTTGCTCTGTGACTGGGTCACGACAGCAGACTTAGGACTTCCTTCTTCCGAGAATTCTCCTGTTCTCATTGACCTGCCTCTACTTCCTGCCTGGTTGTACCAACTATACTTCCTGCCTGACTACTGGCCAATCAGCATTTCATTAAAATACAATTAACAGGGTACAAACCATTGTACCATAGCAGGCTAAGAATTTTTTTTAATTCAATCTAGTTCATGGCTCTGGAATTATCAATTACCAAATGAATCATCCTGACATAAGTTTTTATCATTTTGCGTGGTTTTCTTCTGTAGTAGGATTTACATTCTTAAAATCAAGTATATTCTTAAACCATGCATTTATCCAGTTTGAAAGTGAAGCCGTGGTCCAGTAGGGTTGAGTTTTTTCCCCCAATGAACTGGGGGGTAGATTAGTAGTTAAAGTGCAAGTAAATACACAAACAGTGTCAAAGGCTTAATCGCCATTATTCTGAAAAAAAGCTGTCTGCTAAAGTTGGACAATTGGTGGATGAATGCGTATGAAACTACAGTGAACGGCAGGTATTTTTTTCATTATAAATCTAGTAATTCTGATGAGGGAAGGAGGAATGATGATATATGATCACACATGAGATATATGATCACAAAGAAAGCAAGCAAAGTACATAATTAGTGATAGATGAAAGGGTAGAAGAAAGTGACATAAAGAGCAGAAAAAAAATACAAAGGAAAGCTTTGAGGCTGTTACTGTTAAAGGTGGAATGCAAAGACAAGGAAGCAAAGTTCAATCCAATACCATAATGTGGTCCAAGTGCTCAGGAGGCTTAGCATGGAGATACCCAGTTCCAAGCCACCTGGATTCTTGCAGAAAGGCAATGATGTATAATGGAAAAAGGAGAGCAGGGCAATGTAAACTCATCTGAAAAACTGAAATCCAATGTTAAATAAGTTTATAACTGCTGGGATAGGTCATGCATTCGCACATCTGGGAATAGAGAAATGATCTATTTCTGTGCAGTCTTCTATGGGCAGGGCACGGATGTTCAATCTGGTCACGTGTGACCTCTTGCTGCAAATAAGGTATGGTGCCTGTCCTAATTCCATGGGATCTTTCATGTGGCTCTTTAAAAATTCCAGTAGATTATTAGTTACAATGAGAATGTAAGTCCTTAATTTGCCTTTGATGTACCTCATGTGAGTGGGATACCATTGTCAAGATGACTCCTGTGCAGTTTATAAGAGGGAAGGTATATATGCATAAGTGCTGCCTTCATTTGGTTCCTCCTAGGTTCAAAGTCCATCCTCTGAATTCCCACACATGGCCTGACACACATAGCAATCCATCTCTAGGTGACCTGGAGTTTCTGGCTTGTATTTCCAAATATATGACTGTGCCTCTAGAATCATCTAGCTGCTTCCTTAGTTTGTTGGGTTTTGTTGGCATTGTATTTAGTGATTTTTATTTCTTAGCTCCTTTCAAATGAGTTGGAGGAAAAATACTTTTGTAGACAATAGTGTTTGCTCTGGAGCTGGTGAAGCTTCTGTGCATAGCTTTTACTGTCCAACCCTTTCCAACCTTTTTCTATATCCATTGTGTTAAATATCTGGTACTGAATGGACACCATGCATTCTCTAATCCTCATTCACTCATTTCTATTGAAGTAAGATTCATTGAACATCACCCTTTAGTGTGGCCTGTTTTCAGGTTTCACAACACTTTAACAAACTTTCTGTCTTTCTCAGAAGCTATCAAATGTCAATAATTTTTCACTTAATGGTGAGAATATGAGCCACTCCCTCCATCCTGGAATTGTGTCTGGCTTGAACTTTCCTAGGTGTCATATGTGTTTTCAAAATTACTGTGAGGTCATATGTTCATCTGCCTTATTTTCAGTTGGAATACACTATTTCCTTGTATAAACCTGTCACCACTGGCTATTGAAATCCTTCTACTTTCCTGATTCCAAAGCCTTAAAAGGAGGGTGTTATATATAAGTCGTATATAGGACTGAACACTCTGATGTGTCTGATTTCTTGAAATTGTGACCAGTTGTGGACCTCTGTGAACATTATCATCAGTGGTTATAAGACATGACTCTAATCAGTGTTGAAAGATTCACTAACTTCTGGATATAGCAATATACTATTAGGAGATTTTTAAAATTATTTTATTTTTGAGGCAATAAATAATTGTACAAGTTTCTCCTTCCCTTTTCCTTTTCTAAATTCTCCTATAAACCCTTCCCAGTTCTCTTTCAAAATAATGGCCTCTTTTATAGTACTTGTTAGCTGTATAAGTGTATATGCCTATACATATATATGTATATATATATATATATACACATATATATATTCCTAAACACATAAGTACAAACTGCTCAGCATGTATCATGTCATTTGTAAGTGTAGGTTTAGGGTTGAAGACTTGCTTGAATTGTACTTTTCTGTGGGTACTTTCAGAATCCCGTAATTTCCTGTAGTTCTTTGTGAGGATTTAAGATTTTGTGGGTTCCCCTATTCCTTTAGTGTGTCGATTGTCCTACTTCAGCACATGTGTAGACAGATTTGTCAGTGAGACTTTATGGGTGTAGCTTCTGACATTCATAGGAAAATCGGTCTTACATAAATTCCGTGATCACCTGGCTCTCACTCTCTTTCTGCACCCCCCTCAGAAATGATTCCTGAGCTTTAGATTTGGAAATTTTGAATATGATCCTGCATTTTTAATAAGTTGTGGTTTTTTTGTAGTGTTCTCTTTCTTTTGAAAGGAGTATTATCCTTGTGATCCTTGTGAACGGTAAATAGTAGACTTATCCTGCTTGTTTAGCAATACTCTCTTTATTTAGCAATAGATTTGCCCATAGGGCCTACTACCTATCTAGTCACACATTTTTGGCCTCATTATACTTTCCACGTATGGTATTTATTTAATTAAGCAGGCTTTAAGTCTAATCCAAAAGTGTTTAATTACCCTCTTAACATTTTTACTTCTACTTTAGATATGCATACATATATGTATTTTTAGAAAACAATTTGTTTTTAACGAATAGATGAAAGTATAAGAATGAAATACGTGGGAATGCTATATAATACTTTGGCATAACTACTTGTATAAAATTTAAATCAGATTAAAGACACCTATTAAGGTATCTATGATTAATTTATCATGTAATTATTCAAAATATTTCCCTCTACTTTCATGAAATACACACTTCATAATTATTATGTGTTGTATTTGACGTGACATATCTCAACTCTGTATTTATATCTTGAAATTTTATTTTTCTTTCCAGGGAAAATTCAGTGTCTGTCAGAAAATAATAAACTTAATTCCAAGTCTCTTGACCGATGAAGTAAGTGATGTTGGGATTTGCTCTAGCGGTAGTGTGGCTGGTGAAAGATTGTTCATTGGCACTATTTTCTCACATAAATTTGATCATATTCTCCCTTGGCTGTTCTTTCTCTCTGTTTGACGTTTATAGAAAATGGAAAAAAAGTAGTAATAATTTTTACCTTGTAGCAAGAAAATAATTCTTTGTTTATAGAAGAAACAACACATTTTCAGTATTGTCAACATAAAGACATATTGAGAAAGCAATTCAAGTGGCCCAGTGATTCATGCTACACATCTCAAATATTTCTTTTTCTTTTTTCTTCTTTTTTACAATGTGATACTGTAAAGAATGAGTGAGATATAGCTGAACGAGATGAAATGTTTCCAAGGTGGCTAGCATTTCACATTCTGCAAGTAGTACAAGTCACTGTAAGGTGTTAAGAGTCACTAACTGAAGTGTGAGATGACGTTGTACTTTGCATTTAGGTCCAGGGATTCACATAAGCATGACCAATGAGGACATGTGCTTATATCACAGTTAAGAACATACAGACTACAACATGTATCTTTCTCTCTTCTCTTATTTCTTTATCATATCCCCAGTACTTTTATTTTTCTGCTTTTTCATAATATACAATAATTTAACAACAAAATCATAACAGATATATGCAGCTTCCTTTTTAGCACGTTAGAATGTCCTTTGCTATTTGAAATAGTTTAATATAGTAGATCAGTATATTTGAATTTTCCTCGGGATTTAATTACTCTTCATTTTACTAGTGTCTATAACTAATTATGAGAGAAAATTATTGCCAGTTTTGTAAGTGAGAAAACTGACATTCAAAAGGAAAACATAATTAGAAGCTGGATTCAGCAATTAACCTTGACATTTTTTTTGCCCAGAAGAAATAAATAAATTAGTGCCTTACAGAAATTCTCACACTATTTTGAAATTGTGAAAATAGTAACTCCTTGACATTTTTCCAACAAAAATATACTTATTAGACTTACAAGAAAACATATGCAAAAATCTTAGTCACTTACTGTTTACTGAAACCTCGTTAACTGATTACAGCTCTTAATGTTGACTTTTTTTCCTCAATTTTGTGTTTAGTGTAGAAACTTCTTGATATTGAAGTAAAAAATTTGAAAGAGATAAGAAATTGAGCTTATGGTATTAATATTACCAAGAACATTGCATAGCTGAATCTTTGCTAATACTATGAACAATTTGTATAAGATTAATAGTCTAAATCAAATGCTCAATTAGAGTATGCATTGTTTTATAATCTAGTATATTCTTAGTATTTTATCTACTATATTGTAGGAACTAAAAATATTTGGTGAGTGGATGAATACTGTTTTTAGATAAACTTATTGTTAAATATGAGTTAGTTTTGTGGAAAGCCAAAGAAACCTTGCATGAATATATAAAGAGTCTATTAGATCCTCATAGAATGTATGAGCACTGTCTTGATAAGGACCAAGTTCTCAGACCCATGAAAAATTGGCAAATCTTTCCTCTAGCTAAAGCACTGTTTGTTTGTTTGTTTGTTTGTTTGTTTTTCTCCACGACTATTTGGTCATTGTGTGCGTACTGGAAACAGCAGCTTTGTCCTCCAGAATGTTTGCATCCAGAGACCTCTGACACACAGAAATTGCCTATGGAGACAATTCACTCCTCTTCCTTGTTGTGTACATAATAAACCTTCTGCAGTTTCAAAGTGTATACACTAGCCTATGCCATTCTGTTAGTGTTTGCTACAACTTACCCCAGCTTTTATGCATATCTGTGTGTTTGTCCTTTATTATTTTGACACCTTAGTCAAATTTACTGGACCAAGCCATAACCTTGGTTCATTAATACAAGTTTATTAATCGAATTAAACAATTTTCTTCATTATGTTAACTGGTACCTCTGAAACTACTTAAAGGACCAAGTTATAAACCTCAACTATTAATGCAATTCTTTTTTTTTTTTTTTTTGGTTTTTGGAGACAGGGTTTCTCTGCAGTTTTAGAGCCTGTCCTGGAGCTAGCTCTTGTAGACCAGGCTGGTCTCGAACTCACAGAGATCCGCCTGCCTCTGCCTCCCAAGTGCTGCGATTAAAGGAGTGCGCCACCACCGCCCGGCTAATGCAATTCTCTGTATAAAAACTCTAAAATTTTCAGAAGTTATTGTATCTCATTTAGTTGGAAATATAGTGATTTCATCAATAAACTATTAGTTTTCTCTGATGTAAATGTGTGTGTGACTTACTTTCACAAATAACCAATTTTGCTAATTATGTCTCCTGATGTTTTGTGTACATGAATTCCTTATGCTCCCAGGCAAATAAAGTACTATAGTTTGAAATTATTAGCATTGCCATCTTTTTAAGCAAATAGGTTCAGGGCCTCATTATAGATTCATGTATACTTCTAAAACCATCTTTATGGCTTCTGCTTTGCTCATCCAAAGCTTCTCCACAAGTATTTATGTCTACAAAGCTTTTGTCAAATGGAAACAAGCATGCCAAACATGAATAGTTATGAAGTATTTGCTCCTACAGGAAATTTCTTGTTTAATTTCTTAACAATAACAGATTTTTAATACATAAATTTATTACAGAAAATTTAATTTAGTGTTAAAATATACCTCTGAATATATATAAATATACATATATTTATATGTATTTTCATAAACACATTGCATATATTTATTGTTTGTATTGTTTTTGCATTAAATTATTATGTCATGAAGCGAATTATTAGCAATATGAAAGTCACATAAAGCACTATATAAAGACATTGTTTTATCATTTAATTAATCCACATGGAAGCATTCTATTACAGTACTTTTGAATTTTTATTGACAAAATAAAAATAAACCATTTTGTTTCTCTCTATAGGACCAAAAAGTGAAATAATCATTTCTTGAAATGAGTTAAGAGACAACTGAGATGGTGCTAATTATATTTTCTTTTAAGAGCTAACCATCATGGACCCACTAAAGCTCAGTAAGTTCATGTGGAAGGTTAATGGCAAGAGAAATGATTTGATTTATTTCCTAATTCAGACTCAGAAGTTTCCCTGTCTCTGATGATTGATGGGGTAAATGCTTCAGTGACAATTATTCCAACCAATTAATGAAAAACATGAGTTGAGGGTATTTTATGTTATCTCAAATTTGCATCTAGGATGTTGTCATGTTTAGCAATCACTATATTTCAAAATGAAAACATTTACATTCAAATCACATTTATAAGAAGCATTTTATTAGAGTTGAGCATTTCAAGTTGCCTTAAAAGAGAAGATAAATGTGAGAGTTGTGTGCTTAATGTGTGTGCTTTTTTTCCCCTAATAAACAAAACCAACATCAATCCCGAGTTAGAATATATTCTCAAGGACATCTTTTAAGCTCTATCATCTCAGACATATCTTCAGTCTCTAATTGGTGAGCAGATTGTTTTTCCTCCTTGTTGAATATTACAGACACAGACATTTTTCAATATAGTTTTGGTAGATAATTATCAGATAGATAATTGCAATTCAAAGCTTGTTGTAGGGGACTACTTAGAATAGACACCTGTTCTACAATCTTCTAAATATACAATTGCTCTGAATGCCTCCAGCAATCATGTTTCTTCCTACAGATATTTGAACAAATATTTCTTTTTCCTGAAGGAATCACTAATCCTTAGTATCATTATAGGTTTCTAAGTGATTCTTCCCATGGCCCTTTTAGGATTCTATAAAAATCTTACATACTCTTTCCTGTTCTTTGCTCATACAAATGTGCTCGGAGAGTTTTAAGGACTTGTAATGCTAAGCATTATCAGAGTTGGATGATACCTGAATATTGAAAGCAACTGGAAGACAGAGGCAGTGTGGATATAGGAGAAAGGGGAAGTAGGAGAAAGGACAGGAAGTAGTGGAGGCGCGTAGCTGAGTTAGGGAAGCAATATATGAAGGAAGTATGAAGAAAAGAAGAAACAAATCAATTCATTGACTGATTCCAAATAAGAACCAATCTCTAGGTTGAGCTGACATACATACCATAATCAGGAAATTTGGGCCGTTTACTACTGACTTAAAAAATCAAGAAAAAAATATAGGCTTAAGTAAGATTAGAAAGAAAAAATGGATAGTCTACTTCCTTATGCTATGTAAAAAATCACCAAAAACACAGACTCTTAACAGTTATGAACATATGCTGGGTGGTAGTCGTGTGCACATTTAATCTCAGGAACAGGAGGCAGAGGCAGGTGAATCTCTGAGTTTGAGGCCAGCCTGATCTACAAGACCTAGTTTCAGGACAAGCTCCAAAGCTACTGTCTCAAAAAGATCCCAACAATATTCATTCATGTCTGAAAGCTTTGAGGAAAATCTACTTTTCATGTCTATTAATAATGTTGGAATGATTTAATTGTTGGTATATTACAGAATGACAATCATTATTACCTTACTCCCCGTGAATGGACTACTTTAAAATTTCAGAAATTACCAAAATTATATATCAGATTTTATCCTGTTTGAAAAAAGCAACATGGTATTTTCTCCTGTTTCTACTCTTTTTCATTCTTTGATCTTTAAAAAGAATTTATGCCAGCCGGGTGGTAGTGTTGCACACATTTAATCCCGGCACTTGGGAGGCAGAGGAAGGTGGATCTCTGGGAGTTTGACACCAGCCTGGTCAGTAAGAGCTAGCTCCTGGACAGGCTTCAAAGTTACAGAGAAAAAGAATTTATGCCCCGATTAGAGTTTACTGAGTTGTCCGTGGCACTGTTGAAGTATATATTATAAGGACTTAAACCAGAAGAATGTGGCATAGTGAAACACACATACTAACTTCAATCACATTTAAGAATTTTCATATATAGATATATAAATTACATATATATGTATATATTAGAAATTCAAACAGCTACACTTATTCCAAGTGTTTTTGAAGAACCAAATATTTTAAATTGCATGTTTTTATTGAAATTACTGGAGAAGACATCATGGCTCACTTCCAAGTATCAAGGTTAATGGGAGAATAATACAACCCATTTACAGCATTTTAATCATAAGAGGTGAAAAAACACTGCTAATTCTGAAGCAAAAAGTGTTTTAATGAGAAACTATCATTAACCAAACACATTACTCAGCGATGATGAAGAGAGTTCATATCATTTCATATGAATGAAATCACAAGACTATTTAGAGAATGAATATAAAAATTAATAATAATAATAAAATAAGGTAATGCCACATGGGTGACAATGCTCCTTCTGAAATCCATGGACTAACAAAATTCATGTGTAAGCCATGGGAAACCTCTCTTAAATTTAGTGATCACGGAGATCCAAAAGATTTCCAAAACAATATAGCACACTCTCATTGCCCTTGGATGGCTTCCTGAAATTGAAAGTAAGGTCATATTGGTGAAGACACTGATCACTTTGGGATACATAATTGGGTTCTCCCAATTACGTGAGAGCTAGATAGAAGTCGGGCATGTGATGAATTGGTCACATTACAACATCAGGTGACAGGTAAAGTGTCCAGGGTGAATAGGCAACAATATTGCTACCAAGATGCAATGCTTGCCAACCCCAGAACAGCAAGATATACAGAAATATGAAAAGATGTCACCTATATCCTGCACGTAACCAACAACTGTTCAGTTGTACACAAGACCCATATGACAGGAGGAAATTCATGCCTAGTATTGTAAACTAGCATATTACTTTGGTCTGCTGAGGCTGTGTAATCTAGTTAAGAACCTACACTAGCAACTTCCCCTACCCTTCTAGGATAAAGACCGGGTAAAATATAATGGAAGACCAATCAGAAAAACACCCTACTTTTCAACAGAAACTCTGAAAGTCAAAATGTCCTGGACAGACCTAACACAGACACTGAGATTACAAATTCCAACCCAGACTACTATATCCACCAAACCTTTCAATTACCATAGATGGAAAAACAAGATTTTCCATGAAAAAAACAGATTTAAACAATACCTATCCACAAAGGCATACATGCAGAAAGCACTAGAAGGAAAACTCCAACCCTAGGAAGTTAGCTGTACCTATGAAAGCACAGGCAATAGATAAGTCCTCAACAAAAAATCCTAAAGAAGGGAAACACACACACATTACCACAAAAAATAATAGGACTTAACAATCACTGGTCATTAAAATCCCTTAATATTAGTATACTAAATTCATCTATAGAAAGACACAGACTAACTACATTTTAAATTCTAATACCCTCAAGTAAGTGTAGCCCTATATCTTAACCAAAGAAACATGATTAACTAAAACTTTTCTAGTGGTAGGGCCTTTTGAAACTGGTCTTATTCATGTTAGTGTGTCAACTGGCATCAGTGATCAGGTATTCTTTAGACTGATATACTGTTGAGTCTTTGAGGGTCCAGATTCCCTGTCCTATATAGAAGTCATTATCTTGCAGGTGATGTCCTGGTCTTCTGGTTCTTAAACTGCTATCTTCATTATCTTCCGCAGTGATCCCTGAATTTTTCAAGAGGAGGTTGTATTATCCATCTGTTATTTGGAACTGAGTATCACATGGTCAGTTGTCCTCTGAATTTGGTGTATCACACAAACACACAGCACGGTAACAATTTATTTTTTTTTAAATAAATTGTGTTTAGTAATCTAAGTATTATACGTATATAAGTGGCATAAAATGTTTTAATTTTTCAGTAAGTCATTAGGTAGGTACTACAATATATATGTAGTGAAAAATAAGACCTGAAATTACTTATTGTTCTCAAAGCCTAAACCAACTGGTATTTGTGAAAACGTTTGGAGACATCCATGGTTTCATTCACTCCTATTTTCTGAAAGTATGTTCAGTAGACAGCCTTTTTCACCTGCATGCCAATACTACAAACTGAGAATTATTTGATCACATGGATGCTGTGATCCAAAACACACCACTCAAGCTTTCCAAACAGAATGAGAAAATAAATTAGATTTGAATGAGAATGCATTTTCCTTAATAAAGAGAAATAGAAGGGTAGTGAAGCAGGAGAGGATCAAATGGTGTGTATACAAAGAGGAACCAGGGCAACAGGGATGGTTCAAAGAATAAGGCACAGAAAGAAGTCAGATTTTATACACAATGATTTTTTACTTTTTTTATTCTTTTCATTTATAGTTACATACACCCATTTTATTTTCTCATGAAACATTAATTATATAACTCTAATACAATCTTGAAGGGTAATGAAGTAGAGTAAAATAGACTATGAGGAAATCATTAAGTTCTCTCTTTGAAAAAAATCTTAGTATAGTGCTATGTTGTTACTAAAATATTCCTTTCTTCCTTCTTTCCTTCCTTTCTTCCTTTCTTTCCTTTTTTCTTTTTTCTTTTGGATGGGTCTTGGAAAGACTGAGGCTGACCCAAGTTTATTGCAAGCAATCATCAAATCTTTCATAACTTCAGATAGATTTAATAAATAATCATTGATTTCAAAGATTTTAATGTTGTCAGATGATTTTAAAGTATTCCAACAATAAAAATAATCACTGCAAGTCTTACAGTTTATACATGAGTTGCATGTAATATTATTTCTGAGAAAATGTAATATTATTGTAACATTTTAAAATTTGTTTATTTTTCAAGACATTAGATCACTGTCACACACTTTGCAACAAATCTGAAGCCTGGTCTAATTTGAATGACTTCCTTGTCCTCCTGCCCAGGGGAGAGGAAAATAAATGAGTCACCTTCTTTCAAAATGTGAAGAAGTGTCATCTCTGATATTATTAGTCTCCATATTGTGATAGGGAAGCTGATTTTATGTGCTAGAGCAAAACTCATGGCTCATAAACTCAACAGAGGTGAGTGAGTTATGAGAGTCTGGAAACACATTAATGAAATTCTGCAAACATCAGTATGGTACATTAGTCTTCATCACATTTTGCTTTATTAAATACACAGATAGATGGGTGCCTGTCATGTACATCAATTGTTTTCCATTTTCAAAATAATCTAAGGAAATACAAAGGCATTGTGATTTTTAAGCTATTTTAACACCATGTGTACATGACAGCATTTCATAGCTTGATGATATAAAGAATATTTAGGGTATGTCATCATGGCAATTTAACATTCAACAATGATCAGTAAGAGAGTGTGCACTAGAAAAATCATAAAAGGACACAGCCAAGCATGATTTTTTCCTTTAATTTATGCTTACTTATTTACATTAAAATGTGAGGATATTAAAATGATCACTTGCTTGTACACATTTCTGTCTGTTATTTATTGCTTTGAGATATATTCACATAATGGAACCCTGGCTAGCTTGTAACTCACTTTATAGACCAGGCTTGCCTCAAACTTACAGAAATTCTCATGCCTCTGCTTCCTAAGCATTGGAATTAGACATAGGTGCTACCACATCAAGCCAAATATATGTTGTGAGAACAGAAATCTCTATCAGATTCTTTGTGCTTATATTTTCAGGAAGTACAAAGTTGATATTTCTGATGTCACAAATTCTGTGTCAAATACTTTATATATTGAAGGCAGGGTTCTGTTACCATATCACAGGGCTATGAACATTTTTATGGATGGGGTCCAGATGGAGATAATGGTTGATACGGGGCAAACTTTAATCATTATAGCAAGTTTTACATGGCATTGTCTCCTTTTGGATTTTAGTCATAATGATTCTTATTATCCTGCTATACATGCCCTTCATCATGAGGGTCCAAAACCTCTGAACTTTTAGATTATACCATATGCTTCTCCTTGACGTTGTGTGACACATACTGTTCTCAGAGTCTAAATCTCAGTCTTGGAAAATAAATGTAATAACTAAAAGGTGAAATGAGTGATTGGTTAAAACTTTATGAGTCAGTCCGTTACGGTGGAGAAGTAATGACGGTGGATGTAGTTCATTGTAGGTTGTTGGATTATGAGACACATATCTGTGTACAACTCACCACACTGGCTACCAGGTGAGCAAAGGGCGTCTACCATCTGGACAATCCTCAGAAGCCTGCGGCTCATTTTTCTAGACAATTTCTGAATCCGAAAGGAAGAGGATTTGATCAAAGAAGTTAATATTTTAAAAATAAATTGAAAGTATAAATGGATAATATAGCCACAAAAATAAAAGTTTAACTAAATAGCATTTATAGCCAGCTGTTGACCAAAGGATTTAAGAAAATCAATAAGATGGTCATGTCTTAGAAAACATCTGAGAGTCCGATGAAGGTCATAAATTCAGAGCAATAAATGATATATGACAATGTGGGAAATAAAATAAAACCATGCATAGGAAAACAATAAGAAGCGTGAGGAAAATATCACCGAACTCATAGCATGTATATGTATCATTAACTAGTAGTAACATTTGAAACTCTTTATAAGTATATCACAACTTTATATAAATTAACATTGCAGGGCTGGTAATAAACAGAATCAAGCAAATATAAATCACTGGAAAGAAAAAGAAGTTAATTTCTCAGTTCTAGCAAAAATTACAATGTTGGAGGGATTAAAAGTCCAGATATTAAGATATATTCCAGGCCTATAATATTAAAAATGATACAGTGCTTCATAAAAACATATATGTAGATCAATGAAACGAAATTGAAGATCCAAACATGCGTATGCACTACCACAGCCATTTAATAACTGAAAAAGTTACAAAATAAAATAAAAAAACCGTGCTGGAGAAGAAAACACATCTTCCAAAAATGGGGATGAAAAAACTAGTTACCCATATGTAGATTAATAAGAATATAACTGTGTCTCCTACTTCACATAAAAAAAACAATTGCAGTACTCTATGGTGAAAAACATCTTTTTTTCCTGAGATCTAATCCCCCAGACTCATACCCATCTCTGTAGCAGGGCCTCATGGGGTCTTTAGGTTTCCCTCGGAAAGGCCGCATACCAAGCTCCGTCCGCACTGCCTTCAGCATTCTTATCGTCCAAACCCCTAAGGGACATCCTACTTATGTCTCAACATTTAATGCCGTTTCTAGAGCAAAGAACCAAACTCCTTCCACAATCCTCAAAACATGATCAGGTCTGCTTTGTCTTAAGATTTCCATTGCTAAACTAAAACACCATGACAAAAAACAAGTTAGGAAAGAAATTGTGCATTCAGGTTAAAGTTCCACATTGCTATTGTACACCAAAGGATGTCAGGGCAGGAACTCAAGGATGTCAGGAACCTGGAGGTAAGAGCTTATGCAGAAGCCATTGAGGGGTGCTGCTTACTGTTTTGCTTCCCCTGAATTTCTCAACCAGCTTATTTATAGTACCCAGGACCTCCAGTCCAGAAATGGTAGCATACACAATGGGCTGGATCCCCCATTGATCACTAATTGAGAGATTGCCTTACAGTTGGATCTCATGGACACATTTCTTCAACTGGGTCTTCTTCCTGTCTGATGACTATAGCACGTCAATGTAGAAGTAGATCTGGTGCAGACATGGGACACTTTATCCCTACATTCTTGTTCCTTTAAGGTGATAAATTTGAATTGCTGGTCAGAGTCATTAAAGAGACCAAAATCTTTAGAAGTTATTCTGAAGTCCTTTGACCCTCTACCCAAAGGTAGAAGATAATTTCTTATTATCGAGCATGCCACGCACTTCAGGAGAGGGTGCAGGCTACCCATGTTGGATTTGATTTGAAAGTTTCTTCCATGAGAATTTACTTACGGTTATGGATACCTCCAAACACAATTTATACAACTATTAAGGATAATTGCAAACTAAGAGGTATAAAGATTGTAAAAGTAATATGAACAGACTTTGCTGTGGGAATTTCTAGTCTTAGAAGATTAGAGAAACAATAGTCATGAAGTTTTATCAACATGTATATACAAAACACACCATTAATAAAGGGAAATATGGCATGAATTTTAATAATAGAAGGAAGGGTCAATTCATTGGAGAGCTGAAAAAATTAGAAAAGATGGAAAAATTCTGCAATACATTATAAGCTAAAAGAACCCATAAAACTATTCAACTATGTAGAACACTAAATAACTCATTATAAAAATTGATGATCATAAGCACATTTATATCAGCTCTTTTAAGTTCCCAAGGATTTTTACCTTGAATATTTAAAAAGCAGGTACCTAAGAAATGTTTACTGCCATCTCTCATTCTTACCAAAGCCTTATGTGTTCTCACCAGATGCATAAGCTGTTCAAAAAAGAAAGATGTTAAGATAGAAATAAACACAAGGAAATTATCTTCATTTACAGTCAATTTTTAAACAATTTGATTCCATTTCAATGTAAAATAATGAATATGATAAGGTCAGTAAGGTCCTGAGTATGAAAATTGATTCTCCCAAATAAATTATATTTGGTTCCAAGAACAACGAAAAAAGCAAGCAATTTAAAAGATAATTTAATCTGTCTACAAAAACATAAATTATACAGGAAGATATTTAATGTACATTTAGCAGCAAGGTTAGAAAATCCTCTAAACCTCAAAGATGAAGTTTAGAATAAATGGACATGTTAAGCTTACACTTAAATAATGAAGTAATATAAAGATGAGCATTAATTTAAAATAATATATAAATTATTTAATATGTATTTAAGTGTGCTTAAATCATTTAAGGGTAGTTAATATGAGAGAGACTGTGAATGATATTTGCATACATTATACCATGTGTAAAAGGAAAAGTAGAAATAAACAGAATGCTCAGATGTATGTCTATAGTTTTGCATTTATTCTAGGCTGAATATGGGGAAACAAATCAGTATGTTAAAGCAAAGTGTTCTCAGTTCATGGAAAGGATTAAAGGACATATGCATAATAAATTTTGATTTCAGGTTCAACTGCCTTAAACATGAGGAAAATGATCAGTTCAGAGTGTATAGTACAGGACCTCAAACAAATGGACAAAACAAAATTCATTGGAATACATAGGTTCCAAATAGGCCTAAGTACATATTAATATACAGATATATAAGATGGGAAAAACTTAACATAATCCAAACTTTGCCATAAACAGAAAATGAACCAAATGAATTGCATTTGAGAATGGTAACTCAAATAACAGCAAACAAAAAGAAAAAGTTCCATTAAATTAAATAAATGACATTTCAATGATAATATGCTCATCAATGTAGAAACAGAAATCTTTGTTGTTAGTAGATGTTTGGTTAGTAATGGAATGATGGTGGATTACCTTTCACCCTTAGTCATTAATTACCCTGTAATTTATCCCTTCCCAGAAACAATTAGCTGATACATTTAAAATTATCATGGCAATTTGTTCATAAATAACTATTTATGAAAAAAGATATTTATTAATTTAATCATCTCAATACAATGCACAAGTCAGACCAAATAGTTAAATGTCCCCAAACTTATTATGCACAAACCAATTTTAAAAGAAAACTCTTTGTGCTTGTTCACATACACATCAAAGAAATATATTCCTAAATTAAGAAAATAAATCATGTGGTAGAAGAAATAAGTACAAGCCAGAAACAAAGGTCATCCCCAAAGCAATTAATCAGCAAATTAATTGATATGGATGTTTGAGACCTTGGTCTAATATGAGGCAAAGAAAGCAAGATAGGATGTTTGGTAGGTCCAGAAATATAACATATGCAATAAGTGCATGACTGTGCTGTATTTCTGTTCTTATTCACAACTGAACAAACTGTGTAACTTATGAAAAAATACTTATCTCTCACACTTTGAGGAATGGGGAATCCATATAGGAATTAATTTGTCAGAGGAAATTTCATTGATTTGTCAAAACAAGGTGGAGGATACTATTATTCTGAATGGGCATGAGAATGGTAGTCTTGTTCTTTCTCCCTATAAAGCTTCCTATGAAGACTAAATGAGTCTTCTCATGGAGGCTCCATCCTCATGAGTTTTCCAAAGGCTCAATAATTCTCAAATGTCCCACTTGAAATATAATGAGAATTCTGAAACAAGGTTTTTGCATAGGTTTGTATAGCTTGCCTTTTAGTAAATCTGAAAACCAATGGTCAACTTTGGTGAATTGTAACCTGTAGGTCTAATCTCATGATGATGACTGGGAAAGGAGATGAGAAAAAGAATCGTCAGAAAGCAAGGAACAGACAATGCTGAACAGAAAAGGTTTCATAGCACCTCACCTAGAACTAGGAAAGACAACCAAAGAATTATTCTAGTCCACCCTAAGAGTAGGTTTCCCGCAAAGGGAAGTCCTCTCACAACATCCTGTAAAGAAGGCATTGATGAATCCTTTGCCTTCTTCATCATCATCATACTGTGGACAAGTCCACAATTCAGGAACTCTTGGAGAACAACTTGCAAACCAAAGCAAAAGTTATCACAGGTGTTTAGGGTTTAAATTTCTAACTCCCTTGGCAGACACATTCAAACACCAGTAATGAGTAAAGATTTTACTAGCCTAGCCTGTAACTATTTGTGGCATATATATTCTATTTAGCTGGAAACATGAAAGACATAGCAAATAGCATTGTATCTATCTCATATTGCAGTAGAATTTTAAAAGAATGTATACTTCCTATGTGACTTACACTATAATAGTTTTGGAATTTGTTAAGTTTAGAAATCAATCTTGTTAAATTAAGTAAACAAAGAATACAACATGAAATTAACCTTCTTTCTTGGTTTCATATCAGTAGTTTGAATTATCAGGTGAACACAAATTTTCATGCTCATCTAATTATTTTTAATGAAATATCTAGCATTTAAGTTATAAATCTTAAAGCTTATTTCCTAAAATAGCCTAATTACTAGAAAATTTTTACAAAACTCTACTTGATATAAACTTTATTCTTCTAATTTTTGGTTAAGAAGAATACATGTGGCAGAATCTTAAATCATTCCTTATCTATTTCATAGTCAAAGCATTGAGAAACCACATTTACTTTAGCATTAGATAAAAGCACATAAAAATTTCAATATTAGTTTCCTTCTTTATCACTTTATTTGGAAAATAAGCTCCTTTCAGAAATCAACATTTGGTAAATGGAATTCTCAAAGGATTTATGTGCTCAAGTATTGCAGCATATAAATCTGTCAGTTTGTGTACTTCTGTTTATTAATCAGAAGTTGAAATACTTTGGTACTCACATTTCTGAATCTCTCACATGAAAGTCAAGTTATTAAACAGAGGCGAAAGCTGTCTGCGAGAAAATACATTAGTTTTCTTAGACAATTAAACTTTTGGTAGAGCATAGTGATGACATACCAGCAAAGGGATTTGACTCCTCGTCAGGTTATATAGGGAATATAATATAGTAGTATATTTTGACAAAGGCACTATATTGATATAAATTTTATTCTAATTTTTCACTAAGATGAATACATGTGACAGAATCTTGAATCATTCCTTAAATATTTCAAAATCCATATATATATATATATATATATATATATTCCCACATCATTTTTTTGTTCTTTTTAATCATGGGAAAATATATTTAAATATTTTGTATTCCTGGATTTACTAGATTTATACAGATCATGTAGATTCCGTTCATTCAATAAATATTCTGTATAACTTCTGAGATAGATATAGATCTGCACGATGGAGGCAATGTAATATTGTGAGCAAAGAGGAATTGAGGGTTTGTCCAAACAACATAGTTTTACTTCATACCACCAAGAAAAGCACCTTTCAGTGGATTCAGAAAAATGAGCTTAACAACAGAATAGCAATAGAAATTGTTAGGTCTGATCTGCTCTTTGGACTGGAGAGGGAGGGGAAGGGGAGTAGGGGATTGCCGAAATCTTGGTGGGAGGTGGTAACCTCCAATTTCCGTGCACTGTGCCCCCGTGTCTGCGTTCGGTGTGCTGGCACCCAGTTCGAGAGATTCGGGCAAGGGGCCGGAGGTTAAAATACACAAACACATACAGACAGAAAGACAACGACACGGGTCATCCTTGAATTCCTCAAGAATGTCCCCTTTATTGTGTTCAGGGGCAGGTTATATAGAGATAGCCACGCCCCAGCCAAACCCACCAGAAACCACTCTGCCATCAGGAACTCCTGAAGGTCTCGTGCTCAGAACAGCTGTAGGCACTCAGATCAGGGGATTACAAGAAATTCAGGATCTGGGATCTCACTGCTCCCAACATCTCCCCCCTAAATTTTTTATAAAACAGAAGATCCTCCTGACCACACAGCCTTTTGGTCACTTTGATTGAACCTGTACTCAAGGAGAGAGTAACAGCATCTCCTCAGGAGAATACTGGCTTTTAGGGAACACAAGAGAGCAACTTAAGCCTGTAAGACAGGTAGATTCAAGTATCCCAGAGATTGTTGATTTCTCATACTATTTCCCACACACCCTCTTCCCCTCAAGTGAACAGAGGTGTGTGACCATATCAGACTCGGGACTTTTAGGATTGGCTTTGCCACGACCCCAGGAGCAGTCAGAAATCACTGCTCCTTCATCAGTCCCCTAAATAACATACTCCAGCTGCCATACCCCTGTGGCACATTCATTTTTGTCAGCTGAGGGCATGGAAGACACCTTCTCGAACATGCACCTCTTTGGCTTCCCTAGTAGCCCAGCTGATCCTGCTTTTGCTAAGTGACCATATGCTGCATTCTCATGGGTTGTCTGATCTTACACAGGATTTAAAGATGAATGCCCATGGCGTTAAGATTGCCAGCAGTAGGGTCCCCAGTCACCACTGGACTCAGCCTCCCATTTGAGCTATGATATTCAACCATCCCTTTGGCTAAACAGTACAATCTGGTGTGCTAATATAACATTTCAACTGTTATTCAAGTAACCATTAAGTTGTTTCTCCACATAAGAGGCATTAGCAATATTAACAGACGTCATACTAATGGAATGGTAAGTGTGAACAAGACATTTGCTGTACTAGCCATAAGTCCACCTGCTCCTACAATAGGGCAGTCTCTTGATTTAAATTCGCTCTGCCACAGACTCTTTGGCATGCATATCCTAGAACTGCCACTGCCTTTTCTTTGTCCTGCTGCTGCATTCTCAGGCAGCCCAGTGGGGTCTGTGCTTCAGCTTGTCTCAGCTCCAGCACTTCTTGTTGCATTTGCTGATACTTCTGTGGCATCCTCCAGGCCGATTGGGCTGAGGCAATGTGCCTTCCACCATGGCCACCTAGCAAAGCTCTGCTCCAGCTGCCTTCTAGCCCCAGCTGCATTCGTTCTGGGTCCAAACTGGTGCATGAAGTGGAGCAGAACTCAGGGAAGCAGGCTGGCTGCTCTGCAACCACTGAAGCGGCCCCACTTAGGGAATTTGGGCTTTGTCAATCTGTCTGGCTACTTCCTGCTGAGCGGGGACACTGCATTTTTAGGGGTATTTACTGCAATTCACTGCCATTTTCCAGTCGCGCTCAGACACGGGTCATGGTCCTGCTACGCTTCTGCACCCTGAGGCCCACACTGGAAGCGGGCCTAGCGTTCTTGCCTCATTGGTCCTTGAGGCAGGTCCTGGGGTTTGGCATTGCAGCCCCTCAGCACTTGGCCTTGGAGCCGCTGCCACACACACTCCACTGCAACATTTCAGGAGATCTCGGGGATTCAAACCACATGAATATCGAATAAATCCTTAGGCTCTCATCGTCTGTGGAGACAAAAACAGAACCTCCTTTCCAAAACATCAAATTCTTAAGCCCATATTTTAAAGTCAAGATACCTGTCTTAGCAGTTCCTAGAATCAAATGTCTTTCTCCAGTCCAGAACACAAAAGACAACACAATCATCATACATCTGTACACATTTATCTTTTTAAGCTATATACTTTCTATCTTTTCCCAATACACAAGTCCCCTGTTCATTTACCCCTCTTTCTCGGCTGGACTTCCTGGAAACAAAACCGAGCGAAGAACATCAGGATTAACACATATACCCCAATCCACCCTCACCTTCTGAGGGCAACCTCTCAGCGTTCCTTAGTTCCCAATATCTCGGTGGAGACCTCCAATTGCCACGCACCGTGCCCCCTTGTCTGCGTTTGGTGCGCTGGCACCCAGTTCGCGAGATTCGGGCAAGGGGCTGGAGGTTAAAAAACACAGACACACACAGACAGCCACACGGGTCATCCTTGAATTCCCCAAGAATGCCCTATTTATTGTGATCAGGGGCAGATTATATAGAGATAGCCACGCCCCAGCCAAACCCACCAGAAACCACTCTGCCATCAGGAACTCCTGAAGGTCTCGTGCTCAGAACAGGTGTAGGCACTCAGATCAGGGGATTACAAGAAATTCAGGATCTGGGGTCTCACTGCTCCCAACAGGGGGTGTTGGGGTAGGAGGAGGGAAATGGGAGGCGGGGAGGAGGCGAGGAGGAGGCGGGGAGGAGGCAGAAATTTTTAATAAAAA
The DNA here is from genome assembly GCF_903992535.2 of Arvicola amphibius. Lineage (NCBI taxonomy): Eukaryota > Metazoa > Chordata > Mammalia > Rodentia > Cricetidae > Arvicola > Arvicola amphibius. Next base: position 12,195,517 of record NC_052059.1, on the reverse strand, counting down.
AATAATAATAAAAACAAAAAAGATGTTATCTCAGACTCATGCTGTTTTTCATTTTTCTAATGAATAAGGATGTTGAACAATTCTTTAAGCATATTTCAGACATTAGACATTCTTCTGTTGAGAATTAGCACCCCATTTTTAAATGGGTTATTTGGTATTTTGATTATGTTTGAGAGGATGTGGTGTAAGGGAACACTCCTCCACTGCTGGTGGGAGTACAAAATTTTACACACACTTTGGAAATGAATAGGGCCATTTTTTTTCATGGTCTGATCATTTATTTGTTACCCCAATAGATTTATTTTTGGCTGGACTCAGAAGTAGAAGCTCTCAGTGAGGAAAGCTTTGCCTCTTGGCAATCTGTTCCTGGCTTTTTTCTTTGGCTTCCTTCATTCTCTTGGCCAAAAGGTTAGCATATTCTGCAGCCTCCTCCTTGTTTTGCTTTGTTCATTGCTTCTTCAGCGCAATACACCGGCATTTGTGTTGCAGGACACGTGGAGTCACAAGACGCTGAATCTTGGGTGCCCTGGTCCTGGGCTTCTTACCTTCTTTGTTTAAAGGCTTTCTGACAACGTACTGGCAGACGTCATCTTCTTTAGAGACATTAAAAAGCTTCCAAATTCTGCTAGCTCTTTTAGGTCCCAGCCAACGAACACAGTAGTATCTCTCAGTCTAGGAATATCCTTCTCTCCTTTTCTTACAATAACCAAGTTGAGAACACTCAGGTTGGCATCCACAATGCATCCTCGGACAGATTTGCGCTTCCTCTCTCCAGTTCTCCTTGGTCTATAACAAGAATGCCCATTACTCAACAGCAGGCACACTCTGCCATGAGTCAGGATACCATGTTTCATGGAAAAACCTTTTTTGTCATTGCCGCCTGATTCGGACCACATAACCTTTCCACTCTTCACCCAGGGCATCTGCAGCCACTTCTGTGGCCATGCACTTCTCATAGAAGGTCCAAAGCTTGCGTTCATCGTCCACATCGATAAGTTTCTGGCAGCCGGTGACAGGGAAGGAGATATTCAGCTTCATCTTCGCACAGCCAACCATGTAGGAGGCGCCACGAAAAAGAGAATAGGGCCATTTCTTAGAAAAATGGGAATGAACCTACCTTGAGACCCAGCTATAACAATCTTGGACATACACCCAAAGGATGCTCAATAATACCACAAGGACACGTGTTCAGCTATGTTCATAACAGCATTATTCATAATAGCTAGAACCCATAAATTACCTAGATTACCCTCAGCAAAAGAATGGATAAGGAAAATGTCATACCTTACACAAAGGAGTATTACTCAGCTGTAAAAAAAAAATGACCTCATGTAATTTACAGGCAAATGAATGGAACTAGAAACAATAATTCTCACTGAGGTAACACAGTAAGATGATCATGGTATGTTTTAACTCATAAGTGGATTTTAGAACTAAAATACAGCATAACCAACCTAAAATTCACCGCTACAGAGAGGCTAGATAACAAAGAGGATCCAAAGAGGGATGCATGAATTTGTCTGGGAAGGGAAATTAGAAAAGATCTTCCGAGTAATCTGGGGGTGGGGATGATAAGGATGGGGGCATGGGCACCGGAGGGAGCTGGCTGGGATGACTTGGTACAGGACACGGTTTGGGGAGGAAGGGAAGGATAGAGAGAAATATGGTGCCCAGGAATCTCCCAGGAATACATAAGGATGACCAAGCTAAGACCCCTAGCAATAGTGCAGAGGGTACCAGAACTGGCGATTTACTGTAATCATATTGGTGACTGTGTGAATTGTCATCACAGAGTCTTTATCCAGTAACTGATGGAAGCAAATGCAGAAATCCACAGCATTCACTGTGCCGAGCTCTGGGACTCCTTCAGAAGAAAGGGAGGAGGGATTGAATGTCCTAGGGGGTGTCAAGGTCCTGACAGACAGACCAACAGAGACAGTTGACCTAAGCTCCTGGGAGCACATGGACACTGGACTAAAGTTAGGGAGCCTGCATGAGACCTATCTAGGCCCTCTACTTCCACGTGACAGTTGTATAGATTGGTCTGTTTTTAAGCAGTAAGATTAGAACACTTCCTTGGCTCTTAGCTGGATTTTTGGAACCTGTTCCTCATGCTGGATTACCTTGCTCAGACTTTATACAGGGGGGAGGGACACAGTCTTACCTCTACCTCAACTTGATGTGCCATGCTATGTTCAAGCCCATGAGAGGCCTGTTCCTTCCTTAATGGAGACAGAGGAGAACTGGATGACTGGAGAGAGGGATAGATGTGAGTTGGAGAGGGGAATAGATTGAGTCAGGGAGAGGAAAGGGGAGGAGAGGGAGTAGGGAAAACTGTGGTCAGTATGTAAAATAAAGGAAAAAATGTTAATTAAAAAAGGAATTATATACCACTATGCTATTGGCATACTAATTTTTCTCCAAATATTCCAGCATTCTGATTCCCTGAATTAATACTACTGAATTTTACTTTTAGTAAAAGTTATTTTTGGAGGCTGGATATAGCAATCTGTGCCTATAATGCCAGCCCTCGGGAGGCATAGAAACAGGAGAATCACGACTGTTAGGAAAGTCTGGGCTATATAGAAAAAAAAACCATATCTTCACAAATAAAGTATTTTAATATTTTGAAAATGCTATATAGTTACCATACTTATTTGTAGATAGGTTTGATATGCACACAAGGGCTCTTAAAGTAAAGAAAGGAGAACAGGAAGGATATGCTAAGAAAGGAAAATGACAATGCCAAAATGAATTAGATTATTTCAGGTGGTAATAATTATGCAATCCAAAAATTACTAGTTTCAGAGACAGACAAGCAAACGAGCAACATATATTAAGTAAGTAATTAGTGACCCTTTTCCTAGGGATGGTATCCAAATCTCCCCCAAATCCAAATGATCATGAATGAAAATGTTCCCAGGGAATGTAACAAAATAACACAGCTTTAAAACACTGTGATCTTAGTCAAGTGAAACAAGTCAAGTGCTTGTGGCTCACAGAAGTACAGTGTAATAACTTGTGCATTTTTGCATCAGTAACTCCGTGACAAATCATTAGGGCTGAAATAGAATCCTAATAAAACTGCAACACCTAAATGAAAAAGATTTTTAGAATAGAGTGTTCAGTATTGGAAGCAAAACACAGCATTCAGTTGGCTAACAAAGGTATTTTAAATTGAAAATATTGACCATTGTTCAAGTATCTTAAAATATAAAGCAGCAACCCTCATTATAATTTGGAGAGGCTTTGAAATTACGGTGATGGGCAAATTTAAAAGTCCCCAGTAGAAGGTTACTTAGCAAGTTCTATTATTTAAAACAGATAAGAATGTGTACAACCTCCAATGACAAAAGCCACACTGCAAAAGTGAGAGAATATTTGGGCAATACGTTTCAGATTTTTAAAGTCAAATTGGATTACTGTTTTTGTTGTTATTTGCAGGGAGGGGCTGAAGCAGAAAGATAATAAAAATACCTAAAGAGAAAGGAATTCCTTTATTCATGTCTCTCTCTTCTCTGTATCTCTTTGTGTGTGTGTGTGTGTGTGTGTGTGTGTGTGTGTGTCTGAGTGTGTGCATTCTGAAGCAAGCAAAGGTAAATGCATTCAGAAAATCCAAATGAAGAATTTTGATCTATGGCAGCAATGTAGGCACTGAAAACTAACTGACAGTGTTTACATTTTAAAGATGTAAAAATAATGAAGGGATTTAGTGTAAATTAAAATAGATTTATGTATTTTACTTAAGCTAATATGACATACTTAGGCATTTGAATTTTCAGTAGAATTAGACATTCAAAGCAAAATGATAAATCTTGAAAATAGAATGATTTGAAACAGAATAAAAATCAACAAAGATTTGAAATATGTGATTGAGAGTTATCAACTGCAAATCTGTTTTAAAGCCTGGAGTGCCAAAACGGACTTGAGGAGAAAAGGCCAATGGACTTGAAATGAGGCATGGCCCATGCTACTTCAGGTAAGAATCGCACAGGAGAGGGAAAGCCAGTGATCATGAGGTGATGACAATGCTAAGGTGTGGGCAAGGAATCTATGGGGGACATAATTATAGAGAGGAAGTTAGACTCTTTCAATTACAGGTCGTATCGAGCACTGACAATTTATGACTAAATTAGTCAGTGCAGATGTTCATCATTCGGAGGTGATTTCAAAGCAAAATGCTTATCTGAGTGATAACAATTGGAATAAGAAACACCTTGACAGTCACAGTGCAGCCCTGGGTGTAGGAGGGAGGCTTCTAGTTAGTTCCCAGCTGCCTGGCTAGCTTAGACCCAAAATAATCACACAGAAACTGTATTAATTAAATCACTGCTTGGCCCATTAGCTCTAGCTTCTTATTGGCTAACACTTACATATTAATTTAACCCATTTCCATTAATCTGTGCATCACCACGAGGTGTGGCCGACCAGCAAAGTTTCAGCACTTCTGTCTTCGGCGGCTCTGTGGCTTCTCCTCTAACTCTGCCCTTCTTCCTCCCAGCATACAGCCTAGCATTCTCCATCTAGTTCTGTTCTGCCCTTGCCATAGGCTCAAAACAGTTCTTTATTTATTAACCAATAAAAGCAACACATAGACAGAAGGATCTCCCACAGTACCATGGAATTTATTTCTTTGTGGTACCATAATGCCCTGCTCTCCTATTGTGGCACACACTCATTTGCTCTTATTGACATGTGACTTAAATGTTTACACAAACACTCATCCCAGGTGTTAATCACAAATTCGAATAACCTAGGTCCTTTTTCTAATTGCTCAGTTCAGCTAACAAACAGCTAAGGTCAGACTTCATTCACTACAACTAAAAAAGAAATCTCACTCAAGTTACCTAATCCATACAGAACCATAAGGCCTAATTATACACTAACTTGATATATGTAAATTCAAGTTTCCACAGTTTCAGGTGGTTTAATGCTGCCCTTAGGGGAAACACATTTGTGGGCTGGAGTGCTATTTTTCTGCTTCTGTAGCTGCAAGGAACAAAGCTGTGTGTTACATGTAGCTTAGTATCATTAATATCACGGTATTGCATCCTGTCACAAGAATCTTTAAATCTCATAAAACTCTTATCTTTTGAGAAATTTTGTTATTGGAAAAAGAACTTGGATGATAGAAAAAGTTTATCAATACTAGTTTTCGCCACTGTTTATTAAATTTGGCTAAGGCTGCACTGTATCTAGCCTAAGAGGCACAATTCAATGAAGAAGGAAACACTCCTTGTTGAGATAAAGCTGAGACCATTCCAGGGACAGTGTACATTTGTAATCCATCCCAACTGTGTGATAGATAGAAGAGCAAAAGCCAGAAAAATCCAATAAAACTGTTACATCTAGAGTCAAAGCAAAAAATAAATCCTTGGTGACAGTAATATTAAGCTTATGCCACAATTTCAATGCATTTAAACTCCCAGGAGAACACATTTGAGCACAACAGAGTGAAAACTTCAAAACACTAATGTATTTTGCTACGGATCAAGGAGTTTCCTTTAGAGTGTGAAACTTGGCTTCCTTTCATTACATTAAAGAAAAAAAACCGGATGCTACAGAAAATTGCTGAGCTCTGCATTTCTTCATGGAAATGAACCAATTTAAACAAACAAAACCAATGAAATGTGATTCACTCACTTACAATTAAGACTAGCTCAGTACACTCAGAAACAGCATGGCATTTTTCCTTTGGACTGCTAGTGTCCCGAGAGAATTCAGTAGCAGCATAAAGGGTCAGGAATATTCAATTATTAAATATCCTACTGGGATCTTGCTGGCTTTTCTGAGTAGAATTGCAGCAATGTAGAAATGTGTGAATGTTTGATATTGTGCATATGTTTGCAACTTATCCATTTTTAAAATACACTAGTAAAAATACATACTATATTTATTCATTGCAAATTTTTCATTAGTTTGGTGCAGCATGTGTAAATATCCAAACTCTGATTTTTTATTATATGGAATACAAATGCATGCGTTATTTTCTGTAGCATGTCTCTGATAAATGTTTATTTGAATTCTCTGAAATCAAAGCCATGAAGGTCTTTTGCTTTCCTTGTTAAAATAGAACTAATGTTAATTATTAATGATAAATATTTGCAACATTTAAATGAGCTTAAGATAAAAATACCATGTTGTCATTTTGTTCTATTTAAATAGTAGATCTTTGGACATTAAAAAGCAGGTTTATACTATGTCAGTTAGCTTAAAAAGATTTTGTGTACCTACTTATAAAACACCTTTATATTTAAAAAATATTTAAAGAGATTAAATTGTGTATGTTAGTGTCAGATAATGAATAATCTTTAAATGTGACAACGTGCTCAACTTCTCAAATACTTATCATTTCTCTATAATGAAACTTTTGAGTCTTTCTTTCCAACTTTATGCAATGCATGTTCCATCATTATTGCTGAAAGTTTCCCTGATGTGCAATACCATTCAAGAAGACCTTCTTCCTCCATAGGGGTGAATTTCTGTATGTTTGCATCTGTACTGCTGAGACTCTTAGTGGTGTTTTCTATGGGGTCTTGGAGCCTTAAGGAGGTGAGGCCTAATAAATTGTTTAGACTCTTTGGGTCTTGTCCTTGATGGACCTATTGAGAGTATGAATTCTCTACCACTCTCTCTTTTATTTCTGGACATCCGAAGTGAAATAAAATGGTTTCATAAATGTAGTCAATGTGAGAGTATACTTTAATAGTCACATTTTCCATAGTAACATATTCTTTCCAGAAGCTTAATGTAATAAGTAATGAATTCCAATTTATTCAATAGTAGTTTAAATTGTTCCACAATATTTTATATATTTCCATTTCACTTTTGGGAAAATAGTATGGAGAAAATCTACACTTGACCTACAATAAAAATTCACATCTATGCTTGTATTTTATTGTTATAGTAACTTGATCAGGATTTTTATATATTAACATTGATTCCCTTTCAGATGAATAAAATGGAACATGAATCTCTCTAGTTGACAAGCAGTTAATATTCCTAATAAACCACTGAAAAGATAATCTTTTTTTTACCATTTTTTAATTTTAAAAAAGACCATGTCTTTTATTTTACATACCAATCCCAGTTCCCACTTCTTTCCTTTCTTTCGCTTCACCTCTCTCCCCAACCCGCACCTCATCAACTTCTCAGAGAGGGTAAGGCACATTGCTCTGAGGAAGGACCAAAGCCCTCCCTACAATATCTAGGCTGAGCAAGTTATCCATCCAAAGAGAATGGGTTCCAAAAAGCCTGAACAAGCAGTAGGGATAAGTCCTGGTGCCACTGCCAGTGCCCACGCAGTATGCCCCAGTCACACAACTGTCACACACATTCATAGTGCCTAGTTTGTTTGATCTTATGCTGGTTCCTTTGCTGATTCCTTCATGTCTGGCGGGAGTTGGTGAGCTACCATTAGCGCCAGTAAACAGTTTTGGTATGTACCCCCATCATGAACTTGGCCCCTTTGCACAGATTCTCACTCCTCCCACTCTTCAGCTGGACTTTGCCAGCTCAATCCAGTGCTCTGCTGTAGCTCCTTGTTTCTGCTTCTATCAGTTGCTGCCTTCAGGTTCTATGGTAATATTTAATATAGTCATGTATCTGACCTCAGACTAGACCAGTTTGGACATGCTCTTCACTATTTCTTAGGGTCTTACGTGGGGTCATCCTTGTGGATTCCCAGGAATTTCTCTAGTACCAAGTTTCTTGATACCCCTTTAATGGCTCTCTCAATCAAGATATCTCTTTCCTTGTTCTTGGTCTCTGTCTTTCCCCCATTTCAACTATTCCATTCCTTCAATTTCTTCTCCCACCTTCTGTTATAGGGAGGCCTCTTGTTCATTTCCTGGCTGCCAAGACTCTCAAAATAACCACACAGGAACTGTGTTAATTAAATCACTGCTTGCCCAACTACTTAAGCATATTGCTTAACGTCTCTCAGACGTTTAGAAATCCATTTTCTATAGACAGATGAGATGGCTTTTATTTTATATCAGGTTCACAAGTCACAGAAAATTGCCCTGGTTCCAAACAAAGAATTGGTCTGTTTAGAGTTTCCAGTGAAAGTCCAAAGTAGGAGGCATCATGATAGATCCTATTATTGTTTTTAGACAGAGATCTTCACAAATCACATCTGTGAAATAATCATGAAGGTAAATCCTCACTGTTCATATCCACGTCATCTCCTTTCATCCTAATCAATCCTGGGAAAATTAATCATCACTCATATCTGATTTCAATTATTCCCAGTCACACTCTCCCTGCACGCTTTCCCTTCTGAGAATGATCATGATCAGGTTTTAGCATTTTAATTCCGCATCTGTCTTTCAGACTTTTGTTAACCAGATCTCTATACATGTAAGGTAAATGTGATTTTAAACTCATGTGTGTGTGTGTGTATGTGTGTTTGTGTGTGTGTGTGTTTTTTCAAGTTATTAAAGATTGGATGAAAAAGGTAAAATCAATACTCTAAAAGTGAGTGAAAACCTAAAGAACACAATTAAATACCACTTCCAACTCAATGTTTTCCAGTCACACTTTTGATTTGTGCTCCATGGGAGTCACAGAGAAGGACAAAGCAGAGAATTGAAACTGGGAAAATATAGACTAAGGAAAGAGCTAGAGTAAATGGAGAACCAGGGTAAAAGTGTATTTCTGAACAGTAAATAACTGCTGGAATTATAAACTCACAGTAGTGTTAGTTCTCTGATTATATAAAGCTAGAAAACTTGGTACTTTGGAAGAGGGAAAGTGTCAGGACAATCATCTCCTAAGAGAGTTGCTACTAATCTTAATGGCTATTGGGTGAGGGAGAGTCAGATTTGTCAATAGTGTCAGTGTTGATAAATGACCTACAGTCTACAGATGGCTACATCCTCATGGCTATAAGAGGAACACAAATATAACTTGGTGGGATACTTTAAAAAGAAGGTGTGTGTGTGTGTATATATACAGTCGGGCAGTGCCGGTGTATGCCTTTAATCCTAGCACTTGGGAGGCAAAGGCTAGTTCCAGGACAGCTAGGCCTGTTCCACAGAGAAACCCTGTCTCAAAAACAAACAAACAAAAAAAATAGAAAAAAAAGAATACATATAAGAGTGGCAAGGAAGGTGTGGATTAAATATAGAGGAATTATGGAGATGAATGTGATATAAATTTGATCAAAATAGATTCTATGGAAATTTCAAAGAATTAATATATTATTTTATAAGCTATGCAATAGGGCAACAAAAATTAAAAGATTAAATACCTATATTTTGAGCTGTTTCTTCCATAAGACAACAATGTTTTAATCTTGAAAATTAGCGAGATATTTAAAAGAACGGAAGAAATAGTTTTGAGTGTCAATATACCATTAACTTTCAATAAGAACCATTAGGTCTATAGTACATTAAAGCTGACCTTAGTATAAAAGACAATTATTTTGGTTTGCATTTTGAAAACTAACCCAGATAGTTAATACTATGGATGCTTGCTTAATTTTATTTATTTTTATTGAAAACAGATCCTTCTCTTATACAATACCTCTAAATCAGTTTCTCCCCATCCGTTCATCCTAGCCACCACTTCCAAACGTGTGCTCTTTTCCACGTACACTCCCCTCAAGCCTACAGAAAAGTACAAAACAAGATACAATAAGATAAGGCAAAAGCCCCCGTATTCAGTCTAGGCAAGACAAACAAATAGCAGGACAAGAGTCCCAAGAGCAGGCCAAAAAGTCAGAGATACACCCACTCCCACTGTTAGCAATCCCACAAAAACACTAACACAGCTGCCATAGCATATGCAGAGGTCCTGATGCAGATCCTTACAATACCTGTGCTTGCTGCTTTAATGTCTGTGAATCCATATGAGTACTTTTTGTTGATTCAGGGGACCATGTTCTCCTGATGTCTTCTATCCCCTTTGATTCCTACAAGCTTTTCTCCCTCATCGGAGGGGCTTTCTGATCTGATAGTGGAGGGACCCAATAGATACCGCCAATTTAGACTCTTTCTCCGTATAATGCCTGGTTATGAGTCTGAAACTACTTCTATCTGCTGCCAGAGGAAGCCTCTCTGATGTCAACAGGACAAGACACCCATTTATGAGAAGAGCAGAATATCATCAGGAATCATTTTATTGTTTTTTTCTTAGTTAGGCATGTTTGGTTCTTCCCTAGCTCTCTGCGCTGTACAGTCTCTGTTTCCTGGCCATCCCTGCAATACTTATCATAGGTTCCCTTAAGTGGAGTGGGAAGAATTAAATGAGACATTTCTTGTCCACTCCCACAAGTTTTACCCCACCATTGCTCCAGCTGCACAAAACAATACCTTAATCAGGAGCAGAAATACATATGCACAGTATAACAACACTGACCTCAAATTTGAATTAATAAACTAAGATCCATACCAATGAAAATCTCGATAGCATATTCCCCTTTAAATATAAACAAACATTTATAAACAGTCATTTAGGGAATTTGGGCATCTCTCTCTCTAAACTGTTTTCTGATTTTTGTCAGGCAAAGTAATGTTTTAGGGTGTTTACGGCAACATTTCAGGGGTCTTGTTCTATCAAACAACATTAGTCTGGAAGGATTCCACAGGTTCTCAGCTTCAGTGGAAGCAAAAGAAGAACCACTTTTCCAAAACAACATATCGTTAGACCTATATTTTGAAATCAAGATATCTTTAAAGCATATATGTTGGTTTAACTTAGCAATCCCAGAATCAAATGTCTCTCTGCAGTGAAAAAAATCAAAGAAAACACAATAGTATACACAATTCAGACTCTCTGTCTCTGTCTATATCCCATCTTTATGTGGCTTATTTTTCTTACTCTATTACTTTTTCTACTATTTATTTTATTATCTTTACAACTTTAATCTATGACTTCTGTTGTTTTATATTATATTTATCGTCTCTTTACTCTTTTTCTTCTCTCTCCCAAGCCTACATGCAGTTTTTAAACACTGTGTGATGCATTTAGAGGTCTTTATGTCTGAAAAAGTCTTATTGTGCATCTGTAATCCTTTTCCGACAAGGATTGCTTCTTAAAATACAAAGCAGCTTGGCTAAGACTATAGCTGCTTTGCCTTTTGGCTTTGCCTAGTCCAACATGGGGAGGTCCATTCACTGTAGATTGGGAGCCTTCTTATGACCTCAACTCTGGTAAGCAGTTTGTCCATGCTGCCACCAAGTAACTTGCGGCACAGAGCCCACCTGAGAAAATACTGCTACCAAAAAGCTATGCTTAACATTGTTCTTTTGTGTCCAAGTATTCCTTTCAAAGCTTCTCAGGTTTTATGAATTTAGTAGATCACATTGGCATCCCAATTTTTTGTAGGAGGCTATGTCTTCTAGAAAAGATATGAAAGTTTCACTCATAATACCTAAACTATATGGATGTCTGAATAAGATAAGAAAAAAAGGAAGTAAAGACCAGCATTGGAATCATTTAATTGGAATTATGGTTGCAGCACTGATTTATAGGAGCCATTACTAAAAGAGCTCAGGAAATTTGTTTTCCGCTGGATTTGAAGATAATAAAAACAAGAGAAGCATCAAATCCTTTAAAGTCTTATAATTTCTGTGCTATTGTGGAGCAATGCATAACTGTTATACATGGGAGAATGCAAGCAGAGGATAACAGTAACATCTTTCTAAACTATTACTCAAAACACAACTATATTGTTACTTTTGAAAGAAATCCAATGAATGATGCAGAACACATTAAATTTACTTCTTTATACAGATTTACCTTATAATTAAATAATCTGCAACTCATTGCTTTCAACTTGATGAATAACCAATGTATTGTTTTTATTTTTCTTAATTTTTGAGAGTTTCATACATGTATACCAAGCAATCATACATATCTCTACTTCTTCCTCCAAATTCAGCAAAGTTGTCCATAACTTGCAAAACAAAAAATTCCTGTGGCTTTCTGGTTGTTTTGATAGCTCACTAAGTCAGTTATTGTCACTAATATGTTCATGGTTGTAAAGTCATCCGCTGAAGAATGGGAAGAGGACCAATGGCTATATACTTAAAACGAATAATTCTTTCTGTCCCAGTGATTTTAAAATGGTACTAGCTCTTCAGTGAGGGGTGGGAACTGGAGATACTAGCTGCTGTAGTCATGAATTAGCAGCAGCTGTGGCTACATGCTCAAGATCTGTACAAGATAAATCTAGTTAATGTCAGTCAATAGGTAGTGTATAGAAATAAGAATAATACACTGAGATGAAATGAATAAAATAGGGCAGACAAGAAAAACCTGCAGAGTCACAGCAATGAAAAACTGGTTCCCTGAAAAGATTAATATGACTGGCAAACCTTTACCTAATTAATGAAAGAAAGAAAAGGGAGATGTAAATTAATAAAATTAAAGATAAAATGTTATATTGTTCAACTGATACTGGGATTCAGAGATACAAATTCAGAGAATACTAATTTATTAAAATATTTACATTTCAATTTATTAGAAAACCTAAAATTAACAAACTGATGAATTTTTATACATACATGACCTACTGTCCTGAGTTTTTCCACCTTGAAACAAACTTGTTTTCATTATTAAGAGGAAAATCAGTTGAGAAAATTTCTCCTGGTTGCTTTTAGGCACTCCAGTAACGCATTTTTTGATTAATGACTGATGTGAATGGACCTATCCCACAGGTGGCAGTGCCAAGCCTTTGCTAGTAGTCCTGAGTTGCATGAAATACAATCCTGCACAAGCCAGGGAGAGCAGGTCAGTAAGCACCAGTCCTGCAGTCCCTGTTTCAGGCCCTACTTCCAAGTTTTTGTCTTAAGATTTTGTTTTGACTAACGTCAGTGAGGAAATGCTACCTGCAAGTATAAGATGAAATAAACCTTTTCCTCTCTAAACTGCATTTCTTCATGGTATTTTATCACAGCAAAAAAGGAAGTTAAAACTTCTACCAAAATTAAACACAGGTGAATTAAATAATTAGACAGACTCAAAATAATCATTGCAAGGTAGAAGCATTAATTAATATACTAATTAAAATCAAACAAACAAACAAGAAACCTTGGCCAGATGCATTCAGCATAGAATTCAATCAGAATGTATAAGTAAAAAAAAAAAAAATTAAAAAGAAAGAAAATGAGAAAATACTCAAAAAACAAAAGAAGATACAAATTAAGTAAGAAAGACATTACTGATAAATCTTTCCAAAGAATACAGACACAAAATTTCTCAATAGAATACTTTCAAATAAAATTCACATAAAAGATTGCCAGTCATATTTAATTTACCTTCACCACAGAGATGTAAATATGTTTAAACACATGTTAGTTAGTAAATACCATCCACCATATGAGTATTGTCATAGACATAAAGCCCAAAGTCATCTCATTACTTGCACAGAAGCATTCAACAAACTCTCACATTTATTCATGATAAAAGTCCTGGAGAAAAGAGGGCTACAAGGGACATATATCAACACAATAGCGTCACTTTATAGAAAGCATATTGCCCCATCATTACTGGGATTAAAGCTCATGAACTGCTACCCTGCATTGAGGATGTGGCTGGCATTTGTTGGCTTTGCTTGAGGAGAAGGATTCCATTTCATTCTGAGATGCAGTCCTTGAGAGGCTGTCTGTGCTTTGGGAAATGGTCCAACAGTACTGCAGTCACATGCAGTATTAATTGAACTAAGTGGGTTTACAAAATAAAGATATAGGGCTAGAAACATGGCTTGGTGGTAAAAGAGATGAGTTTACTCAGTTTAAACTTTAGCTGCAACTAAGCAATGCTGAAGAAAGGAGAAATAGTCTTTCCCATTAAATATCCTCCCAATAGATTACCCAATACAAGGTGATGAGCCTTGAAGTCATATTTACACATGACATTATATTGACTGAGAGGGTTATATTTAGATATTAAGGACAATTGAATAAAAGGAGACCTTGTCTACATGTATGCCTCCATGCTTCTTGCCATAATGATAAGGGGCTATAACTCTGAACCAGAAGTCAGTCCCAAATAAACATTTTCCTTTGAAAGAGTTGCCATGGTCATTGTTTCTCTTCACTCCAACAGAAAACCTAAGAAAATATACTACAAATATACAGAGAGCTTCTTAATCCAACTTAATTATTCTCTCTCTCTCTCTCTCTCTCTCTCTCTCTCTCTCTCTCTCTCTCTCTCTCTCTCTCTCTCTCTCCATTTCTCTCTATATACATGCGACACACTAGCTATTTCAACCTAGCAGAATTCTAGCATAGGACAAGCCAACATTATCAGACATTTTTCAAAAGTAAGAGGGAAGAATGATGTTAATATGATGTGTGTTTATACATCAAAGGTGAAAGAATTTTATTAAAGTTATTCAAGGTACTCTTTGTGAAAATTAATTTCATTTTGAACGTATAATTAATAGATAGATAAATAAAGCCAATATTGTCCATTTTACAACATTATTGGATAGTATGAGGTGTCTTACTGGGTTGAATTTGTCTCTCAGTTCCAGTATTTATTATTTCTTTACATTGTAGCCATTAAAGTGATTCCCTCAAGCTTTATGAAATGTTCAATAAATTATTGTAATTCTGAATGCATGAAGGTATTGCACAAATAGACCAAGTGGAGGACATAAAAACTATCTAAAGTTAGAGCATGCAATGCCATATGTTTCAGCTGAGTTATATGTGTTTAACAGAATTTAGCTTGGTGGTGGTGAGATAGCTCAGTAGGTAAAGGTGCTATCTATGCAGTCTTTGAACATGATTTCAATTCCCAGAGAAAATCAACTCCACAATGTTGTCCTCTGCATTCAACATGTGAATTGTGACATATACATGTGCACATCAATGCACACATGTGCACTAAGAATAGTAAATAATTTTTAAAAAGAGTTCTGCTATGTAATGTATTATCACTAATCAGGAATCAAAATTTTTTCTGCTATTTTCCCACTTTATAACACACAAGTAAGTTACAAGCTATAAATTAATTAACTGAATGGAAAATTAAATTATTGTCATTATTTATGAATGAGATGTATCAGACTTTCTGGCTTAGCAAGTGTAAGAAGCTAGTATAATTGACTAGACATCATTTGTTTACTTCATGGATATGCTCTAATGTTTCATTTTACTGTCTGCCTTTAATTCTTTTCTATTAAAAATATCTCTGCCAGTGTAATTTATAGGGAGTAAATATTTTTAATAAATTTTGATACTATTTGTAGTTGGTACTTTTGAATATTTATAAGAAGAGCTAACTAAGCTGGTATTGAATTTCTAATTGCAATACATTAGTTTTAAAGCCTTATTGTGTCTCTGCAAAATGTCCACATAGGGGAGCTCTAACCCTGCAGAAAAAACACATCACTTCTTAAAAAAGAATGTGTGTATGCGCGTGTGTGCCTGTGTGTTCATATGTAAACATAGATGCATAATTTTCATTTTTCACAATAAAACTTAAGAAGCAGTTTAGTCATTTTTATATTACTCTGATTGCATCTTTTTTATGCCTTCCACGAGTCTGTTTGCCCGAAGATTATATGAGTCACATTCAAAGTAATTTTTCCTTTGCCAAATAACGAGTGTCACATTCCATATTAGCATGGAATTGCATTTCAATGGCAAGAGATTTTACTTCAAAGAAATTGTATTTAATGAGAATGACTGTGAGCTCAAGTGGCAGTTATCACGCACTGCAGTGAAGATGAAAGGAGCGGCTCTCAAACTCTGTAAAGATGAAAAGCTCTCAAAGCGACGGCAAATCCTTAACAATGCACAGCTAATTGCTTTGGTATGAATTACAATTTCTACTTCTCTGCCCACTATAAAATTTCTTTTCTTTATTTCCTGCCTGGGTAGTGCTTTTAACTGAAGAAAATGATTTATTTTTGTTTTCCTTTTTATAAAACTAAATGAAAAGTGGAATATTCACTGTATACATGAATAACCATTTGCTGTATGTTAAAATTATTTGAGTTATACTTCAAGATTATATTTACAAATTTTTTCTTTTCTTTTTCCCCATTACACCCTTCTGTATATCCTCTGTGTTCTCTTTCAAATGACAATTATTAATGAAGTTTTATTTTCTTAATTCACTTACTAAATAATTTCAGCAACAAGGTAGATTTAAACATTCTTTTGTATTTTTATTGAAAAAAGATTCTTTTCTTAAAATATGCCTTGATTATACTTTCCCCTCCCTCTATTCCTTCCAATTCTTTCCCACCTACCTTTCCATCTAGATGTACTTCCCTTCTGTCTCATGTTAGAAAAGAACAGGACTCAAAGACATAATAATAAAATGTAACAAAATCAAATATAATAGTATAAAACAAAACTATCACAGTAAAGTTGGGTAAGATAAACCAACAGAAGAAAAATATACCAAGAACACAAACAAAAATATTCTACTTTAGGATAGCCACAGGGAAAAAACTTACAGGTTCTTTTTTTTTTAAAAGGTCAACCAAAAAAAAAAAAAAAATCACAAAAAATTAACTAGTAAACAAGCTTGTGGTCTATTAATTTTTTCTAAAAACATCCAGCAAATATGGAAATATTTATTATAAACTAATTAATAAATATTTGAATGATCTTTGAAAATCATTAGTTTGTGGGTCCTAGATTATTCCTTTTGTCACATCAAAAAGATTTAAAATCTTCCTAAGCTGTAAGATTGGGTCCTTCTATTCCCCTGACCTTCTACTCAATAACTGAAGGATCCCACTAAGAAAATCACTCTCATTTTTCAAAACCTTAGACTCATTTTTCAAAAACTAACTCCAGGTAAACACAGCCAATCATAGGATTTAGGATGGAAAGTTTGGAAGAACAGAGATAGACAATAGAGGAACAAAAAGCAATAAACCATGAAGACCAAGCATAAACTTCATTCGGTGTAGTATAATTGTGGTTTTAACAACAGGAGAATGGTTTATGCAAAGAGGAGAGCAACCGTGATAAGGAAATTACTTATGGGGCATTTGTGTGGAAGGTAACATTTAGAAAGCTATTATAAATAAATTCATGGAACAAAATAAACAGAGATATGAATTTAGAACTGCATGGTAACAGTTTCTCAGAAAGAACTAAATATTAATAAAGAAAGCTTAATTTTGAAACATGAAAATTTTATAGTTGAACAATAGTATTTGAAATTGACTTAAATGGGAAGAGTAAATAAGCTCTTTGATTGAAATTATACAACTGGTGTAGTGCAGACAAAAGAAAGAGAAAAAACAATCAGATTCATAGAGGAATGAAAAATCATAATTATACCAGCATGTGGCTCATGAGAATACTGAAAAGAGAAGAAACATGAGATGGAGGTATTGTGTATTAAATGTCTTGAATGCACTCAGTATAAAAATATGATAACCATATGTTTAGTACAGTGAAAAATCGATTAGATCTATGCAGAGAACTTTACATTCATATCTAATTAAAATTTAAAATGTTCAAAGACAGCCAGATAGTGGTGGTGTTTGCTTTTAATCTCAGAACTTGGGAGGCAGAGGCAGGCAGAACCCAGTGAGTTTGAAGACAACCTGATCTACTAAACAAGTTCCAGGACAGCCAAGACTGTTACACAAAGAAACCTGGTCTTGAAAATCCAAATGTGTGTGTGTGTGTGTGTGTGTGTGTGTGTGTGTATTCAAAGATAAAGAAAAATAGAACAACTTCAATGCAAAGGAGAGAATGACTTCTCATAGAAGGAAAAGTATGATTAGACAGTGATTTCTCAAAGGAAATTTTAGTCCTGAAGATACTAATATGTTATGATCAAGGCACTTAAATGAGAGAAATAAATAAATGAATATTGGCAACCAGCATTCCTACACTTCAAAAATATTGTATGTAAAAGCATTGACATTTTCAGACATGCACCTTTTGAGAAATTTCCCTGGCAAATCAATGCTACAAAAAGTTAACATAGGAAGTTCTGATAGTAACACATGAAATTATTGATGTATACCATCTATAAAAGATTTATTCCTATTCTTGATGCTATGACCAACATATCAGACATGAACAACTTAAAAGATGAAATATTTATTCTGTTTCCATTTTCATAGGATACAGCCCATGTTCCCTGTGTTTATGGTTGTTAGAATATATGATGAGGTAGTTCACCTAATGGAAGTCAGGGAGGGGAATAGTCAAGGAACTAGAGACACAATGCTGAAAATGTACTTCTTCTCATAAGTATCACTATCATCAGTGGATCAAACATACAAAGCATGAGCTAATAAAATTCATTTCATGCCCAAACAATTATTTAGTACCTGAATATTTCTTCATCAGTCAGTGGTTACCATTTCTCCAATGACAAGCAGTGTAGTTACAGAGGCTGGCTAGTTCAGGTTGTGCATCCACTATTGCCAGAAGTATTATCTAGGACCATTCTTGGAGACTCATGGAAGTTTCCTTTCCATCTGGCTTCTACATTAAATCATAAAGGCCCACTTTCCAGTCATCTCTCAGTAATTTCCCCCACCATCCAATAAACAAATAAACTTGATTGCTCAAGTTTCCATGCCCATCTACCCTGTCCAGCCATTAGGTCTCCTCTATTTTCTATTCCCCTTGAGATCCAGGCATTTGGCGTTGCACCCTCCTTGATACCTAGCCTCTCTTGAGTGTGTGGATCGTAGCAAGGTTATTCTTTATTTTATAGTTAATACCCACTTAAGAGTGAGGAAATACCATGCTATCTTATTGAGTCTGGGTTATCTCTCTCAAGGTATTCTGAGCATGGAGAATGCTACTGAGGAGAGAAAAGAGGGACTGTAGGATCCACAGGGTCCATGGACATTGGAGGAAAAATTACAGAAATGGCTGGGATGGATCATGGAAACTCAGAGTTGAACCATCAATCAGAGAGGCCGTATGGAACTTAACCTAGACTTTTTGAATGTATGTGACTATTTTTATAAAAAAAAGTATATATACCCCTCAGTTCTAAAGATTTATATCCATCTTACAATGATAATGAATTTAATAGTTCTCCAAGAGTCCCTGTAGGTATAACAGTTTTTGCTTTACTAACAACTCAAACTTGGAGATTCTTCTGAGATCAAAGTAAAACTTTAGTTGTGAGTTCCTACAAAGGGTAAAAACATGATATATATGCTAAAGGTAATCTTAACAGGTTAATGGAGGAACTGGATATCATACAACAATTACAAAGTCAACACCTAAGTTTCCAAGATAAGACTGGAGAGTAAAGAATGCAATAATATGAGATCCAAGGATCTGAGTGTTCTCCTGTCATAGATTGATTATTTACAACACTATTTCCCCATCTCAGGATCTGTATCCTCTCACTGCCTTTAGCTTTCCTGGACAAATCCTGGAGTCTTCAATTATTTTTGAATTTTGGCTTATGGCATTTAAAAATATTTAATTACATATAAAATCTCCAGAGTAAGAAAACATACAGAAATAAAGTTGACAATATGCCTAAAAGGGGGAAACAAGAAATGGAAAGTGCATTTTATTTGGTATGTGGGCAATTTTTTAAATTTTAGTTTCAGTGTATTTTTTTTCTTTTTTGAAAACATTTTAATACAATATATTACAAGTGTGGTTTCCTTCTATTAATTTCTTTGAGACCTTCCCCATGTCCCTCCTATACAAATTCCCATCTCTCCTGACTCTTGATGGAAAGCAAAGGAGCTGCTATTCAGGGACCAGTCTCAACAAAAACAGCCCCTGCCAGAGTAAGGGTGTGGGAATTTAGCAATTTAAGTAAAGAATGCAAAGACTTGTTAAAAATAATAAAACATAAACTATAGAATAGTAGCAGCAAGGCATTTCAGTGAATACTAAAATCATCCATGTTTAATTTTCCATATACTTTTATACCCCAATACAAAAGGGGAAGAAGGCAACAGAAGACTTCTTTAACATGATACAGAGGACAACTCATACAGTTAATTGCTTTAACACTTTGAGACATAAAGTCATTAGCATTTTGTTGTTTAGGCAATGAAGTCACCCTAGATCAAGTACTTTGAAAGCAGCCCTTCCCTAGGTAATTTCCAATTACAAATGAAAGTGCAAAAGTCTGTTTGCATATCCTGACCATCTGTCAGGATGGAAATCGGCTCACATCTTTGGAATGCCACATTTCTTTTTTCTTTTTTCTTTTTTTTAAACTTACTCCAAATAATTTATTCCAAAGGAAACAGCAGGTGGCAGCAGAGGGTTACATTTTTTTCAACCTTTGGTGTGGAGAATGCCACATTTCTATAAAACAATATTAAAATAAACTAAGACAAAACAAAAACATTTTTTCAATTTGCAAAGCAATCAATAGTTTTCTTGTACAGTTGGAAGTAATTAAGATTTTTCTATATTGTGTGAGTGAACTGGACTTCATATATAAAGAAAATCACCAAGAACTTGCCCATCAAAATAAAGATCACAGTCATATTCATGAATTATTTTCAAGATACAGTCAGAAATTGCAAAATATTGTAAAAATAAACGTGATTGCATTAGGAAGAAAATAATGCAGTAATTTTAAAAGTAGCCATTGAAATGTCTAAGCATTGCTGCCATGGTGCTCCCTTGCTTCTCTAACATTCCAACTGCGCCTATCAGTGACAGATCCCATAAACCTTTGCAGTACCCTTTGATGCTTCTTGGTACAAAATTCTGACATGCTTTTCACAGATAAACCTGCTACCTATTTTTTTGTGATTCTATTTAAACTCTCGGGTATTTTACCTTTCAGATACACTGCTTCAGCCTGTTATACAGATAGGACCAACAAGACTGCCATATTGAATCATTCTGCTTGTAATAATGGGACTTTCTATTTTTGAAATTTTCAAATGACACTGCTCAAGAAATTAAGAGACAATATTATTATGAAAATATTTGAAAACATTGTTTTGGAAAAACAAAACAATCAAAGTAGCTAAAAATTATGAATAAATTATATGAAATAAAAATAATGTTAACTGCCATGTTTATTTATAAGCTGCAGTTATATTGCACTTCATTACTACAAGGACTATTCAAAATAATGGAGCTAATTTTTAAGTAATATTTATATTTCTTATTTAAGATGCTAATTTCAGCAAGAAAATTACACTTTTATAGCATATTTATAGAGCTTGATTTCTTCCATATGTGTTCAGATTATACAGAAACATTCACAGAATACCTGTGAAACATAAAATTTCTAGTCAGTATTTTATGCAATAATGTCTTAACTATATGTTCTTGACATAAGTAACATTGAAATATACAAAAATAATGAAGACTGTCTAATTATTCTAA
Organism: Arvicola amphibius; assembly: GCF_903992535.2. Lineage (NCBI taxonomy): Eukaryota > Metazoa > Chordata > Mammalia > Rodentia > Cricetidae > Arvicola > Arvicola amphibius. Next base: position 12,174,242 of record NC_052059.1, on the reverse strand, counting down.
ATGAAAGTACTGCTACCAAAGATGTGTGGTGAAATTTGAAAATAAATGAAAATTTCACTTATTTTATTTTTAATTAATCAGACATAAATTAGGAAGCACCAATAACAGGCATGACAGGACATATCTATCATCTGAGCTCTCTCGGCTTAGGGGGATAAAGTTTATAGAAAGTCAATATTGGGTGCATGAAAAGTTCTAGAGTACTCTGAAGTGTCCAAGATTCTCCATATCAAATGAAATAAATAATAATGAATAATACACAAAAAATTAGAACTCAGGTTATGAAATCATCAACTTTTTAGTAAGAACATAATTCACAGTAAGAAAAAAATCACCCTTTTTAGATACCATTTAGTTTTGAAAGCACAAAGGGTAGAATATATTTTAAATCATATGTACATTGACTGACGATACTAAACTTGCAGCAAGAACCAGAATATTTATCAACAATTATGTTTACAAACAGTAATCATTTAAATTTGGATAAACATGAAGTATCTTCAGAAACATACAGCAGCTTTAAGAATTGTCAGTACTGATTTGTCGGGGTCTGGTGTCAGCTCAGACCCTAAATTATTTCTTCTGACCAGAGGGGAGACATGGGAATCATTGAGACAACTCACATGGCTTTTTCAGGAGGGAAATTCTCAGTGATCCCTCATGAAATCCTGAGTTAACATCCTGAAAATTTTCTACCAAACTGTAAACTGAGGGGGAAATTCATTAGCATTCTGTTCCCTAGGTAACCAGACAGATGTCTCTAGTCACATCCACATCTTTGACCACACCTTTCTAGGCCTATTTTGTCACGTCTCTCTGTCTTCCTACTCTGTATTCCAGCTCTGTCACACAGGCCTGAATTAGCATCTCTATTCCAGGTATCCTCCAAATTACGAAGGAGCAGAACAACATCCTGACCCTTAGGGTAGGGACAGCCTGTCTGGAAGACTATGTGACCACCTTAGTTGTGAACCATGGCTTGAGAGCCTGGCTGCCATACCATGAAGAAATATGGGCTTAAACTGATTCATCTTCTAGTCCATCTAGCTGTGTGTAGGCTCATCTTTTCAATAAGAAAAATAAGTATTGCTTTTAGCATTTATATATTCAAATAAAATTAATGTTGGTTGAAGCAACTGGTAATTTGAAAACAAATACCACAAAATATGAATTCCTAAAAACAAGGAATTGAACTATTTAAGAAGTAACTTAGTCAGATTTTAGACTATTGTAGTACTAATGTAAAATTATATACAAAAACATGTGTTCAGAATATGTCTATATTTTGCTCATTTACAATGAAACTCCTATTCTTCCTGAGATGTACATCTATTTCTCCCATCTATTTCTGCACTCAGGATAAAAAGTATTCTGTGCCACACTGTTCATGAATTAAAGTTCATGAAGGATGCTTTTCTGTAGGTACCACAAGCTCTATTCTCCTGTGAGAAAATGGAACACAAACTTTGCTGAGGTACCTAATGCATCAAAGAAACATTTTACCTATACCATTTTGTGAGTCACGGTCTCCCATGCACACAATGACAGAAAATCACTGAAACAAAAATGCTTACTACCTACAACAGCAATAGAAAATGCATTTACTCTGGACCAATACATCCATTATATTTTAACCTAGGGATGTAAAAGAGAGACGAATTGAGACTGTAGCACTCCTTAGGCTAACTTACCAGCTCCCTTTCCAACTGAAGTAGCATCAGTTCTATCAGAGCAGGACAAAAACAGGCTCTTATCTTTGTTATTCACTCTTCAAATGGATTTCTGAAAATTTATCCTTGCAAGAGTAAGAGAAATAACCTATCATAGCAGTGTTACTTGAAACACTATCATCTGCATGTAATATATAATTTTATACATTCATTAGCAAATTCTAATGTAAGTTGAGGAACTAATTATTGATAAAGTAAAAGAAAGGTATTTACACATTGGTTTTTGATTATTGGTAATATATTATAATTAATATTTTCTGAACACAACAGCAAATTTCAATGAAAATGTGATCATAACATTTCCTTAAACCAAGAATAGATTGAAGTTGGGCGAGGGCAAATCAGCAAAATTCTGATTTGGATTCAGATGCATTGCAATATTGGAAAAAAATAACTAAAATCCAAACTATGACACATCCAATAGGGTTTACTAATTGATAGGAGTATGTGGCAGTCAGGAAATCTACTCAGTGGAAATGTGCATATATCTATGTGAGTATAAATATATTTGTGTATGCATGTGTGTTAAAAATGTATTTCAGATTGGCTGCCTGATATTTTATTTCTATTTAAAAACAATCATCCTAGTCCTGACTACCAAGAAACTCTAACTACCTTCACTTTATTGAGACACCCCATGTAAATTGACAATTAAAATATTCAATTAATATTTCTATATATTTTAAAATATAAAATTTGAGTTAACCAAAACTTTAAACTAAAAGCTAGCAAAAAATTATAATATGTCTCTTGTCTCTGAATATAAACTGTATAGTTATTTAAATGCCTGTGCTTTCTGAATGAGATAAAATGATGATAGTGCCCTGAATATGTCAGCATTCTAGGATAAAGACTGAGTTTTCAGAAAAGCTGTGGTAGGAGATAGAACCCATGCTCTACAGTGGTCATTACTTTAATACTAGGAACTTGCTTATTCTTGAATTTCTGAAATTCTAAGAAATACACCTGAGAAGTCACTAAAGAATTTATCTATATTTTTATGACTTTTATGACAGTGTGGCCTGCCTCTAATGATCCTAATGGCCATTTAGTGATGAGCATATTTCAACTGAAATTTTTTGTGGTTTCAATGAATGTGAGGATACATGAAGTATGAAGTTATTATATATGATAAAATCATGACACAAAAGGGCCTGGTTGAAACCATTACAAGGCTGTCTATTGAAGCAATGGCCCAACCAAGAGTAAAATCATGTTTTATTTTTTTTTTTTTTTGGAAAAAGAGTTCATATTTACAGATTTCCAATTTGCTTAATATTTTCATGTTATACATTACAACCTTTAATTTATATTTTTTATAAATTCTTCATTTACATTTAAAGTGAATTTACTGTAGACAGACTATATTTACATCACATGTTCCAATCCATTCAACCAAAATCTCTGTAAACTGACAATTCGGTGCTGTATATATTTAAAATAGTTACCATTTGTTCCCTTTTCTTTCCTGAAATATTCAAGTACAGGTGGTATGGGTGGATTTTGTGACACATAAACCAATGTCTTTGCCCTTCTAATTTTCTCCAACATTTGATAATGTGAAGGAATTTATTGTCAGATATCATACCCCTGATTAAAAATTTAATTTCAAATTAAATTATTACACATACATTATATCCATATACCACATACTTATGTATTTTATACAAATTGGAATCAAATAAGCTTGCTAGATAGTCTATACATCTTCCTTCCATAATACATCTTCTTCATTGTCAGTCACACAATGTTACTGATCTCATGAGCATAGCACATGTTACTTTCTCTTGTCCACCAAAAACACATTTCTTGTCTGGATTGTGCATATCTAACCAATGCCTCAACTTAACTCTGTTATCTAATGGTACTTATAATATGGTATTAATGGAAATGCATTCTTCTGATATACATTTGTGTTTCACTCATGAAAACTGGGGAGTGAGGTTTTCTAAGTTTTCATTCTCATAGGTTTTGTATGAATGTTTGTTTGTTTGTTGAGATAGAATTTTCCTGTGAAACCCTGTCTGACTGGGAACTCACTAGGCTGACAAGCTAACCTAAACCTCAAATGCAATCCCTTTGGCCTTTGCTTCTTCGTGTTTAGATTACAAGGTCTGCAATGCATATGTAGCCACATAAGTCAGTGCTTTCTTACTTAATACTCTCTGCTGTTCTGTACTTCTTAGTGTGGGCCTGGATGATATGAATCAAGAGAATTGACTTTCTATATCATACCACAACTATTCTGAGGTCTTAGGTCATTCAATTCATCTCATTATTTGAAGTAAAATAATAGCACCTATGTAACTCCAATTTATATCTGTTCCTCCCATTTAATAATAGATTATGAAACCTTCATATTGATTCAATTTTCTTTATTACCATAAGGACACATGTTCAATCGTGCTCACAGCAGTTTTATTCACAGTAGCAAAATTTTGGAAACAACCTCTATGTCCCACAATATAAAAACCGAAAAGAAAATGTAGAGCAACCCACTGATCACAGTACTATTACCTAGTGAGGAGACAAGACTCCTGTAGGCAGCTTGCTGCTACCTCATTAGATCCAGAATCTACAACTCCCACCATGGCATTAGCTGCCTGTGAGGCATAGTAACTGCCAGTACATACTGGATGTGACTGGTCTGTGAGTGGTGAGTGACTGGTCTCCCATAGGGAAAACCTATCCCTAATCCCTAGGTTGCTGGAGTGCATCCAATGCCCCCACCTTCCCACAGAAGCCTAACTAGCCACCCAAAGGCAAGACTACTGCAGAGAGGCCAAAGCAACCACATCCGCATTGGACGCTGAAATCTGCAAGTACCACTCTGCACCACAAACCCAACCATCGACGGCGGTCATCGACAGAGGCACAGCCACCACCTGCTCCAGGTGGAGGACGAGATGGGTAGACATCAGTGCAAGAATGCTCAACAACCTAAAGAGCAATGGCAAAATAAGAACCTAGTGGTTCTACAACAGCAAGACCCAAATATTATGATGTTAAAGAAGCAGAAAAAAATGACCTTAAAAAAAGATTATGAAGATAAGAGAGGTCCTTAGAGAAAAATGACAAATTCCCTTAAAGAAATGGAGGAAAAGACAAACAAACAAAAAAAAAATGGAAGAAATCAGTAACCCCTTAAAGAAAGCTGAGAAAAAAAAATCAAACATTGAAGGAAACAGTTCAAGACTTGGAAACTAAAATAGAGGCAGTGAAGAAAACACAAAGCAAGGGAATTCTGGAAGTAGAAAATCAGGGTAAATGAGCAGTAACCGCAGATGCACAGAAGATAAGTAGAATACAGAGGATGGAAGAGAGAATCTCTGGCATTGAAGATAGTACAGAGGAGACAGAGGCATTTGTCAAAGACACATTAACACCACCAAGTCAGAACATAACATGTCCAGAGTCTGGGACACCATGAAAATAGCATAAAAATAATAGGGATAGAAGAAGGAGAAAAATACCAGCTCAAAGACACAGAAAATGTGTATGAAGATACAAGAAGCTTAAAGAACACCAAATAGACTAGACCAAAAATAGTCCCCTCACCAATAATAATCAACACAACTAAACATGCAAAATAAAAAAAAGAATTTAAGACCTACAAAAAAAAGGCCAAGTATCATATAAAGACAGACCCATCAGAATAATACCCAACTTCTCATGGTGACTCTGAAAGTCAGAAGGTCCTGAACAGATGTTATGCAGACACTAAGAGACCCAGAGATGCCAGCCCAGACTACTATAGCCAGAAAAACTTTCAATCACTGTAGACTGAGAAAACAAGGTATTACATAACAAAACCAAACTTAAACAATACCTATCCACAATTCCAGCCCTAAAGAAAGTACTAGAAGGAAAACTCTAACCCAAGGAACTGAAAACATAGGCAATAGATAATTCCATGGCAGTGAAGCCCAAAGAAGAGAAACACACACGCACTACCCATCAACGACACAACCAAAGAGTAATAGAAATTAACAGTCACTGGTCATTTATATCCCTCAATATAATGGAAATTGCCTATAAAAAGACAGTCCAGCAGAATGCATAGGAAAACAGGAGTCAACCTTTTTCTGTGTGCAGGAAACATACCACAACAAAGAACAACATTAGCTCAGCGTAAAGGGTTGGGAAAATACTTCCCAATCAAACAGACCTAAAGAAGCAAGCTGGTAGAACTAGTTTAATATCTAACAAAATAGACTTCAAACTAAAATAATCAGAAGAAATAAAGATATCTCTTATTCATCACAGGAAAAAATCTACTGTGGAATATTTCTGTACACTGTGCATATTAATCTCTGATTGATTTAATAAAGAAGTTGACTGACCAATAGCAAGGAAGGATAGAGTTAGGCAGAAAAGCCAAACTGAGAATAATGAGGAGAAGAGAGGCATCAGGTAAGAAGCCAATTAGTAGCTGAACAAGCAGATTGTGTAGAAAATGAGATAACAAAACTGAAGCCAGACAAATGTGAGCATAGAGAAGAGAGTTAGAAACAAAGTCCCATCACTAGCTGAAGAGCTATTGGAAATTGAAAGCTGATGAGAGAGGGAGATACGTTTGTCGTTAAGAATGTACCCTGGTAGATGGATTGAGCTTGTGTAGAAGACTGCACACCTAATAATTTATGGCCAGCAAAAACTGACTTGTGGGGATTCAAAGAAAAAAATGTAGACACAAAGTTGGCTACTTAAAGTTAGAGTTGTGGGTCTGTGATAAGTTGAGAGAGGAGGTGAATGTAATAAGACCACATTGTATGAAATACTCAAAGAATTAATAAAAGAGAACAATGTGTTAATATGTTTATATAAACACTTTAATTTAACATGGAGATTAAAAGTAAATAAATAAAAGATTCACTATTGAATTACAAATAGTAAACCTTTTAACTTTTTATTTGTTTTTGTAAATTTGTCTTACTGGTTTTGGAAGTTATTGTTTGACCTCTGTTTTACGTTGATTTGTTGTTTGTTCTGAGGGAGAGAGGTCGAAAAAGAGATGAACCTTATGGCTAGGGACATGGTAAGGACTAGACTACTTAGAGAGGGGGAAAGAAAATGATTAAAACATATTTCATATACATTTTTAAGAATGACTGTTCAATTGTACAATAATATCAATGACATAAAACAAATTTAATGGAAAAACAAGACAGCACACTTTAGACTAAGTAGGTCTAGGTGACAACTTCTGGATTTGTCTTTGTTGGATGGGTGTTTTCTTCCTTGGTTTCTGTGTGCTCTCTGATCTTCTGGTTGTTGTGTCTTGTAGTTTAGTAGAGGGAGTCTGCCCACATTGAAGCTTGGGCTTCTGATAGTGTGGATGGCCTCTGGCCCAATAGCAGTGTGCTGTCCAAGTTTGAGAGAGAAGTTCTGCCTATGTGCATGGCCAATGATTTATGATTCCGAATGCTTGCCTGGCTTCTGATGGAATAGGAGGCTTTTGCCAGAGGTGGGCCTGAATTTTGTGATGAATATGGGAGGGCAGTTAGAACTAAGCTGGGTGAGTTTGGGATGGGGAAGTCTTAGTTGGGGTTCAAGATTCTGCCTGAACCTTTGGTAGAGTAGGAGATTTCTTCCAGAGATGTGGGCAAGGAAAAGGCCACAAAAAAGAAGAAGAGACATTTGGGATTATGCTGGGGAGACTTGTGTGGGACAGTGTGGGGTGGCTTACCTGGTTTTCACATAAATGGTCTGACCTCTGATGGGGTGTAAGGCTTCTACTAGATGGATGGACTATGGCATATGGTGAGAAGGAGAGGAGGTTTGTTGGAGTCTCTCTGGGGAAGCTTGACTGGGGGGTGGGGCAGTTTTCCATGGGTTTTAGGATGCTGGCCTGGCCTCTAATTGAAAAAGGAGGCTTCTGCCTGAGATGTGGACTTGGATGTAGTGATAAGGAGTGGAGGGGAGTTTGTGACTATGTTGTGCAGGCAAGGGCCAGGTTGGTGGGCAGTTTTACCTGGGTTTCAGGATGCTTGCTAGGACTCCGGTAGAATGGGAGGTTACAGACAGAGATGTGAGCTGAAGGAAGGTTGCAAGAAAAGGAGGGTGGGTTCAGGTGATTTGTGAGGCTGGGGAAGACCTTATCTTTCTAGATGCTGATCTGCCATCTAATGGGAAGAAAGCTTTTACCAGTGGCAAATTACAGTTTTCTTAGCACGTATTTTTCTACAAGCACTAATAAAGAATAAGGATAATGATGAGATAACATGGGACTGAAGTAATGGAAAGGGAAAGGAATAGTGCCAGACACATAAGATACTTTAACATGAGTCCTCTAGAATTTTTTCAGTTTTTTTAATCTATTGCAGCATTTCCAGTAATAGCATTAAGAGGGAAAACAACTCCTATTCCAACATTTTCCAGCAGGTGGAAGCACAGCCTTACTGTTAAAGTCTATCATGGGAAGCAAAAAGCTAAAAACAAAACAAAAACAAAAAAAGGCAAAACAAAACAAAATAACAATAACAGAAAAAAAACAGAATTATACAGATTCTGGAAAGAAGAGATCAAGAGGATGATGGAAGGGAAGTGAAGGAGAAGGGAAGAAATTCTAAGAGAGACAGACAAATTTAAAGAAATTTAAGGGCCATTTGAGAAGTGTGAGAACATAATACAGTAGAAGCCTGGAATGAATCCACAGTCTCTCATTTCCTGTGGAAATGAAAGGAAAACCTCTTCTCCAAAGTAACAAATCTTTTTATTATAATAATAATAATAATAATTATTATTACTTAAAACATTTCAATCCAAATTTCCACTCCCTCCCCTCCTTTTAGTCCCCTCCCTCTCCCTCCCCAGACCTTCCCACCTCACCCCTCCAACCCTAAGGGAGTGCCATGCACCTCGCCCTGTGGAAAGTTCAAGGCCCTCCCTACTACATCTAGGTTGAGCAAGGTTTGCATCCGAAGAGAATAGGAGCCCATGAAGCCAGTATATGCGGTAGAGACATATCCCAGTGTCACTATCAGTGGCCCCTCAGTTGGCCCCAACTGTCAACTCCCTTCCGAGGGGCTTATTTGTTCCCACACTTGTTCACTTTCAGTCCAGTTGGAGTTGGTGAGCTCCCATTAGCTCAGCAAACTCTCTTGGTGTGTTGGGAGCATTGAGACCCCAGATCCTGAATTTCTTGTAATCCCCTGATCTGAGTGTCTACAGCTGCTCTGAGCACGAGACCTTCAGGAGTTTCTAATGGCAGGAGAGTGGTTTCTGGTGGGTTTGGCTGAGGTGTGGCTATTTCTATATAATCTGCCCCTGAACACAATAAAGGGGGCATTCTTGGGGAATTCAAGGATGACCTGTGTCTCTGTCTGTATGTGTTTGTGTATTTTAACCTCCTGCCCCTTGCCCGAAGCTCGGTAACTGGGTAAAAGCGCACAGAGTGCAGACACCGGGGCACGGTGCGCTGCATCGGTGGATGACCCCCTCATGGTCTTGAATTTCTTGTTCATATTCTCACTCCTCCTTCCACTCTTCAACTGGATCTTGGGAGATCAGTCCAGTGCTCCAGTGTGGGTCATTGCCTCTGTTCCCATCTGTTGTTAGACAAAGGTTCTGTGTTGATATTTAAGATAATCATCGGTTTGACTACAGGGTAAGGCCAGTTCAGAATCCTCTCCTCTATTGTTTAGGGTCTTAGCTGGGGTCTTCCCTGTGGGTTATTGGGCATTTTTCTAGTTAGTTTCTTGCTAACTCCATAATGGCTCCCTCAATCAAGACATCTCTTTCCTTGCTCTTATATCTGTCCTTCCTCCATCTCGACTATTCCATTCCATCAAGTTCTCCTCAACCTCCTTTCTCTGTGTATCTTTGACTGTCTTGGAATTCACTCTGTACATCAAACTATCCTTGAACTCATAGAGATCTGCCTGCCTCTGCCTCCCAAGTGCTGGGATTAAATGTGTGTGCCACCACACCCAACTATTTTCTTTCTTTTTGTTTTGAAAGAATTTATCCTTATTTTTATTGCTCTCATAATGTCATGCCAAGGCTTTTACTTGTTTTTGTTTATTTTAATCATGTGACTTTTTATTTTACACACACACACACACACACACACGCACACACACACATACACATACACACACACATGCACACACACACACACATTCTTTTTTTCCGGTTAAACTTCAAGTCTTTTGCATATATATTATTTTTTACACTTTAGTATTTTTATGGAATTCCTGAGAGTTTGAATTGGTGGGTCTCTGATTCTTGTGACTTCACTTGGGGTACTTGCTTCTGTTTGATAAATTTGGTCAATTCTTATGTGCTAGATTGTATATTATCTTACTATATCAATTTTATTATTTGAAAAAAGGATATATAAAATTGGAACTTTCAAAACATTTTTGTGGAGTCATATTTTAACATTTTAGAGTAAAAATTTTCCTTTTCCAAATCACAAATTACATCTTAATACAGGAAAATGAATTTCAAGATTTATTTATAGTTATATTTAAGATTAAATTTTTCCTAGGAATTATCTCCACTGTATTGAAATAATATCTCTTTGAGAGAATAGGACAATATTCTTTGAAAATCTGTTTGCATTGTAGAATGATCTGATAGGTATTATACATTGTGTATGATCCTAAAGATTCTTCTTCATAATTAACATAAAGAAGAAAACCCATTAGAGCACACCTAGTTTTGTTTAGACGTGATAAAAGAATATCTCCTTTAAATTGTAGTTTTCCTGTGATACTAATGTAATATCAATATACGAGTGATTTTTCTCACTTTGGTAAACTCAATTTTTTTTCAGACAGACCATTTCCCTTTTTCTCATGCTGTGCATCAATTCTTGTTCCAACTTATCAATCCTACCACTTAAATATGTATAGAATCTGTCTAGTCCTTTCTATTCCCCTGTCACTTCACTGATCTGGGGCAACATTTTACCTCTGTAACCTAATGGTCTCATAAAGCAGCTATCACCTTCAGAATTGCCCTGCTAAATTGTATCAGAGTGAGACCAACCCAATTTTTGCCATGAGAAGCTCTTTTAAAATAATTTAAAAGTTTCCAGTGATGTTGGCATATATTTAAGAACCTATATTTGATTAATTAAGTTAATTTTTCTTAGGTATGTGAGGATAAACAATGACTTAAAGAAAATTAGCCTGAACATTGGGATGAAAATGTCTCAGAGGAAATGAAAAAAAAAGAGCATATATAAAACCAAAAAACCTTGAATATTTTAGAATAATGCAAGACATTACTGGAGCATAAAATAAAAGTGTTAAAAAGTTCAGCCTGACAAATTAGTTAAATTGAATAATAGTCTAAATAGTCTAAAACTGTAGTTCTATGACCTATAGCACATCATAGGGAAAGTGTCTTTAACTTTGGGGCCAAGTACAATAAACTACTACAGTTACTTTATACAGAGAGTAATATCCTTCCCCCGGTCTGAGAGACCAGAGGAAATAAAATAAAAGACCCAGTGCCCTGTGGTTCTCTATGCGGGTCTTTCTGGTATTCTAGGTCATCTCCCTTGTTGGCTTGTGAGAATCACACTATTCTTTCATTCATTTTACATACCAACCACAGGTTACAGCAGAGTAGCTCTGGTGAGGACCCAGTGAAAACTTTGTACCAAAAAACCAGTTAAACTAGTTAAACTAGTAAGGCAAAGGGGTCTACTATATGATACACCTAAGCTTCCAACATCATCAGGACAAATGAAGAGGTGATAGAAAGTCAGGAGAGAATAAGAAGAGACTTTTCGATTTTTGGTGTGATTTTTGTTGTTTTGGTTTGTGAAGAGGTATTTTGTTCTTGCTTTGTTTGTTTGCTTGCTTACTTGTTTTATTTTCTTTTGGGGGGCGGCAGGGATGAGTAGGGATTTGGGGCAGGGCTGGGAGGTGACCCAAACTAGAGTGTATGAAGGGAAAACCCTGAATATTCGATAAAGAAGTTTAAAAAAGATAAATTGAAATCTTAAATATTGCCTTACATTGCAAGAGGAAAATAGTAACAAAAGCGCCGCCTCAAACTTTGCATTAATTTTTGTTTGTTGTATTTTGTATTTTTCTTTTTTGTTTCTTTGAGAGAGAGAAAACACAAGCAGAAACATAAAGTTCGGTGGGTAGGGAGGTGTTGCTGAGAGGGAAATGCAACAAAATATATTGTTTCAAAGAAAATTTAAGTTAAAAACCATGCACTTCAAATTGCTTTCACATGTGGAAGGTACTTGGGTGATCTGGAAGGAATTTTTGTTATAGATCGAATCTAAATTAATGTGAACTAAAATGACATTTGTATCAATATAAGTTCCTATAGAACCATAAGATAGAACAAAAAGTATTTCAAAATTGTCACAATAATAGCATTCATTTCTTCTTATGCAATAATTTTTACAACTCAGAAATTATTGCCTGAATAATTTGTTCATTCTTAGAAAATATGTTTTATCAAAATACTAATCTACTTTATTTAATTTTCTTCAATAATGAAGAAAAAAGCTGTGCATCATTTAAAAATTAAATTAAATTGCCAAGAGGTATCACTACATACTCGAGCAAGGAGGAGGGGCTTATGAAGCTCTACCTCTCACTAAGGAACTATGGCCTTGTAATGAGCACTGTGAGTCATTTTTTTTTTCTGTAGTGTAGCTGATAATAAGTTTTCCACATTGTAGTAGATAAAACCTTTCCCTACTCATGCATAAGCAAGCAGTCATAATTATACTCAATGGGTCACAAAACAAACACAACACAATACATGAAACCTGGAGGAGTTCTAGTTTTGAAGACGAGCTTATGCAGGAAGAATGGTGGTGGGAGGGAGTAAAAATAGTAAAAATATACATATGAAACTATCAAGCAAAATTAGCATAGTCATCCCTTCTTGAAGTCATCCCTGTTTATGAAGGTAAAACTGTAAAACCTCAAGTGGGATGCACTCACGTTTTCATTCGCAAAGGCTTCTCTGTCACTGTCGCTTCTTTACACTGAAGGAATAAAAAATTCAGGAAGTACAGTATGTATAGGCATCATGTTGCAAAAATGTATAGGCCTCACGTTGCAAAAATGTATAGGCATCATGTTGCAAAAATGTATAGGCATCATGTTGCAAAAATGTATAGGCATCATGTTGCAAAAATCAGAAAAGTGTGGATAATTTTTTCTAACAATCTGGATTCCAGCGTAAGGCAAAATCCACAATTTAGGCTTTGTCTATCAGTAGCATCAATTATATTCTTCAAATAGACCAAAATAGTATGAAGTACTAGAGATAACAGTAAGTCAGGGACAGCTGCTTTCAGTTCCTAAAGCTTAAGTTGCAGCAATTTGAGTGATATCCTCCATGGACTGAGTTTGTTAGACTAATGATGCTGTCTCTGTTGCCCCTTCTCAAGGGAAAGAAAATAGAAAGAAATGTTTTGTACCTAAAAACATCCCAAAAGAACACAGTCTGGTGGTGCCTCTCCACCTTTTTATGGAATTCTTATGAACTCCAGGGGATTTTTTAAAGACAGGACCTAAATCACAGATGTGTGGGTGGTAGACTCGTGTTTCAACAAGAAAAATAATTTTTTCCTTCATTATCTTTCAAAGGCAAAAAATGTAAAATATCTATTCATGAAAATCAAGTATTTAAAATATCATGTGCATTATTAGACTTTGGTGGGCCATTCATAACAAGTGGTAAAGGAGATAAGAATTAAATATGAGAGAATTACTCATAGCTGTCAATAACTTCTGCAGTGTTCTTTGTTAGAGAATTTAGTTTCATTACAAAAGTTGATAAAAAATAATATTTATTATCTAAACTTCAGTTCATCAAGATAAAATCTAGCCACTTTTGCATGTAGAGTGCACTAATATATGGATTTCTATTTATCAGCGTTCAGAATAAGAGGACTCAATCTTTACATTCCTACTACCATGAGCCCCAGTTAAATTCTTCACTATTATGAGGAGATTCCCTTTTAATAATTGTAAATACTACTATTGTTGCAAGGAGAGGGCTGTTTGTTTGTCCTGGCCGCCCAGAAACCAAAATAATCACACAGAAACTGATTTAAAATGCATAGCCCCTTAGCTATAACTTCTTATTGGCTATCTCTTACATATAAATTTAACCCATTTCTATTAATCTGTGTATTGCCACATGGCAGTAGCTTATCAGGTAAAGTTCTAACCAGCATCCATCTCAGGCTTAGGATCCATGGCTTCTCCCTGACTCTACCTCCTTTCTCCCAGCATGCCATTTAGTTTGCCCTGCCTACCTAAGTTCTGCCCTATCAACAGGCCAAGGTAGTTTCTTTATTCATTAACTAAGGAAAGCAACACACAGAGACAGAAGGACCTCCCACACCATACTATTGTGATAAATATGTCTTTAATGTCTTTTGCTATTTAAATTATTACCATATTGTCATATTCTCACTCTTGTTCTAGATCTAGTCACATCTGTTCCTGCCTCCCTGTCCCTCTTTACCTCTCTCCTCTCCCTTTTTCCTTCTCTGTGTCTGTGACTCTCTTTCTCTTTCCCCATCTGTGAGTGTGTTTGTATGTGTGTGTGCGTGCGTGTGTGTGTGTGTGTGTGTGTGTGTGTGTTAGAGGAGATTGAGCCTACAACCTTGCTAATAATAAGCAAGTGGTCTGTCACTGAGACTTATCCCCTATTCCAATTTTACTTTATATTTTGAGAAATTTTTCACTAAGTTGTCTCGTTGTCATTGATCTCTACATTTTAACTCAAGGAAATGAAGTCGTAAGTCACAAACAATCCCACACCAGTTTGGAATTATGATTAATAGAATGATTATTTATTTGAAGGGGAAAAACTTACAGATCACCGTCCCAGACAACAGCTCTCTGCACTATCAGGAAGGGAGCCTAGTCGCCCGGGAAGTGGAGCCAGAAGCCAGAGCATGAGTGGAGGGAAGTGGCTGCGGTTTTTAAAGAGGGAGACCACGCCCCAATGGGCTGGTATCTCAGTGGCTATTGGCTGAAGGAGCAAAAGGAGCTCCCGCAACAAGGAAACGTTGAACTTGCAATTCCCTTATAGCTTTACTTGTAGCTGAGATGGCAGGTCTTCTGCTCCAATTCCAGTGTAAACCACACTTTGACATGTGTCATTGCTATTCTCCTTATTCTTTATTCCTTAAACATTTATATTTAACCTCTCATGCCAATGACTAAGAAAAGGGCATCTTTAGTCTTCTTAATTAGAAACAAAGTTATAGCCACATTAAAGAGATAATTTTAGTGAAACATAAAACAAAGAATATGCCCTCAGTCCTGCCCTTTCATACAAAGTCATTGTTAGCTTGCAGAAATTAATCAGCCTGTATTCTATTGAGCATAGGCTCATGACAGCACATTAAAGTGCTCAGTCCAGCCTCCATTCACTAATGAAATGCTAGTGTCTCTGTATAGCTAAGATAGTTTCCACATTATTTTATTTTCCTTTTTGTTTAAGATTTTCGTATATGAATAAAACAGACTTTGATCAAGTCCACCATTTATACCCTCTCCTTCGTATATGTCTATACTTAATGCATTTTTCTCCTTTTCATTTTTTTTTCATTTTTACATTCATGGAGTCCTCCCTAATAGTACTGACATGTGCAACACTACAGAGCCTTCCACAGGATCAGGGGTTAATTATCAATGGTTGCATTAAAAAAAAAAAAACAGCCAACAATAACAACAAAAACTAATTTTCCCTTAATAAGTAGCAATCAGCTGTCAACTTATTTTAAGCTATACATGGGCATTTAGAGCCTCTTCCCTACCATGGATGAAATTATTTGGCTTGACTTTGCACATGCATTAATTTCAATTAATTGTTTTAGGTTTCTGTAATAGTACCAACGAAGAATCTCCCTTATTCATATATTCAAATAGTTCACAAAATTGAACCATATCCAAATAGGTCCATAGATAAAAAATATAACTTATAGTTTCTTTCTCTATAATTTCAGTTTTATTGTCTCACTAAATTGACATCTAGTCTCTCTGAGACTCAACTACATGTTAATATATTGCTGAGATCTATGAAGAGGATACATTAGAAAACTCTGTTCACATGACCTTTTAAGATTGATTTAAAAATATTTTATCTATTTAGTTATAGTGATTTAATCAGATAAAATCCTGTTTATTTCTGTGACCATAGACTCTTTATGAAGAGTGTTATAATGCAAAGCCCCTTGCTTCTTAGCAGAGATTTGGGAAATTTTTTTTTTCATTCCTGTCTCATCCTGTGCTTTATGAAATCATGAGAAACTCAGTTTATGTATATGGCCTCATGGAGTGTTTGCTTATTCCTATGCTTCCTTTGCCTTTCTTAATGTTACAAAAACCTTAATTCATTGTTTTTCTGTTAAGCTGTTGGCTATCAGTGCAAGGAAACTAGTTAGTAAAATTAGGTATTCTCAATCTTGTGTCTATTCAAACTGATTTTTAAGTTCATATCATTTAAGTATACTTTACAGAGTTTATATAAAACATTACAGATTTTACATAGAAAAAAATGACACAAGACTTCTACTGAAAGTCAGTGAGAAGGTGGTAAGGCTAGGTTATCTACTATACCACCATGCAGGCTTCTTCCCAGCTGAAGAGTATGGATTTTCTCGACTTGTTCTTTCTCTAAACTAATCTTCAAAAGGAGATGTGGTGTGAGGCGCACAACTCCCATCTGCGCTCTATGTGCCACCATACAGTTTGCGAGCTTCGGGCAAGGGGCTGAAGGTTGAATCACACAAACATACACAGAGACAGACAGAGACCCAGACCTCTTGTCAGTGATAAGAAGCCCTTTTCTCAATAGCACCATGGAGGCTCATATACCCAACAGTCAAGTGAGCCAACAGGTGAAAACCTTATCCTCTGATCCTCAAGGCCAAGGCAACACTTGCTCGTGAAGCAGAGCTGGTAAACAACTTTGACACAGCTTTTAGTAACTCAAATCAGAAGGAAAGTAAAGATCTATAGCAGGGAAGAGCAGCTGGAGGCCAGGACTCCAAATGGTACCAACAGTGGTGAATGTGGCTCAGTGGATGAAAGCTTTTGTCATGCAAGCTTAAGTAAGGAAATTGAGATCCTCAGGATTCATGTAAATGCTGGGTGTGTGTACCAATCTATCTGTGACTCCTGCACTGGATAATTTTCTTTTCTACCTAGGACTGTAATATGAGTGGGGTTTCTGAAGAATGTCATTTGACCTGGATGTATTCCAATCCTGACTTCACTATATAAGAATAGCCAGTGCAAATCAATCATGCTGGTGTCTATAACCCATCACCTGTAAGGTATTACAGGTGTATCAAGAGTTCAGGAAAGACTTAGTCACAGAATGAGCTTAAAGCCAGTCTTGGGTTGCAAAACATCGTGGTTAACAGAAAAATAAGCTGGGCGGTGCTGACACACACTTTAACCTCAGCACTTGGGAGGCAGATCTCTGTGTGTTCCAGGCCAGTCTGGTCTTCAGAGCAAGTTCCAGGACCGGTTCCAAAGGTACACAGAGAAACACTGTCTTAAAATACTACTACTTACAATAATAATAGTAATAATAATAATAAAGTACAATAAAATGCATAAATGAACAACCAAGTAAATAAATAAAGTGTGAGAGCACTGAATTGTGAAAGAGGCTAATGAAAGGTACAGGATTCTTCTAATTAAGATGGTTACCCAGAGTATAGGGCAGACCTTTTGTTCATGTAGTCTGTGATCATAGGTTCAGGAGATTTTGGAGATAATGGTTTAAAACAAACATGGAAATGGACTGTAGATTAAAACATTTTGCTTGCTCAACTGAGTTCTCTATGTCTGAATGCTTTTCAGTGTATTCTCCTCATTGACATACCTCTCTTTGTTTAGTGAATATCCATGCTCTGTGTGAGGAAGTGTATGCACAGGTGGGGGTGGACTTGGACTTCTGTACACTGTATTAGCCAGAGGTCAACCTTTGCTATCATTCCTCAAGAGCCTTCTATCTTCTTATAAGACAGGGTTTCTCTTTCCCACTGGGATTGAGATGCACAAATGAGTACAAGATGGGTGGATTGTGAGGTCCAATTCGGTCCTTTTGCACTGAGAACTCTTCACTGACTGAGTTGTGGCTTCCGTCTCACACAACCTTCTTATTCGTTGATTAAATGATAGCTAATTGAAAATTATTTTAATAAATAAAAATATATTAATGGGAAATTGCTACATAGTTTATATGTGCAGTTTCTTTGGAATTATAGACTTTGTAATTCTTTGGGAAATAAAGATTCCTCCCCATCTTCCCAATCCCTTTGTGTCTTTTATTAGAAAACAAGCAGACTTAAAAGGGATGGTAATAAAATAAAGCAATATATAGTAAAATAAAATGTAATCAGGCAAAATAAGGCAAGCCCCGTAATTGGAAAACAAAAAGCAGAAGAAAAAGATCCCAAGAAAAGGCACAAGAATCAGGGACCCATTTCTTTTCACACTCAAATATCCCATGAAGACAAAAAGGAAAATAAAGAAAATTAAAAAGAGAGAAGAGAAGAGAAGAGAAGAGAAGAGAAGAGAAGAGAAGAGAAGAGAAGAGAAGAAAAGAGACTAACTTTGTAGAAGTCATCATATATTCCCTTAAAGCCTGGTAATCACGCATGCAGGTGATGCTGGTTCAGTCTTTGTGAGTTCATATGAACTTTGACTATGTTGATTAGGAAGGACTTGCTTCCGTGAATTCCTTCATCATGTTTGACTCTCAACAACCATTCTACCTTCTCTTCCATGGGGTTCCTTGAGACCAGAAGGGAGGAACTTGATGGAGAAGTCCCATTTATGGCTTAGTGTTTCAATGTCTCTCACTCTCTGCATAATGCCTGAAGATAACATTCTTTTATTGTCTGTTTTATTTTTAATTATTTTATGTCGTGTTTTGGTAAAACGTTTGGATAATGAAGTATTTTTATAATTGGTGAATTTCAAATCAGCTGTAAAACTTATGCTTATGTGGAAATGCACACTCATCATGTGGATAAACTATAGGATATAATGACAAAAACTCAAAAAGCAGGACAAGTGTTCACCAAGTCTTTGTGTTATAGCAACACCATTTTACATTAATATTTAATAGTTTTATTACCCAAGAAAATACTATGAACTAAAACACTAAATACTTGGAGTCAAATTTCATGAAACTTGAAGTTCTGCTTATGCCCAAAGCCCATTTTCTATTATTATAAAAGTTTAAAGTTTTCATCATTTTTCATTTATGGGTGTGTTTGTGTCATGTGAATACCTGTGGGGAGCGGAAGAACATAGTAACTCCTGGAGCTGGAATACCAGGTAGTTCTGAGTTAGCACACATGGATGATGGGAATAGGACTCTGATTCATTGAAAGAGGATCAAGACCTCTTAATTGCTGACCTACATATAAACCTCCCCAAATAAAGAATAGAGTACCAATTATTAAAAACAAGAGGCCAGGACCTTGAAGAAGTATGGGATGAGCATATTATATTATAAAAATAATATAATACCAAAACCTTAACAAATTTATAAGAAAAAGAACCTTGAATATTTTTGTGGATACATTGATCACTCCCTGGTTCACTTAAAAGGACACAGATTATGTAAGCTCATTTATTTCATATGTTATTATTGAGCTCTGGTAGATCTTATAACACTAATATTAAATAAAACATGAATAAATAAAAAGAAATCCCGCAACTGCAAGTTTGATGTTATAGAAAGAGAACCATTGGCTTTATAAACAAATAACAATGAAAAATAAGTTGAAATTTTTAGCATTATGTTTAAATACTTATCTACCAGTATTTCTACATAATTTCATAGTATTTTATTTGTACTTTGAGAAGCTTCTGGAGAAAAAATATGCAATCAAAAACTCTACCATGTCCAATATCTGCATCACTTGCAGCATATTGGACAGTTTCCTCAAATTTCGCTAGATGGCGCTATGTAGTAAAGGTAATACATTTTTGTTCTGTACTGAATACTTCATCTTCGTGAACTACTTCCTTTAATTATCCTTTTATTATGGTTTTGATGATAAAACAGGAAACTTATAGCCTATGACTGTTCAGGATGCATTTATGGATATCATTTCTGGACAGCCTTAATGAGCCCAAGTGATGAGAAGGCAAAGATCACAAAGGACTGACATCTTTTGCCTAACAGGATTATCAGGATGCTTAATGATATGTGACAGCTTATCAAATTGATCAAGACTTTTCTCACTTTTACCTTTATCACTTATTTTTGGTGGGTAATCAAATTAAATGGGATAAATTCCACATAAATTTCTTTTTCATGAATATGTAGTAGTTATTCATATGTACTCATTGACCATGCAGAATCAAACTGATATACCATATATATGCAGATTCTTATTTTCAGTATCATTCTATCATTCTCAGAGGCTGGATGAATGGCTTGGCAGCTAAGAGCACTTCATGTTGTTTCAAATAAGATGGTTTTTGATTTCCATAACCCACACTGTACAGATGACAACTATGTATGTTTACATTTCTGGTCTCCATGAGCCTGTGTGTGTGTGTGCATGTACACATACACACACACAAACACACACACAACCAGAGGCAGAGACAGAGACAGGGACAGAAGGAAAGTGCATATATGGATAATCTGGCACACACATAACATAAATGAAAATTTTAAATATGAAATTCTATGTATCCAATGCTATCAGACAATAACTGAGATCTCTATCAGTGGTAAAAAAATTAAAACCCAGAGAAGTTAAAAACTGCTGTTTAAAATAGTCTATTGTACTGCAAGTTTCCAAAATCATTATTGTAAGACATTTCACAAATATTTTTTTTAATTCTGGGTAGCATATCATGTCATGAATAAATTCCTGTTATGCTAATGACTGCTCCAACACTTGAGTCCACTCTGAGGTTAGAGATAATGCCTTGTGCCCACTTCCCTTTTCATTGCTGGGACTCCATCTGCCTAAAACCTTTGCAGGCCCTGTGCTGCTGTCAATGTTTCTATGTGTTTATATGTACATTAATGCTACTGTATTTAGAAGTCCCCTTTTCCTTTTATCTTCTGTCACCATTAGCTCTTATAATCTTTCCACATCTTTTTTCACTAACTTCCTTGAGCCTTGCAGGTCGATGAATTCCATTTATGAATTAGTGTTCCAAAGTTTTTTTCTCTCTGCACTTTGTCCAATTGTAGGTCTCTGTATTTTATTTGGTCTGCAAGATGAAAAATCTTCTCTGTTACATACTACAGTTTCTGATTTTGTGCTTTTGTGAGATCTATCTCTGTGTGAATGTGTGTGTCTCTGTGTCTATATGTGGGTTTCCTGCCTTTTCTTTGGCTCTGCTTTTTTTTTCCTGATCAATTGTTTGTTCTACACTATTCATGTTTGTTTTTCTATAACTTTGATATATAGTGGGATTTTTTTGATGTAGGTTCGCTTTCTAATGAGCGCAGGAGAAGTGTATAGATTTGAGTGAATGGGAATGGGAAGAAAATCTGGAAGGAGTTGGGAGTGACTCAAACACAATTAGAATATATTTTATGAAAACAATTGATTTTTAGTAAAAATGCTAAAAATACAAAGACATGTATTTACTAATTCTCCACTTTTAATTTTTTTCCTTAAGGCATCTTCAAAAAGGCTTATCATTCTGAAGTTGTCTTTATTCTGACTATATGCTTAAACTGCTTGATCACTTTTGAACACTATGAAACAACTCTGTAGTGATGGAAGAACTTCAAGAGATATAAACAGTATTATTCATTTTCTAAGCATTCATGACAATAACAACACACTAGAGCCAAAGCTTGAAGCCCACAAACCTTATTCCTGATGTTTAGAACAGAGCACTAAACCCATGTAATTTACCCGGATCTTATACTATCACTTTTCTTCCCATAAAACATGAACTTACACTTGAACTTTCAAAAAGGTAATCAACTAGTGCATTCTGTATATTCTAAATGCCACAGATCGACTCACGCTGGTTTCCTTTTGTAATTTGCTGATCTAATACATGGTTTATAAACAATTTGAAGAACTTTTAAAACATCCTGTGCAGTGTTTGCTGCAGACAAATTAAATGATGGCTAAAGTTTACTCAGTGTGTAAGACACAAAACTCCTACATTTCAGCAGAACGTTCACTGCAATTACTTATGACAATGACCTTCGAGCTTCTTTGTGTCAACATAAATAAAACTTGGTTTTTGCATGCTGAAATAATGTAAATATTACACAGTGTTGGTAGTAATTATGTTATTGATCCTAATAAAGAAATCTCAACTTCAAATCTAAATAATATCATTGTCTAATGATTCCTTATGCAATTTTCATAGCATTTGACTTAAGAAAACAATTGTCAGCATATATGTAAACTCAAAAGTTAGTCCTTTTTACTCCCTCATTGATAAGAGAGATCAAATGCAGGTCAGCATGTTTGGCAACAGATTCCCGTACCTCCTAAGCTATCCTATCAGTCCTCTGCTTATCAATTTTAAATATCAATTCTTAACAAATCATTGAGAGTAGTAAAAGTTCATCAAAAAGTAAAGCAGTTCTAGTATGTTTATATGTGATTTATTTTTTTATTTTTCATTTTCCTTGATTTTTGTTTTATGAATATGTGTTTTGCATGGATGTATGCCTGTGCAACACATAAGTGCAGTGCCTTTAGCATCCCGAGGAGAGCATTGAATTCCTGACACTGGAGTTACATGAGCCACCACATCAACACTAGGAATCTTCCTCTGGGATAGCAGCTAGTTCTCTTGACCATTAGCTTGTCTCTCCATCCCCTGTATTTTCATGTTTATACTTCCTTAAAAATAAAATATAGTTCAAGAATAGTTAATACATGGAGATTGTTAGTGTTTGGATATTTTGCTCGGTATCTCCATTAGAAGCCTCACTTTCGCACTGTGCACCATTTGTCTTAGGGTGTACATGTGGAGGAGTAGGTTATTGTTCACACGCAGCGATTCTTCGATCTCAGCAGTTTACACCTGTGGCCATTTACAAAGCACCATTTAGGATGATTTGCAGATGGTATTGTCATGTTTTGCCTAAACTAACCTTCACAAGGAAGGCAAACAGCTTTAAAGTATTCCTACAGAGACAAAGCAGCTTGTAAGAGTAGGAGAGAATAAGGAACTAGACACCCAGAAAGTCCGTTTCTGGTCTACTAGAGTAGTGGACAAAAAATTCACAGTTATCAAGAAGTTTGAATATCAAGAAATTGGAATATTGATTCACATTTACCATTACTACATATGAGCCACATATGTACTATATTTTTATAGTATTTAGTCACTGATGATCTAAAAAAGTAACAAGTACCATGATGTTTCTGCACCAGGTTCTCTGCGTATATGGTAAGACTTCAAATTTAGTGTTTTATTTGGATTCCAAAGTCTGAAAACAAGTGAGTCTTTGATTCTTGTGCCTGTTCTTGGGCTCTTTTCGTTCTAGTGGTTTGTCCTTTCAAATTTCTACGTGATATTTTTATCGTATTATATTTTGTTTTGGTATATTTAAAAGTATATAATCAATGATTTATCTTTGACACAGGAATTCTTAATAAAAATTAAAATATATTTAAGGAAACATATTGAATTTATATTTGTATTTTTGATAGCATGTTGTTATACTAAGTTGATAATTAGACAATAAGCTTCAACTTAAATATACTTAAAGAATTATAGCATCATGCATATGGGTAAGCCTATTTGTTTTACAAATTTTGCTCAAAAAAAATAAAAAAATAAATAAAAATAAATAAAAATAAAAGCCGGGCAGTGGTGGCACACGCATTTAATCCCAGCACTCGGGAGGCAGAGGCAGGCGGATCTCTGTGAGTTCGAGGCCAGCCTGGTCTACAAGAGCTAGGTCCAGGACAGGCTAAAAATAAGCTGCAGAGAAACCCTGTCTCGAAAAACAAAAACAAAAACAAAAAAAAAAACAAATTTTGCTCATAAAATGCTTTAGAAATTCAATATAAAGGCTTAAATTCTTATTCATAGAGTTTTCACTAACCTCTAAGAGTTAAAATGCGTCCATGACCAC
Organism: Arvicola amphibius; assembly: GCF_903992535.2. Classification (NCBI taxonomy): domain Eukaryota; kingdom Metazoa; phylum Chordata; class Mammalia; order Rodentia; family Cricetidae; genus Arvicola; species Arvicola amphibius. The sequence goes on along the minus strand of NC_052059.1, from coordinate 12,150,447 downwards.
AGTAAATTTTCTTAGTTTATTTTATTGAATTTTTTTCCACTAACCATAGAAGACTGAAAAATTTTGTGGTCTGTGAAAGTTTTGTTTGTAGTATGAAAATACGGAAAAAATTATAAGAAGAATAAATGGTGTGGTAAATGAAACATCATCACTTACTGCTCAGGTTGCCTTCTCCTAGACCATAGGCATCACAATTGATAAACATCTGCATCTACAGAGACAAACAAGATCAGTTATGGCAGCTCCAAAGAAAACGTGGGTTCCATTTATAGTCGATGAATACATTGAACTGAAAGTCTGACTTCCAAGTTTCTGGCATAATAGTCATTGCTTACAAGATTTTGTTTTGAAACTATTTTATACAACAAACTGAACACACATTTATTCAATGAATCATTGGTGGCTACTAGTGAGGGTCCATAAATCTACTCCAATACAGGTGGCAGATAGACCATACTGAAATTTATAATCTTATCAACTCTTATCACATACTTTTAATTCTAATAGCATTACATGACCATTGGTTTGTGAAATATGCTGTATTAGGTTTGTGCCTGTAAGTACTGGTACTATGTGCACAACTGGTTTCATGTACCTTTTAGTAGCATGGCTTATGTCTGATTGTAATAGTTGATTGCTACTTTTTGTTAAAGAAACAATTGATTTGCTCTTAAAATCTTGACAAAATAATGCACTGTTACTGATGGGCTGGCAACTTACATTTTAATTATTTATCATTTAAACTACACACTCTCACCTAAATTTGGGTCTCTCCTGCAACAGAAGGTGAGTAAAAGAAAGATATAAAGGTTCTTGATGGGCAGTAATGGCAGGGTCCAACAGGAGTAACAAAGCTCTTTAAAAATCAACTTGACAGACTTCAAAGATATTGTGCTCTTAAGTACTTATTATGTAGATGACTGTAATTTGTGTGGAATTGAGTTTAAAGAATTGAAACAGTTGCCACTGTGTTTATAGCATTTTCTAGGATTTGAGAAAATGCTTAAGAAATTATTTTTCTCTCCTTTCACTTGGTTTTATTCATTGAAAAATTCAAAAAGAAAAAAAAAACAAAGGAATCGCTGAGTTCTCTCTTGAAATGTAAGTTTTCTTTTCTTTTATATATTATCCTGCATATTAATTAATTTCCTAAATAAAGCGAAATGTGATGCCAGTGCATCCAGCATTAAAAATTACATTAAACTATAAATGACAAAACCAAATTCTCTTAATATTGATAACAAAGGGAAAGTACACACACACACACACACACACTCACACACAAACAACACAAGCACAATACATATACCTGCTCTCTCCGAAACACACACATTCTAAAATTGAATTTTGTGCTTTGAGAAAACACTTGTCTACGATTTCCATAGCCTAAAGACCAAGAGAAGTTCTATGAAAAAAATAACCAAAATCAACAACCGATTTGTGATTAGGGAGATTATTCATTGGACAAAATGCATCCTATATCAGTGCAGACCTAGAGTTTAGAACCCCTGATGAATTTTGGCAAGCATATTAGTAACTGGAAACCAGGACAGGTGAGGCAGAGTCTGAGAAACCTGTGAAAAGCTAGCAAGTTATTACAGGCAGAAGTAGTGACTCCAGGCTAAACAAGAGACTCTGTGCCAAAAATAGTGAGAAGTCAAGGGTTATATGGACCATCACTTTGGACTGCCACATGCACATACTCTTTCATAAAAGTAGGGCTTACTACACACACACACACACACACACACACACAAAAACACACACACAAATAAAATACGTCCATGCTGTTTTAAACTGAACATTATTGTAATCACATTCAATCTGTCAATGTAAAACTGAAAATAATATCTGAGTCTCAGGTGATAATTCAGTCAGAAATGTGACAGTCATGCAAGCAATGGGGACTGAAGTTTGGGTCCCTTTCACCTACATACAAGCTAGACATGTCACACATACCCGCAGCTCAAGAGCTATATACCAGTGACAGTCAGATTATCATAATTACGTGGCCGTCTAGTCAAGACAACTGATGAGCTCTGGATTTGGTGAGCATCTAATCTTGATTGATAAGGGAGAAAAATCGACGAAGCAGCCCAGTGCCAGTCCTTGGCTCCACCAGCATGTATGTACCCTACCACAAAAATGTACAGGTTCACGGATATATATTACACACATCGTAAAAGAAAATACCAGAAAATGAAGAAAACCTGTGTAATCCTTACTAGTTTGATGAATACAGAATAATAGAATGGTTACATTTATTTTAAATAATGTACTGGTATTTTTAAGGTTTCCGTTTCTTTACACAATGTATTCAGGTTATGTTTCCCTGTCCTCAAGTCCTTCCTGAGAATCTCAGTTCCCTATCCATCCAGATCATATTCTATCTTTCTCTTGTAAATAGAAAATCAATAATAAAATAAACAAAAATCAAAATATAGCAAAGTCAAACAAAAAATAAAAGCACATACACACAGATACAGGGATCTCAGGGAGAGCAACTATTCAAACAACCAAACAACCTAAAAGCATGAAGTCAGTTTGTGTTGTCTACCTACTCCTGACCACAAAGTTTGACCTGGAATGTGATAGACGACCAGCCTCAACTAAATCACTTCTTGCCAGGGTAGAGGCATGGAAATTGAAGAAATATATGAAGATGCCTAAGAATAATATGACAGAAACTATAAGACAGTATCGGGAGGGTATTTCAGGAATCACTCAGACCCTGAAATCTGCCTGTGTTTATTTTTCCACAGCTTTTATACCCAATGTAAACTGGAGAGAAGGTAACAAAGACTTCATTAACATGATACATGAGGTTAACTCACACAATCAACTCTGAGAGATCCAATCATCAGCATTCTGTTGCCTAGGTGACAAGGTGAACCAAATCATGTGCAACACTGAAAGACAGCCCTTCCCCAGGTGACCTCATAGTTACAAAAGAAAGAAGCAGAAGCACATTTGAATATCCTGACTACCTGTCAGGATGGCATCAGCTATTTTAGCTTCAAAAAGGGCCAACCAGCCACCTCCTGAGTTAGAAGATGCAGTTACACCCGTTATTCTCAAAAACTCTCTGGTCCTCAGACACGTGCTTGGGCCTGTATTTCTGGCCTCCATAATAAACAAATATATAACTTAATAAACTGTATAAAAATAAAACTTTGTTTTTATCCTTAATTCTTAAGTTTATATGTCTAAGCACCATTATATGCAAGAATATTTCTTTCTCGATTTATTTTTTATCAACAGTACATGAAGAAATTACAGATACACAATCTGTAAAAACAGTAATTATTTTCATAAAAATAGCTAGTATATCAAAGAAAAATAATGGAATTGCTGGTTGTGATATTTATTTGCAGCTATTTGCATTGCAGATTCTAAAATTCAAATTTTATTTTGTAGAAAATTAATGAAATCCCAAAATACTGATTGATACTTTTTATTGATTAATAATTTGAAGGAAATTAGGTGTGCAAAATAGAATGTACTCAGAGTTTTTAAATGACAATTCAAAACAGTTGTGAGAAAAACAAATCTCAGAAACAGATAATTCAGTGACATACAGTGCAGTTGGCAAACATTTGTGTATAACTTTGCAGTACTTAAAAGTGGTGATAAATGCTATTAAAATTATCAATAAGTGGTATGACTATAGTGCAAACACTGTAGGGTGTGCTTCCAGAAACTCATATCGCATCAGTGTGTAGTTTAATCTTCTGAGATTGTTGTGCTATACATGGCCTGATGTTGACTGAATCATCATTGTGCCATTACTACTTATGTGTGCCATTAAATTATATTTGATACATTCTTTCAGTTTTGTTTTCTTTCAAACAATCTTTGTGCTAAAGATTATCATACAGATTTTCTTCTCAGTGATTGAACAGTGATACATACAGCACAGCGACACACTTCCACAAGGAATGAACATAGACTAAAAGGAAATGTGTGTTCCATCTCACAGAGCACACGGAGCACTGAATTCCAGTGAATGAGGTCATAAAAAGGTCAAAATTCTATGCATCTTAGCTAAGCTTACAAGCTTCAAGTGGATAGTTCCTGGCTTCTTTTCATCTTTGAGAGACTTTAGGAGCACATTTTATATTCATCTTTGCTCAGGCATGTTGTGCAGTTCCTCTGCCCCAGATTGTCCATAGCCTGTGCATTGTTGATTCACTGAAGTTACTGTTGTATGCTTCAAGACTTGATCCACTTTGTGTGAATTAAGAGGTTAACTACTTTTCCAGAAAAATTCAAATTTCAATATAATTTCTGATAGCTCTTATCATAGTCCTCTTTACATTTAACATAGTAAAACTATATCCATATCCTTTTATAGAGCTGACATTTCCTGAGTACTTTATTTCTCTGTATTAATCATCATTGCTTTCTATAACTTTCCTTTCCACATTCACACTGTCTCTGATTCTCTGCCCTTTCATCTTTATTGGAATAGTTTTTGTATCAATATATCAAGTTTAGTTCCTTTAACTGCATGAATAAATCCTATGTTCTCTAAGAGTTCAGTACATTTTGTTTATTCAGTTTATTCAGTTTCATTTTGATATTATAGCTTGGACTCCACAGTGTTTTTTTTTCTCATGATTTCTTACTAACTTCCCTTTATATGGTGTTTTCTGCTCCAGTTACTCAGAGCCACTGGCTCTTTGTCCTACCGAAATGTCCAAAACATTCCAGAGTTTTTGCAAAATGAATATTCAGGATGATGCTTTTGATAAAATTATGTAAGGTGACTACACCTTTTTTGTTGTTCTGGGATGTTCTCTGGTGATCAGTCCACAGATTTTGACATTCTAGATCACTTCTGCTTCTGGGTTCATCGTTTTAACTCAATTTTTGTTACCACACATGACAATCAACTTAACACTCCAGTGTAGGTGCTTTGGGCTTTTCTCTCTCTGTCTTTGTCTCTGTCTCTCTGACTCTCTCTGTCTCTCTCTGTCTCTCTCTGTCTCTCCTCTCTCTCTCTGTCTCTCTCTGTCTCTCCTCTCTCTCTCTCCTCTCTCTCCTCTCTCTCTCATCTCTCTCTCTCTCTCTCTGTCTCTCTCTCTCTCTCTCCCTTCCCCTTTCTATTCTGATTAGTTGTCTTGCTATGTACCCAAAGCTATGGTCTTTCCTGTGGGCCTCCTGATTCTTATACCAAGGGTTGAGCTCCCTTCAGTGTACCACCATTGCCAATCTGGCCATCCTCCTTCAGGTACTTAAAAATGCTCAAATTACACAGGTGTACTGAACAGTAATTTCATATGCCTCAAGTTTAGTACTTTTCTGTTTTCTAAGCCTGCATTCACTTTCCTGATTACAGTAGCCATAGTCAGCTGTGTGAATATCTTTTATTCTTATAGTTTCTGTTTTTTTTTTTTTTCTTTTCCACCTTTGATTTTCTATCGACTTGGTCTTTCATCAATTCTCTACAACACATCTTGAGATAGGAATTTACACATAAGACACTTTATAAGGAACCACTGTATGACTGATGTAAACAGGTACATGGTAGTAGATGCAAGAAAAGCAGAAAGAAACCCAGGAAAGAACTGCTTTCCTATGATTTTGGCCCTGGCACATATCCTGTGATCACGCCAGGGAGTGATCAGAGAAAGTAAACTAGAAACCTTCTACTACCCGAGCCACAGAAGGTGGCCAAATGATATTCCAGTTGGATTGCATGAAAAGAAACCTGATTAATGTAGAGTTTCCAATAATCCAAGAGCAACAAATGGGCAGAATCAATAACACTGGAAGCTATTCATGTAACAGCTGTATATGCAGAGTCACAAGACTAGTGAAAATTAGGACCTTACCCTTTGTCTCAGCAATGTTTCCATATGAAACTTTTAGATATCTCCCTCAGAGTTTGTGTGAACTAACAGAAAAGAGTTTTAGTGTCGAATTGTGTTGCTCTTAACCCTTCCTTCCTTCCTTCCTTCCTTCCTTCCTTTCTTTCTTTCTTTCTTTCTTTCTTTATTTCTTATAATTGTTCAAGTTTTCTAAAATACAAATGGCACAAATTCACACCCAGCTATCCAGATCTCTAGTTATAAGAATTTTTTTCTTTTTATTTTCTCATCAAACACCTGATGAAATCTGCCATTCGGTCTTGAAAGCTTCCTGTCACAGTATTTTATGATTTCAAAGGGGAAAATGATAAACATCATAAAATATACTGTTTTCTCTAAATCTATAAAATTTTATTTTGCTTCCTGGTCTGATAATATACAACACAAAAAGAAAACTGTCAAATATTTGAAGCAGGAGATAAAATTCTCACTGAATGTTTGCAAGGTAGGTGGTAGACAATTGTCAAGGCTTCACTGAGAATATAATTGCTAAAATATCATTAAATAAAGATCTACAGCAAGAAAATATGTTTACATAATTTTCTGTATTGATATTGATGATAAATTATTCCCATATATATTGTATCTATTGTAACATTCTCTTGGCTTAGCTCTATCAGAGACATGCAACAAAGAATTATGTGTGGGGGACTTCTCAAATCCATGTCTGCCGACTTTATTGTTTCAGAACTGTAAGTACTTCATATTCAATGTATTGAACTGTCACATACCAGAGGCTACTTTTCAAACTTAGAGTGTTTTCAATGGCTTTTAATAGTTCTGCTTGCATATGAGTAAATATTCAGCTTCCCCTTAGGTTTTCAAATTCATTGTCTGACTCTCATTGCTAAAACACCTCAATTTCCCCAAGTCTTTTATTCAGTGAATCAATTATTATATAATGAAATAAATGGGTTTTCACACATGTGAAAGTAAAAAAATGAATCTGTGTTTATTAAAAATGTACCAATAACAAACTCCATTTACCATTCAGAAGAGTATCAAGTAGGGCTATATAACACACCCATTCTTTAAAATGTAATTTTATTTAAAGAGAACAAAAAGTCCCATGGCTGCTCTTCTCAGTTGAGATTCTTAACATCTTTTCGAAGTAGGACATAGCACTCAGATTTTACTTTCCTAAGACTCTTTCTCAGCTTTTTCAAAGTAGCCTATTATTATTTCATGATGTGATATTTGGTTTTCCCTGCCTTTTACAAGGTTATGTTACTTTTACTTTTATATTACTAAAAATACTGTTCAACATAACATAGTAATGTCTCAGGAGCTGCACACATAAGCAAAATTAATGACTTGCAGATGTTGCCCTTCATTTTTTCTATCTGGAATGGAAAGTGAAGCTCTTTGCTTTTAAGGTATGCTGTCATGGGTTATTTACAAATCTTTGCTACATGGTAGATCTCAGCAGGATGATTTTATATATATATATATATATATATATATATATATATATATATTCTTGCTGAAACCACTGAAGCCCATTTTATAAAGGCTGTTAACATAAAGCCCGTGAACAATATTTCTGTTCTTCATGGATAGTGCAAGTCTTTTCTTTTAATTAGAGAAAATGTGTGCTCAATTGTTAGGAACACTTCACAGCTCATGCAGAGGTCCTGAGTTTAATTTCTAAAAACCACATGGTGGCTCACAGTCATCTGTAGTGATATCAGATACCTTTTTCTAGTGTGTATGAATAGGTAGACTCTTAAAAATATGAGAGAATGATATAAAATGCCAGTATTTTTCAAGAATACAATATTCTTTCAATATAAGTTTTAATAAAGAAATATATCAATAATCAATTATTTACGGTTACACTTCTCCTTGTGACACCAGCAGTAAGCGCAAGAGTCTCCTTGACCTGCTTAGCTTTAGAAGTGCCAAGGTCAGGATAAAGCTTGCCAACGAAAAATATATGTTACATTTAAGTAACCCTCAATTTACATTATGAAAAAAAATCACATGTGTATTAGCTTTATGTATAAGAAGTAGTCTTAATATAATTATTTTTATAATGTCTCATCTTCATTATGAAAAGAATATAACTTCATTAAAAATTATCCTATTTAAATTATAATAGCTCTCATTAAGTTATACTTCTTCATAATAAAAACGTGTGAACGATAGATGGGGTTTTATTAAAGAAATTATTCTAAAGGGATAAGACTGGATAATAGACAAAGATACCATTGTGCAGAATCTTACGTGCACTAGGCCTGTGGTATTTTAAATTCTTTGCAATAAACAACTTCTCCTGAGAGGTGATTTCCTGTCCAGTTGATTGACAGCCTCGTTTCTGTTAACTGTTAAAAGAGGCACGGTGGTAATCCTTTGTTCTCTACCAGAAAGTTAGTTTCCTACTAGCTAATGTTCTTAAGTTCCACAGGGAAGTTCAGAATGGGGAGTGTCAGAGATGCTCTAACAAGGAAGTAAATTGAGTTGAGGGTGACATCACCACTTACCCATGAATGGAAGCACTGACAGAAAGTTTTAGGAGCCACTGTAATGCACAGAGCATGTCACTATAAAAGCCTAGGAGCCACAAATGCAAAATTGAATGATACAAAGGAAGTGACCCCTAAAGTGACAAAGGATCATGTATCCCATCTTTCTCTTGATCTGGTTCACATTCGGTGCTGTAAGTGCTTTTGTCCCTTAATTAACTGTCTGTTTTGTTTTTAGTAGTATCCTTATATTGTTGCAGAACACAATTCTTTGTCTTGACTCCAGTATGTGATCCATTATTTTGAAAAATCATCCGTGTTAACCTTCAGGCATTTACACTGACCGGTTCTCAAGGTCCTAAGAGAATACTTTAAGAAGCCACTAAGTGCACTCCCTGTGGACATGTGCTTGTTAGTGTTCAGGCATTTATTCTGACTTGCTCCCAGGGTCTTAACAGAAGATGTTGCCACTCCGTTTGCACATGTGGTATATCCCCTTAAAGAAGGCCAGCAAAAGGGGTGGGGGCAGGCTTTTGCTCTCCTATCTCAAACTCAAGGCGCCCAGTACGACCCCTCCTCTTCCCCCAATAAACCTCCCACATGAGTTCTGTTGTATGGTGTGACTTTCCTTCCCACGGACACTGAACTACAACAATCAGAATACTGAGAATTTGGTTCCCGTTTTCATTATTCACCTATAATGAGAGAGGAGTCCTTATTCTCTTGTTTGTTTATGAGTGTGCAGGAAGATGTCCCATACTTTAGGTTGGCCTCAATTTCACTATGTAGCTGAGGATAGCCTTGCATTTCTAATCATCCTGTATCTACTTCCCATGCACTGGGAATACAGGAAGGTGAATATCATAGCTGTTTTTTAGTGGTCTCTAAACAGCATGACCAACATATTATTATAAACATACTTTTTCTAATAACCTATTAATTTGCAGTTTTGTTATTCTCTATGAAACTTTGTAAAACAAATCAACGCATTGTGTCTATAAATATGAAACAGAAGAAATACTTGTGTGAGTTTAGTTTGTTTATCAAGTAGAGAAAGTAAAAATTGAAAAAGGCATGGTTAGTAAAAAGGTAGACAAAGTTGAATCTGTCATAAAAATGAACTTGCACATATTTAGTGTTTTTTTGCCTTTCTAAAGTAATTTTGCATTTTTTTGTATATTGCAGGTGATTAGATATCCAGAGAAGTGCCTGTTGTAGGATTATTATGAGAGTTGCTTCAATAATTAAAGGAACTGACTGAAAAACTCTCTGAGACAAATGTATGCCTAGATAGAAATGAGATGAGTTAGTGTAATATTTCCTGGCAGGAAAGGAGTTATCCAAAACAGATACTGTGCTCTCTCTAATTATCAGACTATTGAAAAATTGTGCCTCAAGAATTAAAATAAAATGGAGGAAAGAAAAGTCAGAAGTTTGGAATAGCCAGAAGAGGAACTTGCTTCCCAGCGAAAGTTGTCACATAACAGACAGCATATGACTATCTGCACTCTTTCCTTTTCATTGCTTGTTTTTCTGTAAAACTGAAACAATTGCCATAGAAACGTCGAAAGGAAAGAAAGACAGTTTCCCTGGCTCCTCAGATTAAGCAAACTAGAAACACACACATTTCTCTTTTCACTTAATTTTTGTTTGTTTATTGTTTACTTATTTATTCATTCAGTCAGTGATTTTAGTCAGAAAATGTGTATTGCATGCTGTTGTCCAAATTGTTATGCCTTCAGGAATAAATTTCCCGACATTCCCTTTATTTCTCAAGCAGTGGAAGTATTGACCTGTGCCAACATGCCTGGCTTTGAAAGATGCTTACTCAGTTCACATTCATTTTTCCAGGAGCAAGTTTATTATCTAACTATACTGTTTTGATTTTAATATGTTAAAATTCATTTTCAATGTGTTCATCCTATATAATGTACTCTTTAAGGGCTAATGATTGTTTAGGCTACGAGGATTCGTCACCATGAATGGTATCAAATCTCCTTTTCTAAAAGAATTATACACAGAACTCTGTTTACTGATAAAAATATAATATAGCTATTTCTCTGGGTATGACATCACCATCTGTACCATAAAGTTGCTTTGGTTATCCACCAAAGACCTGGGCCTGCATACATGGCAATAAAATTAGTAGAAAAAAATAGAGTATATAGTTAGTTATGAGAAATAGAGAATAAGGACATTTACATTCAAATTCTAAAGGCATGAAAAAGTTTAGAAAATTCCCTCCTGTGCTAGCAGCATGTAGTTTTGGGGTGCTAGTACACATCAGAGGTCCAAAGTTAAAGGAGGACTGAAGCATGTGTTAGTACAACGTCAAGTAAGGCAGACATGATTTCTGATGTCATATGTTCCAATGAGAAACCAGGATAAACTCAATAGCTCACTTACCTGGACTTGTGTGGACCCCTTATTTGGTTCTGTCACTATCCAGCATAAATACTCAGGAAATCTTATGCAACAAAGTTATTGTCCAAATAGTATAGCAAAGATTATAATTTATTTTGAACTTAATTTTTTTAAAAAATAGGTTAAGAATAGCAATACAAACAGAATCAGGATCTCCCTCTGGCTCTCACTAGGCTTCATTCCTTTCATTCTGTCAAATGAATTCACAGGAACACACAGAGCATAACACAGCAGGGAAGAGTTACTATGGACTGATAATATATTCCCTGAGGGATGATACTGGGTAATAACTAAAAAGGAAAACATAAAAGAACATTTTCCAGGCTACTTGTTATAAGTAGGTTATCTTTCCAAGTCTCTGAAATGTATGTCCTCTCGTTTTATGTTTTCCCGCCCAGGGAAAATGTTTAGTCTCTTGTAGATTAACTCTTAAGGAAGGTGACAAGTACATGTCTACCAGTGTTTCCAAGCATCTAAAGAGAAAGTAGTTTGTCATATTTGATTGTGTTAGTTTTATTCTCACTATCTCTAAATGAGATACAAGCTCATTGAGTGAGAACTGAGAAAGCTATTCACTTTATACTTTATATTGAATGTTCCCTTCATTATCTAATTACTATATGGATATATTATATTCTAATTTAGTTGCTGTAGTAATGTAAGAATACTCTACCTGTTACATGAATGTATTACTAAAGAGTAACTATTAGTAGATGTATGTTTGAGGTAATGATTCCAAAACCTTAACACGTTCATTCAAAGATGTGAATTTAAAAAGACCACTTACATTTCATTCTTTTTTTTTTCTATGATTAACCATGTCTATTCTTTTGAGAAAAAAAGGTCATGTAAAAAGTAGATTATAGTGAAATAAAAAGAAGCAGTGAGTTTATAAAAATAACCAGGCTTTTCCAGAAGTAATAACTCTTCCCTTACCGAAAGTCAATAAAGCTTGTTTCCCCTGCACTCCCTTTTCCTTCATATATGTTTTAAACCAGAGGGATAATTAATTATGAGATATTCTCATTTCACTCAGAAAGCACTTAAAATTCTTTATTTTTGTTTCTTCAAATGTTTTTTCTTCTCTTGTATGTTCCATCCATGCCATAATTTTAACTCAGTCCACTCTACCCTGCAATTCCTTCATCCTCCCCTCTTACCCAGATCCAGAAGAGATAACCACCAAATATGACGTAACAAGATAAAAATAAGATTAGGTAAAAACCATTATATTAAGGTTGGATGAAGTCACCCAATAGGAGGAAAAGGATCCGAAGCATAGAAAAGGGAGTCAGAGACAACTCCACTTCCACTCTTGGGCGTCCCACAAGAACACCGAGCTCCACAACCATAAAGGTATATGCGGAAGATCTAGTTCAAACTAGGTTTGTTGCTTCTGTTTCTCCGAGACACTTGAGCGTTTCTTAGTTGATTGCATTCAAAATTTTTAGAACATTATGATACTTTACTTTATGTTAAATTTAGCATTGGAAGGAACTTACCTTGAATATGCAGGAGCAGCCAAGTCTCAGTGACCTTCAACCCGATAACTACAAACCAGCAATCTGACACTGAAACACATTTAGAGATCATTTGTCCAGATAATCTTCCATTCATTTATTACTCATAATTTTATATGTTTTAATTGAAAGGCATAGATCCTATGATATTGAAATGTGTGGATACCCAAACTTAAAACTACTTTACAACTGTCAAATTTTATTTCATAAACATTTAGAAGCATGAATATTAACCTAGGTACAAAGAAATACTTCTGTGGAAGTATGTGCCAATGAATATCCTTAAATAATCACCTAAAGTATAATTTAAATTGGTTTGTTGCCATGGTGTTTTTAAATGTAAAAGCAGTGATATACAGAATTTAAACAATAAACACTGTGTTTATCTAAATATGACTGTGATGAATATACATGTGGTTTATTCTTCTGTGTATGAATAAATGCTCGTACCTGTGTGTGCACTCAAGAGGCCAATGTAAAATGTCAGATGTCCTGCTCTACCATCACTGCCTACTCCCCCTGTGACAGGGTTTCTCCCTGAATGTGGATTTATTCAGGAAACCAGAATTCATCAGAGACCCTATAGTCGCTCTCGTTAACAGAATTAGGGTTATAGTCAACATAGATGCCTCTGGCATATATACATGCTGAGAACCAAGCCCATGTTCTATGCTTGCACAATAAATGTAACTATGCATGGACCCATCTCTCCATCCTTTAAGCACTTTTCTAATTTTAAAATAATTTTAAAAACAGCTTAACAATTAAGATGTTCAATAGTTTCAAAGCTTGAGAAACAGAGAATCATACTAAGTTACTGACTGTTGTTCTTGTGGCATCAGGTGACCTAACTATACCTTTAATTTCTTTTCTAATTCACTGATAATTAAAAACAAATAGTGCCAGGTGGTGGTGGTTTACGCCTTTAATCCCAACACTCAGGGGACAGAGGCAGGCAGATCTCTGTGGGTATGAAGTCAACCAGGTCTATAAGAGCTAGATCCAGGATGGGCCCCGAAGCCACAAAGAAACTCTGTCAAAAAAAAAAAAACCCTCAATGCAAATAGTATTTTATTAGAATATATTCATTACTCTATACTTGTTGCAGTAGTTTTTCAAAAAATTTTTTTTGATGTAATAGAGTCATTAGAGTCATTTAAAGCAAATTTCTAATTCTAAAATAAGATTAAAATGGAATTAGAAATTAAAATGTTTCACAATTTCAAGCTTGGCAAAAGGAGATGCTCAGTATATCCAGCTTCTCTGTTGATTTTCTACGGCGTAAGGTGACCTAACTACACCTTTAATGTCTTTTCTAGATTACTGATAATGAAGAAAAAACAAATAGTGATTTTATTACCATATCTCCATCAGCCTACACCTGCTCCAGTGATTATAAACAAGTGATTAATGAGATAAAGGCAGCTCACTTTATGAGAGAATGCCATTCTCACTCTCTCCACACTCCATTGTGCCAGTCATCTCCAAACATAAGGTCACAGCTGTTCTGTGACATTTTTACACAATGGAAAAATCAGACTGTTCCATGGAGAAATAAAAAAGGAAATTTAATAACCTGACATTTGAATGAAGAAATAAGCCATTTCAAATACAGGCAATTGTACATGGATCTTAGGTGATGTTTGAGAAATAGAACAGGTTGTTTTCTTGGGCCACATCTAATATACCGACCTTACAAAGCCGTCATTGTTCTTCATTTTTTCCATCCAGTGTGCAACACACATAAGCTTATGAAACCTTTATGGGATATTAAAACTATGCATCTCTCTTTGTTTATAATGCATATGTAAAATCACTGTTCACTTACATTTTGACATCTCTTTACTAGTTGTTTTATTCATTTTAATATATATTTTATTGAGCAGGTTATATCTAGGAATATGTAAGTGTTATTTAGTATAAAAAGTGACTATTAATTTGAAGGAAAGGTCTTTTAACATTTATTTATTTTACAGTCTACCTCAGTTTCCCCTTTCTCCTCTCCTCCTAGTCTGTTTTCACCCATCCCCCTTACTTCCCCTCTGCCTGCCCCCATCATTACCAGATCAATTTCTACTTGGGAAAGGGCAGTTTCTAGATATACACAGGATATCAAGAAAAACATGGCATATCAATTTGAATTAAGACTCATAACCTCCCCTTGTATTAAGGCTGGGCAAGATGAGAGAGTATGAGGAATATGGCCCAAAAAAACTGAAATAGAGTCAGAGACAGCCCCTGTTGTCACTGTTGGGAGTCGCACAAGAACAGCAAGCTACAAAACTGTAACACATGGAGAGGGCTTAGGTCGGTTCCATGTAGGCTCCCTGATGTCAGTTCAGTCTCCGTGACCAAGAGGAGACAGGTTTAATTCTGCTGGTTTTCTTGTGATGTCCTTGTTACCCCTGGCTCCCACAATCCTTCCTCCCTCCTTTTATCAGGATTCCCCAAGATTAGCCAAATGTTTGACTGTGGGTCTCTACACCTTTTTCCATTGATTGTCTGATGAAGCTTCTCTGCTGATAGGGGCTTAGATACCAAGCTAATCTTGGGGAATCCTGATTAAAAGAGGGAGGAAAGTTATCCCAGTCCTGACCCTGCATAGTGCACCAGAACCCAGACAAAGATGGATAATGGACAACCCCTGAGACCTACGGCAGAACCAAACATGAATGGAGAACGGAAAAAAATGTCAATGTGATGGTGCCTAATGGTATTCAGCATAATTTATATAATTCAGAAACTTTTAAGTGAATAATTTCCTCATTCATGTAAACATATTTTTCTAAATGTTAGTCTATTTTATTTAATATTTATCTATAATAAAGACAAAACTAGATATCATTTAGATTATCAACCTAAAAAACAACCACAAAGAAGAATAGTTGAAGCATTATGACCTACACAATTTAGAGAAGACAGAATTTATTTGGGTGTAGATTCCCAGAGTGTTAGAGATAATGATGGCAGAAATAAGTCATGCTGACAGTAACTGAAGAAGGAATCTGAGAGAGTTCATAAATCTTTAAACTCTAAAAGCCAACACATAGTGAAATACTTGCCCCAGTAAGAGCACACCTCCAAACCCACTCAAACATTGCCAACTGGGGATCAAGTGTTCAAGTATCCAAGATTTACAACACAATGATATTCCCAACTAATAATTCAAGCAAGTTGGTTCTTATGTAAGATTGGTATTTAGAAGTGTGGGCCAGGGGAGAATGAAAATGAAATTACTAAAAGTATTAAAAAAATTGATAGTTTATATATACAGAAAAGAATAGAAACCTCCAAGCACTGAGCTTGGGTGTGTTATAATTCAGAAACAATATATACTTGATGAGCCATCAAAATATGCTGACATTAATGCTGCCTAGAAAATGTATATGGAGAGAAGCAGAAAATGGTCTTGAAAGATAATTTAATAGATGTCATAAACATGAGCCTGTGAAAACAATGTTTATGTTCCTTACCATATTAGAGAAAGTAGCAGTGCATTTTCCCTCCTTAATATAGCTATAAAGCAGGAAGCAACAGTATTAAGGAATTTCACAGATTTATAGCTTTGTGAGAAGAAAAATACTACTTGATAAATATTTCTCAACATGAGGAGGGTCTTCCTTGTTGGATCACGGAGTACAGGGAGGAGTAATCAAGGGCCAACGAATAATTTGCTGTGTGGATGAGGCTTAGGGCAGCCTTGGAGGTCATAATATAAAGAATAGACTACTTGGGACGAATGTCTGTCCTGACCAGAGGTCACCTATCATTCTTCATAGCCATATCATTATTTTCCCTACCATTTTCAAATCTGTATTTTTGAAGTAGTCATTTAGTTATTACTATGCTAGATTTTCATTTAATCATATGGCGTCAGGGATTCTGCTTGAACTCAGAATTGGACCTCACTGTGAAGAACTCCTGGCTGAGAATCAGTGCTCAATTCTGATTCAATGGGTAAAAACACAATTAAGGCCTTCTACTTTTTCTAATTAAGGATGATATGTTTATTGTCTCTTAAAATTGGCTTACTATTTGATTTGAAGGTGCCTTGCACATTTTATTCTAGAAAGTTTTTGTAAAGCTTGTTCTACAAGCTTGTTCTACCCGTTTTCTGTGTTTATGAGATACAAGCTGTCCCTTGGAAAAGGAATCTGAAACAAACTTGTTTCATGCTAGCACTCCCACCCCTAATGTGCACATGCACACATGTACACACACACACACACACACACACACACACACACACACACACCTTGTCTTCTTTCTCCTATTTTCTTGTAACTTTATACAAAGGTTTCTGTTCTGCCTTTGCCCTTTCCACATTCTGTGACTCTGTAAAACTTTCATTTCTTTGGTTATAAATTGCTGTGATCCTGCCTAGCTTAACTTCATCACCACAGGTGGATTCTCTGTAAAAGAAGAATGTAGATACTATTTGACATAGTTATATGTGTACTCTCTCACTTGAAATTTTAAACACAGCATTTAAGATAGAGTTGGTCATTATCTTTAAAAGATATTAAGCTGAAAATAAATGATTCTATATAAATAACATTATATAGAATTATGGTTAAGATGGAGAGAGGACAGATATGGGGGCAGGGAAGAAGATATCTTAAATAAGGAAGCCATTTTGGGGTTGGACTGGGACTGAATAAGCATGGGATTAAACTGGACCCTCTGAATATGCCTGACAATTGGGGCAGACTGAGAAGCCAATGACAATGGTACTGGGTTTGTTTCTACTACATGTACTGGCTTTTGGGGATCCTAGTCTATTTGGATGCATACTTTCCTAAGCCTGGATGGAGGTGGGAGGGCCTTGGACAGTGCAGGGTACCCTGCCCTCTCTTAGGACTGAAGAGGGAGGGGAAGGAAAGTGGGAGGAGGGGAGGAAGTGAAAATTTTAATGCTATTATTTATAAAGTAATAAAAATTATTTGGAAAAAATAATATTCAAAGAAATTAATGTGTATTAGGACAGATGATTGGATGAGAGAGGGAACTGGTAGAGATATCTCAATTCTGAACCTACAAAAAAGAAGAGACAGGTTTGGGGAGAAAGATAATTTTTTCTATTAAAATCTCTAAAGAAAGACAATAAATCATAAAAAAACTTGTAGAAAATTGATGCTACAGCATTTTCTATTTTTAAAGTGGTGTTATGATCAGAGAGACACACTTGTGACTTGTTAGCTCATGGTCTAATTTGTTCGTAGCCTTCTTTTTTTGGCTTGTTTTATTTTTTAAAGAGGGTTTTATGTATCCTAGGCTAAATATATTACCAAGTTTGACCTCAAAATCTGAATCTCTTTCTCAGCAGCCTTGGGTACATGTACTGCAGTTGTACTTCAAGCTTAGATTAGGCTGCACAGGGGAAATCAGAGCTGGGGCTACCATCATGTTCTGCAAACATTCCACCAACTGACTACATCACCAAGCCACCAGGTTCTTGAGACTCTTTAATGATAAATTGTAGATGGACTTAAAAAGAAACAATGTCACTATTTATTACATTTTCCCAAGATACGCTCATGAGTTTGTCACCGCAAAGATCATGGCAGAAGAAATAAAAGAAAAAAAGAAAGAAAATAAATGTTAAAAAAGAAAATAAATGGAGAGCAGTCAGTTTTTGCTGCTTGAAGAATTGTTTCAAAAAAAACAGTCATAGTTAATCAGGTGGATTAAGGACAAAACACTGAAAATTGAAACTGGAAATAAAACAATTGGATGAAATGTATCACTGGAGTTGGGCTTTGAGGTTTTATAAAAACCACACCCTGGTCCAGCATTTCTCTCTTTTTCTCTCTAGGCCTAATGTTTATGGAGCAGCTTAATTTTTTAAACAGTCTTTTTAGATTTTACATACAACTCCTAGTTCCCTCTCCTTCTCCCTCCTTCCACTCCCCCCCCCCACACCTTCTTCATTGTAGGTTGTTGTTTTGTTTTATTTTTTGAGACAGGGTTCCTCTGTGTAACCAATCTTGGCTGTCTTTTTTGTCCATACATCACAATTTCTGGCCTTTATTGTGGTTTTGAATCCACCCCAAACTGTAGTTTTCTAACTAGACTCTTCCATTTTGAAACCCACAGAGAAGCCACAACTATTTGGAACTTGATTAGGTCTCTAGCATAAGTTCAAAGCAAGATTGTGGCATTTACACTTTTGAGTTCTTAGGTCCAATATTGTGAGCTCCTCCATCGCTGCTGTTGTTGCTGCCACCCCTTGTTGTTTATCTTACTGTGGGAGATGCACAATAGAAAATTGTAGGGTGCTGGCTGGAGGAGGAAGTCATGGTGTGACTCTTAGTTACTTCTCCAGCACCAAGCATGCCTGCAATAAATTTCCTCCACCATGCTCCCTGCCATGATGCTCGATGTCTCAGCACAGCAACAGAGCAATAATTAGGATATATACTATTTCTATGGTAATACAAATTATAGAAAATGCTGTTTAAGAATAAACAGAAAACCAGATATTTAAAAGTATATGAACATAGATATTTAGAAAATGAAAATCATATCCTGGCATCTGTTCTTTGAGGGAAACAAAATATTTTAATTTTTAAAAAAGAGGTTATAGTTTTTTTTTTTTTTTTTTTTTAGATGAAAACAAGTAAGTGGAAACTAAAGGTAACAAAGCTAGAGTATTAGGTCATGTACCAAGTAGTTAAAGATTTGTCCAAATCATGTGGCAGAACACGCCTTTTAAAAGAGCTGCAGGCTTTTGCAGCTAAAGCTGAGTCAGGAAGCCTCTCTTACATGAGAGCTCTTGCTCTAGCAAGCAAAGCCAAACCCGAGAAATTGCTGCTACCGAGAAACATGCTTTAACTCTATTTTTTCCCAAGCTTCTCAGGCTTTCTGTGGATTCAGTATCCACGTTGGGTGCCATTCTGTAGTGATGAGGTGTGGGCAGGCCTGCTTTTCGCCCTGCCCAGCTCCTGGCTGCCTGGCTAGTTTATGCCCCGAAATAACAACACACAGATTGTATTCTTTTAAACACTGCCTGGCCCATTATTTTCAGGCTCTTATTCACATCTTGACTAACCCATATCTAATAATCTGTGTAGCACCACAAAGTGGTGCCTTACCAGGTAGATTCTAGCGTACGTCCTTCTTGGGCTGGAGCTTCATCGCGTCTGGCTTCTCTCTCAGGAGAGGCACGGCGGTCTGCCTAACTCAGGAGAGGCGTGGCATCTGACTGATCCTTCTACCTCACTTCCTCTTCCTGTTCTGTCTACTCCACCCACCTAAGGGGCGGTCTATCAAATGGGCCAGGCAGTTTCTTTATTAGCCAATGAAATCAACTCAAACAGAAGACTCTCCCACATCAAAATCACAACCTTCTCTTCTGTCTTTTAAGTGTGCTTTATTCTGGCCAGAAGGAATTTACAAGGATGCTTTTGATGGGTTTGTTATTTTATAACAAATTTATAAATTAACAGAATAAGTTATGAACAATTTCCACAATGTTAA
Source organism: Arvicola amphibius (assembly GCF_903992535.2). Classification (NCBI taxonomy): domain Eukaryota; kingdom Metazoa; phylum Chordata; class Mammalia; order Rodentia; family Cricetidae; genus Arvicola; species Arvicola amphibius. The sequence continues at coordinate 12,130,686 of NC_052059.1, read as the reverse complement.
TTCTTTTTCAATTTTGAAAAGTATTTAATTCATTCTTTGTCTTTTGATTAAGTATGCTTTCTTCCTGACAATTATATTTTCTATAATTTGAAAAAGGATATATTTTTCTTCCTTCCTCTGAAGTAAATGTTATTACTCCATTTCCATTTTATTTTGATCTAATTTTTTGTCAGGTAATATTAGTTTTGAAATCATTAATAAACAAAGTTTTTCCATTATATTATTACTTTCTTAGGCTGTTTATTGTGCTTTTTCAGTTAATTGAAGTGCCTTTCAGAATTTCTGCATATGTATATGTTCAATTTCCACAGGAACTTTAAAAATTAAATTTCATTTATCACCTCAGTAAAATTAAGAAGTATATCACTAATTAGATCCTTAATTATTTTTTCTTATCTTTGATAATGTTAATTATTTTGTTGATGGTTCATTTCTATTTCTTATAATTCCCTTAGATCATGTTTTTGCTTTTATGGAAGTTATCTTATGTCTAATATAACCACTATCCTGATGAATATAACATTATGAGTTGCACTTGTAGTATTAGAACTTTTTGTTTCTTTGGTTGTTTGTTTTTGCTGTCTTTGAAGTGTGTTTATATACCCCAGTTACTCTTCATTTAGTTCCCATATCCAAAAGTATACTGTTCAACATTTTTTGACTAAATGTAGCCTGGAATTTTTCTTTTGAATTTATTCTTTCTAAATATGTAAGTGTTCATTTTTTGATAGCTTTGGCTCATGTTCATTGGGACATTTATATTAATTGATCATGTTATAATTTATGAATTTGTTCAACCCTCTGTTCTGGAATGTACTTGACCTCATTTTCAAGCAAATTTATTCATGTATTCTACCAGTGCAGAGTTTCTAAAAACTGCTTCCAGTCCTATTGGAAATGTTAGTGGTTTATTAATCCTACCAGAATGACTATGCTCAATCTCCAAGATATCTTAAGCATACACTGATGATAAATTCTCAAAATTTTTACAAAATAACATTCTATTGAATTACATGGTTTCTTATGATGATTATGTTCTTTTGTTCTTTATTATCTAATGTTTTTTTGATTTTATGTTAATACTATATACATAGAATGAAGTGAAATGATTAAAATATACTTGGCAGAAAAATAGCCATTTGAAGTTACTATAAAGCAAATAAAATGCTAAGTAGCCCACAAAATGAAAGACATGAGCATTTAAAAATCAAAACAAACAAACAAAAAGCATATTTTATACATACATCCAAAGTTCAACTCTAACTCTCCCATGACATGACTCATTGACAAGATATAATAAATTCTGTAATTAAGTTTTCCCCTCTTTAGTTTTTGTTTTATCTGTTATGAGAGAAAAAAATGCTATGTGAATCAATATTACACTATGAGATAAAATAGTTTTTACTTAGAATAATTATTTATTAACTTGTCTTTATATTATCCATTCTATTCTATTTTTTATTTCCTATGTTCTTCCTTTTGCTAGCACTTTTCACAAGCTATCCTAATTTATATAACTAATGATACCACCTCCTTTTCATTGGAATATCGGGAACAAATATTTATGACTGAACATAAAAATTAACCACAGAAAGTTAGGGCTGTAAAGTTAAAGACCCAACAGTAATGACAATAAACATATTCCTTCAGAAGCACAGAATACAGTTCTACATTATTACTGTTTGACAAGAAATCATGGTGCTATCATTGAAGAAACGAAAAATATTGTCAAGTTTCTTTAAAGTTTCAGGTTTACATACAAAAGAAAACTTTTCAAACATTATGGGTCATATATGAATTTGATGCATATTTTAATTCTAGGATAATCAATTTTCCAATTGAGAAATCCCTATTCTAGTTACTTTAAGACAATAGGGAACTTCAAAACAGGGACTCTCAGAAGGCTCTTTTGTTTGGCCAGAATACTAGGAAGAGAAAAAGTGAGTTTTTAAAGAACACTTGTATTTAAGTAAGGAGCTATTTTTCCTAACTGTTGAAATCTATTTAAAATTATGGATGTCATAGAGGATTTTATGAAATTTGATGGTGATCTATTTTTCTGTGTCCACTATTCTTTCAAACTCTCACAATATAGCGATGTTACAGTAGAGTTCCAGAGTTTTGAGATAACTTATAATTTTCTCTTCATTTAATGGTATGTTAAAAATGGCAGATTAAAAAAATGGGCAATTTTTTCATGGACTGCTAGAATGGAGATTTAACAAGTGAAATTCCATTGATATACAGTATTTCATAAGTTGAAAATAGGGTGGTGGCCCTGGTCTTATGGGATGATATTAACATTCACTGAACTTTGCTCAAGGGAGAACTGAAAAAGTCAAATTTGAAGATACCTTAGAAAATATTAATAATTATATCAAGGACCCAAAATTGGTAATATGTTGAATAATATTATCAATATCTCAATAAACTAATTTCATTTGTTTCCTTGGATGTTTCTCATACCTCTAAGCAAAGTTAAAATTATACTTTTTCTTTCAATTGTTTTTTTCTTTTTATTGATTTTATTGAGCTATACATTTTTCCCTACTTCCTTCCCCTCCTCTTCTCTCCCCTTCACCCTTCCCCATGGTCTCCATGCTCCAAATTTACTCAGGAGATCTTGTCTTTTTCTATTTCCTGTGTTGATTAGATCCATAAATATCTCTCTTAGGGTCTTCATTGTAGTCTAGGTTCTCTGGAATAGTGATTTGTAGGCTGGTTTTCTTTGCTTTATGTTTAAAAACCATTTATAAGTAAGTTCATATGATAGTTGTCTTTCTGGGTCTGAGTTACCTCACTCATAATGATGTTTTCTAGTTCCATCAGTTTTCATGCAAATTTCAAGATGTCATTATTGTTTTCTGCTTTGTAGTACTCTTTTGTGTAAATGTCCCACATTTTCCTTATCAATTAAATTTTTATTGGATTGCACTGAGCAGAAATTTAGCATGTGGTATCTTCTCTAAAGTCCTATCAGTTTTGGATGTATGAAAGCAAATGAAGGCTTAGAAAAACACACATAATACTTTCACAATTTTGATTATTTGGAAACTTTGAAGAGAGTAATGACAAGGAAAGCATTATTTAGATGTGACAACTAAATTTTTGAATCAAGAAATTAATTAATGCATCTTTACAGTAATAAACAAATAAATTACTAATTTAATGAATGTAAACTCAGGTCCAATTATTGACCAGCTTAAAGCAAAACATTGCATTCATGATGCTCTAAATTATCACCAAAAATGTGTTATTCTTTCCTCACATTGAGAAAATTTAATTATGCATTCAGATTCTAATTTTGAAATGGATTAAAGTAAAATAGTTCTCTTTAGCAGAGATTTAGCCTTGAAAATCCTGGAGCAATGAACTCGACTTCATTTTCTGTGAACACCACAGACTTACTACATAATCTCTAATGCTCCTCTTATGATACAAAGCAGACACAAAAGTAGGTCAAACTGTATCCTTGAACATCCCAGTGAAATGTTACAAGTTTTCTGTTGTTTAGGTAACTATTCTATTGAGTACTGTGTGAGTAGTTTCATTTCTTGACCTTGTCACCCAATTATTCAGTTTTTATAATGTTGGTATTTTTAATTTACCCTGTTTATCTGAGTGGCATATTTCTGATGCATTGCTAGAGAATTTATTTGAAGGATTTTTAATGACACATAGCATTATAAAACGGCATTTATAATTATAAATGTCATTTTCTATGACATTTAAACTTAAAACTCTTTTTTTCTTTTTCTTTAAATCCATCACAGAACTTTTGAAATATCTAGCATATTCTCAAACAGTTTATTTAAAGTTGATGATAATTATAAAAGCTATATGAGATTATTAAATTAGTATTTTTATACAATATATTTTAATGCAATAAACAAAAGAGATGTGGGCACAAACAACAAAACAAGCAGATGAATAAATAGAAAGTGTATCTAATTGAATAAATGAACACAGTAATTAAAATTTCTTCATATTAACTCATATGAAGAATTAAGATGTTTGCCTCCCTGAAAGCAGAACTGTATCTAGAAAATAAGATTATTCATCAGTAACTTGACTGTTGATATATTTACTGTTGTATTAGGAAATTTTATCATTAAAAAATAGGTTTCTTCTCTAATACAATACACCCCTACAGTGGTTACCCAGACTTCTACTATTTCCAGCTTCCCCACATCTCTGTTACTTGGATCCACTCTGCATCCTTCTTCCATCTGAAAAGAGCAAGCTTCATAAACAAAGCAAGCAAACATGGCAATATACAGAAAGACAAGCCAAAGACCTCACACTGAAGCTGAACAAGGGTGATCCAGCAGGATGAAGATTCTCAAAAAACAGACAAACGAATCAGGCACACTGGCTTCCACAGTTAGAAGTTTCAAAAAACCACAAGTTTATATCACGGCGTGTAGGCAGACAATCCAGGCAGAATGCTTGCTGCTGCAGTTTCTAGGATCGCATAAGAGACCTGTTGATTTGATTCAGTGTACCATATTCTCCTGGTGTCCTCTATCCCCTCTGATTCCTACAATCTTTCTGCCCTGTCTTTCGTGAATTACTCTGAGTTTGAGGGGAGAGAACCAATCCAGTAGAGACCTTTAATCTAGACTCTCTCTCTACCTAATGTCAGAGTGTGGGGTCTCTGCATTTGTTTCCATTCTTGCCTGAACAAAGCCGCTTTGATGATAATTGGAGAAGTACCTCTCTATCATTAGGAATTACTTTCTTGAAATATTTAGGACATTCATATTTGTTTCATATCTAGCCTCCTGTTCCTACATGATCATGCTGGATGGTATTTTTCATTTGTTCTTGGATTTCACTTGGAAGTATTCTGATGAATATTTTTGAATGTATGGTTTAAGGGGGGTTATAGGTCTGCATTTCTCTTTCTTTGAGGAATCTTTCTGCAGTTTGGTCATAAGTTGACTCTAGTCTCATAAAATGAATTTCACAATATTCTGTCTTTTCTATTTTGTGGAGGAATTTGAGAGTAGAATTCTGTCTAAAAACTTCTTTACCTTAGCCTTTTCTGATTGGGAGAATTTTGATAACTGCTTCTATTTCCTTAGGGGTTATAGGTCTATTTAAGTTGTTTATCTGATATTGATGTAATAAAGGTTAGATCTACTTAAAGAAAAAAAAAACATTGTCTTTTAGATTTCAAGCTGTGTGAAGTAGATTTCTTTTTTTAAAAATATAACCTAATGATTCTTTGGATTTACTCGTTATCTATTGTTATGGTCCCCTTTTAGTTCCTGATTTTGTTAATTTTATTATTTTCTTTCCTTCTTTTAGTTAGTTTGAATAAAATTTTGTCCATTGTGTTTTTTTTCAAAGAATGAACTTGTGTTCAATGAATCTTGTATTGAGGTCTCTTTTTTTTCTGTTTTAATTTGATTCACCCCTCAGTTTGATTATTTCTAGCCATCTGTTGCTCTTGGGTACGTTGCTTCTTTTTGTTGTAGAGTTTTCAGATGTATATTAACTCACTTGTACGATATCTATCCAATCATTTTGTAAGCATTTAGTTGTGAGAAATTTTTTTGGCTAAAGCTAAACATTATTAAAAAGGAGAGAGGGAGAGAGAGAGGGAGAGAGAGGGGGAGAGGAGCAGAGAGAGATGAGAGAGAGAGAGAGGAGCAGAGAGAGAGAGAGAGAGAGAAGAGATAGGAGACAAGGATAAACATAGACGCGTGTACACGCGAGAGGAGAGGAGTAAGAAAGAATCAGTTGTGGGAAATTTTTACACACACTCTGACACTCACTGAGACTCACAATACAGTGTTGCCTGGAATCAGAGAGTGGATGTTAGCTGCTAGATTACCAAGAATGAGCCATACAGGTTTTAGAGGACCTAGATGCATACATAAATACTACAGGAAGTAGCACTGAGAAGAAATAGTATTAAGTAGTATTTAGAAGTACAGGAAGGAGGGATTGAGGTCCCTTAAAGTCTAACTCTCAGGATTCAATTCAAGATACGGACAATAAATTTAGGGGAGTAGAATCTTAGGGTATATAAATCTACTCACAACAAGTTCTTTCGATCCATTTCTCTTTATTCTTTTTCTTCTTATTATTTTCTATTACCCATTGTTCTCATTTGTTCTGCCTGTTGCATATGTTTCCAGTCATATATACCCTATAATCTCCAATTCTTCAGTCCTAGTAGGTTTCAGGACTGGAATCCTTTTGCCTCCCCACCCCCAAAGAAAACAGGTAAGAGTTTTCATACAAACACAGATCCATGAACACTTTAATGGATAAAGTTGGTTAAGAAAGGAAGGGAGTGGGAATTTGGACTGTTATTTTTTTTTTAAAAAAAATCTAATAATAAACAAAAGAAAAGGAAAAGAAAAAAAGAAAGGAAATAATCATCAGGGAATTCTAGAAGGGAAGGTTAGTCAGGATACCAGAAAAGTTCCTTTACTATGTATTTGTTATTTTAATATTTAACATTACTAATTATAATGCATCAAGTTTTATAAAATCATATCACTGCTTCATCATTCATTTTTGATGTTAGGAAAGAAATATCACTTCATTAAATGTTTTTCAAATATCCAACTATGAAAATATAAACAAATTGATCAATATTTTTATTTGTATTATAATATGTATTTGAGTAATTTAAAGCATTTAGTGATATATTTATTAATAGTTTTCTATTTATATATCAAAATGTGTTAACTACTTTAATACTTTCCTAAAGTGATAAAAGTTTAAAATATATGTAAACTCTACTGAGTGAAAATAAATTTCTGATAAATTACTCTAAGTATTTATTAATTGAGTCATTTGTTATTCTTATTTTCTTCAAGCTGTAAATTCTCAAACCTACCTTCTCTCTTATAATCTATTTTGTATAAACAAACTTGACAGAAGCATAGGTTAGAAATAAGAAAGAATGCCTGAGGAAAGCATGATTCAATTTCATGCTTGAGTATTTATCTTATAGCTACTTACTGAAAAAGCATAGGTCTTTAAATTTATTCTAATGTTGAATAAGCCATAGCAATGGCTCAGAGAGAGGCATAAAAGAAAATATCTGCCCTTATACTCAGCTCTTTCTTCAAATGCATTTATTGGTTCTTTGCCAGAAACAGTCTTTGTGAATAGAATTCTAAATATTCAAGTCAAAAAAACAAACGTAAGTATTCATTTCCATTTTTAGTATCTTATTCACCTTATATTGCAGTTATTATAATAATGGTCTTATATTATGCGGCACTCTAGAGTGATTGGTGGATGAAGTTTTCTGAATTTAAAAAGCTTTTATTGCAACAACCTTTGTTCACTGTAAAGTTATCAATCTGACTGAGTGTAACGGTTGCTATAAATCATGATGTCATAAATTTCTTGTGATGGGAAGTCAATTTTATATATTATAATGCAATTCCTCATACATAAATGAAATTCTGTGTTTTAGACAAATCTTTTAAGTAAATGTACATTCATTACTTAGTTTTAAAAGATATATTTACACTTTATCAAATTGCTATATGCACAAATGCATCAATTTTATTGCAAGTAATGTCATTAAAATAAACAGCCTACTTCTTTTGTCTACTCATTTACATATAGCGCATACACTGTCTGTGGTTCCCTGTCTTTATGAACATATAAACATGGGAAAATAGTGGCTCCCATATCTTTTTACACTTTGGGATTCTTAGGGAAACCACACTTTCTTTACACAATAATAATGCAAAGAGAATTTATATTATACATAATTAGACAATTTTCCACAGTTTCCATTGTGAAACAATTCCTTACAGCTACTTAGAAAATTGTTACTGTAGAATGCTCTCACTATAAATTTAATAATCTAGATCAGTGGTTCTTTAACTTATGTTAGAAGGAGCTGCGGGCTGCGTTCCTGCATGGCTCCCACAAGTCTAGGTTTACACCAGAAATAATTACATGGAAACCGTATTCATTTAAACACTGCCTGACCCATTAGTTTCAGCCTCTTATTGGCCAATTCTCATATCTTGCTTTAACCCATATTTAGTAATCTGTGTAGCACCACAAGGTGGTTTCTTACCGGGAAGGAACTTAGCCTACATCCATCTCGGAGAGGAGAGCTATGGCATCTGCCTGAGGCGTCTGCCTGACTCTGCTTTCTTTCTCCAACAATTCTGTTCTGTCTACTCCGCCTACCTAATTTTCTGTCCTATTAACGGGCCAAGGCAGTTTCTTTATTAACCAATGAAAGTAACACATAGACAGATGACCCTCCTCCATCAAACTTCCTAATTGTTCAAACCTCTCATTACAGTTTATTATGTCATGGTGACTCTTAAACATAAAATTATTTTAATGCTAGTTCCTAATTGCAAATATGCAATATTATGAATTATAATATAATAATCATGCAGGTATCTGAATATGACCTCCCAAAAGATTACAAGTACAGATATAAAACCACTGTTGCAGATATTCTATTATATTCTTATGAAAATAATTCACAAACAGAGCAGGTTTCTGCTATTGAATAATGAGGAAATCCCAGCAGGTGTCAAAAAGGGAAGCAAACCCAATGAAGAAATAAGAATGAAAACCTGATGCAGATTGACTTCATCAACCCCAGATCAGACTTCAGGGAGTCTAATAATACGCAGTTTATTTCCAATGTATTTCAGTCCAGTTTAGCTTGGGGAAAATGTTTCCTGGTGTAATAAACCTCCATCACTTATCTCAGGGTCCATGTCATTTTTTTTCCAGGAAGATGGGTGTGTTGTGCCCAGATTACAACCCCCAGAGAGAGACCACCAGAGAGGCCCAGACTCTAATAAGCAAGGCTTAATCAGCATAATACAAACATATTTGGAACTCATCTCTATCCTCGTTGTAGTGAAGTAGAGAGGAGTTGTATCTCCTCTGTGGGGTAAGCTTTTAAAGGCATAACTACAAAGAGAATCTTTGAAGATGCTTTGGCACGGGTACAAGGACTTTTGCTCCCTCCCATTCTGTTAAGTCAGCTTTTTTTCTTGTTTTTAGAGCAAGGCCACTGTTCTTGAGTTAGGGAATCTTTATCAGGCTGTACCAGGTGGCTGGCTGGGCTGAGCTAAGTGACCTTGTGCTTGGAATCTCCTGGGTGGGAGAGGGGAAGGCCGCTATCTTCCTGGGAAAACATACAGCTAGGAAATTTTTTCTTGCCCCTTTGAGAATAAGGGGTGAGGGTCCCACAGGGTGCTGAGGAATACAGCTCTTTTACACTGCCAAAATTTGTCACTGTAATTGGCTTAATAAAAAAGTAATTGGCCAGTAGTCAGGCAGAAGTATAGGTGGGATGAGCAGATTAGGAGAATTCTAAAAGGAAGGGTAGAGTCAGGAGTTTGCAAACAAGCCACAACAAAACAAGATGTGAATGCTGCACTGAGAAAATGTATCAAGCCATGAAGCTAAACATAGATAAGAATTATAGGCTAATTTAAGCATAAGAACATGGTAGTAATAAACCTTAAGTACCAGCCATATATTTATAATTCATATAAACCTCCCACTTGGTAATTTTGGAAGCAGCCGCGAAATGGGACAGGACAGAAACTCACCTCCAATTACAGATGGGTTTTGGGGATAGGCTACATGTACTGTCTTGAGGGACTAAGGGTCTAGTCTAGTCTTTGTGATACAGAAAACATAGAGGTCATCTTGGATATTAGCCATTTCTGGCCCTGGTGATTATTAGATATTTCCTGTCCTGGTTACAGGAATTTGATATCCCCTGACCTAACAGATAATGCAGATCACCAAGCTGTTAATTGCTTCCAACTCAGTTTTTGGGAAGAACAGGCTTTTCATCTTTCTCACTGAAAGACAATCCTGTTTGCTTAACAGTCCAAGTTTCCCTGGAAATCTGTGTGTGCAAGGACCTTTGTGCTATGCCCCCAACAGAATATGTTTATAGAAATGAATACAATATACCAATTTCTATTCCTGACATTCAATTGGAATATGTGTACTCTTTCTATTACTATTGAAATTTTGAATTTGGATAATATTCCCCTTACTTATAATGAGGAGCTCCAACTTGTAAATTGATACATTTTATATGTTGTGATTTGAGAAAGGTTTTTCAGTGTAAGATGTTTAATTTAACCACCTTAAGAAGAAGAGATAGAAATGGAATTATATCTGTTCAGTGCAAGAAGTAAGAGATTTGCTGGCCTGATAAAGCCTAAACCAGTCTCACATGGAGCCACAGTGTGAGCATTACCATAAAAGATGAAATCATAAGGATAAATCTCCTAGGGTATTATACAGTTGCCACTGAATGATTAAACTGAAGTTGCTGAAGAAAGAATTGACATCACTTTCTAAAATTCTGTGGAGAGAAAAATAATAATAATTAAATATTATCTTTGAGCTTTGAGAGCAGTCATGTTCAAAATCCTTAAACAGACTAGACATTCTTTAATCAAGCTACCTGTGTACAGTTTTCCCGTCAGCTCTGCCAAGGTGTTAGACAGTTAAAGAAAGAACGTTATGACTCATCTAATTAATTTCAGTGCCAGGTAAGTACTCTGAAAGCCTTGTGTGGCAAAGACTTATCACAGTTCTATGTTACTCAAACTTAAGTTTTTAGAGTTTACTTCCCTATGTATTAATGCAAATATAGAGGTTTTCTATTGTAATAAAAACCATTGATACTTTTCTTATTATATATACATATAATTTCATATTAATAGCAAACATTTAAGTAAGTAAAAACCTAATTTACACATGTTCCTTTATAGTTGTTCTGTTAACCCATTTCTTAGTGCAAACTTTAACTGTACTTTCTTTTTTCACGAAATACTTTTTAAATTACTAGAATTTTCACGAGTACTGTACTTATGGCACTTCACTCTTGTGATTTCACATCTAACTCCTTCCTGTGTGTCATACTTCCTCCTCTTTTTGTCAGTGTTTGTTAATTATCATTGTTTTATACACGTACACAACACACACAAACACGCATACAACTTACTGAGTCTATTCAGTGTTTTCCTTATGTCTAAATGTTTATGACTGATAAATGTGGATTTGAGGATCAGAGGTTTATCCCTGGAGAAAACTGATAAAACATAACTTATTCCCTACCTCTCAGCAGTCCTTGATTATCTATAACTTTTCATCTAGAAATGGACCTTGTTAAATTCTCCATGAATGGTAGTATGCTGTTGATTGATTTTTGTCATAAAGTGGGAGAGGACCCAGGACATAATGGTTGGGCTATCCAGAACTACCATATAGGGTGCTATATGAAAGCAGGCTGAGTGAACCAAGCGAAGCAAGCCAATAAATAGCTTCTGCATAGCATCCGCGTCACTTTCTTCCTCCAGATTCCAGAAATAATTGAGTTCCTGTTCTGACTTCCTCCAACGACAGACTATGATCTGGAAGGGTAAAGCCACAAACCCTTTTTACTTTTGGCCATGTTCTTTCACTGAAGCCAAAGAAACCCCAAGACAAAATTGGCAGGAGTGTACGGGGCATTGCTGTGACAGACCTGACCATGTTCCTGGAGGATTGTACAAGGACTTTAGAACTTTGGACAAGAAGATCCACCGAGTCTTATAGGTTATGGGAGATATTTGTGGCAGCTAGGAAGATAATGTTTAGAGCATTCCTGAAGATGGAGGCCTTGTTACACTTCAGAGAAAAGTTTAAAGTCTTTACTGGGGCCACTTGTTATTTTGAATTAAGACTCTGTAGTATAGTTAGCTAGTGCTGAGGAATCAGCTGTGACTAACAAGCTACAAAACTGCTGGAACACTTGATACTGCTCATCTGGAGCATGGGAATTAGCAGAAATTGAGAAGAGACCATCAGCACTCGGGTGGACCTAATAGAGCAGACACAAGTTGGTGAGGTGCTTTGTGCTTCATTTCGTGTGTATGAACACTGTATAACCTACCCTCAAGGCCTTAAGGAGAACTTCATGTGCTCTAGTTCCTTTGAATGAGTAAAAATGTAAGTCTTTGGTTTGCAGTGCTACACTGTGGGAAAGGAAAGGGTGGTCACTTTAAAGGCAATCATGTCAACCTTCTCTAGCAATAATGCAAATTCAGCCTCATATTAAACAATTAATATTGTTTCATAATATATATATATTATTTTTTATTTTTTTGCCTTTTTTTTATTAAAGATTTCCATCTCCTCCCCTCCTCCTCCCCCTTCCCTCCCCTCCCTTCCACCCATACCTCCACTCCACCCCTCTCCAAAGACAAAGAGCCATCAGGGTTCCCTTCACTATGTTAAGTCCAAGGTCCTCCCAGCTCCCCCTAAGTCCAGGAAGGTGAGCAACCAAACTGACAAGGCTCACAGTGAGCCCATCCAAGCTGTAGAGTTCATGTTCATTGCCGTTGTCCTTGGTTTCTCAGTCTTCCTCCACCGTCAGCCACATTCAGAGAGTCCGGTTTGGTCCCCTGTTCCATCAGTCCCATTCCAACTGGACTTGGTGGTCTCCCGTTAGTTCTTTGGGCAGCGGAGGAGAGGGTGCCAGAAATGTCCAGATCCTATTGCCATACTCATGAATATCTTGCATATCACCATAGAACCTTCACCTGGCATTGGATGGAGAAAATGACAGAGCCCCACATAGGGATGGCATTGTGTTCAATGAGTTTACAATATTTGCTCAGGAGTCCTTTAGTCTTGGCTTTGAATGTGTTTCATTTTTGAATGAGTACTAGCTGAGACAACAAAGAGATGAAACAATATTTGAAATTCATATGAATCAACAATGGTTTTATATCCCCACATTATAACTTCTAAGTTAACAATGCAGAGCAAATAGCTTTACTTAATATATTTTTTATGTGAGCCTATCCTTGTAATGTTTTCCATTTGTTTGGTTGCTACAACAAGCTTTCATGAGCCAAAAAAACAATAACACGGTTATAATAAAAGGCATATCACCGACATGTATACATTCTATTTTATTTAATGTTGATAACTCTAGGATGGTAATGTTACATTGTATTACTTCAATGTCATTTTCTTTCAAGGCAAATTTTCCAGAGTTTAGACAAACATAAATTACTAAATCAATAGGCATTGCATGATCATATATCAAGAAATATATTTCATATGTCCATGCCTTAATTTATACTAATTAGATAAGGGCCTTATAAAGAAATCACAGTTCATACACTACAAAATAAAATATTATTTAAAACAAACTGCCTTATGTTAACTATGAAATGTTCTGCATTTTAAATGTAAATACATTTTTAAAGGTCCAGTTATAATTAACTGTTTACTTTGAAAATTTACTTTGAAAATTAAATCAAGAAACTAATTGATAAAAGATTTTAGTTAAAGGTATAATTAATTTTAAATAAAAACACATTTCTCAATGAATCAGAATTTTCAGGAATGTCAAATATCCCTTCATTAGCTACTATAACTTTTACAATTGCACAGAGTTGATAAGATATACAGAATGTTGTCTACCTTTTTCATGTAAATTAACTATTCTTTTAAAAAATTTTATTAGATCTAGACTGTAGGCATACTCAGCTTTCAGATGATATATGTATGTGTGTAATCATAATAATTATAAGCTTTATTACAGTATTTTTATATTCATAATTATTTCTAAATTTTTAAAGCTTATTCTTAGCCAGTGGCTTACTATTTTACAGAACTCTACAACCTTGGTTAACTTGTGCTAATTTCCCAAACCATGGTGATTAACATCTCTAAAACCCAGCTAACCTGTTATTCTATATTCTTTTCAACTGCACTCTGCTGACCTCTGAAATTACTGGTCACCACTTGCTTACTCATAACAATGCTAGTGTAAGGACAGAAGTAGAAGCTTTTCCATCTCTGTCCCTTATTCTTACCCCAACCCTACCCCAATTCATAGCATTCTATCTTTAAGAGGAAAGATAATTCTCTACTTTTTCCTTACTAGAGGTTACCTTCCCCACATTTTTCTTGGATTAAATATGTTCAGTTGTTTATAACAGTCATTCCTTTGTCTGTCCTTACTTTTCTTTGACTTTGTCAGTATCATTCATTGGTTATGCAGGGTTTTTTTCAGAATTATATTTCCAATTTTACTTCATTTTCTAGGCACATCTCACTTTTGTCTTCCTAAAATGAAACTGATCTCCATGAACAACTATCCAACAGAGAGCAAACCACCATCCAGCTGCATATTGGAGGCACTCAGATCAGAAAGGAAAAACAGAGGGGTTAACAGGGGAAAAAACAGTATAATTAAATGGGGATAAGTTGGTAGTGCAGATAGTGAGTTGGGCTTCTTCATAAGCAAAAGATCTACCTATGGCAATCTTAGGAGATTTACTGAAACCAGTGCACAGGTTACTGGAGTGTAGGAAGTGAAATTAGTTGATCAAAGTATTGAAAAATCATAGAAAGAGATTCAGCAAGAGAGGTATAGCTTTCCTCTCTATTCATTTTGTCCTATGTTCTAAGCTATGATTTTTTCATTCAATTTTTATATAAACTTGTAAGTCCTACTGTTATTTTTAACTTTGACAAATGTGTTTGCTCTTTCTTCTCTTCCACACTGAGATCAAGTTCAAATGTCACTTTCAATACTTGGGAAAGTTAACCATTCTTTGTCCACTGTCATCAGAACAAAAGGATAGGCAACTACTATAAACTTCTTGTGGGCAGTTGGATGGGATAAAATCAGGAACACTGACATAGTTCAGAGGAGAGGGTTTTCTGACAACATTCAAAACATTGCATGCAAATGGTATTTGCTGAAGAAGGCAAAGACGGGAGGATCATGAACTCAAAGCCAAACTGGTTATATACGTTTATTTATGTAATGCATTTTACTGTTCCAATGTTGACTTAGTTATAATAAGAGTTTAAGGGGTGAGAATTACATAATGTGTAAAACTATCAGCTTCCTAAGATTGAATAAATATTTCCTTTTATTAAATGTAAAAATAAATAAATACTTTAACATTGCATTAGAGAGATGGCTTAATCCACAAATATATCTTTCACCAAGCTTAATGACCTCAGTTCCTTGGATCCCTACAACAATGTGTAATAAAACATTAATTATCCATGTTACACAGATGTGGAGCGTGCAAGCTACAACAGTGACTACCCCAGTATAGTGTGCTTACTACTGCATCATTGGTTCAAATGTTACATGAGCAGCCAACCACTTTCTAATTTGCCACATACCGTGCCCCTGTGTCTGCGTTCGGTGCACTTTTACCCAGTTACAGAGCTTCGGGCAAGAGACAGGAGGTTAAAATACACAAACACATACAGATAGAGAGACAGAGACACGGGTCATCCTTGAATTCCCCAAGAATGCCCCCTTTATTGTGTTCAGGGGCAGATTATATAGAGATAGCCACGCCCCAGTCAAACCCACCAGAAACCACTCTCCTGCCATCAGGAGCTCCTGAAGGTCTCGTGCTCAGAGCAGCTGTAGGCACTCAGATCAGAGGATTACAAGAAATTCAGGATCTGGGGTCTCACTGCTCCCAACACTAATTCACACAGACTATCAGTGACCAGATAATGTAAATTGATAATTCAAAGGACCTAAATGAGAACCTAGTTTAAAATTCCTGTTAATGAGTATCAAACTAACTTCTTTTTTTTTTTTTTTTTTTTTTTTTTTTGGTTTTTCGAGACAGGGTTTCTCTGCAGCTTTTTTAGAGCCTGTCCTGGAACTAGCTCTTGTAGACCAGGCTGGCCTCGAACTCACAGAGATCCGCCTGCCTCTGCCTCCCGAGTGCTGGGATTAAAGGCGTGCGCCACCACCGCCCGGCTTCAAACTAACTTCTTATGACCTATTGTTATACCTGTATAACAGTACATTTCTCAAAACTTAGTAGAAAAAGCCTCTTTTTGCAGTGGGTCGTGATTACCACAGAGAGTGACAACTGATCAGTTTTTTGCATAAATTTTGCATAAAATTAGAGAATAGAGATTTCCTGAAACTATGTTGTGCACCATATCACATATACCAGTTTCAAGAGTTTGGGAACGTTATGGAAGGAAGTGATGGAGAAAGACTATGAGAAACAGAGACAATGGGTGACGAAAATAAAGGTGTATTTTCTTTCTTTTTAATTTAATCTTTTTTATTATTATGTATACAGTGTTCTGCCTGCATGTGTGCCTGCAGGCCAGAAGAAGGCACCAGATCTCACCAAAGATGGCTATGAGTCACGATATGGTTATTGGGAATTGAACTCAGGACCTCTGGAAGAGCAGCCAGTGCTCTTAATCTCTGAGTCATTTCTCCCATCAGATGTATTTTCTAGAATAATAGAATAGGAGATAAATTTTGAATCAAAATCATCATCAATTTATTTTGGAGTTTTAATATTCTTTATGCTTGTAGTTCCTGTAAACACATACATGAGACTATTATCTTTCTACCACTTTATCTCCTTGGATAATCTGAATCATTTTTCACATAGGTTATATGTTTACAACACCTAAGCTTGGAATTGGATGATTAAGATAAATTTCAGTAATAAGTCTAACAGATCTTTTCACATCTTCCCAGTATAAGATATCCAGGTAGTTTATATCGTACTCATGCCTAAAAAGTCAAAAAAAAAAAAAAAAAGCCTGCATGTAACTTTTTCTTTTAAAATTAAAAAATTCATTTTTCTAAATCTTTTGTTATGCCTTGGTTCAAAAGCCAAGACACATGATATGTTAAATCATTCCAAATTAACCCCGGGTACTAGTTTGTTTGTTATTTATTTTGCCACTGTAACCAAAGTAACAGGGCAGAAACTAATTGAAAGAAGAAAGAGTTTATTTTAGTCACAACACAGGATGGTTTAACCCATAATGGGGAGAAAGGTGGGTGTGGGAAATTAAGTTATTCATATGCTAGGTAAGAAAACAGAATGAGGATTCCTTTGCTGACTACTTCTTTCCTATTCTAATGCTATCTAGTTTCCTTTGTATGTGAATCATGCCACCCACATTGGGCATGCATCTTCTCCTAACAGCGCTTTCTGGAACCAAAGGTATACTATACCAGTCTTTGAGCAAATTTAAATTGAGGTTAAGTGAAACTGAATATTAACACATTCATCTCTTTTACCCAAGACAACTTTGTAGAGTGGGGTCATGAAGTTAAATGAACCACTGCAGTTAATTGTAGAAAGATCTTGCAGATTAGTAATAACATTAAAACAGCAAAATTGAGAGCAGTTTTAGTGGTTGAGTAAGAAGTCACAATGCCATCAATGTTCATGATAAAGAGTATATTGAAAATTTGTTCTGGATATTTTGGATAAATGGAAATCAGTGGAATTAAATGAAAACTGATTTAGCAATCTTTGAAAGCTTTTGAAATAAGGTGCATGTAATTGTCCTAACTAAATGCTTTTAAAATGGTTGTGGAAAAGGGACGAACTAGGACAATGATTATTAAGTTGAATTTTAATAATGCTAGTCTCTTAGTATTTAGACACCAGGACAAAAAGTAGATTTTAAGAATGGTGGGAATATTATAAGATAATTTTACTCAGAACAAACAATTAAAGGAATTATTTAAAGATTCATTCTCTCTTATTATTGGCCAAGATGAAAAGATTATTTAATATACTCTACATATGAATTTGACACCTGGACTCACAATTTTAGCAAACTATAGCTTTATAAACAGTTAGGATAATGCTTCACCCCTGTTTCTTTTATGCATTCAGGTGCAAAACTAGAACAAATAAACATAATCATAATTTCCTAGTTTCAGAAACCACATTATTTCAGTTAGAATTATCGCAAAATTGCTTTCCATTAGATAAAGTGCAAATTTAGTCATTATCAGAAGAGTAAATGATGGCACTGTTTATTTTCTTCAGGAACAACTATTCAGAAGTGGGTCTTTGAAGATAGAGTTTTTACCTGTTTGCAATAAATTCGACTTTAAAAATGAATTAGAATGTGATTCAGTATGACAGTTGGTGGAAGAACATAAAATAATGATGCCATCAAAGAAGCATGTTTTCACTCTTTCATGGACAAAAATGAAGTAGAAAGCAGCTTTTACCAAAAATAGATGTTTAAATGTGGAACTAAGTAATATGAGCTGGCATGAAGTGCCAGTATCTACTTTTAAAAGGAAAAAATCTGACTTTTAATGCCATGGAAATAAGAGGAAGTAGTGATAATGTTGTTAATTGACAGTGTGATGTTCTTGAAGACACTGTATTTGATAGCATAGGTTTTTCAAATAGTTCTGTTACTTTCTTAAATTATCTATTTACAGTAGAGGCATTTTTCCATTTTCTATATTGTAAACGCAATTGCCATTTTAATCATTAATACACACATATTTTGAAAAGAAATCATTTTAGCCGATAGCATTAAAAAGAAGTATCCAATTTTAGTCAGAAAGTCAAAGCTTAACTGGGACAGTGTAAGTAACCGGCGGGGAGGAAGTGAATGTAGTATAGCCATCATATGTTTCCAAGTAAGTGTAAACAAAGAACCCAAATAAAAAGAGTATGGCAAGGCTGACAACAGGAAAAATAAACATAAACTTAGAAACATTCTACAAATAGGAAAGAATAGAATAAAACCAAGAAGCAATTAAGAAAGAAAACTTTTTTGAACATTACAGTTAAAATGGCATAACAGGTTACAGTGACTATATATCAAGAATGTCCCTTTACTTCCTAAAAGGACTACTTAGTGACATAAGGTAGCATAAGTTATGCACAGGAAGAAAACAAGGAAAATCCTTTTTTTTTATTTTTGATTTTCGAGACAGGGGTTCTCTGTAGTTTTGGTGCCTGTCCTGGCACTAGCTCTTGTAGAACCAGGCTGGACAAGAAAAATTTTAATACTATTGCTGAATGGTCAGAAGGTTTGGGACTAACACACAAAGCACTACATACATACAAGGGATCCAAATATACATTCCTCTGTACCACATGTGATGTAAAATTGGAAAATTCATATTAATAAAGTTATTTTTGTGGAGAGCCACATATAAATAGTTTAATAAGATATGATAATTTATGCTAAACATGAAATTCTTAGCTTAAAAATAATGTGTTAAAATAAAGTGAAGAAATCTGATTTAATAGTGAAGGGAACTGTTTTTTTTTTCTTTTTTTTTCTCCCCCCTTCCCTCCCCTCCCCTCCACCCATACCCCCACTCCCATCCCTCTCCAGGCCAAAGAGCCATCAGGGTTCTCTACACTATGTTGAGTCAATGGAGAAAATGACAGAGCCCCACATAGGAGCACCGGACTGACGCCCCAAGGTCCCGATGAGGAGCAAAAGGGAGGGGAGATCATGAGGCAAGGAAGTCAGGACCGTGAGGAGTGCGTTACCCATTGAGACGGTGGGAGCACATCTAACGGGAGAGACCACCAAGTCCAGTTTGGGAATGGAACTGATTGGAACAGGGGACCAAAACCGGGACTCTCTGAAATGTGGCTGACGGTGGCGAGGATCTGAGAACCCGGAGAAACCAAGGACAACGGCAATGAATGTGAACTCTACAGCGATGGACGGGCTCACTGTGAGCCTTAACCCTTCACCTGGCGGATGGATGGCGAGAGAGACAGAGCCCCCACATTGGAGCATCCGGGACTGAGCTCCAAAGTTTTTTTCTGATGAGGCAGCAAGAAGGAGAGAGATCAGGGAATATTGTTTTTAAATTGGAACTTTGCCTGAATAGGTGAAGAAACATCTATTAAAAGTTACCACCTGGCTCAGCCATGTGCATTGCATGTGAAACTGTTCCCAGTAATTAAACATACAAGCAGCCCAAACATGGTTTCGTATACTCAATGTAATTTTATGTGGGCCAGAAAAGAAGAGTGGACACATAATATTTCAAGGATAGAATGGGTGGAACTAAGGATAGTTAAGGTAAACAAAGAGAAGCAACATACTGAATCCAGGTCAACCCTCAAGAGGTGGTGAACTGCGGACAACCAGAACCTGGTTTCAATGATAAGCTCTGTCTCAAAACTTAAAAATTTATGTTGTGTGTGTGTTAAACACCTTTAAATGCTTTGTGAAGAAGTGTTAATAAACTAGGGAAGAATTCCGGTTCTCATTAGGTAGGTGTGGCACCTGCTTGTAATCCAACAAGCTTTGCGAAGAAGCAAGGAGTACTAAATTTGAAGGCCAGTGAAGACCAGTTGGTGCATCAAAAAAAGAGATAAAACTGAATATAAATATTAAGATTATATTATCAAGTAGGATGATTTATGATTTTTTTATCTTAAAGGCATACAAACTAAGGGCTATGTAAGTAAAGAGTAAAATTAACTAGGTCAAAATGATGTCCGACATAAGAGGAGATATTCTTAGCACATTTCTCTTAACAGATTTTATTTTAATTTTCTAGGGTTCAAATCAGTTGATTTGTGTATCTGCTATGAGTATTTATGTACAGATCACACATGTGAGCTCTAGGTTATAATTATTTAAAATAAACTTTTTGTTGTCTACCTTGGCCTAGTAATTATATGAGGTTGAAATTCAGTAGAAGGAAATAATTGTCGTCTTAAAGAAGGTATTAGAGACTGTCAAATAGTACTGTTGACTGGTTGGACTTCTCTTTTTATATTGTTATTTTTATTCCTAATCTTTATATGTACAGTTTTTCTTGAAAATATCTTCTTCTCTCATTCAATACCTCCTAACCACATTTTCACCCCCTCCACCCTTCCTAGCTTTTCCTCATCTCCTGTCTCCCCTAGATATATTCCCCCTTGTTTTTTCTGCAGACCTCTAAGAGACAGCAGTCAAACAGGACAAAACATGGGACAATAAGCAAGGCAAAATCCTCATAACGAGGGTAGACAAGACAACAAGATAGGAGGGAAAGCATCCTAAGAGCAGAAAGAGTCAGAGATGCTCCCATTCCCCCACACCCACTCCCACTGTTAGGAGTCTCACAAGAACACCAAACTAACAGCCATAACAAATATGCAGAGGACCGAGTGCAGAACCATGCCGACCCTGGGCTTGCCAGCACAGTCTCTGCGAGCCCATGGGAGCCCTACTTAGTTGACTTGGTGGTCCATGTTCTTCTGGTGTCCTCCATACCTCTGACTCCTACAGTGGCTCCACCTTGTCTGTTGGGTTCCCTGATCTCTTAGGGGAGGGACCTGATGGAGACCTTCAGTTAAGACTCTCTCTCTTTATAATGTCTGACTATGATTCTCTACACCTTCTCATGTCTGCTCTTGAATGAAGTCTTTATGAGGATGACTGATCTGGGATTATAGTAGAATATCATTAGTAATAATTTCATTGATTTTTTCCAGTTCTGTTTTGTTCTTCCCTAGGTCTCTGGGATAATCAATCTCTAATTTCTTGTCATGTAGAAAATGTATTACATAAGTTTTCTCTCTGAGTGTGGGTCTCAAGTTAACCCAAATTTGGTTGGCAAATCTCATATGCTCTGTATCACCATTGCTCAGCAGACAGCTTAAAGTATAAAATGTTTCAATGCTAAGGACAATAAAACTAGTGTTCACACAAGTAAGTGTTGAATAAAATAATATCAATAATAAGATAATCACTTAGTAAACCTGAAAAGGTAGAAGTATTTCCAATAACGTATAACAAAAGGTAAGGCATATTATAAAGATTAAAATACTTAATCTCAGAATTTACTAAATATGAAATTTAATATTTTGTGGTAATTAGTTTAGAGAACTACTCAGTAAATAATCTTTTTTATAAAGTATTAAATATCAACAACAATAATAATGTCCTTCATTTATACAATATGTTTAGGATGGTAGTTCATTAATAACTGGGATTTATATTTTCATTCAAGGAATTGTGAATCAACAATTTTTCCTGGTTAAACTTTTACAACTTGGACACTTGAAGCAAATATGGACTGATAATCCACTGTTCATATTAAAAATATTTCTTACTGGGTACTCCAACCTTTTCCATACATATATTTCATTGTACTACATAGACTCTATTAGCATTAGTTAATTCTCATTCAAATCAATGGTAGAATATTAAAATGTTAATCAGTAGCTATGAAGGTTCAAGTGCTCATGTGCGTGCACATACATGAGCGTGCATGCATGTGTACACACATTTGGTGTGGGAAGTCTTTCTGTATATGTGTTCCTTTTATTGGTTAATGCATAAAGAAGCTCGCTTGGCCTGTGATAGGGAAGAGTAGAGTTAGGCAGGGAAATCTAAACAGAATGCTGGGAGAAAGAAGGTGGAATCGTAAGACACCATATCGCCACCTCCAGGGACAGAAATGCTGGATGGAATCTTGCTGGTAAGTCACACCTACATGGCAATAAACAGATTAATAGAAATGGTTTAACTTAAGGTGTAAGAGCTGGTCAATAAGAGGCTAGAGCTAATGGGCTAAGAACTAATTTAATTAATATAATTTCTGTGTGATTATTTCGGGAGTGTGGGTAGCTGGGAAATGAATGAGTGGCTTCCTCCAAACAAAACACATTCATTTCTTTTCTCTTCTCCTTTGCTCAGTTAATCACCGGATTGATCTATGCAATTAGATAGTGTCAAATAAACATTATTATTTATTATCCAGCATTTTGTGAATTTCTGGTTAGCAACTCTTTGTATTTTCTTATGCAGTAGGAATGAAAATTTGTCTTGTTTTCACACAGTGTGTAACTCAAGATAAATAGTTGACAAACTGCGAGCTACTGAGACATCCTGTTGTTCCAAAACAACTTGGATGACTTTGAAGAACAACACCTGAATTTGTCTAATGCACTCCCAAACATGTGAGCATGAAAATTTATGTATACACAAAATTGCAGTTAAATGTACATAAAACTAGTATTTATTCATGTGAAACTGTGTTTTATTCTATAATTTATATATGTGTGCCTCGGTGTGTGTGTGTTTAGTTTTGTTTCATACGTGCAGTGTTTGAATCAATGCAAACATTCATCTATTCAAATATTTATGGTGCTAAAATTAAAATTTTCTACATATAGGTTTGTTTAATTTGTGATATCCTAAAAGGTACATAATGTGTGCAATCGTCATATATATGTGTATATATATATATATATATATATATATGTTGCAACAAAATAATGAGTTCTTAATTGTGGAATTGAAGCTATAGCAAAAAATTTCATTATTATTTGCTATAAGAATTTCTGAATTCTTGCAATGCATCTGACAAAATCTCAATTTAAAAATGAAGAACTTTTTTTTCAATTTACAAATGAACTATTTTTTGAAAAATAATCATATTCTCTCAAAGCTTACATATTCAGGCCATTCCTTGTACAGCTTCTTGCAAATGATTTATGTACTGAAAGGAAAATATGCAAACAAAACTTAATGGTGTAACCATCAAAATCTGAAACTTCCCTGGAGTTTTATGAATCATACTTCGATTCTAAAAATATGCCTCTCTGGCAATGGCAGTTTAAAGCAACCAAATGGATGTCATTAGCATACTTTAAAAAGGTATTGCATGAAATAATGTTTATTTTGTACTGTAGTTCTGTTTGAGTCTGAACAATTCATGTGTACTTTGAGGTTTGGATTTCAGCCCTCCGTGTTCCGGTATGAGACTCTAATGATGTGACTTCGCTGCTGTTTCCTTAGCTGGAATCTGTCAACTGAAGTTTGCTTCTAGAACATCTGAACCCAATGGAGCATATCTGATTAGAAATAACACAAACTCAAAAGGGTAAAAGAATTGGTAAAGTCTCTGATGTTTTTTTCTGGTAGTGTTGATTGCATTTCATTCAATAAAATTTTATGAAATGGTCTTAATATTTCAAATATTAAAGCCCACATATTATAAATGAAGCTGACATAAACTTTCCTTTCTTTTTAAAAGCTATATAATAAAGCTTTTTCATTTGAATAAAGTATTAGAGCCTATTGTATGATACAGTATGAAATGTATAATGATATATATATATATATCAGTTTAGTATGATACTAAAAACAGTGTGACTATTTTATCAAACATATATAATTTTTATGGTAAAAATATTTTCTCCTAAAATTTTGTAATCAATTATCACCTTCTCTAGCCACCCTACCTTCTAGTTTTACACCTTGTAACCTCTCCTTCATGAGAACGGCTTAGCACTCCCCAATTCCTTTTCAACCCTCTGCACAGGGCAACCATCTTGCTCTCACGCTATAACAGATCAGCTTTATAATTTCACATATAAATAAAATCAGATGGCATTTGTGTTTCTTTTTTTCTGGCTTGGTTAGCTTAATAGAATGGTCTTTGGTTCCATATATACTGTTCGAAGTGGCAGAATTTCTTAATTTTTTGGCTAGTACTATTTCATTTTTATGTACCACTTTTCCTCTACTCATTCATTATTTGAAGGATAGTAATGATGACTAAGATCTCCTAGCATCCTGAAAAGGCAAAATTAGAAGAGTCAAATTATGAATTAGCTGAAATGATATTTGGCCTATATTAATATACTTATTTATATTTTACTTTTATGATTTTCAGGTAACACTATACAAATTTTGTTGGAAGGCCTTGCTGGCTGGTCAATTTGCAGTCTATTATGACCTGGCAACTTTAAAAACTTGGCAACTTGGAGAATCCTTCATCCCCAGTGAAACTTTCTATCTTTACCTGCTCTTATCTGGTGAATGTATCTAGACCTGGAGGACTGACCTTATCTGAAAGCTGTCTCTAAACCGAACGTCTGATGTATCTTAGCTTGACTCTTGGAAAAGATTCCAGCTAGGAGATTTGTGCTAGTAGCTATGCTATAGGACCCTAATGCCACATGCAAAGCCTCTTAATAATACCTTGCCACTTAATGAAAATTAAGAGTTTGTCCCCAGGCTCCCAGTCCTATCCTCCAGAATAGAGTCGATCTGATACACCAAAGTCTGTCTCCTGGAGACTGTTTCTGTCAAAACTACAGGCATCCAAACCCTTTTCTGCACTTCTGCTCCCTCTACCATCATGAACCAAATGTAACCAATGAATGCAGGGAAGAAACAGAGCCACAAGATTTGTAGAGAGGAAGAAAAACATTGCTTACCCTATTTGTCTCTCTTACATGAATTAATTTTAAAACAAAAATGTGGATTTGTCACAATTTCTAATAAAACGTGAGCTAATTTAATCTAATTCAAATACAGTGTTCTGTAGAAAGTAAATTTGGTTTAGCTTTTATGGTTTTGATTCGGAAGCCAATGTTTAATAAATGGATAATGCAAAAACTTAATCAAGTTAAAAGAGAAATGACACTTATTTTGGGGTCATTTATTCTCATTTAAAAGTGAAGAATGGACAATATTTTATGTAGAACAAGATAGTCCCATCTCACTATGTAGTTGAGAATAACTGTGAACTGCTTATATTTGTACTTCCACCTTGTAAGAGCGAGGAAATCAACAACACCGATATCCCCTGATGCTTGCAGGACCAGCCAGTTGTCTTGTGCATGCAACACAGGCACTGTATCAACTGATTTGCACCTCAAGACCAGAGGAAGCATTTGTATTTTCAATTGCGCAAGATCTTAAATGACATTAATTTCCATTACCTCAAATGTATTTAAGTAAGAGTGAGTTCAAATAAAGATAAAATACTTAAAAGATTGAAATAAATTAACAAATGTGATGAACTCCAGAAACCATGACTAACTATAAATGGAATGTGTTTCTTCACATCTGCTGAGATCATAGAAAATATGTCATGCTGGGGTGTGAGAAGTAAGCCATTCTCCATGTGAGGTTTAGACATTTTCTTTCAGTAAGTAACAAGAATTTAAAGTGAGTACGGTTGTGAGTTTAACACTGAAAATGTGAGACAGAATCTCTACTGTGCAAAAATTCAGGTGGCACAATGTCTCAATGTATTAAGTTCTGAACAATCAGGAGTACATGGATATACTTATAGCAGGGAGAACACAAGCTTCTAATAGATAAATACCTATCAACAAAAATGAATGCTTCTACAGGCAATAGTAGTTTTCCATATTACAATTAAAATGCATCATGAAAATAATACTTTAACAAGTTATAAATTTAATTAAATAGATTGAATTTTTCTGTATAACCAACAGTCTCCACTAACCCCAATCTTTCAATAAAAACTGTTCACACTCACATAGTTTCTCACCACTATACTACAGTACTTATATTACAGTTAAAATGTAATTTATCAAATAAATATCCAAACATGTATAGAAAAAGAAATTGACTTCAAACACATGTTAAAACATTTGTTTTATTGGGTAGATGTATCGATTCATAGAGAGTTAAGTAACTTATATTTCATAGAAATTGCTATAATCATTTATTAGTAAACAGTTTTATGCATGCTAATGTCTGAGATGTTTTAATGTCCTTATTTGATATCATGTAACCCTTTTCAAAGTTTAAGAGTCCAAAGGTTAATATAGGGTTAAAGATCTCATTTAGGTATCCTCAAAGTTTTGCCAAAATCTTGGTGGTAACCTCCAATTGCCACGCACCGCGCCCTCGTGTCTGCGTTCGCTGCGCTGGCAACCAGTTCACGAGATTCGGTCAAGGGGCAGGAGGTTAAAATACACAAACACAGACAGACAGAAAGACAACGACATGGGTCATCCTTGAATTCCCCAAGAATGCCCCCTTTATTGTGTTCAGGGACAGATTATATAGAGATAGCCATGCCCCAGCCAAACCCACCAGAAACCAGTCTCCTGCCATCAGGAACTCCTGAAGGTCTCGTGCTCAGAGCAGCTGTAGGCACTCAGATCAGGGGATTACAAGAAATTCAAGATCTGGGGTCTCATTGCTCCCAACATCTCCCCCCTAATTTTTTTTTTATAAAACAGAAGACCCTCCTGACCACACAGCCTTTTGGTCACTTTGATTGAACCTGTACTCAGGAGAAAGTGACAGCATCTCCTCAGGAGAATACTGGCTTTTAGGGAACACAAGAGAGCAACTTCACTGCCTTCTTGTCCCGCTGCTGCGTTCTTGGGTAGCCCAGTGGGGTCTGTGCACCAGTTTGTCTCAGCTCCAGCACTTTTAATTGCATTTGCTGATACTTCTGGCACTGCTGTGGCATCCACCAGGCTAGGCACCAACTGGGCTGAGGCAATGTGCCTTCCACCACGGCCACCAGCAAAGCTCTGCTCCAGCTGCCTTCTAGCCTCAGCTGCATTCGTTCTGGGTCCAAACTGGTGCATGGAGTGGAGCAGAACTCAGGAAACCAGGCTTGCTGCTCTGAAACCACTGAAGGGGTCCCACTTAAACAATCTTTTAGGGAATTTGGGCGTTGTCAATTTGTCTAGCTACTTCCTGCTGAGCTGGGACGCTGCACTTGTAGGGGTATTTACTGCAATTTACTGCCATTTTCAATGCTGCTCTGCGCCCTGAGGCCCGCGCTGGAAGCGGGCCTAGCGCTCTTGCCTCGTCAGTCCTCCAGGCAGGTCCTGGGATTTGGAGTTGCAGCCCCTCAGCGCTTGGCCTTGGAGCCAGGCCACTCACACTCCACTGCAACATTTCAGGAGGTCTCGGGGATTCAAACCACAATATCGAATAAATCCTTAGGCTCTCATCGTCTGTGGAGACAAAAACAGAACCTCCTTTCCAAAACATCAAATTCTTAAGCCCATATTTTAAAGTCAAGATACCTTTCTTGGCAGTTCCTAGAATCAAATGTCTTTCTCCAGTCCAGAACACAAAAGACAACACAACCAACATGTCATACATCTGTACACATTTATCTTTTTAAGCTATATACTTTCTTTCTATCTTTTCCCAATACATAAGTCCTTTCTGGCCGGGGACAACCCTGTTCGTTTACCCCTCTTTCTTGGTTGGACTTCCTGGAACCAAAACCGAGCGAAGGACGTCAGGATTAACACATATATCCCAATCCACCCTCACCTTCTGAGGGCGACCTCTCAGTGTTCCCTAGTTCCTGATATCTCAGCTGGGACCTCCAATTGCCAAAATCTCGGTGGAGACCTCCAATTGCTGTGCACGGCGCACCTGTGTCTGCGTTCGCTGCGCTTTTACCCAGTTCGCAAGATTCAGGCAAGGGGCAGGAGGTTAAAATACACAAACACATACAGACAGAGAGACAGCAACATGGGTCATCCTTGAATTCTCCAAGAATGCCCCCTTTATTGTGTTCAGGGGCAGATTATATAGAGATAGCCATGCCCCAGCCAAACCCACCAGAAACCACTCTCCTGCCATCAGGAACTCCTGAAGGTCTCGTGCTCAGAGCAGCTGTATGCACTCAGATCAGGGGATTACAAGAAATTCAGGATCTGGGGTCTCATTGCTCCCAACAAGTTTTAGGATTCTTTCATTGCATTTATTCACTGCACATTACAATGAGAGCCATAATGCCATTTCTTTAACAGATCGATTTATCATCTCCAATCCCCTGCCCCTATAAGTTTACTGTTCTTACTCCCTCATCCCGTCTTCCTCTGGATGATTTGGCTTTCTCTTTTATACCATTTTATGTGACAGGTGTGTAAATTCTAGGATTCACAAGTGAGAATCATATAATTATTTGTCTTCTAATGTTTCATCTCACTTAATGTGCCAATCACTATTTGCATGTATTTTACTGTTAAAGTATAAATCTTTGTTGTATGGTTGAGTATCTTTTGAGTATATGCCCAAGAGTGGTATCACTGGGTCTTGAGGTAGACTGATTCTCAATTTCTGCAATACTGATTTCCAAAGTAGTTGTACAAGTTTGCACTTCCACCAACAGTGAAGGAGTGTTCCCCTGTCTCCATATCCTGTCTAGCATAAGCTGTTCTAAGTATTTTTGATTTTAGCCATTTGACAGGTATAAGATTGTATCTCAGAGTCAGTTTGATTTGCATTTCTCTGGATGTTGAACAATTCCATAAGTCTCTTTTAGTCATTTGATAATCTGCTAAGAATTCCCTGTTTAGCTCTGCACCCTATTTTCTAATTGGATCACGTTGTATTTCAATGTCTTGTTTCTTGAGTTCTGTCAGACGTGAGGTTGGTGAAGATATTTTCTCACTCTGTGTACTGTTGTTTTGTCTTAATTACTGTGCCCCTGGCAGGACCAGGATCTATCCCTGGTGCATGAGTTATCTTGTTGGAGGACATTCCCTATGATGGGATGACATGTTCAGTCTTAATGCAAGGGGCAGGGGGGAAGGAAGGATATTGGTCCTACCCCAATTTAATGTCTCAGACTTTGTTGACTTCCCCATGGGAATCTTTTCCCATTTGGAGTAATGGATGGGGGGTTTGGTTGGGTGGAAGCACAGAGGGTGGAAGAGGGGGTGAGTTTAAAAAGTGTGGTTGGAATGTGAAATAAATTTTAAAAATAAAAAATATATGCAATTTTCAAAAAAGTAAGTTTATTATATTTATGGCTGAATAAAACACTCTTCTGTACATATGCCTCATTTTATTTACCCAATTATGTGTTGGTAGATGCTTAGATAAGTTCCTGTGAATACAACTGCAGAAATAGATTTGCAAGTACGTTTGTCTGATATTAAATAGAATCCCTGATGTTTCTACCTAGAAGTGGTATAGCTGAGTCAAATGTAAACATTGTATTTATTTTGTTGAGAACCCTATACTGATTTCTATAATGACTGATGTCAATCAGGTCCATAAGAGCAATGTATATGTCTGTTCTTTACATCCTCCCCAGCACTGGTCATTATTTTTTAATGATATCCATTATAGTGGGGTTGGGAGGAATCTCAATGTATTTTAACTTGAATTTCCTTGATGAGTATTGATGTTGAATCTTTTCTGTATATGTATTGCCCATTGATAATTAATATTTATGTAAATCATAATTCATATTAAGGTCTTATATACTAATTGATAATTTAGATTTTGCATATTACTTTACTTAAAGATTTCATTTTTCATTTATTTATTTCTTTTAATTGGTTTCAGGAGTGCACTCACATGTCAGAGAAACTTGTGGAATTTTGAGGCAGACTCAGGGAAGTCTGTGATGGAAGCAAGGTCAGGCAATTAGTCTTTATTTATTTATTTATTTATTTATTTATTTATTTTTGGTTTTTCGAGACAGGGTTTCTCTGTGGCTTTGGAGCCTGTCCTGGAACTAGCTCTTGTAGACCAGGCTGGTCTCGAACTCACAGAGATCCGCCTGCCTCTGCCTCCCGAGTGCTGGGATTAAAGGCGTGCGCCACCACCGCCCGGCTTAGTCTTTATTTTTTATGGTTTATTTTTTTATATTTAAAAATTTCCATCTCCTCCCCTCCTCTTCCCTCTTCTCTCCCCTCCCCTCCACCCATACCCCCCTCCCTCCCTCTCCAGGCCAAGGAGCCTTCGGGGTTCCCTACTCTATGTTAAGATCAAGGTCCTCCCAACTCCCCCCAGGTCCAGGAAGGTGATCAACCAAGCTGAGAAGGCTCCCACAGAGCCTGTCCATGCAGAAGAGTCAAAGCCCAGCACCATAGAATCTCCACCTGGCGATAGATGAAGAAAATGACTGAGCCCCACATTGGAGCACCGGACTGAGCTCCCAAGATCCTGATAAGGAGCAGGAGGGAGAACATGAGAAAGGAAGTCAGGACCGTGAGGGGTGCGTTCACCCATGGAGACGGTGGGACAGAACTAACGGGAGATCACCAACTCCAGTTGGAATGGGACTGATGGAACATGAGACCAAACCGTACTCTCTGAATGTGGCCGACAGTGGAGGCTGACTGAGAAGCCAAGGACAATGGCGCTGGGCAATTAGTCTTGGCGTAAGCACCTTTACACTCTGAGTGATCTTGCCGGCTGCAGGAATTCCTTCAGCCAGTAGCCTTTAAAATACCATCCCACTTGGGCGTGGCCTCTTATACTCTAAATGCTGATATAGAGCTCTTTACTAGCTCTTTTCAGGCTGCTGGATTTGCTTCCTGTTTTCTGTTTGTGCAGAGGACTGTGAGTCTACCCCTAAATCAGTAACCCCTTATTATACTCAATTCTGATCTGGTGTGGGATTTCTTTTTACCATCCGTCTTCACTTCCCATCATTTCACTGAGTATGCTTGTATTCTAGCATCACCTAGTCATTGGTTCTGGTGTTAGGAAAGATGTTCTTCTGTTAGGTGAGCTGCTTCGCCACTCAGTTACTTCCTCTGCTTTACAGCACACTATGATTTCGTGCAATCTCATGAGGCAGTTCTTGGATTTCTTTGCTGACCTTCTGGATTCCTTATAGAAAAAGCTGCATCCAAATTAAGAAAATGTTTCCTGAAAATAAAACACATGGTATCTCCTTTTCCACAACCGCCGCTTGGGTATCTCTAAAATGTATTAACTAACAGTAATTTGTCATGAAAGAGTAGTTGTGCAGCTAGTAAAATATAGTGATTCCAGCACTGGAAAATAAATAAACACAAACACTCACAGGAACACAGACACACAAACAAGAAAGCAATGAAAAAATCATAAACATAGCCAATCAAACACTAACATACATAAACATAGTCATTAACTGTAGAGGTTAATCCGATAGTTATCAACATCTAAATTTAAAGACAATTGCAAATTTTATTATAAATGAAGAAACCTGGTTAATTATTTTTTCTTAATTTTATCCAGTTTATGTTAGAGGAAAGTGGTTTTATTTTAATTTTTGAAAAAATGAATGTCTTATTTTTATTTTAATAATCGAATAATGGTTTACATTTTAGAAAAACTGACATATAACTATGCCTAACAAAGAACATATTTTTGATTCTTAACATGCTTATTTTATTCAATATCTCTTACTCATGATTACTGTGATATTTTGTATTTTGTTAGCTACTACCAAAATGTCAATTGTATATAGTGTCAGTCAAGTAAAATTATGTGGATCCTATCTTAGATTCTGTTGGCAAAACAGTTTTCACTTTATTAAAAATACACATCATTTCAACATCCTATTGCATCTTGTCAACTTCATTTTTTTTGTTTAGAATAAACTTGTGTGTTTTCTGGGTATCAAATATTTCTCCTTTAAATTGTAGGAAAACATTCATATCTTTATTGCTTATATTCTTCTGTGATATTATAAAACATCCACAGATTTTATAAATGCCCTTTATATATACACTTGTATTTAACTAAGTTTTATCCATAATGTCTTTGGATGTAGAGGTATACGGCTACAACCACTCTTCTTTTAAGTAAAATATTTATTGATAGAAAAACTGATCACTTGCCTTTCAAATAAGGCATGGCATGTATATCAGAAGTAGAACACTTTCCTAACATTGGCAAACCATTGGGTTGTACCCAGGGACAAAATATATAAGCCAGTATCTAATTATGCTTCTTGCAGTTTTATTGTCTTATACTATGGATTCAAAATCTATCCTGATATTATTGAGAGAGCATTATTTTATTGTTGTTATGAAAATAATACTGTGCAGTTTGGGAAACTTTTCACTTCATAGGTAAAACAGAAACTCTTATTATAATGTGTTATTCGATATATATCATGGTCTTTAAAAATAATGTTTGTTGAATGACTTGCCTAAGACTTTCAGCTAAAAAGAAACTTACATCATTTGGATATACAAAAATTCTATAATATTATTACCACACTCTATATTTATTCTCACCTTTTAAAATTGAGCTATAGTCTGTCAGTATTACTTGGTGTTTGTATATTTATGTGTATGTTTTTGGGAACACTTGGAAACCAGAGGCAAACTAAAGAAGACTGATCCCATTAATCGGGTGAATTCTGGAAAATGAACTCGGGTCATGAGGCTGAAAGGTAAATGCAAATGTGTTGAAATATCTGCATTCATATCCTACCAATTACATTGGTTATTTTTAAATGCTTTTCCTGCTAGTGTCCCTAATTGTTTCATTTGCTGATTCAGATTCGTTCATATTTTCAACACCTAAGGAACTTTTCTTACTCATTGAAAATCCATTCGTTATTTTAATTTGTTAATGCTTTGGCGTATTTAATACTTAGGTATACCTCCTCTTTGAAAAGTACTAAATTGAACTGAACAGAGGGTTTTTTTTGTTTTTGTTTTTGTTTTTTTTTTTTTTTTTTGGTTTTTCGAGACAGGGTTTCCCTGTAGTTTCTAGAGCCTGTCCTGGAGCTAGCTCTTGTAGACCACGCTGGCCTCGAACTCAGAGATCCGCCTGCCTCAGCCTCCCGAGTGCTGGGATTAAAGGCGTGCGCCACCACCGCCCGGCCCTGAACAGAGGTTTTGATGAAAGTAGTTTGAATAAAATTGAGAATCACGCTCTCAACTCCCCCCCCCCTACACACCTCCGAAAGTTTTGCTATTCCTGTGGTTTTGCAGTGTGTTTCTCAGTATGAGATGACTTATAAACACAAAGGATGTTGCCAACTGTGAACAAAATCAAGAAATATTTTCTAACTCAGACTCCTCCTCTACAAGCCCGCAAGAATTAGACTTTATTGACCCAGCTAATTCTAATTTAAGGAAAGTTTATCACTGTTCCCTGAGCCAGTCATGAAATATCCTCCCACCCTCTCTTGCTCCTCTCTGTCTTTCTTATGCAAATCGTTATCATTCTAAAACCTTCTTATTATATGTATTAACAGGAGGACACTTTGAATTTAAGTCTATGCTGGATTATACAGACATCAAGGTCAGTGAGGGATACTCATCAAACCATTGTCTCAAAAGACAAAAGAAAATATATAAAATAGTATAAAGTATAATTCATCTGCAAATATTTCAGACTGAGTGTAGTAGATGGATTTAATTGAGAATGAGAAAATAATCAATAAACAGTAGTGTATGTGGTGGATAATAGTATTGGGAAAGGTATTGATGAGCATAATAATCAATAAACAGTAGTGTATGTGGTGGATAATAGTATTGGGAAAGGTATTGATGAGCATTTAATAATTCCCACATAGATGAGAAAAGAAAAGACTGTATTGAGTATGCTACAAGAAGTCATCAGGTGGGGTACTAACTCAGCATAATAAAATAATAGGTTAGATGGCATACTGGCAAGAAGGGTATCTCCATCTTAGAGAGGGTTCTATTTGTTAAGATGATTTACCTTGCTTGCAATTTTTCATTGAAGGTAGAACAAATTGGTCTTTATCATTTGAGGCGGTTAGTCTCAACTGCTGTACACACATTTTCAATTAGACAATTTCCACCATGAACTCAGAGTCATGTAAAAGATGGACAACCTCCTTGATTGATGATCAGAGGTCATGGGCACAAAATCTGAGGCTAAAACTTGGTGCTGTCAGTTTCCATGGTTACCAATCTGGCATTTTTAGAGTAAACATATTAAATTCACTAACAGGGATCCGTTGCATCTGTCAGCTTAACAATAGCCTTTTTGCTACAGTATTTAAAGTCAGTATATAAAAATCATGTTCATCTCACCAACATCTATTCTATTCTTTACAAATATTGTTTTTGCAAGGAAGATTCAAACTGATTTGTTTTTGTTACAAGTAATTGGTGGCATTTCTGCAGATTTCCTCAGAGACAGTGATCCATTACCTTGAAACGAATATGCTAATATTCTAGTTTCTGCTAATAGTGCTAGTCATTTTAACTGCAACACATGAATGAGTCTGTTGCAGCACATTTAAAAATCAAACGTTCAAATGATGATGTGATTGTACATTTGCATCCAAATATAATGAGCACTTAGCAACTCCATTCAATTCATACAGGGCTCATAAGGTAACTGAAAGGAGGCAGAAAGTCTGGCATCACTGAATGCATTGGGCTGGTGTCTCTGTTACCTCAGGTCACTGCTTATTTGGAAGTTAATCACTCAAGAGATGTCCTTCCCAAGAGTAGGAAGACCTAACCAACCTCATTCTCTTTCATGGCTGAAGGCACAAAGATAAAGTAATTGAGGCATCTTCCTGTCAGCGTTTTACCTAATAGCTCCCAGTCACTGTCCTAAACCTGCAGTGTCACCTTGGATTTCAGAAACAAGTCTCCTAAGACAAGCTACCTCTCCACATCAGGAAATTATCTTGGTTAATGAGTCTCCCCTTATAATTAGTTTATGATTATAAGATTGCTGAAGAGATAATAGATTTCTTTGGCTAGCTTGAATATCAGAATAGAGGAATGATCAAATAAATCACACTTGCAAACTTCTTAATTATGCATTTCTCCCGTGCCTGCACTAGTCTGTCTAATATTTAAATGTCTATACCCAACTCAAATTTCTGGTCGCTAGATGTTTGTATATGCTTATATGCAAATGTGTTCAAGACAGTAGTCCAGCATGTGGAGGTAGCCAGATCCTGAACATTTGTGCTGAATCTCCACTAACACTTATAAAAGTTCATGCAAAAAATGAGAATAAATAATTTTCTTTTACCACAATAATTTTATATTGTACTGATATACATAAGAAAATGTATTCAAAATTCTGAAAGAAATTGTGCAACTTAAATAAAATTGTTTCCTTTTCTAAAAAGAGTTTTCTTTCTTTTCTTTTTATTCTGTTCAATACAGGCATATTTATGAATAAAATTTTATGCACTTAAGGCATTAATGGCCCAATTATTTATACATAGTGAAATAATCTCCAGAGTCTTGCCCACTGACATATGTTTTAGGTTCATATTATATAGTATGCATGTGTGTGTTTGTATATGTGTGTTGTGCACGCATGCATAAATGTGGTGTGCGTGCGTGTGTGTGTGTGTGTGTGTGTGTGTGTGTGAGAGAGAGAGAGAGAGAGAGAGAGAGAGAGATAAGAACACTTGGCATCAACTTCCATAGTAGATTTTACTTATGTAATACTGTGCAAAAATTATTTTCTTCTTTCTCTTTTTGTAGAAGTTAATGATATTTTATTCAGTACTGTAATCATAAAAATCTGATTAGGTGTATTAAATACTTAAAAAAAACACTTTATTCAGAGTGAACTAGCAGCTTAAAAGAATTCACTGGGAAAGAAATGTGGAATTATCCAATATTGGGGTTAATACAATAAGACCAGTAAAGACCGCTTCCTGGGAGGGTATGTCTTTTGATAGGGCAGGATTTTGAGATTCTGGTGACTGTGTGTGGCATAAGAGGAAAATTATCTTTTATTCTTTCAATTCAGGGAGATGGATGAAGAGTAGACAATGGTGCATGAAAGCCTGTTTTCATTTTAAAAAGTAATTATTGACAGAAATGCAAAAACAAATACAAGATGGAAAACAATAAAACAAAGGAGTCTAGAAAATTCATCCTCAGTTCCGAAGTGAACCACATTTTTTCATTATAAAACCCACATTCTGTATTAGACTGACAGTGGAAACTCAGTTTGGATATTTCTCAGGCACGAAGAAACAAGCACAATGGTAAACATCCAAAGCAACAGTAGAAAGTTAGTGCTTGAGAGTGCCTTTACACTGACCTCCGGGTGTGGGCTTCAAGCATTGCTTTAGTAGTGTAAAAGTATATTCCATGGTGAAAAAGGTTCCTTCTAATTAAAAACTTATCAGTATCCATGTGTCTGAAAAAATATGTTCCTTCTCATTAGGATAAAACAATTAAATACAATGTAGAAAATGCAAATAATGATATTTTGTGGCAGATATATCTCCAATTTACAAGATGAGGCATACTTTAAAGAAATTTCTTCTCTTAAAAATTTTCAAAATACTAATATTACAAATTGTGGCATGACATTTTGAAAGAATTATTGATGTTTGATGTCCTTCTGTATATGTGTTGCTTTTACTGGATAATGATAAAGCTGTTTTAGCCAATGACTTACCAGAGTAAAGCTGGGAAGAAAATCTGAACAGAGATATGTAGAAAGAGTAGGCAGAGTCAAAGAAATGCCATATTGTTACTGAAAAAGAAAGACACTACCACCAGAAACTTTCCTGTAAGTCACAGCCTTGTGAAGATACACAGAATAATAGAAATGGATTATTTTAAGATATAAGGTCTATCTAGAAATATGCCTGAGCCTTGACCAAACCGTGTTGTAATTAATATAGTTTTTGTGTGATTATTTGGGTCTGAGCAGCTGAAAAACAAAAGAGCAGTCTCCATAAATGCATTATTTTTCAAGTGTACCGCTGTTACAAAGGAAACAAAAACAATAGTATAAATGTGTGTAATAAATATTTAAAACAATTTAATATTTGTAAACCATTAAGTATCTATTTGTAACTACAGTCCAGATATTGTCTAGACACTAGGCAAACAAGGCTGACCAAAAAACTTAAAATATATTGTGATGCTTTTCAACTAATTTGGTATATACAGCCATATATTAAAAGTTGAATGGGGAGAGAAAACAGAAGTGATAATAATACATAAAGGTAAAAGGTAACTCAGGGCCCATAAAACTCTATCTTCCTCTTGATCCTATAGAAATTTACTACAGCATTACCCAATCTTCAGTACCAATTTTATATTTCATGCCCAAATTTCTTTCTTTAGCCAAACTAATAATATTCTGCAATCTTTACAAAGCATCACAATATATTTTTATTTTTTTGGACAGGTTCTATACCACATCCTTTTTCTAAGTTCACTCTATCCACCAAATTACAAGAAATTTACAGTACATGTCTGATAGGCTTGGGACATTTCTGACCTGAGGAGCAAGATGTGTAAATAGTATATTAATATATACCATTGGTATTCATGTATTCATTTTATATAAGTTCCTTATAATTGAATATATATTACTTTTAATTAGATAGTTTATTTATAACATATCCATTACTTATGATTATATAATATATCTATATCTTGTAATTTGGTTGATATAAAAACATGAAATTTTTGTCAAAAAATAATTTGTTTGAATTTTAAAAAAAATTGTAAAAAAAAAAAACCCTAGGATATCCAAAACAATCTTGAACAGTAAAAGAACTTCTGGAGGCATCACAATCCCTAACTTCAAATTTTACTACAGATCTACAGTACTGAAAACAGCCTGGTATTGGCATAAGAACAGAAAGAAGGACCAATGGAACCAAATCATAGACCTGGATATTAATCCACACACCTTCACACACCTGAATTTTGACTGATGTGGGAGGGTCTTCTGTTTGAGTTGATTTCATTGGTTAATAAAGAAACTGCCTTGGCCCATTTGATAGGCCAGCCCTTAGGTGGGTGGAGTAGACAGAACAGAATGCTGGAAAGAAGGGAAGTTAGGCAGACAGCATGCCTCTCCTCTCTGAGACAGTAGCCATGAAGCCAGCAGCCAGGTAAGACATGCTGAATCTTTCCCAGTAAGCCACCACATCATGGTGCTACACACATTACTAAATATGGGTTAAAGCAAGATGTGAGAATTAATTAATAAGAGGCTGAAACTAATGGGCCAGGCAGTGTTTAAATGATTACAGTTTGTGTGTTGTTATTTCCAAGGCTAAGCTAAAAATGCAGGAGCCGGGCAGGATGTAAAGCAGGCCTGCTCGCCTCATCACTACAAAATTTGACAAAAAAGCAAAAATTATCAAATGGAATAAAGAAAGCATATTTAACAAATGGTGTTGGCATAACTGTATATCAACATGTAGAAGAATGAAAATAGACACATATATATCACCATGCACAAAACTCAAGTTCAAATGGATCAAAGACCTCAAAATAAAGCCAGCCACACTGAACCTCAATGAAGAGAAATTGGGAAGTACACTTGAACACACTGGCACTGGAGACAACTTTCCAAATATAACCCCAGCAGCAGCAGCATAGACACTGAGAGAAACAATGAATAAATGGGACCTCCTGAAACTGAAAAGCTTCTGTAAAGCAAAGGACATGGTCAACAAGACAAAACAACAGCCTACAGAATGGAAAAAGATCTTCACTAACTCCACATCAAACTGAGGCCTGATTTCCAAAATATACAAAGAACTGAAGAAATTGGTCATCAAAAGAACAAATAATCGAATAAAAATATGCAGTGCAGATCTAAACAGAGAACTCTCAACAGAGGAATCTAAAATGGTTGAAAGACATTTAAGGAAATGTCATCAGAGCAATGCAAATCAAAACAGCTCTGAAATACTTTTCTTTCACCTGTAAGAATGGCCAAGATCAAAAACACTGATGACAACTTATGCTGGATAGGTAGTTGGGTAAAGGAAACACTTCTGTATTACTAGTGGAAATATTTCAAAGGATTTTCATTGTATTTCGTATCCAAAGTCATGTAAGTGGATACCTTGGTACTAACTTTCTGACAAATTTAGAAGGGAAATATATAGAGAAAAAATAATAACCACACAAGATAGACATTTAGATAGAAAACTGTGCAAAGAAAATTAGGATTATAAGTCTAATTGAGGATTCAGAGTTTGCATCAAGAATAGTCTACAAAAAAAAAAAGGCTGGCAAATTTAGTGAACATAGAAAAAAGATAAATACAAGCAGAAGGTAAAATTGGTTATTAGAATGTCCATTTCAGTGGGACTTCTAATTTTAAAAGGAGCTAAAGGAATATACTCTGGAGAGGTATGAATTGAAATGTCTTTCATTTCCACAGAATTACTGTTTTGTGGGAAGCAGGTAGTTACTCAGTTTCTTAATAAAGCAACCACAGTGACATGATTGCAGAGTTATATAGGTTGTGGTTACATTTCCCACAAAAGTGTTTCTGGGAAGAGGCTGGTAAAACGATGTGGTATGGAAGGATTTGGTATAAAAACAGTATTAAGACCACTTTCTGGAAGACTGTCTGTGGAACTGACACAACAGTAAAAATTTTGAACTATAGAGATTTGTGTCATGTATCATGTGTATATTGGGAATTAATTTGGCTACTCTGGAAGAACAGCAAGTGCTCTTAACCACTTAGATTGCATGTGATCTAAATGAATTTTTTTTAAAAAAGATAAATTCTATAACTATATAGAGTATGATAATATCAATTGAATAATTTATTCTTCAAATCTTTCAGATACCTTCAGAATATGGCATTTAAAATGTTTTAAGAATTTAGAACCTATCATGACAATAAGATACATCTGTTTCTGGCAGCACCATTCTATTTCAAGAGGATGGTAGGCATCAAAGAAGCTCCTTATGACGTTTGCTAGCAGAATTGTAGCTCCTCGTAGTTGATGGCTTTTGCCTGGGTTGTGGGGAAGACTCAATTTTCTTTAAGCATCTGACCCTCAAAACTTGGAAGAAGTGACCAGATGTGAGGAACCCGTGAGAAAATTGATAGATACATGAGTATTGTGTGCTCAGAAATAGAGATCAGAATTTAAAGAAATGTAGAGAAGTGGGACAATATTAAAATTGGGAGTAAAAAATTTGTAAATGAGTTATATATATGGAATAAGGGAAAAGTGTTCAGTTATATATGCTGATAACTAAAGGGAGTGTAGCAGAAACAATGGCAGAGATATTGAGAATCAGTAACCGTGATAGACATAAA
The DNA here is from genome assembly GCF_903992535.2 of Arvicola amphibius. Taxonomy (NCBI): domain Eukaryota; kingdom Metazoa; phylum Chordata; class Mammalia; order Rodentia; family Cricetidae; genus Arvicola; species Arvicola amphibius. The sequence goes on along the minus strand of NC_052059.1, from coordinate 12,090,345 downwards.
AATGTAACCTTTATCACTTGCTAAATGGATAGAAAAAGTGAAGGAAAAATGGCTTTTGGCCAAAGAATCACCTAGGTTACCATTGAGATTGAGGTTCCACGTGTGCACAGTAGCCAGCTAATCTAACACACTTGCAGGGGGTGGGGGAGGCAAGCAGGAGCAAGGGTAAGTTTAGAGAGCAAATTTAACCTCACACAGTCTATAGAACAGAGAGGCTTCAGGAATTCTGTTAATTTTATATTTACAAGTTAAAATAAAAAAAAAAGATAGTTAAAAATCTGCCTGCAGAGCTTGGAAAGGCAGGCTGGGAGAGAGAGAGAGAGAGAGAGAGAGAGAGAGAGAGAGAGAGAGAGAGAGAGAGAGAGAGAGAGGGAGAGAGAGTCTTACCCCCTGCTGTGCAGTGCAGCTTCAACTGGAAGCTGAAAGACAGGTTTAAAATAAGGTAGCCTCTGAGAACTGCAGCTTCAGGTCAATTGAAAGTAAATAAGCAGGTTAAATATGCTTTTTTCCACTTCACAATTTTGCTTCTTTGTCAAGTCTGCTGTTTGTAGGCATATGAATTTCTATCCAAGGTGGATTGATTTCAGTACTGTAGTTCTGTAGTGAAGTTTTAAAGTCAGAAATTGTGATGCATTCAGAAGTTCCTTGACTGTATAGGATTTTAAGATTGTTTAGGCTATCCTGAGTTTCTATCTTTTCTTATAAGGTTGAGGATTACTCTTTTGAGGTCTATGAAAAAAATTGTTATAATTTTAATGAGCATTTGCATTAAATCTGTAATTTGATTTCAGTAAGATTGTCAATTTTTCTATGTTGGCTCTATCCTCACAAGAAAATAGGAGATCTTTCCATTTTCTGATGTCTTAAATTTCTTTCTTTAAAGATTTAAAGTTATTATTATACAGGTTTTTCCATTTGTGTGATTCGAGTTACTCAAAGATATTTTATGGTATTTGTGACTTTTGTATGAGATGATATCTCTCATTTATCATATGGGTAGAAGAGGTTCATTTTGGGTTGTTTTCAGATTCTGTCTATAACAAAGTAATTCTGCTGTGAACATAGTTGAGCACATGTCCTTATGGTATGATTGAGCATTTTTTGTATATAGGCCCAAAAGGGGTATTGCTGAGTTTTAAGGTATATGGTTGCCTAATCCTGAGAATTTGTCATACTAGTATTCAAAGTAGCTCTGCCAGCTTACACTTCCACCAGCCATGGAGGATTTTTTTTTTTTACTTAATCCCACATTCTCTTAAGCATAAATTGTTAGCAGTGATTTTAATCTTGGCCATTCTTATAGGGATAAGGTTAGAATCTCAGAGTTGTTTTGATTTGCATTTCTCTAGTGTTTAAGGAGGTTATATTTGAGCATTTTTAAGTGTCTTTCAGTCATTTAAAATTAATGTATTGAGAGTTTTAAGTTTAGGTCTGTAACATATAATTTTATTGGATTATTTGTTCTTTTGATGACTAATTTCCTGAGTTCTTCAAGAGTTTTTAGAATGGATTAGTGATAAGTAGAGATCTTTTCCCATTCTATAAGCTGATATTATGTCTTGTTGACTATGTCCTTTTATACAGAAGCGTCTCAGTTCAGAAGATCTGATTTTTAAATGTTTCAATGTCTGTCTCTGAGGCTGTGTTTGAGATGTACCAATGCATTCAAGTGAACTTCTAAACTTTTCTTCTGTAGGCTTCAATGCAGTTGGTTTTATGTTGAGATCTTCGATTCATTTAAACTTGAGTTTTGTGAGTGGACATTGATCTGATCTGTTTTCATTCTTCTACTTGTTGATGTCTAATTAGGCCAGCATCATTAAGTTAAATATGCTTTCTTTTTCCTATCAGCTAGGCAGACTTGCGACTTAAGAGAAGGATAGTTTGCAAACTTTTAACTAGATATTCAATGGCTAAAGCCTTAATTATAATATTCTTATAGGAGATATTGAGTTACAAAGTAAAATTCTTAAATGGGGCAATGAATCAGTTTCCAATAGAGAGCTTATAGAAGCTGCCAAACACGTACTCAAGCAAGTAAAGTGTAGATCAACAGGAAGCGTATACAACAATCAACAAGTAGAGTATATTAATTATGATTCAGCTCTAGCAAGTGTGTGTATTAAGTACAAAACTTATTCTACTGCAGTTTTATAAAAAAAAAAGGCTTTTTATAGCTGCATCTTCTCATTTTTGCCAGTTAAGATATTAAACTTTTAACTTAAAGCAGTAGCTTGTCTAATCCAAAAAACAGAATAAAATCTAGTAGATAGTTTCACAGAGAATTGACTATGATCAATGTTTCTTACACTAAGCAATAAATTAGTTGATAATTATAAGGTAATGATCCTTGGACAATTGTATTTACTCAATTTAAAGGCCAGAGTAATATTCTTTCCCAAATGATCATTACTGCAATTTGCATTGCTAATGTTATGGCTAAAGATCCCTCAAAGGATGTTATGCTGAGTCTTACAATGGCTCTTCCAATGGAAGAACTGCATATATGGCTAATAGTGAAAAGGAATTGTGGAGCATGATATTGCTCTTTGAAAACAACTTATAAAAGTTGCAGACAGATCTAATACAGACATATCTGACATACTGGCACCAGGGTGACCTTTGCTAAGGCAAGGTGAAAAAGCCTTTGCAATGAGTTATTTAAAAACCTAACCTATATTAATTTTAGATCAAGGATGTGTTTATGTTCTTTTTTCACAGAAAGAAAATAAAAACTAGATGAGATGACTGCATATACAGTAAAGGAGTGACAGGCCTGATGACATCCTAACTGCAGACGCCCCCATAGAGGAGTTGGAGAAGAGTTAATGATCCAGTCTTGATCATGGTCCATGATCATGGAGTTGGAGAAGAGTCATGATCCACAGAGAGGAGTGCCTGATCACGGGACCTGCTATTGACACTCTACACAGCAGGGTGCCATACTGCTCTGAGGAACAGATGCTGAGCTGCTTTCAGACACTTGGGACATCCACAGACCCGAAGGCCCTGCTGAGATGCCCTGACTAAGATGGCTGCAACTTGCTGCAGTTTGAATCCTGTTTGCTTTGGAGCTGAAGTGCAGACTGAACATTTGACTGCTTTAATTTCTGGGACACAGAACTCATTTTGGTTAAAATATTGGACCTAAGAACTAAGACCTAAGCTTTCTTCTTAGGGAAAGAAAGACTCAAAATAATAAAGGGCTGAAACCCCTCTTTACTTAAGAAGGGGGAAGACTAATGGTTTAACTGCTGTTCAGAGACTGGAATTGGTATTTGATAACAACAATGTTATTGTACTCTTACCAGTATTGACCTGATATTTGTAATTGCATATAAGATATTAAGAAAAGTTGGTATTGACCAAATGCTGAGAATCATAGTACTGACCTAATGATATTTGGAAAAGTTGGTATTGACTGTCAATGCTGAGAATCATGGTACTGATAAAGGTATTTGGAAAAGTTGGTATTAACCAACAATGCTAAGAATTATGATATTAACCTGTGAACTGCTGAGAAAAGTTTGACACACCCTGTAAATGTTGGGAGTTAATACATATGTTAAGAATTTTAGATTTTGATACAACATAAAAAATTTAAGAGGTGCTCTAAACTAGGTGAAAAAACATTCTCAACTCAGGTGATTCTCTTCTCCTTTAAATAGGAGACTATAGCCTTAGGGAGCATGATTATTCATAAAGCATTATAATTTATCCTGACAAGAAAGCATGGCTCCATAACACAGAGCCCAAAAGTTATCTCTCTCCATTAATCTCTTTTCTTCACAAAGATCAGCAGTCAGTGACGGGTTTGAAGCTTCTTCTCTCAGATGCCTAAGACATATTTAAATGCTTGTTCCAAAGACAGAAAATTTGGGTAAATAAAGAGGTCTTTGCCCAAGCCAGGCATAATTGTTCTGTCCTGTTGCAGAAGCACAGGTTTTATTAAAATTAATAAGAGAGAGTGGATTGTAGGCCCATATTTCTATGTGGTCACCTAACCTTCCAGACAGGCTGTCTCTACCTAACAAAGGTCGGGATGTTGTTTTGCACCTTTCTTTGTAATTTGGAGGATGGCTGATACAGATGTTGATTCAAGCCTATTTGACAGCTAGCATACAGAGCAGACAGGTAGTTGTAGGCATGACTAAAAGCCATTCACTTGGTTACCTAGGAAACAGAATGCTAATGTATTTACCCTCAGTTAAGTTTTGCTATAAAAACTGTTTGGAGAATAAACAAGAGGAGTTCTTCAGCATGTGAACTCAGGATATCATGAGGGACCATGAAGATTCTCCCTCCCAATAAAGCCATGTGAGTTGTGTATTTATTCTGTTGCCTTCATGCCAGTCCAGAGAGAGATAGTTTATGTTGGGGTCTGGTTTAGAGGAATAATTTAGGGTCTAGGATAGCAACAAATCCCGACAGACCATTTGGAATTCAACCATGGGCCAATGAGTATATAGTTAACACAAATTGGTCTTTTGTCTTTTTTTCTTTTCTTATATTTTTGTAGGAGACACCGGGGTTGGAGTGGACCTGAAAAGACTGAGAAGTTATTAGTTGTCTTTGTGTGAAATTCTGAAATAATCAATAAGAGTCTGTGATTGGAAAACAAAAACAACTACAAGGCAATCCCCGATGGACACTCACAAGCCCACCTTAGTAAACAACCACTCACTTATGATCTCTTGTCCAATCCTATTCCTGCACAGATGTGAACTAATGTCTCCTCATCCCAGATAGGTAACCAATGAAATATAAGAGTGGGTGTGTCACCAAAGGCCAACCCTATTTTTTGACCTGGGGTGTTTTGCTGGTATTTCTTACAGAAATATGGAGGAGGAGTTACAGTGGCAGAAATAACTCTAAGAAAGATTCATAATAAAATAATGGCGGAAGTTCATGAAAGCTGTAACCATTAAGGTAGAGTTTATTGCACAATTGGCAAGCAATACAACAGGTTGGAGACTTGCTCCGTCAGTTTAGATGATCTGAGGTTCTTCCACAAGGCTCACTCACCTCTCTCTTTGCAATTTAGAGGGCCTGGGCCTCTTCTAGATAGATCAGCTTGTCTGAGAATATATCTTGACAGTGTGGTAGATTTTATACTCATGGAAACAGATGGACTCTATCTGTAATCAGTTTTATGGATAACCTTCTGAAGGTTTTGAGTTGTTTAATTCTTGAACATAACAAACTTGTCTAAAAAAATGGAATGTTTCCTCTTCATTTAGAAAGATCTGCTTCTTTCTAATAAGTTCAATGCAGTTTCTATCCAAATTGAGCTAAATTCTTCACATTTCATGAAAGGACAATTTCCAGTGACAATGAAAACACACACACACACACACACACACACACACACACATTCACACAGAAAAACATAAAAAAAATGATAGCTAAAACACTACTGCTTAATGAAGCAACTGCTGGAGGTATCATCATCCCTGACTTCAAGTTGTATTATAGGGATATTCTAATAAAAAAGCACAAACTTGCACAAAAAATATGTAAATCTGTGAACCGAATTGAACACAAATATATAAATCCACACACATTTGAATACCACAGTTTATATAAAGAAGCCAGAAATGCACTCCATAAAAAAGACATAATATTCAACAAGTGGAGGGCCTCAGGCTTGATGGCTTCATGTAAAAGAATGCAAATACATCCATAGCTGTTGGCAGAGGCCCCTCGTTTGTTCCCAGCTGTTCAGACCCGAAATAATCATTCAGAAACCATATTATTTGCAATACTTTTTGGCCAATGGCTTTAGCATATTTCTAGCTAGCTCTCTTATCCCGAATTAACTTATCCCCATTAATCTGTGCATCACCACAAGGTTGTGGCCTACTGGAAAATTTTCGGCATGCTCCAGTGGAGGCGTCTGCCTCTAGAGATGACTACATGGCTTCCCTTTGACTCTGCCTATTCTCTCCATATATCTTTTCCAGCCATGCTATATGCTGAAAGCAGCTTTTTTATTAATTAACCAATAAAAGCAACACATATACAGAAGAACTTTCCATACTATATAGCTATCATCCTGCACAAAACTCATGTCCAAATGAATAAAAGACCTCAACAAAAGACCAGACACACTGAACGTGATAGAAGAGTAAGTAGGGAATAGTATAGCATGCAATGGCACAGGAGACAACCTCCTCAACAGAGCACCAATAGTGCAGATACTAAGATCAACAATTACTAATAAATAAATAATTGTATAGCTCAACTCCTGCCAGTGCTTCCCCATCTCCTCTCCCATGCAGATCCAAGCCCCTTGTGTCTGTCTTTGGATAACAAGCATGTTTTTACAGAATAATAATATAACATGGTATAAAAATAAAACGTAATATGATAAAACAAAAATAACACAGGATTATTCAATTATATCTATGTAGGCAAAACAGTTTGTTTGTTCACTAGAAACATACTTACATACTGATCTTTCTTTAAGATAAAATATAATTCCATAAATAATAAGTTTTCTACTTCTCCCCAATAGATTATTATCTAGAAATGACATTAAGTTTAAGTGAAAATACCATAAAATAACTGTAACTATGCTACCCTTATTTGAATTATATGATTGAGGTAGCAATGTTGAATTGAACAATTGATCTAATTCTCATCTACCATTTTCTTGCAGTATCGATATCTCAGTTGTCAATCATTTATATACATGGGGTAGAAAAAATGTTTTAAACTTCAATAATATTGACAGAGAGTGGAAGATTTTTTGAAGCAAATGTTTTATGGAAGACCCTGAACAAATTAAGGGGGAAGAACTATTATAGGGAAATAAATTCAGTTAGTATATTGGAGTAAAAATGATGTCTTCTCTTGAGTGACTCTTTATACATATGTGTTTTGGAGAGTCACCCAGAAAGGAGGAACTGAAAATAACTCATTTTGTCAAATAATATTGGATTTTTTGAAGAAAGGTCAAATTTCACTTACCATCTTTGAAACTGGACATGTTTTAGAAGTTCTTGAAGATCTTGTAAACTTAGTGAAGTGTGAACTACTAATAGATTATTGTGAAATTTCTCAACACTGGAGACAAGAAACACACACTGAAAACACATGACACTGGGATGTCATCAAATGAACGTTGACTTATGCCTTTTTTGCAAATAAGTGAATAAGACCTTAAGAGGCTAAGGAAATCACCCAATATTTTGTAAGAATGACAATAAGAGATGACAAAGCCGAGAGTTGAATTCTCTAAGCAGATATTCCTAGCCCAAGGTCTTAATAATTGTATTGTCTATTTACATAGACTCATTGTTATTAAATTTCTTTGAAAAAAAATAAAATACAATAATATCTCTTCATCAACCATAAACACTGGATTGAAACACCACACAGTGGTGCTATGAAAATCCATCTCCACATTTTTCTGTTAACAAACCTGAGTTTTCATTTAAAAATATTTATGACAATAAAATAGAAATCATGATAGAAGAAAACTATATCATTATAAAATAATTCTATAATATTTGATAATATACTTCTATTAAAAATGCAAGAAGGTGAAATGCCTTGTGTGGCCCATCCTGAGGTTAGATGAAAAAGTGATCACCATGAACAATCAGGGCCGTGTGTAAGTCAAAGCCAGACTGACAGTGCAAAGCAGCTGGAAGATCAGGAGATTACAGACTGAAACCTTGGCCCTTTGGAAACGAATGTACATGCGGGGATTACAATTCATCTGCATTTTGGATGTCATAAGTCTGTTTAGCTACATTTAATATTACTTTTAGCATACTTAAATGCTGAATAGTTATATATATACATATATATATAATCACATAAATATATCACACACACACACACACATACGCGTGCGCACACACACATATATATCGCATCCATTATGGACTGACTAAAAAAAAAGCATTATTTTGGAAACAAAAATCAGCTGTTTATTTAAGATAAATATGTATAATATGTATTTTTACCATATTGATAATGACTGAAAAAATGGTTTTAGCTCAGGAAGCTTTCATCCACTTGTTTTTCAATACTATCCTAAGAAAACAAGTTTATTCAGATTTTGTATGTGTTAATCCTTGTCTGGCCTAATACTTTAAGCAAGGAAAGCTCATCAGGATTTGTGTCAACTGAATAATGCCCTGTATTTAAGTATGAAGCAACCTTGTTTTCACTGTTGACTAAAATATCAAGCCTTTCTCCTTTTTCCTTGTCTGGCACAGTTTGGCTTTACGTAAATTCCATTAGCAGCAGCCAAGTCACCGCACAGTCAGTGGAAGAATTAATGTCAGCAAGCACAGAGGTAATGGCAGCACCACAGAATCTTCATTAAGAGCAGCTTTCAGCTCATCTGTGGCTGTCTCCATGTTTTTAACTTTTCCTTTTATATAGTAGAGCTCGATTTTATTTTCCTTACTTGTACATAGCAAGCTTAGCATGCAAAGAATAACAGCTGTCTTGAGCAATATTTAGCATTATTTTGTTTTTTAATTGCTCACTATTTGCCTGCTTCCTGGTTTTTAGTTCCATAAAGTTTAACTATTTTTTTTTGCATTGAAATCAGATTATTTTCCCAGACCACAGTTTCCCCTACCTCCACTCCTCCAGCTTTGCATTACCTCACATCTCTTCTAGATCCACTCCCCAAGTGTTTCCCTTGAGAAAAGAGCAGACCTCCAAGAGTGAATAACCAAACACAAGAGAATAAGATACAATAAAGCATGGCAACCCAATATATGTAAAAGAGTCCAAAGAGTAGTTAGCAACAAGCCTGCTTCCACTTTTAGGAATCCCACAAAAAAAAAAAATCAAGTTAACAGTTATAATATATACATAGAGGACCTGGTACAGACCAACTCAGGCACTGTGCTTGCTTCTCCAGTCTCCTCGAACCCATATACTCCCTGCCTATTTGATTCAGAGCGCTATGTTATTCTGGTGTCCTCCAACCTTCTTAACTCTCTCTCAGTGTAATGTATGACTGTGGGTCTATGCATCTGCTTCCAACAGTTGCTGGGTGATGCCTCTCTGATGACGACTGGAGATGGCACTAATATTTTTCTTTCTTTTTTCTTTTATTGCCAGTTGTGTTTGGATCATTGGGGGCCCCTTGCTGTGGACAACAACCACACAGCTCATTGAATGCAAAGAAGTAGAGCTGGTGCCTACGTGGAGGTTTCACATCTGAGTTCTGGTCTCTTTGGTGCCAGTAAGTACTCTACAGGCTACAGAAAGAGAAACACGGACACTAACTCAGGCACAAAAGCGTCTGTCCTGTATGTGGGATGTTCTGAGGCAAGGGTAGCACAGAAGTTGTGGGAGTGGCCAGCAATACCTGGTTAAACTTGAGGCCCATGCCACCAGAGAAAGAAAGACAATGCCCAGGACTGAATGGACCACCAATCTTTAACCTTTTTATTGTGATTGAAACAAAAAACTCTAGACTGGCGATTGCATGTTGCATATTATTTACATGGCTTAACATAAATTTTTTTTAGGGATGACATTTTGGGATTCAGTAATCTGTTGGTGTGCCCATTCCTGTGGAAGACTGTTGCTGTCTCTCGGTGGCCATGATTCACCTGTATTTCTTTGCAGAGGGCTGAGATCTCATGAAATCTCCCCTGTCCATATTACCATGGTTTGGCTGCTGTTCTATTTTTGGACATGGTTAGGCATGGTTTGATTACATTTCTTTGTCAGGCGTGAGACTTTGTATCCACTTCCCCTCTTCCATATTGGGGTCATGTCTGACTTGAGTTAGTGCAGGTCCTGTGCATGCTCTCATAGTCCCTGAGAGTTTGTATGCCCATACTCCCCGATGTTCTTGCATATTGCTATTTCCTTGGAGTTATCTGACACCTCTGGATATAATAGTCTTTCTATAAGAACATCTATCCAAGGCTGACCACTTGAAATTTCTCAGTCTGCATAATGTCCAGCTATAAATCTCTGTGTTAAGTATCATCTGCTGCAGTTTTCGAAGTCTACATTTATTAAAGAAATGTGCCTGAGGGCTGGAGAGATGGCTCAACAGTTAAGAGCACTGGCTGCCTTTCCAGAGGACCGTGGTTCGAACATTTCCAGCACTCACGTGGCAGCTCACAACTGTCTGTAACTCAGTTTGGATCAGGAATCTAACACCGTCACACCAATGTGCTTAAAATTAAAAAAGAAAAGAAAAGAAAAGAAAAAGAAATGTGCCTGATAATTATACATGTGATAATATTAGAATCATTTTTATTTATAATACAAAACTATACTTTTTGCTATTTTGTGAGTACACACATATAATTAACAATGTTTAAATACATTTTATATCACCCAAATATGGCATGCATTTTTACTATTAAATAGTTTTAGCCACAACATTAAATCAATTTTTGCCTGTACCAGTATGGTGTGGAAATCACTGCTTGTTCATTTTTGTTCATTTCACTGAATGAGAAAATTACAAGTGAAGAAAAATAAGCCTTTGCTAAGCAGTAGTATCATTAATGATTAATAAAAATGGAATAGTTTAAAATGGATGAGTCAGTGTCAACTTTTCTGATGGAAAACAGTATTTGATGGAATGTGTGTGTGTGTGTGTGTGTGTGTGTGTGTGTGTGTGTGTTATTCTCTGTGGCATTCTTTTAATAGTTCTCTTAAAATTGCATGTCACATAAAATGCCATAAAATGGTAAGTAAAAAAGGAAAGATATACATTGTTTCCTTTTATAAATCAGAATATGATTTACCACAGTATAGGTTGACAATTATTTTTGGGACCTGTGCATAAATTTTACTATTTTCTTATTATTTTCAAATGTTGTCTGTAAAGTAGTCAAAACGTTAGTGATCATTCTCATATACATTAAATGCTTACACATTCGGTTCTAGAGTGATGCATCCACATTTTTTTTCTGATAACAATATAGGAAACTATTCAGTTTAACAATAATGTCTTCTACATCAAAATTTTTGAACTGATTTCAGTGTCCTGTGGTTTGGACATGGTAGTGAACCTTCTTCAAAGTCTCACCAGTTTAGACGTTTGGTCATGAGAGTAGTGGTGTGCAGTTTAGTTGAGCTTCTGTGTTCTGGGTATTGTGGTTTGAATGATAATACCCGCCATACGCTCATAGGTTTGAATACTTGTTCGTATAACTCTCCGGGAAAGGCCAGGATATGCAGTATTAATTGAAGGAGGTATGTCACTGATGGAAGTCTTTGAGGTTTTAAAAGATTTGTTAAATATACTCCCAATATAGTCTCTATTTCTGATAGTTGCAGATGTGAACTCCCAGCTGTTGCTGCCACCATGATTTTGCTCTTCTCTCATGGACTCTAAACCTCTGAAACAAGAAACCAAATTAAACACTTTCTTTTGGTCATGTTTTTTTTTTTTTTTTTTTTTTTTTTTTTTTTTTTTTTTTTTTTTTTTTTTTTTTTTTTTGTCTCCGCTAAAGAAAAGCAAACAATATAACGTACGTAGAACGAGGCGTTCGATTTACTAGGTAAGCTTTCTTCAAAATGAAGCAGGACGGCTCTCCTGGGAACCTTGACCTTATTTAGCAACTTGGCAGTAGCTTTTCACTGCTCTCTGCCTTCCCTTTCTTTTCTTCAGTACACACACCAGGAAGAGCTGGTGGTTGCCTTACATAGGTAAGTGTTCTGAACTTGACTCGCTTTTCTAGCCTTCTTTTGTAGTTTCTTATTTCCTGTGCCTCATGCATGTGGTTATGTAGGTTTGTACTGTTGCAAGTATTCTTTTTCAGTGATGATATAGTTCATCTTTTCCAGGGAAGGTTCTGCTTGCTCTTTCACTGTTTTTTTTTTTTTTTTTTTTTTTTTGTTTGTTTGTTTGTTTGTTTTCGTTTGGTTTGGGTTTTTGAGACAGGGTTTCTCTGTGTCAAAACCCTAGCTGTCCTGGAACTAGCTCTGGAAGACCAGACTGACCTCGAACTCACAAAGATCTATCTGCCTCTGCCTCCCAAGTGCTGGGATTAAAGGCAAGTCCCACCACCACCTGGCACTCTTTTACTTTTATAGTGTGTCTTAGATGGATACAATAATGGGATTGAGCAATTATTATCTTTCAGAGTCTGATGTGAATTGTTCATCCCCTTCATAGCTTCTGTTGTTATTATAAAATGTATAGTTGTTGTGGTTTTCATTTATATAGCAGTGGGTCCTTTTCTTTTGTTGATGTGGGAATCCCCTCTGTGTGCTGTGATTAGCATTAATGAATAAAGAAACTTCCTGGCCAGTAGATAGGACAGAACTTAGGTAGGCAGGGAAGACAGAAGAACTGAATGATGGAAAAAAGGACAGAGTCCGAGAGACACCATGGATCTGCTGGAGACAGATACTGGGAATTTTATCCAGTAAGTCACTGCCACATGGCGATACACAGATTAATAGAAATGGGTTAAATTAAGATGTACGAATTAGCCAATAAGAAATTAAAGCTAATGGGCCAAGCAGTGTTTTAATTAATACAGTTTTGTGCATGGTTAATTTGGGGCTAAGCTAGCAAGCCAGGCAGCCAGGACAAACAAGCAGACCCTAATCCTACATTTGTGACTTTCTATATTTACATTTTGCAGATATTCAGTGTTTTGACTGTAAAATGCCTGTTTCTATCAGCTGCTAGATAAAGGTTCTATGATAATATTTAAGATATTTATCAGTTTGACTACAGGGCAAGACCAGTTTGATCACCCTCTCTTCCATGGCTTAGGGTTTTAGCTTGGGTCATCCTTGTGAATTCCTGGAAATATCTCTAGAGCCAGGTTTCTTACTACTCCCATGATAGCTCCTTCAGTCAAGATATCTCTTTCCTTGCTTTCATCTCTGTCCATTCTCCATCTTGACTATCCCATTCCCTTAAGTTCTTCTTGCCCCTCCTCTTCTCCCCTCCCCTTCCCATTTTACCCACTCTTCTCCCCACTACCCCTATGTTCCCAATTTTTTCAGGTGATCTTCTCTATTTCAACTTTGCAGGAGGATCTATTTCTGTTTTTCCTTAGGGTTCACCTAGTTACTTAGCTTTTCTAGGGATCATGAACTATAGGCTCAATATCCTTTGTTTATAGCTAGTATTCACTTATAAGTGAGTACGTGGCATATTCATCATTCTGGGTTACCTCACTCAAGATGGTGTTTTTTAGTTTTATCCATTTGCATGCAAAATTCAAGATGTCATTGAGTTTTTTTTTCTACCGAGTATTACTCTAATGTGGAAATGTACCACATTTTCTTTATATTCTTCAGTTGAGGGGAATCTAGATTGTTTCCAATTTCTGGCTATTACAAACAATGATGCTCTGAACATATATATATATCTTTGGAGATCAGAAAATCTGAAGAGGCGATGCAAATTGGGGGAACTATTGGATAGACAAACAAACACACAAGGACATTTCTGAGGGCCAAAGCTTAGTTCTCCATTCTATTATCCCTTTTGTTGCTTGTTGTACCCTACTTATTTTCTGTTCTCCTCTTCTACCCTGATGTTTCCCTTCCTCTTCATTTATCCCTTACAACTTAAATGCCCCAGAAAATTCTTTCAAGCAATATAAAAATTACTATGTGATTACATTCTATTTTTCAAATGAATGATCATAATGGATATAGGTGAAAAATAACATGTTTTCATTTCCTTACATAATGAAACCTTCACTGTAATAATTTGCCTTACATGATTAAACATTTTATTTAGATGGTGAAAAACAAATTATTCTCAAAGATATGCATGCATTCATGTTTAAGCAACTTGTTATAGACAAAAAAGTGCAAGCAAGCAAGGTGTTTTTCTCAGCCAGGTCTTGTGCTGCCAGGGTGCATTTTGCAGTTACAAAGAAAAGATTAGTCATGTTATCATTTCTCGCCAAAGGCAATTATTTTCAAGTTAATCTTAGAAAAATCTTAAACTAATCAGAAATATGAAATTTTGCACATGGAAAACAATCAGTTACTTCTATTTTAAATCCACAGGGTATTCACCCACTCTACAGTTTTTTCTTAGATTAACCTGAAGACCTCAGAAATTGGTACAAGGAATTAATCATTGCCTTTGATCACCAACCCATTCTACTAAGAAAGGCATGTCAGCTCACAATATCTAGGTTAACATTGTTCTTGTTCCCTGACCTCCACAAGTCCCTAACTCAACTATTAAGCTTGTGCCTTTCTAAACTTTAATTATTTCCCCAGGATTTTCTAACTCAAAATCATTAACAAAAAACACATTATCCTAACTTTATTACAACCTACAGATCTAAATTCTTTCTACTACAATAGAGCAATGCTTGGAAAAAGTCCATCAATATTTTTTAAGTACCAGTAAGACTGCCCAATGAGGGGCAAGAATCTCAGAGTTTTCTTACAACTCATAGATTATGTGGGATGTGGTAACAAGAGGGCAATAAGCAGAGCTAAGCTCAATAACAGTATGAAGTCCTCAGTACTGTAGTACTTGGGGCTCTGCCCTTCCAGGGCTTATTTGAGAAGCTTTTCTGACCACCAACCATGTCCCATGAGTTCTAATGCTGCCTGTTAGTCCTCTTGCATTTCCCCCCAAATTATTTTTATCACAAAAAAAGATACACTGTAATGCACTGTATCCTCACTTCTACTATTTCCATTTATGGCATATGGATTAGAATTGTGTGAAGGTTCCAAATTTTTAAACAAAAAATTGGTTCATTTTATGGCCAGACCATATCCATTTTATATCTTACAGAATCAAAAATTCTACTTACAAACCAGGTTATTACAAGAGAATGAATACAATGTGGTAGGAACCAGTACCAAAGATAAAGTACTGGAAGAAAAATTATGCAAATTTTAAATAAGCAATTAGTATTTTTTCCAATTTGAGAATGTTTCGAAAATAATCTGTTATATTTAAAACTTGTCTTTTCAGAAAGAAGTGTGTGTGTGTGTATTTGTGAATTTTAGAAACTAAGCAAATCTGCTATTAAGTATTGTTTCTTATATTCAGATTCAAATAGTGATGTAATACATGCCTCTGATATATGATTGTGATTATCTCTAATCTTCCAACTGGTTGCCAAAAGGATAATGTCGAAAATATTTCTATTATTCTTGAAACTTCAGAGGAAGAAAATATTGTAAAGCAACCTAAAATGTTAACTTTAAATTAGTGATGATTTTAGAAAAAAATGCTCTAAGATATTATTTAAGTAGCATGAAAGAATTGGGAAAGCTTAGAGATACGGCATGAATTTAGTGACATCAGCAGATGCATATTAGTTATAATTTTCTTTGAAAATTTGGTATTGGAGATGAAGACTATGGATATGAAGGATATCAATAAAAATCAAATGATTAATTTATATCATAGTCCTAATGTTATATTTTCAGGTGTCAAAAATAGGGACATTCAAGAATATCTTATTTCAGGTGAGGTTTCCATTATCTTTTTTAAACTACCGTGTAAGTTTGCTCTTGAAAGTCTCATATGCTTGTGTCAAAATAAATGATGCTTCAGTAACCGCGAGTCAAAATATAAATATCAAATATATCCTTGTTTGTTTTGCTGTTATTATGATAGCATAACATAACCCAAAACAACATGAAAAGCAGTGTTGATTTGCCTGTCAAGTTACTGTCTATCATCAAAGAATGTCAAATCAGGTATTTAAGGCAGGAACTTCAAGCAGAGTCATGGGGGCATGCTGCTTCCTGGCATGTTCCTGTTGGCTACTCAGTTACTTTCTTACATAGCCCAGGACTACTTCCACTGGCATGGCATTAACAATGGCCACCTGGTTCCCCTTATATCAATGACCAATCAAGGGAATGTCCTACACACGTTTTTTAAGCCAAGATGAACAAGAGAATTCTTCAGGTGAGGATCCCTTTCTATCAGTGTAAAAAGAAAACTAACCAGAACAATGCATATAGCCTATTACCATATGCCTTTAAATATTCCACATGCTAATTTCACTATGATTATGAGGATGTATCCTAAGATATTTCATTTTGGAAAACTGTGATTCTTGTAAAAAATAATAAATGTATAAAGTAGAGATATAGTTACAAGTTAGACACTATTTAATTTTATATTTGTTTATATATTTCTATATGCTTTAATAATATCTGTATGTTTGTAAATACCTGAAATTAATCTTTATTAATTGTTAAAAATAAATCGCAAAATGTTTTTATTTTTCAATGTGAAAAGAGAAATTTTAAAAGGTATAAAACCACTTTAAATGATTTCAGTGTGTGCTCATAGGCTATGGAGTATATTGAAGTTGTTTGAACTCATAATGTTGGAGATTCATCTTGAAACTGCTTGCTTTTCCAGACTGTACCCTTCTGGCATTTATTTAGTGGCATGCTTGAATGTCTGACAAAAACCAAACTTTTTTTTTTTATTACTGTCTGCTAGACAGACTGTTTAGTTTTAACTTAGATAGAGAAAGAGAAAAGGGAAAGGGGAGATTGCATGATTTTTTTTTTTTTTTTTTTTTAGTGTTAAGGGAATGGGAATGATAAAGCATGTGATCAGACCGGCCTCTCTGAACATAGCTGACAAGGAGGGCTGACTGAGAAGCCAAGGACATTGGCACTGGGTTTTGATTCTACTGTATGTACTGGCTTTGTGGGAGCCTAGTCTGTTTGGATGCTCACCTTGCTAGAACTGAATGGATGGGGGAGGAACTTGGACTTCCCACAGGGCAGGGAACCCTGACTGCTCCTTGGACTGGAGAGGGAGGGGGAGGGGAATGTGGATAGGGAAGGGAAATGGGAGGAGGAGGTGGAAAATTTTAATTAAAATAAATAAATTAAAAATAAAGAATAATGGATAGAAAGCAGTTGCTGTGTGAATTCGATTCTGTCTGAGCAGAAGTTGCTGTTGGTAAGAGAAAGCACATAAAATGACATTCAGCCCTTGGAAATAGTTTTCTTTAAATGTAGCTTAACTTACTATAATAATGTTTGAAAATTTTGTTATTTTTCAAAGTTACTAGCATAATTAGAATTTTAAGTTGTTTACTGATGCTGAATAACATGTTACATTCTGCTTAGTTTTTTTCCAAGGTGAAATCTTTCCATGATGTATAGATTTGTCTGGAACTGGTAGGCTGAAGTGGCCCTCTTACTTTGGGCTATCGAGTCAATGAGAATACAGTTCTGTCTTGATTGTTTTCTTCCTATGTTTTTAATTACTTCTGCTCCACATTGTTAGTTTAGTACATTGGATAATGCTTAAATGTAGTAAAGACAACAACATAAAATCATGTTGACAATAAAAAATAATGCAAAACATGCTTTCTTTATTAAAATTTTCATTAAAAAGTCAACTGTTCTTTCAGCATAGTTAATTAATGTTTAAATTATGCAATACAAATAAAAACCATTAATCTTTTTTTACAGTGATTTAAATACATCATCAAAACTTGCTACCATGAATGGATTTTTGTGGACTGTACATGCTTGTTATCTTTTCTCATAAATCTGATTATTTCTCCACATATGATTTATCCACATAATTTTTAAATATGGTAAATATTTTAATTATTTTCAGTTGGTTTAAAGAACTTTGAATTGTTTTTGAGTAATAGCTATTAAAAGGTCTTCATCAAACCATAATATTAGAGATAATTAAAGAATTATCTACAAATTTAGGCTATTTCACTAATTCTTGAAAGCTTTTCATTATCCAGGTCATGTGTGGTGATTTGTATAAGAATGACTGCCAAAGGCTTACATATTTAAATTATTAGCCAGTGACATTTTGGTTGGAGTAGGTGTGGTCTAATTGGAGGAAGTAGTGTCATTGGGTAAGCTTTGGAGTTTCAAAGCCCAGTCGAGAGATCCAGTGGCGTTCTCTCTTCCTGCTGCAGGGTGATTCATATGTAGAACTGTCAGCTTCTTCTCCAGCACCTCACCTGCCCATGTGCTAACTTGTTTTCTACTATGATGATAGTGGAGTAAAGCTCCGAAATTATAAGCAAATCCAATTAATAGCTCTCCCTTGTAAGAGGTACTGTGGTCATGGTGGCTTTTCTCAGCAATAGAAGACTAAGAACAAAATTTATCAACCATAATACAAACTTAGTAGACATTTAACTCTCCTATCTTTTCTATTTTTGTTTTCTTTTTTACTCAAAATAAATTCTTCTCTCAATACAATGCATCCAGACCACAGTTTCCCATCCCTCCACTCCCCTCAGCTCCCTCCCACCTTCCCTCTCCTCCAGATTCAATACCCCTCTTTTTACCTACAGAAAGCAGCAGGCCTCCAAGAAAGAACCAATCACAACAAACAGGATGCAAAAAGATAAGGCAAAAACCCTCCTATCCAAGGCGGACAAGGAAAAAGACTCAGAAACACACCCACTCCCACTGTTAGGAGTCCCACAAAAACACTAATCTAACAACCATAACACATCCACAGAAGACCTGCTACAGACCCAAGTAGACCCTGTGCTTGCCACTTCAGTGTCTGTTGGCCCACATGAGCCATGTTTATTTAATTAAGTGGACTATGTTGTATTAATGTCCTCCATCTCCCCTGCCTCCTACAACTTTTTCTCGACCTCTCTGTGGAGTTTCTTATTTTCCGAGTGAAGGGTCCCAGTGAATACCTCCAGTTTATATTCCTTCTCCTTTGCGTAATGTTTGGCTGTGGTTTTCTGCATCCAATCCCATTGGCAGCTGGATGGAGCCTTTCTGATGATGATTAGACAAAGCACTGATCTATGAATATAGCAGAATATCACTAAGAATCATTTCATCAATTCTTCATTTTATTTTATTTTATTTTTGTCAGGTCTTTCTGGTTTTGCCCTAGGACAATTCAGGCAGTGTTGGGCATAATCTGCCTCTAGTGACATGGGCTTCAAGTTCAACCAGATATTGGTTGGCCTCTCCCACAAATTTTGTGCCACCATAATCCAGCACCTCTTGCAGACATGGAAGGTTTTAGAGTGAAGGTTATCTGCCTGGATTCTGTCCATGTTTCTCTTTAGGATAATGAATCTGCACGCAACAGCTCAATCTCTTTTCATTCAATGAGCCTGTGAATGTTGTCCATGGCAATGGGGCACTCTACCAGTTTTTGGAGATCTATACTCTGTCTTAATGTCAACCCGATTTGGGGGATATCTTCAAGATACCCCATTGGCCAACACCTCTACTGAATGCAACCCATATCTACCACTGGAAGCCTCGCCTGGCTATGAGAGATGGCCAGTTCAGAATCCATAACTTTCATTACTATGAGTCCTCACTAGGGTTACTCTTAAAGTTTCCAGGAAGTTTCTACTGCACGAGGTGTTGGCACTACCTCTGAAATCTCCCTCAATTCAAGTTTACTTTCTCTGTCAAGGCCACATCTGATCTCTCCATCTCTATGCCTCAGTCCATCTGCAAAATCTATCTCTTCCAAGGGAAATCAGTTCATCCCCCACTAGAGTCCTCTGCTTTACCTAACGAGACTCTGGGCTTGTGGATTGTAGTTTGATCATTGTTTACTTAACTGCTAATACCCACTTACAAATAAATACATACCTTATTTGTCTTTCTCTTTCATGTTTCCATTTTATTAGCTAATCCATTTGCATGCAAATTTCATATCATTTTAAAGGAAATTAATACTCCATTATGTAAATGTACCACATTTTCTTTTTTCATTGTTTGGTTGAGGGACATCTAGGCTGTTTGAACTTTCTGTGTATTATGGTAGGATTGGATGTACTTTGGGTGTATATTCAAGTGTGGTACAGCTGGATTTTGAGGCAGATTATTTTGCAGTTTCATGAGGAAACACTTGAAGCTTGTTCCTAATTAGTCTTACTAATAAAAATCTGGAGTCAGATATCAGGGGAAAAACCTGGAAGATTAAAGAAGCAGGAGCAGCCTCCTGCTGCTTTCTTTCTTTTTCATTCCTCAGCCCAAAAGGATCTTACCACTTCCCGATTTTACCACTTCATCTCCCCACCTTCTAAGTGTTGGGATTAAAGGCATGAGCTTCCCAAGTGTTGAGATGAGTTCTACCACCCGGTTTCTGTGGTTAACTGGTGCCCAGCTCTGCTCTCTCATCTCCAGGCCAGTTTTGTTTTTCAGAACACAAACAAAATATCACACAATTCCCATGCTGCTTTCCATAGTTGTAAGAGGTCTCTCTCTATACTACTCATTTCCAAATAATGACACAGAGCCTTTTTATTAATTATGAGAGTTTAGCCTTAGATTAGACTTGTTCCCAACTAATTCTTAAAACCTAAACAAACCTGGTTATATTAATCTCTGTTCTGCCCTGTGACTTGCACCTCTCCTCATTACCATACATACAACTTCCTTCACATCTCACTGGAGAATCTCTTTCCTCAGATTCTTTCTTAGCGTTCCTATCTTTCCCTGCAATTCCCACCTATCCTTTCCTGCCTAGCTATTGGCTGTTCAGCTATTTACTAAACCAATAGGAAGGTGCCTTAGGAAGCGAAGATTAAACAGAGACTTGTCTTCACGCAGTATACGGAAAGATTGTCTCAACACATAGTGGCTGTACAAGTTTGCATTCCCATTAATTAAGTGGAGGAGAATTCCTGTTCCGCAGCCTCACCAGCATGCGCTGTCACCTGTGTTATTGATTTTATCCATTCTGACAAGGTATAAGAGCGAATCTCAATGTAGGTTTTTATTTACATTTTCCTGATGGCTAAAGATATTGAACATTTCTTTCTTTTTTGTTTGTTTTTGTTCTCTTATAAAACACTTCCAGATCCCTGCAGCTTCCCTTCCCTCAACCTCTCCCAGTCCCTCCTCCCTACTGCCCTTCCCCCCACCCCATCTCACTGCTGCTCCATTTCCATTCTGAAAAGAGCAGGCTCTGTTTCAGGTTTCATTAAGACTAGGCACAAACTCTTTTATCAAGACTGGACAAGGCAACACATGCTAGGAAAAAACATGTCCCAAGTGCAGGCAAAAGAGTCAGATAAATACCCTATTCCCACTCTTGGGCGTCCTACAAGAAGACCAAGCTACTTGAGCATAACATTTATATGCAGAAGACTTAGCTCAGACTCATACAGGGTCCATCTTTGTTGATTTAGACTCTGTGAGCCCCTATGAGCCATGCTTAGTTGATTCTTTGGGCTGTGTTATCATGGAGTCCTTTAACTTTCTAAACATTAAGAATTATGTCACTGATATTTGTTCTGACCATATTTGGTTCTATTCTAGAACTTTGGGCAATCCAGACTGTGATTTCTGTCTATTCAGGTAGTGTTAGAGGTGATCTCCCTCTCATGGCATGGGCTGCAAGTTGGACCAATATTAGGTGGCCACTCCTATAAGTTCTGCACCACCAGACCCCATTTCACCATTACCTGAACATCTTACCTGAAAGATTGTATGTCAAAGGTTATGTGCCTGGGTTGATGTCCCAGACTCTCTGTGAGGAGCCTTGCTTGCTTATAGTTTTTCCCAGTCATTTGAATTCCTCTATCGAGAATTCTTTGTTTATATTTCCTCCTCATTTTTAATTGGATCATATAATTTTTTATATCTATTTCCTTTAATTTTTTAAAATTTAAAATTCTTTAAAATAATACATGTTTACTAGGGAAGGAGAGAATTGGAGACAGTAATAAAAATAGTACATGAAGTATTTATAGAAATATAAATTATTATTTTGGTTAATATCTGTAAAGTTAAAAAATAAAAAAAACCTATTTATATAAATTCAGACTTCATCACTTAAGTAAGCCAACCATAGTATATGAATAAATGTAGTAAAATAAACATTTAAAATAATTGTGTTGAAATTTAAAGAAATTATCTAAGCTAATACAGGATATGATAATACTATATTGTTCATAATACTCATTGAATATTTCTGCTCTCTTATGGTCCCTTGTCCTTCTTACTTTGGAAGGCCTAGAAAGAAAGAAGACAACTTATTATGGGCAGAAGTTCAGAAACCGTGACCCAAAAATAAACATTTTATTCTAAAAGTTATTCTTTATACTATTTTGATAAAATACCCAAGATAAAAATCTTACAAGGAGGAATCTTTCACATGAGTTTATTGTCTTAGAAATTGTAAACAATTTTCACTTAGCCATTTTCTATGGGTCTGGGCCACATTTCATGGCTTTCCAGCATCTTCTGGATTGTGGCTTCAGCGAATGTCAGTCTTTCGTAGATTGTTTAGACAGTGCAGCACTTGAAAACAGAAGAGTAGCAAGAAGGTTACGCCACTAGCCACTAAGACCATTCCTTGTTAGCTCCTGCGGCTATTTACCGCACAGAGCCATTGAACCCAGTAGCCAAACTAAGTTTTTCAGACTAAATTTGATTCTCTTAGGTATTTTTGTTATACTTACTGAAACCAGCACCAAATTTGTGTGTGAATGTTTATACAAGGCAATATAAAGCAACTGACATGAATATGATCTACTTTGTTTTCACATCCATGTGGTACAGAGCAGCTTGAAAGGACAATGCACACACTATTTTTGTTGACCATCCTAAGGTTTGGGTTTTCTTGCAAATTTAGTTAAAATAAATTTTCAGGACCTCCCTAGAAGGAGCTGTACTATAGAAGTATGTGTATCACATGTGTATGCATGTCAAAACAGTGATACCATATGGGCTTTGAGATGTAACAAGCATTCAGTATTTAACAAGTAAAAACAATAGACTCCCTAGATACGACAAGATTGACACATGGTAACTTTTCAAATATCATTCTAATTTCATTGTGATTCTTTTAGTCCTTTATACTCCTTTTTCTTATTTATCTTTTTTGTTTGTTTGTTTTTTAGGACAGGGTTTCTCTGTAGCTTTGGAGCCTGTCCTGGAACTAGCTCTTGTAGTCTAGACTGGCCTCAATCCCACAGAGCTCCGCCTGCCTCTGCTTCCTGGGTGTTCAGATCAAAGCTGTGTGCTCCCACCACTTGACTTCTTATGTATCTTTTTAATTTTAATTTCATCAGTTTTCTTACTCTGCTTTAGAGTCACATTTAAAGTACTTTCCACAGACAACTTTTATTACACATGAATTGCTCTTGTTGGATAAATCATGTTTATATGTTTTTAATAGAATTTTCACCAATTAATTTTCAAATAATAAATGTATTTATTCAGTTTCATATAATATACTATGCATATCCCCTTACCACCATTTTCCCACCTTTTTTTAACAGTCTCTTTTACACTCGTAGGAAGATTTACTTCTGTTTTAATATCATGTACTCAGTACATGAATTTATATGTACCTATATAAATTGCTAGAACAACAATATGCTTTTATATCTTTTTGAGATTGAATTAATTTGGTAAATATTATGATCTCAATATGCACACTTTATTAATGTTTACCTTAAAAATTATTAACTTAACCCATGTACTAGCAATAATGATGAAGATTAACAATTACTTTCAATCCCATGACATATTTATTATGTAATCTATAATTCCGATCCATGCAAAAAGAGCAATCATTTTTATCTCTAACAAATAGACACACTAGTTACTCTGAGACAGTAAGTGACTTTCCTACCTATTTTAATTCACTCTTCTTTTGCCAGAGTCCATTGTCTAGCATAGTGAAAAAAGACAAAATTGCTATGTAGAATGGATTCACAGTACTTCTAATGTATGTCTGAAGACATCTGAAAACTACAGTTAACTAAAGCCTGTGTTGTTATTTATTACTCATAAATGGCAAGAATCCAATCCTTTGTAGTATCATTTAAAAAAAAAACTATCTATGAGTTAAACTATTTAAATGAACAATTATTTATGGTGCATCCCAATTAGTGAAATTGCTTCTCAGAGGCAATCTTTCACTTCATCTTTCTCCATTTTGTGCTGTAATATATGTCCCTTAGGAACTATGTTTTTAATATTTAGGCTATTTAATATTTTAACTCTGAGCTATTGTTAAGTCAGGCAGAAATGTAGATACTGAGGACTTGCAGCTAAAATTCTTTTAAGAAGCCAGAGAATCTACTTAGCTTTCAGAATGTTGATCTTTGCCAGTTGCCAATTAAGTGAGGTAGAGAATGTGTTTTAGATGTTTCTATAGTAGATATGATGGAAGTACTTTACTTAAAAATAGATTATTAATTTAAAGTATTTTATATGCTTACTATATCCTATAGGGTCAGCAGTATGCAATCCTTATTTCTGCAGTGTTGATATAATGGTAAATACTGGGCATCTACACCCTCATTTTCACAAATAATTCCCTGTGTTTTACTCACCACTGTCCTTAGGATAGCTGTGAATCTGCTGCTGCTGTATCAGTCTGTGCTATGATGGATCTCACTACTGCATTCTTCCTGGAGGACTTGGTTGATCTACTCTGTAACTGTGTCACCTTTTGTTATGTTGCTCATGCTACCAGCTCAACTAAATTTCCTGGTGATGTGAATGCAACTAGTTTTTATACCTATACACAAATCAGGAAACAAAAGGAAAGTAGGAAAATTTTGTCATGAGAAATAGTTCAAGAATTATTTCAAATGAAAGTTCAAATGTAAGGATTTGTTAAAAGATCATCCTTGAACATCATTTTTTACACTAGTTGAAACTTCACTTAGCTTTGTGGTTCATTAGACTTTAGGGATATTGTGTACAATTTTTATTTCCAGTGAAGTCACAGAATTGCACATTCATCACAACATATTAAGGCTGCAGCATTTTCATTTGCTCAAACAGAAACTTCACGTATGCTTGCTGAAACTATTTAACTTGACCACATGCCAACCATTATGGATATTAATTTCCCATGGCCTAGGATACTTCTTCTCTCTAAGGTTCAATAGATTTGCCTGATATGGATATTAGGTATAAATGGAATTTTATAGTAAGTGGTCTTGTGATTATATTATTTTAAATAACAAAAGATTTTTAACTTTCTTCTTTTCTAGCTCTAATCAGCCACCGCATTTTTTTTCTGTTGATATTATCATATCACACCGAAACTATATATGCTTTTTCTTCTTTTAGTACTGGGTATTAATGAAACTTCTACTAAAAAAGCTCTGGATACAATATTGGCTATATTTTTATCCACAAACTTTCCTTTGATTCCCCAGTAGATTTTTTGTATTATATGTCTAATCCAATTTCCCCCTATTTTAAAGAACCTAGTTTCCTAAAACTGTGGAAGCCTTTTTTATTCCTGGTAATTCCATACTATCAGTAGTGTTTCTTATCTTTCTTTTTTATTTTTTGGTTTATTCTACTAAGTTAGATGTGGCATTTCTTTATAGTATCATTCCATTCTTTGATGACTAAAATCAGTAAGTTAATTTTTACTTATATATTTGCTATTTCAATGAAAGTACTTTGAAAAAAGTCTACTAATATATTTTTTCATTTCAAATTATGTTTCTATCTTTTTAAAATTAGATAATTCTTGTAGTTCTCAGAAGGATCACTCTAGAGAAGCTTTTAGAGTGTCTCAGTTTTCTAGCTTTTTATCAACCGAGGACCACATACCTTAGAATATCTTAGAATTTTACATTTGTCTTTTGTACTGCTCATTTATATTGTATCAAATATTATATTTTGTCTTTTCTATATAAATAATCTTTGCCTTCCATTATATATTGAGGTCCTCTCACATTTACAAGTTTTCAAATAAAAAACAACACACTTAATGTTTCCATACAAGTCTGTGCTTATTCATCAGATTATTGCTTTTGTGTTGTAAACACTGAGGAAGGTGTAAGATCTCAAATAAATTTATATCTACTTACTTAGTGTTTTACTTCACAAAGATAAGATTTTCAGTGGAAAACTAACTTATCATAACAATTTGGATTACATTAGGACACACTTATGTAAGGTAGTTATTTGTACCCTAAAGCCTTATAAGCTATTTAAACACTTACTTAGTAAGAACACTAACTAAGAATCAGTTAAGGAGAATTCCAACAGCTTAATGACTCCCATAACCAATGGGATTTGGAATGAATAAATTAAATTGCCATGCCACTCTGAGCCATTTGTGCTTACAGAAGCACTACTGTCCCTGGAATTTCAAATATAAGTCAGTTTCCTTTCTGCTGAAATATATCTTATATTTTCAACTATAAAATTATCTATAGATTGATAAGCCTCTTCACCTGATTTCAAATGTCATCCTTCCCTCGTCCTGTATGATTTATTTCCGAGGACCTATCATCCGGACATCTTCCTTTCATCGTCTTTATAAATACCATGCCAGCTGCTCATCACACGTCCCATCCTCTAGTATAGAAAACTGCCATGTATGTGTAACAGATATTTCTGCGAATTTACTATCAATATCCAAATGGTAACACAGGGCAACACATGCTGATTTGCTGCACACGTAACTATTTTCACACTTAACTCTAAAATATCCACATTTATTTAACTTGATCATTGGGACGTTGAGAGCTTCTTAAACTTAGTAAGCTCAAAATGTATTGTTTCTTGTGAGTGGATATTTGATTTAAAATATTAAATGTTATGTTGTCAAAACTTCTGAGCAGCAGATTGAAAATGTTAAATGTATGGGAAAGAGCTTGAATGTAAGATAACTGGAAAGATCATTCTCTGTTGTTAGACCAATTAGCAAAATAATGCATAATTTCTATAATTGCATATCTCATTTTATTTTCAATTTGAGAACTCATTATGCATGCATAAATGACAGAAACAGTACTAGTAACTTCTGTCTCTAATGTAGCCATTTTGCAGCTAAAGCGTGGATATGTGCCATAGCTTTTTCCATTTCTATAGAATAAAATACTGTGCCATTCAATACTTTTAATTTAGACAGGTAGGTAATCTCATTTAGAAGCACATTATTTCTTTCCCTGTACTATAGTTTTACAGAAGTGTGCGTTAAGTTCAGCAGCAAAGGTTTGATTTGGACGTCGTGTGGAGTGGAGTGACTGTTCAAGGGCCATTGGAACAATTGAAATGGAAAATGACAATTCTTCAGGCATACTCCTTTAGCATGATGTGACTAATGAACAGAGATTCTTTAAATGTAACCCATTTGCAGTGTCTCGGGCAACTATATCCATAAAAATGTAAACTTTTTCTCCACGTAGGAACAGTAAGATCACAGTCATACAAGACCCCTTGGCTAAAAAATATTTATAATCTACCTACCTGCTTATATTTGGCCTCTGCTAGCCTCAAAATATTAAATTGTATGTGATGTGTTAACTGTTAAAACAGCAATGACTTTAGTTAAATATTTTTCTGAATATGTAAGAATAATTCTACTAGAGTTTAAAATAAAAACGATAGGACTTGCAACCTGTACATCTCAGGAACTTCCTAGTGGAGAAAAATTGAAGACAAGGAGGAAAATAAAACTATGAGTGAAGCCAGCAGAAGGGCCAGCCATATGGTGGCAGGCAATGACACAGCTAAGACAGGGCTTTAGAGAAAGAATAAGAAAGCCAGGAGGCTAGAGGAAGAGTTAATGATTTTTCCTACATGAAATGTTGACTGTCCTCCATGCAGGCCAGAGTCTTATATTCTTACTCTAAGATCTCTATATTTGATGAGATAACCCTAAGACCAGTTAGGATATGAGCTGAAACTGATGATAGTTACAACCTTTTTATTTGTATGTTGTTTGGTTCTTTTTGTGTGTGTTTTTTCATTTATTTTTTTGATTTTGTTTTTGTTTTGTTTTTTGAGAAAGGGTTTCTCTGTAGCTTTGGAGCCTGTCCTGAAACTAACTCTGTGGATCAGGCTGGCCTCAAACTCACAGAGATCTACCTGCATCTGCCTCCTGAGTTCTGGAATTAAAGGTGTGTGCCATCAACGCCCAGCAGCATAACCTGTGTTAAATTGAAATCTAGATATTCCATTTCAAAATTGTTCACTTTGTGGAATTAATATCTGAGATGTAGTTTGATTTCTGTCCCTCATATATAGCCCCCAGTTAAGCTTGTATATGTTAAAGACTTAAGAAAGCAGGAATCCTTTCTGGAACTCTTTTCCAGAATAATTGACAATGTCTGGGACTAGTGCCCAGAACCATCACTCATAGTCGACAGGTCCGAGAAGAGGATGTAAAAAGTGTGTGGGGGAATAAGCGAGCCAGGCCATGATGAACTGGAGAATCTTGCAGTCAGACTTCTTTATTTGCACAAATTTGAGTAAGCTGAGATACATTCATACTGCTCCAAAACATAGATCATGTCAGTTTGTTTCGTGACATGTATTTTACTTCCTTTGCTCATCTTTTCATCATTATTAGTAAATTATGAGAGAACAGAGTTATTTCCACTCATTTTCTCTCAAGTTTTGACATCATTGATAAACTGAATTATCATTTTATCTCATTAACCATATAACCCATTTTTTTAGAACTCTAGAGGCATATGACAAATTGTTCTCAGACTGGTTACCTCTTTGATTATAAGGGCAATTGACCAAAACAACCTTCCAGCCATCCCAGGCAAAATGCCTTGTCTCAAGCAGTGTATTACTAACTCTTAAGAGAGAGAGTGCCAAGAAAATCCTCAGACACAAGCTGCTACAGTTGTTATTCAAATTTTATCACAATATAGTATTTATATTTTATACCTTTATAGAGTACTTTTATCATCTTTTCACATCATTCTTTCCCATCAGTATAAGTCTCTGTGTAGCACAGAGGTAACTTTGGCTGCTCCATATGCTGTGTAATTGCCTGGGTGGGTAGTGGGAAAAAGCTTTTAATCTGAACTGTGGCCAACTCCTACAGCCCATCGAATCTTGATGAACTTTTTAAGTTTACTTTGTTTTGGTTATCTCGTTAATGAGTAAGTATAGGGACAGATGTTACAAAGATGTCTCATAGCCTCACAAAGAGATCTCTGGCTTCTTTATATGTGTCTCACAACGTCCAGGGCATAAAGAAGACTTTCAAGTCGATAAAGATATCTCCCAAAATTGGGAGGAATAGTATGTTCATGACTGTCTTCAAAAGACTTGGAAATAGCCTCCCTGGAAGAAAGCATGAACGACTTATAAGAAATTTTCCATCAATCCAATATTCCCAAATTGTACAAATATTAAAAGTCTCTCAAGTATGAGATGAAAAGCAAAAGTAGCACGGCAGCCATCATGAGGTTCGGCTTTGCTGTATTTGATCAAACAGCTGTGCTGACATTATGGCGTTCCATCAGGAATGGCTGTGCCAGACGAGTAACTTGGTGATCTGATCCCTGGGTTGTCTCCGCTTTGTCTCATCTGTTGCCATTGTTTCCCCTGCAAAGTCAGAACTCTGCAGCTTAAGAATAACCAACCCAGTTTCCTTGACCTAAGTGGAAGCATTCTGTCTAGTGTCTAGGGAGCACCTACAGCATGGCTATCTAAAACAGCAGCCCTTCCAACTTCCTAACACTGCGACACTCAAGTACAGTTCGACATGTTTCGGTAACCACCAATAATAAAATTATTTTCCTTCCTACTTCATAACAGTAATTTTTTTACGTTATGGCATTTGACACAAACAGCTGTGTTTTGTGATGATCTTCACAGCTAACAGGCTGAGAACTGTTGACCTAGAACACAAAATTTATCCATTGTTTGTTAGTATAATCTCCAGTTGTAGGGAGGAAAGGAAGTCATTGACTAATGCTTGGAAAGAGATGTGAGGGGAAAGTTAAGCCACAGGTTATGAACCCTAAGTCTAACTGAGACAAGCCAGAACTGAGGATGTTTCTAAAATGCTTACATCAAAGTTATTTGGAATCTCTCAATGGACTTACAACATTATCCAACCTTTGGATATCCCTTCATTTGTCCTTTGACCTCCAAGACTGAACCAGAATGACGGAAGCAGGATCAGTTCAGACAGTCCATATTTGTTAGAGTGACTAAAATCAAAGAGAGAGTGGGAGAACAAGATAGAAAGAAAGAGAAAGGAGAGAGGGAGGGAGATAGATATGGAAAAAGAGAGAGCAAGAATAAAAATGTAAGTTTTTTGGTTTAAAACAATACTTGCATTCACAGGTACAATTAATAATTGCTTTGTCTTTCAACAGAGTTCACAGAACATTTCTGTGCTATAAAGATTACCTCAACTGAAATATTTCATGTTGACTTGCTCATATTGAACAGATATACATTTTGGTTAATTTCATTACAACATTTAATTTGCTATTAATTCATAACCTAGGATGTAACATTTTTTTTAAATTTTAAAATAAATGCTTTAAAAGTAAGCGATGCCTCTGTCATGTGCAACTTGAGCTGCATTTGCTTCAAGTTTTCATCTGGAATCCAGCTACTTGGCTGTGCGCTTTATGAACTGTGCTGAATGTTTTTCATTCAGCCAGTGTAGGGACTCACAATCTGTGCCATATGGCAGTCATTGGGAGGGTAAAAAAAGATCCATAGGCCACCTTTTAAAGGAAAAGGAAAAGGAAATAGGACACATCAAACCTAAGTAGTCAGAATACAGATGATATACCATGGTACATGTAGGTGATTCCTTGGGAATATCATATATATTCTGACTACTAATGTGCATTATAAGATAAAAATACCCACTGTAAGAAGGTAATATCAAACATTTACACATAACTAGCAAAATTTCGAATTGGAAAATGATGAGGATAAGTCAAGTACAAAAGAATACTTATATAAAAGCTGTTTTTCATGGAATAACTGTAAATATGTGTTAATGAGATTTTCATATTCTTTTGTGCTTTACTAATCCTCATCTGAAAAAATACGGAGTGTGATATCTAATGTACTTCTGAGAAAATAAAAAAACTTCTGTTGATCAGATTATTAATGTTAAAGTGTTGTGCAGGTATTAGAAGGTACATATAATTATAAAAATAGATGATTTTCAAATGAACTGTAAAGTACAAATTTGAAATTAATCTACTGTTGTGTTTTCTCATTGAATAACTCAGTACAAATTATTGTATAATTACAAAGTCTCCAGCTTTCTCTGTTCTCAACCCTTGTAGCAATTCTGGATGCCAGGGTGTTGTGTTGAAGATAGAGGACAATATGAATAAGTAGGTCCTCTCCTTCCACCATGTGGGTCCAAAAGACTGGACTCAGGCCATTAGGTTTGGTATCAGAGATTTCCCTTTTGAGCCATCTCACTGATACAAATGAATATGTTTTCACAGTAAGATTAAATAACAGGGGTTAGAAAGAAAAAGCACGTTTTATACCTATATACTATATAGTATAAAGAAACTATAAGAGATTTGCTAAATCAAAAGTCTCATCCATAGTGACATTATTGATGAATTAAGATATTTATCAAATTGACTATAGGGCAAGGCTATTTCAGACACATTTTCCTCTATTGCATAGGGTCTTAGCTGGGGTCATCCTGTTGGATTCCTGGGAATTTCTGTAGGGCCAGGTTTCTTGCTAGCCCAATAATGGCTCCCTCAAACAAAATATCTTTCTTTGCTCTCATTTCTGTCCTTCCTCCATCTTGACTATCCCATTCCGCCAAGTTCTCCTCCCCCATCCCCTTCTCTCCTCCTTCATATAAACTTCATCCAGCAAGTAATGGAAACAGAGTCAGAGACCTGTAGCAGAGCACTGGGCTAAGCTCCCAAAGTCCAGTTGAAGAGTGGCAGGATTGAGAATAGGAACAAAGAAATCAAGACCATGATGGGTACTGCTGTAGGAAGTCTTATAGACAGTGGATACCTGTCCACTGGAGCATGGTCTCTTATACTATATATGCCAATGTAGAGCATGTATTCGGCCTCTGTTATGAGCAAAAGGACCAACACCATGATGGGGATACCCACTGAAACAGCTGAATCAAGCTAGTGGGTGTTCACTGACCCTGGACTGACAGCTGTGGGACAAGCATAAGACTGAAGTAGGCCCTCTGAATATGGGTGACATTTGTGTGGTTTGGGCAGATTGTGCAGCCACTGGCAGTGGAATCAGTATTTATCTCTATTGTATGAACTGGCCCTGGAGCTCATTCCCTATAGACGGACATCTTTCTCAGCCTAGATACAGGGGGGAGTCCCCAGGTCCTGCTTCAAGTGATGTGACAGACTTTGTTGACTGCCATGGGAGGCCTCACCCTGTCTGAGGAGTGGATGGGGAGCTAGGCAAAAGGTGGGGGCTATGGTAGGAAGAGAGGGAGAGGGGACTGGGATTGATATATAAAATAAGATATTTTTAAAAATTAAAAAAGGAACTGTTTACAAAAAATAGAAACTTTTAAATTACTTCATTCTTAATATTGTTAGTCCATTGACAAATTTTTTAATGATATGAACTGCAAATTAAGTAGAATACATCTCCAGGGATATTATTCTGAATCTAGTATGAATGATAAAGATTAGTCTGTAATATAGGTTAAAACTGCATTACATGTATGTATGATATGTATATAAATATTACATATGTAACTGTATTGTGTAAGTGTTTATAGATGTATATGCCATAATTTCAGATGATTTCCCCCAAAGTTTCTAATTTGCTTACCCTTGGAATTCTTCCCCAAGTGAATGTTGTTAGAAGGCAGGACTTTCATCTCCTACAACAACCCATTCACTCATCAACCACAGCAACAAAACTTCAGAGCAGAATCTTGAAATTAGATTGCAAAGAATGAACCTCACATTAATATTGAGAAGAAAAATGATATGATCTTTCTTTGTCGACCTGTAAAGAAAAACTTTATAATATCCATGACTTGAATTTTTGTAATGCATCCAAAAAGCTTATCTCTCTATCAGGTTACCAGGGTCTGCAAAGCATTGTACCTTCTGAATCAAGGAAAAATGACTTCCTTCTCCTTATTTTCTGAGTTATAATGTTATTTAAAGGTTGAATTTAAGAAATCTATTAAAAATCAGTATGTGAGCAAGATATTATGTTCTTTACTGCTGCCTGAATAGTCAAGATGTTCCTAAAGTTTTACAATAACATGAATGCAGAAAAATTATTTTGTCTTAATGTCTCCCATATCCAAAATGACCTTCCTACATAACTGCCAAACATGCTTTAAGTCCTCTTCCAACAGTCTGGATTGCTTTGCAATCATTTATTATAATTTAGTTGCAATGTAGTGATGTCAGGTAAAATATAAAATCATAGGAGATCTCATTAACTGTATTTTAAAATGTATAAGAGCAGTATTTCACAACTGTTTAATTACCTTAGCTACTTTTAATAAATGTCAAAATATTTTATATTCCAAAGATTGTTATATCTAGCACTGCATATTTTAGTAATGTTTGGATTTTGTCATGAAATAAAATATTACTTTTAATTATCTTACTTCATAAAATTGATACTAATAAAATCATTGCTCATCTTTACAGTAAATAAGTAAATGTTATCTTCTCTATTTGAAATACAAAATTTCTGTGTAATAAGAACAAGCTGAAATTTTATGTAATAATGAAATTGCATTTAATATATTCTATATTTTCATAAGTACAAATATTGAACATTATTGGCCAGATATACAGTGATAAAATTTTAGCGGATAAGTTTTACTATCACTTAAACATTAGTATTTAGTTAGCTGTGGTTGAAATCATTCCCTTTCTTAATACTAACCATGTAAATATTTCTACTTTTAAGATGTTTATTTGATGATTTTAAAGGAAAATTGCTTAATCACTAGCTTTCATTAAAGCACTGAAATTTAGAAATTAACAATTTTAAGGTTTTATCTTAGGGAAAAAAATTAAGGACAACCTCTAGGAGCTGAATAGATAATAATTGCCCTTGGTTTTCTTTGCACACAGGAAGGAAAATTATCTCAGCAAGAATATTAAGATTATTATATGACTAAAATCAAGAAAAAAGCCATTCCATAAAATACATATTAATAAGTTATGAGTTTGTTTTTATTTCTCTTATCCGTTCAGCAATAGCCAGATAACATTTGCAGCACCTCTAACAGCACCTCATGTAAAAAGATATCAGCTTCTTTTTCAGTTCTCAAATTGTGCTCACTGCTCTATCATAAAGTTCTCTGTTTGTGAATTTTTTCTCATTTTTTTATTAAAAATTTCCATCTCCTCCCCTACTCCTCCCCCTTCCCTCCCCTCCCTTCCACACATACCCCTACTCCCTTCCTCTCCAAGCCAAAGAGCCATCAGGATTCCCTTCACTATGCTAAGTCCAAGGTCCTCCCAACTCCCCCTAAGTCCAGGAAGGTGAGCAACCAAACTGACAAGGCTCACAGTGAGCCCGTCCATGATGTAGAGTTCAAACTCATCGCTGTTGTCCTTGGTTTCTCAGTCCTCCTCCACCGTCAGCCACATTCAGAGAGTCCGGTTTGGTCCCCTGTTCCATAGAGACTTGACTCTAGAGGGGTTCCCAGGTGTCCAGGAAGACGCCCCCAGCTAGTTCCTTGGGCAGCTGAGGAGAGGGTGCCAGAAATGTACAGATCCTATTGCCATACTCATGAATATCTTGCATATCACCATAGAACCTTCACCTGGCATTGGATGGAGAAAATGACAGAGCCCCACATAGGAGCACCGGACTGAGCTCCCAAGGTCCTGATGAGGAGCATAAGGAGGGAGAACATTAGCAAGGAAGTCAGGACTGTGAGGGGTGCGTTCACCCATTGAGACAGTGGAACAGATCTAACGGGAGACCACCAAGTCCAGTTGGAATGGGACTGTTTGTGAATTTTTAAAGATCTCATTCTGGATATACACCAGTTATCTCAAATTTCGAAAAGATTGTTTTGACTATTTCCAATTAATGTTACAAACCTGCAATGTCTTTCTTTCTTAAAAATGTCAATTTTAGTCGGGCAGAGTTGGCACATTCATTTAATCCCAGCACTTGGCAGGCAGAGACTGGTGGATCTCTGTGAGTTCAAGGGCAGCCTACAGAAAGAGTTCCAGAACAGGCAGGACACAACACACAGAGAAACTCTGACTTGGAAAACCTAAAAAATAAAGGATAAAAATTATAGTTTACTTCATAAGAAAGAAAATATGTGTCTTTTTCTTAGTCTCCTTTTATGTCTGAATTTTTATGTCTAATCCCTAAACGTTTGTAGTATTTAACCCTCCTCAAGCAGTTGACTAAGGTATTTACAGAAAAACATGTGTTCCTTTTATGTGTTTCAAGGTGCTCCTGTTTTGTAAAAGCTCTGTTAACCTACACCACTATTTTAAAGAGAATTATTTATGCTTTCTTCAGGAGGTTTCAGTAACCCAAATTTTAGATTTTTATTTCTGTTATAACACAGATATATGTGAGCGCCGGAAGAGGCCAGAAGAGTGCATTGGTTCTAGTCTTAGTTTAAATATTTATTGCTGTGTAACACATTATAGCCAAAATCAGCTTGGGAAGAAAACACTTTATTTCAAGTTTAGCTTGCCATTCAAAAATCCAGAAAAATCAGGATAAGGTCCCAAAGGAGAAAGCTGAATGCAGGAAGTAATTGTGAGACCATGAAATAGTTCCACTTACTGCCTTTCTTGCCATTACTTGCCCATCCTGCTTTGTTATGCTATTCAGGGCTCTCTGCAGAGGTGTGTCACCAGAGGGAACTAGGCCCACATAAGTCAGAAATAAAACAATGCCCCACAGGCTTGCCCATGGGAAGATCTGGTGTGACCATTTTGAAACTGAGGTTCCACTTTCCCAAAAGGCCGTGACTGTATCAAGGTGGCATAAAAGCACCATCAGAGTTTTCTTCAGAATGCAGTTACAGGTGGAGTTGGGAGACCTAAAGCAGGGGCTGGGAACCATAATGGTGTCCCCTGGAAGAAGAGGGATAGCTTTGTACCTTTAGTTCTGGATTCATTCCATTTGCCTGGATATTTTAATTACAATAATAGGCTTTATTAATAGATGAGTGAATAATTAGAATTTGCAGAGTAAAGACAATAGAATATTATACAGCTTTAAAGAAACATAAAATAAAACTTGGAAAGAAATGGGCAATCTGGAAAGAACTTAATCAATTCAGAGTGGATATTATTTAAAATACTCTAATGAATAGTATAATAACTTCCATTCTGTTCACATAAAATAAAAAATATATGCATTAATAAGCACAGGAACATATAAGACACTATTATCACCTTAAAAGAATTGCCTTGGCAAATAAGTACTTAAATCAATTTTTTAAAAAGCTCAAAATATAGTAAAATACTTTAATAATAAATTATTATAGTGTCATTAAGTTTCCTAAAATAGTAGAATACTGGTGTGGGAAATCCTTTTGTCTTTGTGTTGCTTTTATTAGTTAATAAATAAATCTGTTTCAGCCAGTGGCTTATCAGAATATAACTAGGCAGAAAAACTGAACTAAATACAGGGAGAAAGAAGGCAGGGTTGGAGAGATGCCATGTAGCCACCAGAGGGGAAAAACACAAGCTGCCAGCTGGAACCATGCCAGTAGGTCATTAACCTCATAGTTAAATACAAAATAATGTAAATGGGTTAATTCTAGATGTAAGAGCTAGCTATCAATATGCTTAAGCTATTGGCCAAAGAGTATTGCAAATAATATAGTTTCTGTGTGATTATTTTGGGGCTGAGCAGCCATAACTGGCAGTCTCGTTCAGCAGACTGATGGTCCATATGTCAAACTAAATCCACTTAAAACCTGAGAGAGTTTGGGTAGGAATTCTAGACAGTCAGGCAGGCAGGCAGGCAGGCAGACAGACAGACACCCCCCCCACACACACACCAAACAAACAAACAAACAAACAAACAAACAAAAACAGAGTTTAATGCATTTTCTTGCTCTGTTTGTTGTCTCTATTTTCTGGTGGCTACTTTAAGAGGTTTCCTGACTCAGTTTTAGTGGTAGGAACTGTGGAGTTTCTTTAAGAAAAGGCTTTCTGATTCATGCTAGTTGCAGGAACAGCTCTGGCTCTTTTGGCGGCTTGATGTCCACCACCCTCTTCAGGTCTCAATGCTTATGTCCCTATTTTGGGTCAGGAGAAAAGTAGCTGAACATGGCCAGGACTCAGCACTCCCCACCTGGGCAGGCAGGCATCAGGATTGAGTCCGCTAAACTTAGCAGGGAGGAGAGCATGGCATTTTGAGGTTTTGCACTGCGCCGCACAAAGGGTTTTGTGTCAGATAAAAAGGGTTTATGTGTTGCACGCTCCTTCTCGGAGTTAAACTGCTAAGCATGGCTACTACCTGCCAGTCCCAGAGCTGGCAGTAATGGTACATCCGCCATTTTGAAAGTGGAGAGAGACAAAGTCAGAACCCAGGGCCACTGCAACGAAGCTGCTTATCATTTTAAAAGTTTTCCAGGACAGAAAAGGACTATAGATACACAACAGAACAGATTCAGACATAAAATGCCTCTAAATGAAACACAGTGTTTTTTTTTTTTTAAATGTAAGTAGGCTTGGGAGAGAGAAAAAAAAGAGTATAGAGAGTTAAAAAAAGAAGCAAATGGTTTATAAAAAATAAAACAAAATCTTAAAAGAGAAGATAATAAAATAAATATTAAACAATAATAGATTAAAAACAAGCCATGTAAAAATGGAATATACACAGAGAGTCTGGATTATATATATTATTGTGCTTTCTTTGACTTTTTTGACTGTGCTGGAGCTAAGTACAGAAAAAATATTTCATTGTATGGACTCCTAACCTTAGACAATCTATATATTTTAAAGATATTTTGGTTCCAAAATTTGGTTCTAAAGATTTGTTGCTTTGGAAAAGAGGTTCTGTTTTTGTTTCCACAGGAGATGAGAACCTATGAATTAATTCCAGACTAATGTGGTTTGATGGGCCAAGAAACCCCAAAATGTCACTTTTATTGGTTAAGGAATAAATCTGTTTCAGCCAGTGGTTTAGCAAACGAGAGCTAGGTGGGAAAACTAAATTGAATGCTGAGAGAAAGTAGGCTGAGAGGGGGGGATGCCATGGAGCCACCAGAGGAGAAAGACACAAGCTCCAAGCTGGAATCTTTCCAGTAGGCCATGAGCCTCATGGTAAAAAAAAATAATGGAAATGGTTAATGCTAGATGTAAGAGCTAGCTAATAAAACGCTTAAGCTATTGGCCAAACAGTATTGCAAATAATATAGATTCTGTGTCTTATTTTTGTTCTGGGCATCCTGTAACAAACAAACAGCCTCCTACTACAGAATACAATGCTTTCAAAGTAATAAAAAATATTATCAGAGGTACAAACCAAGATAATTCATCTTATTTTTGTTCTCATGAAAGGAGTATCACTGTAGTAGTGCTCACTGCTTCAATTCTTGAGCTAATGTGGATCTATAAAAACTGTAGTCATACAAAGATCCTTGGAAATATCCTGCCACCCTGCTTTAAACCTTTAATACAACAGTCTGAGTTTTGTTGAGATGAAAAATTAGTGGATAATAGAGTATAACGTTCCATTATAATGTCCAAAACATTCTGCATAAGTAAATGCATATTTTATACTTTCTTTCGACGTAATGAATACTAACAATACTTGTTATGATTACAGCCACTTTGGAAAACAGTACTATGATTTCTGAGAAAATTAGGAAACAACCTAACTCAAGACCCAGCAATACTACTTTTGGATATATACCCAAAGATGCTGAATCAGGTCACAAGGATATGTGTTCAACTATGTTCATAACAGAACCTGGAAATAACCTAAATGCTCCTCGACTGAAGAATGGATAAGGAAAATGTGGTGCATTTACATAATGGAGTACTATACAGCAGAAAAATAATGACATCTTAAAGTTTGCAGGCAAATAATTGATCCATAAAACATCAAATTGAGTGACAAAATCCAGACCCAAAAAGACAAATATAATATGTACTCACTCATAAGTGACTTTTAGACATAAAGCAAAGAAAAACCAGCCTACAATTCAAAACTCAGAGAACCTAGACAGCAAGAAGGTCCTTAAGAGTGAAATACATGGATCTAATCTACATGGGAAGTAGAAAAAGACAAGATCTCCTGAGTAAATTGGGAGTATAAGGAGCATGGGAAAGGCTAGAAGGGAACTAAGGAGGAAGGGAGGGGAGCAGAAAACAATTATAACTCAAAAAAAATCAATGAAAAATTACATTCCATACTGCAACTTAGTGCCTAAGAGAATATGAGATAACAGGATTATAAAAACTAATGGGGGAAAGAAATGGTTAAACTTGTTTCTTGGATAAATCATTGAAAATAATTAGGATTTTTAACCCAAGAATATTTACATAGAAATTTTTATAAAAGTCAAACATGAGTGAATAATCTGAAATTTCAAGCTATTTAAATTTTTCCTTAGATATTTTACAATTGCAAGTATTCCTGGGAAGATTTCCAAACATGTCCTTTTCAGATGACCTTTCCCTAAAGCTTGTTCAGTTTTTTCTTTATTGACCTTCTCTTTCCCTACAAGAATACTGCCACCTCCATTCAGAGTTAGTGCAACAGTCTCCACATGGATCTTCTAAATCCTATTCAAATCTCTGTAAATATCCCTTTTATTAAACTTTCTTCCAATTACTCTCCAGTTTGATTTTGCCATCTGTTTTTTACTGGGAAGTTTACCAATTCAAAGTTGAATTCTGATAGACATCACAGTCATAGTCTCCCAAAAGGAATTCTAAAATTCAAATGTTTGCATATTTGAGGCCAGAGTGACTACTTGGTGTATGAAAGAAAAACATTGTTGATTTATGATGATAGAAATTAATCCTAGAGAGGAGAAACTGATGACTACAAAGATGCAATTCCTTGACGATATCTTTTAAAGTCCCTTCATCTCCTATAATTTAAATTAAAAAATGTATCTATCAAAAAGGCTTTGCATGGTTTCAGAGGAACTATATTTTAAATATGGTCTTCTTCACCATGTTTTATGCTACTACAAGTAAAAAAGGAAGGAAAATAATGGGCTTTGAGACACTGTTTAATAACATTTGTAATGCATCAGATGAGCCTGAAATCAGACTTCTCAAAAATAACATTTTGACTTAAATTTTAAAGTCAAGGCATTTCAAAATGTACATATTGGATTAATCCAGCAGCATTTATAATCAAATATCTTTTAACAGCTTTTGCTCCTTCCTCAGCCATCAAAGTTAAAGACAACAAAATAACATACAGTATCCAGACTCTCTGTGTATTTTTCATCTTTACATGGCTTTATTTTAAACTCTTTTATTTTTAATTTTTAGATTTTGAGACAGGGTTTCTCTGTGTACATTTGGCTGTCCTTGAACTCAGAGAGATCTGCCTGCCTCTGCCTCCCAAGTGATTGGGATTAAAGATATGTGCCACCACACCCAACTAGTCTCTTTCTTTCTTTTATTTTAAGGACTTTATTCTTTTTCATTTCTTTCTAAAGCTTACATATATTTTCTAACACACTGTAAACCATTTAGAGGTTTTCTTCATCTGAATGTATCTTTACTGTATATCATTTTCTGACCACATGAGTCTTTAATTTGCTAAGCGATATGGCTATGATTAAAGCCATAGCTTTGACAGCTGGGTCCAACCCATTTCTTAGCTTTCTGAGAGTCTAGCCTCATTGTCATGTTCATTGCCACAACTCTGTGGAGTTTCAAGGTCCTGCCATCACCAAGAAGACTTCTGTTGGTTATTCATAAACACCATTTAAGTGTTTGGTGGTGGGACCCCTTAGTAGTGCTGCAATATTTTTACTGCTAAAGCTGAGTCAGGAAGCCTCTCTTAAATGAGGTGCACGTGTCTCTAGCAAACAGAGCCCACCTGAGAAAATGCTACCAGGGAGCCATGCTTAACTCTGTTCTTTTTGTGTCTAGAATTTCTTCTGATGGAGGACTCTCATTGGCTAATAAAGAAACTACCTTGGCTTTTTGATAGGGCAGGATTTAGGTGGGTGGAGTAGACAGAACAGGAAGAAGGAAGTGAGGTAGATGGCTCAGACAATTGCCCCGCCTCTCTTCTCTGGGACAGCCGCCATGAAGCCAGCCACCAGGTCAGATGCGATGAAGCTCCAGCCCAAGATGGACGTGCGCTAGAATCTTCCCGGTAAGGCACCACTTTGTGGTGCTACACAGATTATTAGATATGGGCTAATCAAGATGTGAGTAAGAGGCTGGAACTAATGGGTCAGGCAGTGTTTAAATGAATGCAGTTTGTGTGTTGTTATTTTGGGGCATAAGCTAGCCAGGCAGCTGGGAGCTGGTCAGGACAAAAAGCAGACCTGCCCGCTGCTCCTCACTATATTCTTCTCAAATTCTCTCAGGTTTTATGTGGATACATTTATCCACATTGGCTCCTTTATCATATTTTTTCTTCCTTATTTATTCTTCTCTCACCCAGTACATACCAACCACACTTCACCCTCTTTCCAGTCCTCACAGCACCTCCCTGCATCCTCCCCTCTTTCCCAGATTCACTGATCCTCTGGCTCCTTTCAGAAAATACATCAGGATTTTCAGGGGAGGCCTTCATTATTTTTTAAGGCATTGCTAAGCTTTTCAACAAATGAACAAGATAATTTAAGACTAGTTTGATGTAGTAAATATTTTCAAAAGCTCTCAGGTAGTCTGGAAAAGATTCTGTCACTTCTGAAATTACTGACTGGATGAGACATACATAATCTTGAATGATGCAATAACCTGAGTGTTCTAAAACTTATTGGATATAAGTAATGATGCCCCAGAATATTTAAACCAAGGAAATGTTGGATTTTGTTTCTACATCTATAGTTCAGTATAAGAAATAAAGTAAATGCAGGGATTTTGTTTGCCTGGTATTTAAAAATAATAATAAAAATCATTTTAATTACAAAACCATGGTGTAAGAAGCCCTCCTGTATATGTGTTGCTTTTATTGGTTAATGAATAAAGCTGTTTCAGCCTATGGCAGGGCAGAAACAGTAAGGGAGGAATTCTAAGCAGATCAAAGAGGAAAGAAGGTAGAGTCAGGAAGATACCATGTATTTGCCAAAAGAGAAATATGCCCGCCTCGGAACATTTCCTGTAAACCATGAGCCTCATGATAAAATATAAACTAATAGAAATGGGTTAATTTAAGATGTGAGACTTACTTAATAAGAAGCCTAAGCTATTGGTAAAGCAGTGTTGTAATTAATATAGTTTCTGTGTAATTATTTCGGGTCTGGGCAGCTGGGAAACAAACAAGCAGCTTCTGCATACGAATTGTCATGCCAACATGGGCTGAAAACATCCACATAAAGCCTGAGAGAGCTCTTGTTTGCTAGCAGTGAACAGGGGTACCACAGCTCCTATAAGAGAGGTCTTCCTGACTCAGCATTGGCAGTGAAGGCTGCCTGGCTTTTTAATGGGAAGGCTTCAAGGTTCCTGCTAATTGCACAAACAGTTTCAGGAGGCCAAGCACTTAAATAGGGTCTGTTAGCAGTGAGTTACAAATTGCCTAGTGGTAAAATAGACGCACTGCAACCCTGAAGCTAGGGCAGTGTGCATGGCTCTCAGAGCCAGTGAAAAATGTCTCTGCCATGTTGGGCTGGGTGGAGCAATAAGACAGGGCTACAGAGTTGGTCCTAGCCATGCTAGTTTAG
This sequence comes from Arvicola amphibius, assembly GCF_903992535.2. Lineage (NCBI taxonomy): Eukaryota > Metazoa > Chordata > Mammalia > Rodentia > Cricetidae > Arvicola > Arvicola amphibius. The sequence goes on along the minus strand of NC_052059.1, from coordinate 12,047,885 downwards.
CATAAAAAAGGTACTCCTGGCCAGAAAATAGTTACAGATACACATAACATAAGGACAGATTCAGATGAAAAAAACTTCTAAATGAGTCACAGAGTTGGATAAATGTATGTAGACTTGGGAGATAGAGGAAAAAGAGTATAGACAGTTATAATATAAGAGTGCAGGCAGTCATAGATTAAAGGAGCAAGAGAAACCCACCCTGTCTCAAAAAAAAGACAAAAAAGCAAAATATAATAAAATAAATATTAAACATAAAAAATAAGAAAGCAAAAAAAGCCATGTAAAAACAAAATATACACAGAATCTAGATTAGGTTTATTATTGTGTTTTCTTTATTTTTTGACTGTGAATGAGCTAAGTACAGAGAGATAGTACAGGCTGCTAAGTTCAACCAACATATATGTCTTAAAGGTATTTTGATTTCAAAATTTGGTTCTAAGGATATGTTACTTTGATAAAGAAGTCTGCTTTTGTTTCTACAGAGGATAGAAAGCTGTGGATTCTTTACTGGGTAGTATGGTTTAATTAAACAAGACCCCTTAAGCAATGACCCAGATTATCCAACATCCATGACAGCTTTAGGCCTGCTCACTAAAATGGACATAACACAAAATACTTCATGAAAGACCTAATTAACAGTGTTCCCAATCAGCAAAATGTGGTCTCAAGAACAATACCCAAATTCCCCAAATGATTGTTTATATGTTTTTTTTTTAAATTTAAAGGGGTGATAGTATAAAGATGAATACTTTGCATTGGTATGGACTTTGGTCTATTGATAAAAATTTTAAAATTTGCCACACTGCGTATATTGATTTCTGCTCTTGTTTAAGGTATTGTGTTTATGTAGCTCATTTTAAAATGAAAAGCTAAAAATACAGATTAATAGTCCTTTATAATAAACAAACTTTTAATCATATTAATTTTCTAGATATATAGAGATATATTTCAGTTAGATTAATAATCTTCAGGACTTCAAAGACCTATGGAAAATGGAGTTTAAGACATTTTAAGAACTTAAACTTTTCTTAACAGAGAGACATGTCTGCTTCTATCTGCACAAATTACTTCAGAGAGGTTGATGGGCATTGAAAAAACTTGCAACAGAATTTGCCTTCAATTTGAAAAGGCTAGTCATTTGGGCAAGAAACTGCTCTTGCCAAGACTGCTTAATGGCATACTGTATGAACTAGACATGTAGGACCCACATAAAAGTGAATTAAAAGTTGCTTACAATGTACTTTCTGTTTACTTAGGTAATAGTATAACCTTCTAATGTCTTTAAAGAGTTAAAGATGTATAGTTATAGTTTTTCTTAGTTATGATAAAAAATAAAGTAAATGTAAGACTTTAGATTCACAGAATAAAATAGATGATTGATTATTTTCCTTAATTTACTAAATGCAAGTGGGTTAAGTAATATAACTATAATTCTTGTTTGATAACTGTTTTTATATGTTAAAGTTGCTATGTTAAAGTTAAAACATTCCTTTTTATTTGAACAGAAAAAGAGAAGTCCTTCTGTATATGTGTTTCTTTTATTGGTTAATGAATAAAGCTTCTTTGGCCTATGGCAGGGCAGAATAGAGTAAGGCAGGAATTCTAAGCAGATAGAAAAGGAAAGAAGGCAAAGCCACGGAGACAGCATGTAGCTGCCAAAGGAGAAATATGTCTGCCCGGGAACCTTACCAATAAATCACGAGCCTGTGGTAAAATATAAAATAAAAGAAATGAGTTAATTTAAGATGTTAGAGTTACATAATAAGAAACCTAAGCTATTGGTAAAGCAGTGTTGCAATTAATATAGTCTCCATGTGATTGATTTCCACTCTGGGTGGCCAGGAAATTAGCAAGCAGCATCTGTCTACAAAACTATTTGCAAGATACAGAAATGGAGTGATAAAACTTGGACCAACAGATTGGATATCCTTGGCATCGTATCTACTCAAATTCTTAGATAATGGGCCAATCAAATTTAGATAGGGTAAATTAGGAAGAAACTGAAAAGGTGGTCTATAGCCCTCTCATGTGGTAAACCAGGAAATTGTCCTGCATATTATGCTTTACAGAATGGAAGTACCCAGACCTGATAGTGGATATTGTGTGCCATGGCTGAATGAACACTAATCTTCTATGATTCCAGCCAGCAGCTGGAACAGAAGCTAGAAACTTAAGATTAATTATTATGAATGCAGATAAAGCCATAATTTATAGTGTGTCCAGATGTAATATAGGAGATCCAACATAAGCTATGTGCTATAAGATATGGGGGTTGGATGATATTCAGAAATGTAGTTTAAATAACAATTATATTGATTGTTTGGGTTCTACAAAAACATTCTGTTGTTTTTTATCTTGTCTAAATATATGGAGAACATCCAGACATTTTTTTTGCATGTACAAGATAAACTATTGATCCTTCACCTAAGACAAGCTATTATTATAATATAAGGTAGGTAGATATGAAATTTAATTCTACATGTGAGTTATATCCCAATGAATACAAGAATCTACAAAGCCATATAGTAGTGAGTTAACAAGTGCCCACATGTTTACCAGAAAAAAAATCTAGTGCTTAATTAACTGACTCTCATAGTTACACATTTTTATCCTCCATACTCAAAGCTACAATTTTGAAGACAGCAAATTAAAGTCCTCTGAAACACAATAAGCTTAAATAGTCTTGCCCTGAGGGAATAGCAGAACCACTTTACTATAATGCACCCTTTCACACACATGGACTCGAGAGTGCTGATACCTACAATTCTTCCATTTGATGTGCCAACAATGTTTCTGAAAAATCGAGGATGTTACTGATAGATGAGGTGGAGTCTTTAGTCCTCAATCAATTACTGTCTCTGAGCCAGAGTAATATTTTCTTGTTATAGCAAATGTAACAAGGTCTGCTTCCTCTGTGATATGCCTATTAATTTAGTTGAAAATCCTTTTCCACTTCTACAAAATTGTTTAGAGTCAATTTTTATTGGCATCTTGAAACAGATGCCAATTTATAGGCACAGCCTTGCCTCAGAGCATTATCAAATCTTTCATTGACTGTCGTGATAAGATAATGGACATTGGATTCAACTATGCAGCCAGAAGAGCCCAGTTTCAATGATAGCACTATTATTTCAGGCATCAGAATGGTTGAGAAGTTTGTAAAGCATATTAGAGCCCATGTCAGCTACCTATATGGCAAAGTCAGAGGAAAATCTGTGCTGATGGAAGAAAAGTTTCACAGCAGTAGATACTTTAGGAATTTAGTTGTTCTAAGTTGCTCATAGAAAACTCTCCCATGTGGGTACACAGAAAAATGGTGTCTTGCAAATTATGTGTAATTAAAAACAGAAAATACAAGTGATGATCATCAGGAAAAAGAAAACACATGTGGTGGTATTTTAATACACTACTACACTAGACAGAAGCTAGAAACTTGAGACTTTTTATTATGAATGTGGATAAAGCTATAACTTATAGTGTATCCATAAGCATAGAACTTTTTGAGTTCTTTAAGTATCAAAAATTGATTTAAGAATGCATTTTAATTATGTTTTAGTGTGTGTGTGTTAAAGTCTGAGAGTCTTTTTTTTTTTTTTTTTTTTTTTTTTTTTTTTTTTTGGTTTTTCGAGACAGGGTTTCTCTGCAGCTTTTTTTAGAGCCTGTCCTGGAGCTAGCTCTTGTAGACCAGGCTGGTCTCGAACTCACAGAGATCCGCCTGCCTCTGCCTCCCGAGTGGTGGGATTAAAGGCGTGTGCCACCACCACCCAGCAGTTCTGAGAGTCTTTGTAGGTGCCTGTGGCACCCAGTGCTGTCAATCCTCCCAGAGCTGAAGTTAAAGATGGAAGCAATTGGATCTTGGTTTCCTGGAAAAAGCCGTAGGTGTTCTTAGTTACAAAGGCATCTCTCCAGCTCTAAACATAGGTTTATTTTGGAAACTACATTATTGTTAGACTACATAAGAAGCCATATTAACTTGATACCTGTGAAGTTGTAACAGCATTTAATTCAATAATAAAATAAGGAATCTTTCCTTAAATGTGCAATACGGTGAGGATCTTTAAACTAGCTGTAATATGTTGCTTACATGATGACTAGCTATTAAATACACATGCAGCAATCTTAATGTTTTATTAACTTGAAATGTTAATATACATATGTGTCATTATTTTTAGCGTTGACAATGGATCTGATTATATATATATATCACATATATATAATGATAACATTATATAATTATATATAAATCATATATAATGATAGCAACAGTCACGAAGTACTTTATGTCCACAAGGCATGCCTTAGGTCAACATTCTTGATGCCAAACTGAAAAGAAAATAAATGTTCAACTTATCAACGTACCCTGCCCGAATGATCCATTACCTGTAGTTACTCCAGACCCTTGCCTAGACTTTCTATCTCATGTCATTACTTTAGTATTAGCATAATTCTTTGATACTCATTGGCTTCTTACATATTCCCAGATTCACTGAAATATGGGATGGTTAACTACTATGTCATATCTATTTAACAGCAGAAATGAAATACTTTAGCAAAATTATAGAGTACCTATTTTATTCCAATAAGAAAATGAAATAAGTTCATCTCAGTACATTTTTTGTTGTATTTTTAAAATATTTTTCTTTCCTGTCTATAGAGAATGCTTACTTTTTTATTATATATTTTTAAAAATTTATAGGTTGGCTCAGAGATTTTGAACTAGGATATATTTGCACATAGGGTATAATTCTGCTTTCCATAAAATACTTACATAAATCAACCTAGTTATTTCCATTTTCCAGAATTCTACATTTGAGTTTAATTATGACAGGTTTAAACATATGAGAAAATTTATGATCCTTGAGAATTAGGATTAAATGTATAAAATGAAAAATGAAACTCAGCTAATGTCTCCTGAGCCAATCTCCTGGTTGATAGTCAGAAAAACCTATAGAAAATATCTCATGTAAGTCTATCTATAATATTTCTGTATGTTATTATATTATGAATGTACACAGGAAACAAAAGTAAATTATTGTAGGAAAAATGTTAGATGGCCAAAAAAATAGGAAATTAACTATATGTCACCTACAGTTACAATATTTTGAAAATATTCATTGACTTATTAAATGAAAATTATTTTTATCTGAATTAGCTTTTCTTTAGAAAGCAGCCATGAAGATGATTTCCAAGAGTGTAATCAGTTCTATGATAGTATGGAGTGTCATCTTCTCATATCTAGTGGTTGAATTTCATGGCACATATTAAGCACACTTTGCCTTGAGACTGCAGCCTAAACAGTTATTCTCTTTCCAGCACATTAACTCTGTTCCTTGTTTTGATTATTTTATCCACCAGTCTCCTAATAGTTCTCTGCCTCTGACTACTGTGTTTGAGCTTCCAAAAGAGGTACCCAATAAAAGTGCCAGCACAAAAGATCTAAAACCATTTGTCTTAAAGCTTTAAAATGTTTTTTTAATAGTGTCATCTTTCCATTTTACTGTAGATGATTGTTTGAAAACTGCTGTAAATAATCAATAGATGGGATTTGTATAGGGAGCTACCAGATCCTTCTTGCTACATAATAACAGATATTGATAGCAATGGAATGAAATTTCAGAAAGCTGACTGTTACAGAAGTGGATGTAACTTGTGCCCTGTTTCAAAACAAAATATGCAAGTGAAGTACCAGAAATAACATCAACTGTTAGCTTTGTTACTGATACTGATGAGAATAATTTTAAACTGAAGAATCCACAGGCCCACTTGCCACCTTGTATACCAGGTGGGCGGAAGAACCCACCAGACAGCCAGGTCCTCATCTTCCAGGATGCCTGAAGCATTCACATGCCTGCCTGGCACCACAAAGCAACTGGAGGTTGAGTGTCAATATAAAGAGGAAGTATATGTTTGAGATATGGGAGAGAAAGAGAGGTGAAAAGGGTCATGTGCTGTCGTAAGAGACATTTCTGAAGAAGCCAGGGCTTAGAGGAATGGATTGATGTTCGTGGCCTGCTTGCTACCCTGACCAGGGTGACTTCCCAGCCTGGGATGCTGCCTACAGCCATGTGTGGGTCTGTAACAGCCTGTGTCTATGTTGATATCCATGACCCATGTCGCCACCAAGGCTGTGGGGATACCTGATGTGTGGGTTGTTGCCTGTGTTCATTGTGATGTCCATGGGCCACACCACCACAGGGTCCATGACGGTCTGGGTGGACTCTGCTGTCACCTGGGGAACATAAAGACAATGTGCCTGGGTTGCTGCTGGGTGCTAAAACTCCTTGCCATCATAACATCTGATCCTGTGCTGTGCAAGGGGACATGTCAGGGTCTGTGGCCTTGCAATCAGAGTGGGTCTGAGTTCATGTATATGGCTCCTGATATTATTGAAGGCCATGATTAATCAAGTGGTCTGGGCCTCCAGTTGGAGCCATGGTGACAAATGAATCTGAGTTGCTGCTTATTGGGACCATACCTGGGTCTGAATCTGTGGTTCTACCATGGTCAGGATCTGTGATGTCACCTGTGGCCTGTGGTGTCACCAAAGGCCATATAGATGCCCAGTATCTAGGCTACATCCTGTGTCCATGTTGATGTCCAAGGGTCATATTGCCATAGAGGCCGTTGTGTCTTCTGTCCCTGGGCTGCTGCCAAAAACCATGTAATTCTACCACAGCCAGGGTCTATGTTGATGTCTGTTGCTCCTGATAACAACAAAGGCAATGTCAGTGCCTTGGGGCCCATGCCAATCTGAGTGGCCTGCCCTGCAACCTGGTATTACCGTGACATCAGACTCGAGGCTGCTGCCTGTTACCACATCTGGGTCAATGGTTCTATCATACTAACTGTCTGTGATGTATATAACCGAGGATGCCACCAAAGTCCACACAGATTCCAATGGTCTAGGCCAGATCCTATGGCCATATTGGTGACTGAGGGCTATGCAGCCACTGTGGTCATAGCTGTTGCTGAGGACCATGACTAGGTTGATATCCATGCCTCAGCTGATAACTGTAACTCATGCTGCCATAAGATAAGTGGTCATAGCAACCAAGTGTGTTGAAATCCAAGGACCTTGCCGAGTCAGCTCTGTCCCTTAATGATCCCATGATATTAGTGGACAATATAACTTGAGAGCTGGTGCTGACACTACCTTCATGGAAGAGCTGGCCCTATCACTCAGGAGAGATGGTCCTACCTTGTACCATGGGGGAGAGAACTGGGTCTTCACTTCACTTGAGGGTTTTTGTGACCCCAAAGATCCAGACCAACCAGCTTCACTACCACACAGACCCACATCCTGGGCCTTTGCTGGTGCCCCATTTTGACCTACTGGATTACACAGATGGACTGATCCTACAGAAAAATAACTGTACACTCTCCATGACAGGGGGCAACAACAGGATATCTGAGAGGAGTTCGGATGAGGTCCCAGCCCAGTGATGATAGTGTACCAGAAACAAGAAGCATTGAACCATTGAAATGAATAATTTCTGGTGGGGATGATTGGACAAAGGTATTGTTAGACACCACAGCTTCAGGTGCCCCATTAGGATGAATGAAGAGATGTTGGAATGATGAAAGAGCAAGGTAGTTTTTTGTGTGTTTGTTTTTTTTAATTTACTTGGAATGCATACTGCAGGAGCAAGGGTTTGATATGGATGATGGGATTACAAGGTGAGCAGAATTGAGGTGCATGATGTAAAATTTATAAAGAATCAATAAAGAATTAAGTTTTAAAAATAAATTTAAGCTAATAAAATTAAAAGTAGATTTAAAACAGTTGTATTAATATAACGAATATCCAACCTATGAAGAAGAATCACAATGTTTTAGCAAATTTGTTAATATATATTGCATACTTGATCATAACTATGTTTAGTTATTAATTAATTTAAAATCATGGTCACAATTTTTTTCTTCTTCTCCTAGTCTATCTCCTTGACCTTCCCTTTGTTACTACCTCCTAATCCATTCTTCTTCCATTTCAGCTTATGGAAGGGCAGGTCTTCCATGAATATCAACAAAACGTGGCATATCAAATTGCAGTAAGATTAAGCATCTCACCTTGAATGAAGACTGGGCAAGGTGACCCAGTAAGAAGGGTATGAACTCAAAAGCCAGTGAAAGAGTCAGACATAGTCTTTATTTCCACTGTAAGGAGTCCAACAAAAGGACCTAGATACATCACTGTAACATATGTGGAGTGCCTAGGTCAGTCTCATGCAGGCTTCCTGGGTGTTGGTTTAGTCTCTGTGAGATACTATGAGCCCAGGTTAGTTGCTTCCATAAATATTAGATTCTATGAGCCCCGTGGTGTCCTTGATGCCTGCCTATGGCTCTTAGTACCCTTTCCTCCCTTATCTGCAGGATTTCCTAACTGCTGCCTAATGTTTGGCTTATGTCTGCATCTGTTTTCTTCAGGTGTTGGATGAAGCCTCTCTAATAACAATTGAGCTGAGCACCAGTCTATGAGTAGAGCAAGCTATAGTTAGGAATCGTTACATTGACCTTTTCCTTTTCGCCCGAGCATGTTTGGTTTTTATCTTAGGTCTTTGGGTCATTCAGCCTGTGGGTCCTGGTGCTTCAGACAGTGTCAGGGGTGGGCTTACTCTATTGGCAAGCTTTAGGCTAGATTAGTCATTGGTTGGCCACTCCCTCAATCTCTGGGCCAGTCTTGTGGGTATGGAGGGAGAGAGTAGTGAAAGAGACTATTGGAAGCCCTGGAGTACATTCCAGGATCAAGTCAGATACAAACTGGGCACAAGGGACTCCTAGCAATAGTTCATATATAGCCTGAACTGATCGTCTCCTGTCATGAGGAAAACCTTCAAGTGAAGGGAATGGGAAACCAACCCACCCACACAACCTTTGACCTACAGTCTATTCTTTCTATGAAATATAAATATTTTAAACAATATATTATCTCTGTCTATATTTCACCAACTCATCCCAGATCCTCTCCACCCTCTCACCCACCCCAAACTTAGCCCTTTCATTCTCTCTCTTTAGAAAACAGAAAGATGATTGAAACAAATGAAAAAATAACTAAAATAATAACAAAAATAAAAAACCAGTTCTAAAAAGTAGAAATAAAGTAGAAGAAAAGCATAAATAAGATATATAGTGCCACAAGTGTATGTGTTTTCTGTGTCTTGAAAGTTTTTTAAAATTTTGTCTCTGGGAACTGAATCCTCAAATACAGAGGTGTTTCTGTAAAAGTGTCAGGGGATTTCTCAGTAGAAATTTCACAGGCTAGAAGGGAGTAAATGATATATCCAAATTATATTAGAAAAAACACAGTAATGTAAGATAATGTGGGAAAAGTAAATGCATGGAGAATGTATTTGTTCTGTTGTAGAATATGGACACATAGAATTTTAATAGCAGAAAGTCATGACTAAGAATATGTACTAATTTGTCTATATTATGACATAATTTAGATGTGATAATATAAAAATGAACAGTGCAGCTGTGATGCCTATTCTTTGTTATCAGTTTGACTACATCTGGAATTAATTTACACCAAAATGAGTAAGCATATCTGGAAGAGTTTTTTTTTTCTTAATCAAATTCTTTGAATTAAAGCCCACTCTTAATTTAGTTCTTCGAGGAGGGAAGATACACTGTTAAGCTGGGCCACACCTTCTTCTGGAAGTCTATGTAAAGAACATAAGAGAATGAAACTTGCTTTCTTTGCCTGCTTGCTCTTATGTCATTCTCAATAGCAAACTCATTCCTTTACTGGTCTTGAAGACTACGCTTCAGAATTCTGGTGTACACTGAAGACCAGTTGAGACATCCAACATCATAGACTAAACAACTAGTGGGTTCTTGTGCCTACTGTTCTTAGGCAGCCATTGTTGGATTAGCTGTACCACAGTCTGTATCTTATCTATAAATTTCATTTCCATTTGTGTGTTTATTCATACACACATAAACAAACCCTATATATGCATATATGTATGTATATATATATAAATATATATACACATGTCTGTATAAAAGGAGATTCATTTTTGGTATGTGTAATTCTCCGGAGAACTGGAGTTAATACAACAAATACAATGAAAAATTAGAATTATGATGTAACAAAAACCAAAATGTTATATTTATACAGTAAAGAAGAGATTTTCAAAGTATACAAAGTATACATAATTAGAGATTAATACATAGCATTAAAACATCAATAAAAATAACCAAAAAAGGTGAATCTATCTGTAGTAGGAGGCTGCTTGTTTGTCCCATCCACCCAGAACTGAAATAACCACACAAAAACTGTGTTAATTAAATCACTGCTTTGCCCATTAGCTCTAGGTTCTTATTGGCTAGCTCTTACATATTCATTTAACCCATTTCTAGTAGTCCGCATGGCTGTGGCCTACCAGGTAAAATTCCAGCGTCTGTCTCTGTTGGGGCTACGTGGCTTCTCCCTGACTCTGCCCTTCTTTTTCCCAGCATTTAGTTTAGTTTTCTCCACCTAGCTCTGTCCTACCCTATCAGGCCAAGCCAGTCTTTATTAACCAATGGTGTTCACAGCGTACGAGGGAAATCCCACATCATCTACCAAAAGTAGACAGGAAGGAGAAAATATAATTGCTAATTAAATTTAAGTAGTTTCATAAATCAAAAGATATTGTAAGTGAAAGTAAAAATTTGAAGAAACCAAAATTTTGCAGCAGAGCATGATGTGACAGGTTGATAAACTTTTTCATAAGTGATAAGAACTGAAAACTATAATAATTAGATCTCAACATCATAGTATATTATAGTATTTTATACTATAATTTTATACTATCTTGTTTACATGACTGACTAGGAGCTTTGCATACAGGCACTGCAAAAAAATCTTCAATGAGTATTGTTTGACCAACAGAGCATCAAGAAATAATCATAATTCAATATTTAAGTTGATTTCTATTGCATGAATGTTGGTATTTATTTTACCATTGTATAATTTAAAAAAAAAACCCATAAGTCAAACCATTACTAATCTAAGAATAGTAACATGCTATCTGTAAGATATTTGCTTATATTTCAGGGCAGTCTTATATTGACAAGTAAAAAGTTTTAACATCAGAAGCTATAAACATAAAGTCTTACAAACATGGTCCCCAAAACATGAGCTGAACAAGGAAGACACCAAAACTCAGACAATTGTCCAGGGAAATGGCCTCCCTAGATGAAACCCTACATGGAGAACTACATTAACCTAAGCAGTCTGGAGATGGAAAATGTGGCTATCTCCAATGAAAACCACAACAACTGGCTGTACCATGTCAAGTGGTCAGTCCTGGAAACACACATATAAGTAACCTTATGTGGACTCAACAAGTTATATTTAGGAATATATGTGTCTAAATAAATACAAATTAATTGAAGTAAAATTGATGAAAAACAGAGACCATGTCTTAGAAGAAGAGTAGGGAGTAAATATGGAAGGAGGAAAGGAATCAGGAGAGAGGAAAATGTGATTAAAATAGTCTCAAAAAATAAGAAATGATGATGATAAAAGTTGATATAAATGGTATTCATGACATATCAGGACTACTGTTCTTATGTCAAGCATTATAAACAAAATTGTGTTTTAAGAGTCATAAAGAACATTTTATAAAATTGTAAAAGGCTATTTCAAAAAGAATGTGTGTTTTTTATACAAATTTAATATTCAAAATTTATTGCTTCTATATAACTGGAAAAAATTTTGTGAAACAAATTTTGCTTAATAAAGAAAGAGACAATAAAGACAAATAAAAGCTGATGCCAATACTTTATATTCATTAATAGACAAAAAGAAGAAAATCTATTTTTATGTAAAAACTTTGACCAAAAGGGCAAATAAATCAGGGCACAGTAGATTAGTAGGGTCTACTGATTGTCATCTTCTCTATAACACTGACATAAGCTAAAAGTCTACTATTCAGGATAAGCAATGATGAGAGATATTACTGTTTCAGAAATATAAATTAAAATGAAACAAAACAAAATTGTGGAAGAAAAACAGAGACAGAGCAAGTGTTCTGCAGCTTGGAAAATTCAATAGCATCACTACAGAGAGCAACAACTGGAGCAAAAGAAAGAACAGGAACACGAGAGGAAGCCTCTTTTGTCTCAGAAATACACCTGCCCCGTGTAGGCCAATCACACAAGGGACATTTCTGGTATCTGAAAGCATGATGCCATTCAGAAAGTCCACTCTTTCCCCTTCAATGGTGATCTGTCAGGAGCCATACTGAGAAATCTCTGTTTTAATCTTTTACCTTTGAGAGACAATACCATTGCAAAGCAAGTTCCTGAAATACATATTTCAGAAAGAAAGGAAGCATGACTTGAAACTAAAAATATCAAAGCCAAGAAACATGCCACTATGAGAATGGAAGGGTGAGTGAAGGCTGTAATGAGGGAGGGAATATAGAGAAGGAGAGTTAAAACTAAGGGCCATTTGAAGAGTCCTATGATGGAGACGTAATACAGTAGAAATTTTCCAAAAAAATTACATATATGACCGTGATCCAAATGAAATCACAGAATAATCTGGAAAACAGAGCCCCAATTGGGCATCTCTTTTAACAAACTGAATCACCTAATACTGAGACTGAGTTATAGCTAATCTATTTGTTGGTCCAAGAGCCCCGAAAGAAATCCAAACACACCTCTCATTACCAAAATAAAAGTTACAATAAAAAATACGTTGATACAAGTTTGTGTGCCTAGAATAAAAATGTAAGAGAGATAGACAATCTGATAGTCAACTGGTGCATAATATTTTACATTTATCTCTAGTCAAACCAATTGAAGACAAAAAGACTCTTTGGCAATCCCTCTGTAACTCATTCCTTTATATTGCAGTAAATACCTCTTATCATAGTCAAGACCAGACTAGCTGCCATGCATAGATACCTCTATCTGTTAGTTTTTGTTTGCTTCTTTCATTTTTCATTACAGTCTAGTAGTACTACATTTGCTATTTTTAATAATATATTTTTAAAAAATATATTTAAACTGTACCCAAAAGTGAAGAAAAGTTGATGATGGCATGAATTTGTCTAAATAAGAAAAAAAATATCCCTGACAAACATTAAAAGTAATAGTCTACAACCATTGTTTGCTGCTGCATTTGACCGTGAGAATGTCACCGGATCTAATACTAAATCAACTGTTAGAGAAGGATCCCAAAGATTAGCTGGTAAAAGCTGTTCTGAGACCAACCTCCCTTAAATTTCCCTTTAGCATTTCTTCCCGGCCTTCCTTTAACAAGATGGATGGCATGTTGTGATTCTTTTCCAGTCCCCGAGCTTTAGCAGGAAGCTTGCTTGCATCTGGAATTTGTAATGCCGTGATGCATCCCAGAGTTTTCTGTGCTAACATGTGGCATTTCAAAGACTTTTCAAAGGGGCCAGCAGAAAGGATCTGGGGACAGCTTCAGAGTGGCATAGGAATCGACATGTGAGGTGCTGTCTTTGAAGAAACACATGGGGCTGCAGACGTCAGAACTTTGGTACATGTGGTATGTTTTACTGAAGAGTCAACTTAATATACAAACAGAAACCTGGGAAGAATTAGAGTTCTGGAGTGTCTGAGTTACTAAGATGGAAAATAAAGTTCTTCCTTATTTAAACATACACAGCAGAAACGAACCCATTCTGATATTTAAAATCGGTGAATGAAACAAAAAAAAAAGACAAAAGAGGAATGAATTCTGGAAAAATAGTTGAGCATATATGCTATTTATTTCCTAATTTTCTGCTAAAATGTGTTTCAATAATAACTTTATTTTTATAAATATAAAATAAAATATTTTTTGCAGTTCCTAAGTCATTTCCTGGTACCTCTTCAGTTGCTGAAAATATGCATTAATCCTCTTAGAACACTAGCCAGTCTTCAATCACAAAAATCTACAATACATCTGCATCTCATTGTTTGTCCCAATAATCACTGTTTCCTGAGACACTAATCACTGTCTCTAGGAGATTTGAATAAAAAGAACATTACAGAAGAGAGATATCAAATCATTGGTTTAAGTCCTTGAACGGAACTGCATTCCTTTAACCTCATCATCATTGAAGCAGAAACAGGTGGACATCTTTAAGTTGTAGAGCCATGTGGTCTACATAAATCATTTAAGGCAGCCAGGACTATATACCATTTATGATCCTGTGGGAGTAGACACACACACACACACACACAGAGAGAGAGAGAGAGAGAGAGAGAGAGAGAGGAAAGAGAGAGGAATATATCAAGGAATAAGTAAACAGATGATAGATAGTTTATCGATGATAAGATAGGTAGATACATCCCTGGTAAATGAGAGGTAGATGATAGACAGACAGACAGACAGACAGACAGATAGAAAGACAGATGATTGATAGACAACATAGGTCTACACACATTTATGATAGATGATTTTGAGTAGATGACAATGAAGCTATAAAATCTTAGACTGGCATGCTAATGTAGTAGTAATATATTGTGTCTGATCCTGAGGAAGCAATTCCACCTGCAGACCAGATGACTAAGTGTATAAAAGTATTTTGTGTGCAAGCCAGAAATCCTGGCTTTTCACCCAGGACTAAGGGTAGAAAGAAAGAACTGACTCTTAGATGTTTAACCCTGACCTCTACCTGTTTGGCATGTGTACAATTACATTTACAGATGAATGGCACAACATATATATATATATATATATATATATATATATATATATATATATATTTGCCACACTATACTACTAAATAAAATTTTATTTCAAAAATTAACATCACCTAAATGAAGGGAACATATTAAATTGTTCAACTGTATCAACCAGGAATTTTGAACACATCCTTCATGGAAAAATGTGGATATGCTTTCATAGTTATGTCTTTAAAAGTTATTATTATCCATGCCAACATTTATTTCTTCAAATGTGACATTTATAATGTGCAAGTTGTACAGGTGGTAGGAGGATTTCCCTACATTTATGAGGCATATGTAAAGAGAAATACCAAGGTTGGTTTTATTCAATCAAATGAAAAGTTTGACTTCAATGCATGCATAACAAAACATCACTACATATAGATTGGTGTTCACTAAGTGTTCAGTTTAGCTTACTATATTATCTACAAGCTTCTTTCCTAAATATGCCATCCCTCCACAAAGATTTTCAGTGGCTGTATCCTTAAAAGCCATGGGAAAGGATAAAAAACTCATCCTCTTCATGGCACAGCCAAACCACAGTTAAATATTCATATTTTGCCCTCGAAATTCATGCAAATTATAAACAACACACCATATCCCTTTTTATATTAATGTTTAGCATTTTTCCATTGAACCAGTATTATACACAATATTCTAAAAAACTGAGTCATTGTGATGGGATTACTGTTTATTATTAAGATCAGCAAGATGTTAATAAAGTCATATTGTAAACAAACTCAGTGAACAATATTGCAAAGAAGTATGAAACGATGGAAATATTTTAGAGAAAAATAACAGATATTAATCATAGGAAACGTAATACCACTGTGTAAGTTTTGTATTAAGAAGGTACAGTAAATATATATTACAGCTAAAGTAGAGAAGACAAAGAGCCATTCCTTTGTGATAATTAAATTTAATATTAATTTATGTAATGTTATAAAACACGTACAACAACAAGAAATAGTGTGCATTTTAATAAACATAGCAATACTATTAAGCAAATTTTCTTTAATAAAAAATTTCATGCACTCCAAGTACTCAGTGATGTAAGAACAAAGAAGACTGATCCAGGCACAGGGAGAAATTTGCACAATACACACACACACACACACACACACACACACACAAATCCTAAGTATCTGAGTGCTATCATTTTCCGCTCAGCAAGCAGAATAACCATTTTTCAACATATTGAATTTTCTATGCAGAATTTGTTTGGCATGCCAAACTTCATTTTTAAAAGGCATTAAATAAATCAGTGGGAACCAATCCAACTTAAATCCTTTTTTCTTCATTCTCATTAAATCACACTCACACAGGATGGCAACTGTGTCCCAGTGTAGATTGCTATATCAAGGACGTATTTCTTCATGGCCCCCAGCAGTGATGTTTAAAAGGTTATCACAATGATCTCAAAAAGCTGAGAAACACATAAATTAGCACATTCACTTTACAAGATCTTAAAGTAAATGATTGCAGATTAAAAACAAGAAACAATACATAAATATTTGCTACTTATTGCATTCTAGTGTTCCCCTCAGAATACATATACATGCACATACAGCAGATACAAACAATACACAATCACACAGCACGCACATAACTCCATACATATACAAACACTAACTTTACAGGTGTTTTCTAACTTCAGGGTGTAGGAAGAGCTTTGTAAGAAATTTCAATTAAGATTGAGTGCTTTGCTTCCGTGGTAGCAAGTGAAGGCAAATATGACCACAAATAAAACTAAATCTAATCTCACAATAATTCCCAACAACAGATGAATTTTAATAATCACTAAAATTAAATATTAATTTCTTCATATGTATCAACAGACAAATTGTTTTACACACTATAAATAGCAAACTTAAATCACTAATTTCTTTTAATCCTTATAGAAAAAAAATCCTTGCTTTCAAACTCACAGTATAATGTTTAAACTTGGACCATTTAGGTAAATCTGCATTTGCTCAACAAGATGGTAAAAGAATTTTCCTGCCTACAATGGTCCATACAGATACAATATTGGCTGTGTGCAGGTGGGAATTTTCATAATTTGACTTTAGATCCCCAAGTAACATCCAGTTGAGGATATTTCGCTCAGAAAGTTGTGGGTTAATATGTTTTTAGAACCCAATAACTAGATGTTTGATATATATCACAGGAAGCTAGGTTCTTAAAAGCAACAGTGAAACCTGGGTTGGGGGTATTATAAACATTAAGATGCATTTGTGTATTTGAAAAGAAGCATGTTAGCATGCATGTATATGAATATGGGAATGCGTATGTATCATTCTGCTGTGTAACAATTTCCTCCACAATGGGAACATTCCATACAGCAGGGAAGTTTCTTAAACAGGAAGGTAAACAACTCAGAATAGGTTTAGGAAGTCCCTGAAACAGACCAGAATCTCTAGTTCCCTCCCTCTCAGAATAATCAAGGAAGTCCGTCGGGAGTTTCCCTTAGATGAGCTAGGCAAGCAAAAATGAAGGCTTAGGTAAGCCAACCTACAAAGAAGACTCTGAGACCAGATCAGCTGTATAAAAGTGGCAGAAACCAACTGAGCTGCCTAGTGGAGGTTTGGACGAACTGAGTCACTTGGATTAGAATGGAAGACAGCAGTATAAGCTCAGTTAGGCTTTTATAGACACAGGTCAATATAGAAAAAAAAAGTGCACTTATCATGTTTTTCAGGGACTATGAAGCATAGGTGTTTTGCTGCTGTGTTGACTGAAAGTACATATAGGACACAAAATCTTTTCCAGTTATGATTTCCTAGTACCATTATTAAATAAAATGAACCACTGACCCTCAGAAAAATAAATTATCCCAGCGATAGGCCATGGAATCTATCAATGAGCATCATGTTCTGACAAAGAAGAAGCAATGGCAAAATAAAATTGATAGTGTCATATCATCAACACAGAAGATCTAATCAGAGGTTAAAATGGATAAATGTATAACAATTTTAACAGATAGACAATGGTTTGCAAACTAAAACAGAAACAAGTATCCATCCATTATTAGCATAATAAGTACATTACTTAAGAAATGGTTATAAAAAGGGATAAAGCAGCCATTTTTCTTCACTGAAGCATTTAAAAATACTTGTTACTATCCCTTGCTCTATGACTGGATGCATAGTTACCTGTAATTTCTTTACAAATAGTGAAGCAGAAAAAGTACACCTAACAGTGTTGGCCTATCCCCAATTGTATGCCTCTCCCAGGGCATGCAGCCAACAGCTGATCACCACCATGTGTGCCTATCTGAATGAACAACTGGCTATTTATATTATTTCATTTTACTGAAATAGAATTTTTAAATCTAATACATCCTGATTATTGTTTCATCTTCCTCTCCTCCTCATAATTATATAAGCAGCCTTCAAAACTTCCTGGAATCTGTGAAGGTGATCCTAATGAGAAATTCTCATAATGGGAGATACAGAGTCTCAACAGTCTAAACTGGACATGTCTCTTAGCCAGGTGAAACTTTTACTGGCAGGATTTGGTTGCATTCAATTCAATTGTTGGCCAAGGGGGTTCCAAAATGAAAATCCCCAAACAATTCAGACTGTTGCTGCAACAAAGGGTTCTTCTCCAAAAATTGGCAGCTGGGCCCCATTGCTGAGGACAACACCCACAAAACTATATTATTCTTTTAATAGGATTTTGAAACAATGGTGATGGTGATTACTACTAAAATTCTTGATGCATTGTTACAATGTATGTTTATAAAATGAAGAGAAGCTATTTTTATGCTTCAAATAATTAATGCAAAGCTTTCCTTCACATATAATTCATTATATTTATAGGTGGTCAGAGGAGTTGATATTGTACTCACTAGTTTATTTACTTAACAAATATTTATTCAGTCCTCAGTTTGAATTATATTTTTAGAAATTCTCAACAACCATCTAAAACATAGTCAGTGTTGTATAATTCATGTACTAATGCAAAAAAATTAGAAGTACTATAAAAAGTAGGGCATTGAGTACAGTGGGGTGGAATTTCAGGAGTCAGGGAGATCTGTTGAAAAGGGGAGATGAAGGAAAGCAGAGAATACCGTGGAAGTATTAACATAGGGTTTGATGACTGG
Source organism: Arvicola amphibius (assembly GCF_903992535.2). Lineage (NCBI taxonomy): Eukaryota > Metazoa > Chordata > Mammalia > Rodentia > Cricetidae > Arvicola > Arvicola amphibius. The sequence goes on along the minus strand of NC_052059.1, from coordinate 12,029,107 downwards.
CCTGATGTATAATATGAAATTGGAAGAAATCTCACCTACTGATTCTAAGTCTGTTATTGTGGCAAGGCTCTTGACCTATTGTCAGTAGAAGTCTTGGTGTTTTTACTACTCAGAGCACTGCTCAGCTTCATTTTTTAAGTGTGTTAGTGGCAGTTGAGATTAACCTGAGTTGTGATAGCAATGCTGTGATCACTGTTAATGGGGAAGAGCAATGGGATGTGGTACCCAAAGCAAAAGCTTATTTTCCTCTTAGACTTGCACGTCCATCATTCTGATGTGAAAAGGATAACCAATGAATCACGAATCGTGATTAGCATAAATCACTTAAAGACTATGGTGTCATGAAGGGCACATAACACCCAAGCTTTGTTGGATAGACATAATCCTATAATTTATAAAAAGTAAAACAACCCAACTAACCATAGAACAACAATAAAAACTCTTTTTATCCAGGCATCATCAGACCGCTTGCCTCAAATATAGGACCTAACAGATAGGATTTTCTTCTCTTGATTACAAAACATTGTCAACCTATAAAATTCTCAGGCAGAGTATGAGTTGTCAAAGCAGTGTAAAACAAGTTAGCCTAGGCTGGAATCAATTTTCTCACAATTCTGAAACCAGTGATCTGGAGTCCACAATTCCTATCACTATCTGGGGATCAGTAGGGGTGAGTTCCTCGTTCCTTCCTGCTCTGTTGGCTGCCCAGACATGCTCCTGTTTACAGCCTTTTAAATCCCTGCCTCCACATTCTCAGCTTCATAGAATTTCATGCGGACTATCTGAAGAGACTACTTAAAACATACCAGCCAAATACAGGACAATGCTTCCAATGTAATAATTAACATAGCCATACATTGAACGTGTACAGTACCGTTCCCATTCTCCACACATCTAACACACATGTCTTGGCAGCAATGGGTAAAATTGTGTGCTTAGTGAAGTCAAATCCTGATTTCTGTATGAAAATTAGGTGATTGAAGGTAAAGTGAAAGCTTTGACAAAATAAAAGCAAACTATCTAAAACTTAATTAATCAAATCTTTCTGCAGTTAAAAATCACTTCCAAACCTCCCTCTAGGTCCTGCTTCTCCCCGCACAATGCCAGGTATACAGAAAATGACAGAAACCGCTTTAGTCAAGAAAGCGCCAATATTCCTTTTACCATTTCGTATTCTGACTTCAGGATGCTATAATTTCTTTACATGCGTTTGGAATTTATTTATAGTCTGCTATAAACCTTGATTCATGAAGGCCAAAATTCAGACCATACAATTGCTAAATTTATAAAAAGAAAAACTGATATTCTTTATCACGGTACTTTTTTAGAATATGTATATTGCTGGAAAAATTGGGTTTTTAATTTTATTTATTTGTATTTATGTATGAGTGCTCCATATGTATTACTGCATGCCAGGAGAGGCAGCAGATCCTATTACAGACGGTTCTGAGCTACTATGGGGTTGCTACGAATTGAACTCAGGACCCCTGGAAAGCTTCCTGTGCTCTTAACCCCTGAGCCATTTCTCCAGAACCCTGTCACCATAACTTTGATATCTGGTAAAGTATTATTATTTTGTGATATTCTCTGTCATTTCTTAACCCACTGAGTACACTGTTTCTGTAAGTTCATGCATGCAGCAGCTATGTCAAGTCCAGAAAACAGTATTTTACAGTTCTCACCTGTCCTCCCACTCTCTTACATTCATCCCACACCTTTGGCTGGCGGTTCCTTGTGCCTCATGTTGTGTGGGAGGTGCAGGAAAAAGTAGACGTCCCATGTATGTCTGAACACTATAGTCACTCTTATTGCTAGAACAATTGTGGATACTGCTTTAATTATTATCCACAGCAGTTAGAAACTTTGTGATCGAAGCTGTGAGCAGCATAAGTCTAGACCTATGAACGTAAACGCTTAAGAGATAGTTTGGAAATGCTAAAAATAGTTTTAACAACTTATGCTAATATATCTTGAGAATAATGTGCTAAGTGCTTTTATTCATATATTTATACATGAATTAGTTGAACCCTCCAACAATTGAACTGTCTAGCATATTTAGTCCCTGTTTTACACATAAGAATAATGTAGAGATCCTGGAAGTTTGGAATCATTTGGGTATCCTTGTTTCAATTTGAAAATGTACTAGTGAATTTGTTATCAGAAAACATGTCTGACTACGCCTTCTTAATGACAACACTAGACTGGGGATGACACTGATATGATGAGTAAGCCGAGACAATTTTAGTAAACAAAATTTGGCTTATTAGTTGGGTAAAATGTGGTTGTAAATACAGTATTATACCAAATGAGTATGTGTGGTTTTTAAAAGAAAAAAAAACCTAAATAACATGTATTATGTCGTTTGCATGATTCTCTGGATTTAATTTGATATTACAGTCTCATTTTTATTCATAAGCCATTTTCTTCTGCACTGAGCTGAGTCCTGCTACCTCAGACAGTATTTTTGGTTTGTCACTTCCTTTACCCTCAGACTCTGTCACCCCCAGCTTACCCCAGCAGCTTGGTCCCTTTTGTAGGTCTGATGGTTCTGTTTACATCCATCTTCACCAGAGGTTTGCCTGTTCTCATTTGTTCAGAAAACATTGTTCCAGATCCAACTGACAGGGTTTCTATCCCTTTGCCTAGTTTTTATCATTATTTATTTAAATGCCTAATGTATTTTATTGTACAGACATTGTTTTGCCAACATTACCTATTCAGTGGCACTTCACACTCTAGTTTAAGAGAAAAAGAGAACATTTTAAATGGGGGAAAATAGGCCTGGTTTCTCAAGGAGCAAAGACGGCAAATGGCAGACCTCAATACCCAAGATGATTGGGTGTATAGCAGCTTCAGCTGTGGCAGAGGGTCCCGTTGCGGTGCTGGTGGTTACAGTTGGACCTGCCTTCAGAGGTCCCCTACACTGAACTGTATAGACCAGAAGCTTACGCATGCTTACATAAGAAATCTCTCTGATAACACGGTTCAGGGAGACATAGACACCGTCTTTAGGGATCTCAGCCTACAGTGTGTGGCTAGTCAGAAACAAAGACACCGACAAACTTAAAGGGTTCTGTAATGTAGAATTTGATGAGCTGGATTCACTGAAAGAGGCTCTGACCTATGATGGTGCACTCTTGGATGACTGATCACTTTGTGTGGACATTGAAGAAGGCAGAAAAACGATTTTATCCAAAACTTTTGTTTCCACAAACTCAGTGAGAGAAGAAATCCAATTACGTTGCTTCTATGTACATCTATATCTGTGAGTCTAATATCATACATTGAGAAGGGGAGAAGAGGAAAAGTGAAATAAATAAGGAAGGAGAGAGAAACAGAGAGAGAGAGAGTGACAGAGAGAGACAGAGAGAGAAAGAGAGAGAGTGAGACAGAGACAGAAAGAAAGATAGAGTGAATTTCTTCATACTCAGAGAATCTGAACTGTGTTTTCAAAGTCAACGACTAATTGGATGCATGTGTCATGTATTAGTCAGGCTATTCTTTTCTATGCAAGCTCAATTGATTGTAATGTTAATTTTTTAATGAAATTTCTCATAAAACAACAAGAATTGTGTGTGAGTGTAAAGAATCATGTATTGTAAGCTCGCAATATAAATACATACGACAAACCTTACTGTATCACCTACTTTATATAATGGGAAGGTATGTACTCCCTTCAAAATGTGTCAATTTTTTTTGGTGGGGGTTAGAGGCAAAGATCTTGCACTTTGTGATGAGAAACATTAAACCATGTTCATGCATCTTTATAGTTTTCCTCCTCTGTTGATTATTTGTAATTGGAAGACTTTGAAACATGTTTTCCTTATCGTATAACATTTAGGAATTGCCTACTGCCTTTGTTCAGCAAGGTTTAAACATGCAAAGGCTTAAAATGGGGTTGGTTCCCTAATGACTAATTTTAAGAATGAGCTGGAGGAGGGTTAAGTACAGGCGCCAGCATGCCATTGTATGTAATCAGCAACAGTGGGTACAGTAAGAGCATGGAAAATAGCTGGGAGGTAGATTTATTATGAGCTTCTTGGCTTGAACAAAGCAAAGGAAAGAATGTTCTGTTTTGACTTATGGAGTCTCTTTTTTAGAATGCCCATGGAGATAAAAAGCTAAATTGGTTTCAATCCTGTCTGCATCATTAGTTATGCATTCATGCTGATTTAGGGCTTGCCACAATAGAAAAAATACAGCAGCAGCACTTTCTAAACGTTATGAATGAAGCTGTTTGTTTGTCAAATCATCAAATATGTTATAATTGTTTGGAAATCATGACTTTGAAGCAGTCGCATTTGAAAGTCTTTATAATCAGTGATGTTCATTCTCAGACTGTATCCTGAGTTGTCTTTTCACTTGCTACAAAAGTATCCTGCCTTTTCAGGCTTGGGAACATAGTAGACTAGTAAGACTAAAAATTATAAGCTTACTAATAAAGTTTGCATATGATTTCTTATTTTTTCTTTAAAATTGTATTTTGTGTGTGTGTGTGTTTGAGAGAGAGAGAGAGAGAGAGAAAGTCAAAGGTCAACTTGCAGGACTTAGTTCTTTCTTTCCAGCAGGTGGGTCTACTGGGCTATACAGAGCAGCAACAGAGTGTTTACCTGTGAGGAATTGGGTTCAGTTCTCAGTATCACTTTAATATGAAATGTATTGAGTACAAGCAACAACAATAGGATAGGTTGAGTCTGAAAGGCAAATGAGTGGAGATTTGTTTTTCTAACACTTACCCAGGATAGAAATTCCTCTTGACATTTTCTATGTAATTCCTCAGGCACTCTCCCAAATCCTTCAGGGTTGGTTTCCTTTTGTTTCTCACATTCAGAGAATTTATTTCATCATTATTGTAGGGGAGTGTGACTGTTACAGCTCTGGAGCTGCAAAGATATCCTGACTTATTGGGGTGTCAGGCAATATTTAGAGCCACAATAGGATAGCTTGGAGGGATAGACACTCAATAGGAAAGTTCTGGAGGGGTAGAACTGTAATACACCACTCTGGAGGCTGGAGCCACAGTTGAACAATTCAGTCCTGGAGGAAAAGGTGTTCTGAATAGTTGGGAAGCCAGGCTACCTAGAGGGACAATAAAACAGTTCTGGAAACCTGAACCACAATAGGACAGCTTAGACCTGGAGGGAAAGGTATCCTGACTTGTCAGCAAGCCAGGCTACCTGAAACTGGGGTGCTGTGAGGGATGGTGTGCCCGCAGGATATAGCAATCCTGCTCCTCTCCTGGAGAGTCACTCTAGATGAACTCTGCTCTGTTCCCCTAAGGGAATGTCCTAGCAGAGCTATCAGCTTCTTCACTCTCCCATAAGTTTCTTTGCTTGCTAACACTCTGCTAAAGAGAAGGCTCCTGAAGAAGTCGAACAACCTCCTCCAGCTCCAGTGAAAAGTTACTTTATCTGGTCAGCCTTGCCCAGCCCCCACTAAAAGAGTGTCCCAGCAGGGTTGTTCTATTTTGCACAGGGAATGAAGATGGTCATCCAAGACTCTTTTGAGGAAGAGATTTATTTGGGAAGGAGGAGTCCAGGAGAGTGGCTTCATCTGGCAGGGTGGTAAAAGACAGCCTCCAAGTGAACAGGCAGAGAGGCATATGTAGGACATCTTAGGGGCAGCACTTTCCCAGGGAGAAGGATTGGCTATTTTTTTCTGGCTCAGGGATTGGCTAGTTTAGTTGGTGGCAAAGATGGCTCTGATTTCAGAACCAAACTGTGTTTCTTTCACTGGTCCTTTATCATATTTACTCTAATATTAGGGCCATGGCATATTTCTTTCACTGACTCTGATTCTAAAGATAAAATGTGTTTCTTTGGCACTGGTTTCAGAATCAGAGCATGTTTCTTTGGTCCTAGGTTCAGGGATAGAGCTGTTTCTTTCCCTGGCTCAGGTCTCATATCCGGGGTATGTTTATTTTATTGGCTCTATGTTCAGAGTCAGGGTTCTCAGTGATTGGTTGATTTCCTACTCTGGGATTGGTTAGTCTCATTGGTCAGTTGGTCTGTTGGATAGATGGCAGAGATGACTCTGATTTCAAGGCAAAACTGTGTTTCTTTCATTAGTCAGTTTTAGTCTTTTGGTCCCTAAAGCAGAAGTTTCTGTCCTGTCCAGTCCTGAAGGTTTTCAGTCCAAAAAAAAAAAAAAAACCCTCAAAGTTTTATATTAATTATAAACTGTTTTGCCTATCAGAACCCAGCCAGCTGCTGAAGAAACAAGACATGTAGAAAATGAGGTAACAATACAGCAACATAGCAATACAAAGACTATTGAAATGGGTTAATTCAAGATGTAAAAGCTAGCTAGAAATAAGCCTGAGCCATTGGCCAAACATTTATGTAAATAATATAGTTTCTGTGAGATTATTTGGGTAGAGTTGGCTGGGAAACAAAAGTGCAGTCTCTGTTTACAACTGGCTCTGACTCTAGGGACAAAGTGTGTTTTTGTGGCACTGGTTTCAGAGTCATGGAATGTTTCTTTGATTCTGAGTTCATGACTTAAGCTGTTTCTTTCCCTGGCTTAGGTCTCAGATCAGGGTTTGTTTCTTTCCCTGGCTCTGGGTTTAGAGCAAGTGTGCTCAGGTATTGGTTGGTTTCCTACTCCAGTTGGCCCTTTAACCCTACACTTATAACACTAGACATACTAGTAAACTCCCTATTAATACAACCTTATAGATGAGGTTTTGAGTGGAATCATAAAACTGTAATTAATAATTGCAACAAGTAATTATGCAAATCAGTCAGGGATTACTGCCTTTACTCATGCATTGCAATGTAATGCATAATTACATATAGGAAACAACATTTTAGTGATGTTTTATTATAATATATGTACCTTTTGTTTTTCAGTTTTGTGGGATTCCCCTCTGTATATTGTGCATATTTTTTATAATCATTGGTTACTAAAGAAGCTGTTTCTGCCAATGGTTTAGAGAGGATAGCCAGGCAGGAACTCTAAACAGAGATATAGAGAGAGTAGGCAGAGTCAGAAAGACACCATGTAGCTGCTGAAGAATACAGATGCTGGATACTTGCTAGTAAGACACAACCTCATGCCAATACATAGATTAATAGAAATAGGTTATGTTATTTTAAGATATAAGAGCTATCTAGAAATATGCCTGAGTCATTGGCTGAATAGTGCTGTAATTAATATAGTTTCTGTGTGGTTATTCATGTCTAAGCAGTTGAGAAACAAACAAGCAGTTTCAGCTTACAATGGCACGTCACAATGGGGCAACTACATCCACATAAAAACTGAGAGAGGTTGGGAAAGAATTCTAGACATAAAAGAACAGAGTTAAACACAAATTCTTAGCTGCATTTTTTTTTTCAGATAGACTTTGTTTGCTAGTAGCAAGATCAAGCCGGTTTAAAATTTTAGTACATACTAGGAAGGAACTCCAAAGTTATTTTATCTAAGCAAGAACATATTGGGAGTTGGTAGCTATTAGCAGAAGGAGAATCACATTTCTTTGGACGTATGATCCCCAACAGAGTCCTCATGCTTTAGTAGATGGATATATGTCCATGTGTATATGATCAGCAATCAATGGGTTAAGCAATTTGACTCTATGTGTTAAAAATAATATAAAAAGAGGAAATGAATTAGAAGGGAGATGCTAAATGGGGTCCTTGGAAAAGTGGAAGTAATGTAAAAATGATCAAGATAGATAGTATACATGCATGATATATCCAGTGCATGAATAAGAATGAAAATAGAAGGGTTTTTTTTTTTTTGGCTCTCAGTTTTCTAGGTTTCAGTCAATGACCACGTGAGCTAAATGATTATTAGCTTAAGGGACAAATACTGTGTGGGATCTGTAGTAATGATGAGACTGTACTGGCAGCCTATTAGGCAGGAAGAAGGAAAGGGATTTGTAAGATGGAAGTGCAAGAGGAGAAGCTTGGACAAGAAGAGGAACATGGGAGTGCAGGGTATCTGATGCAGGGGGAAAGAGAAGAGATGTGAAATGAAGATAAGCAAAGAGAAGGATCTGGATCCTAATGTTCCTTGGTAATTCCCTCAAGGACTCCCAGAAAATCCCATTTCATAATGACCCATAGCCCTGGCTTCATTGACTAAGAGACTAAATTTAGCTTTTGGCTATTTGAGAGACACTTATCCAAGACAGAAAAAAACCAACTTCTCAGAGGACTTAGAAATCCTAAATTTCCCATGTGGAACAACAGCATAGTGAATGAAATTTATTGATGATAATGACCCAAAAGGAGAGAACCTGCACAGTTTGGGAATTTCAGAACAAAAGACATTCAAATAAATGGACTTTAATCCAACTCTAATCCCTTCCCTGATGATATGAGAAATCTTTATGCTAAAGAAAAAATATTATAAAACTTTACTCTTAATTTATTCACCTTTACATTACATCATATACAAATCTACTGCATATATTACCTTACTTTTGATTTTATGAAAAAGAGATCTGGTACGTTGCATCTCAACTGCATGGATGCTTTGCTTGAAAAAGATCCCATTTTAAAATCATAATATTTCCTAAACTTACATATTTCAGGATACTCTAAGAATATTATAGATAGCATGTTTGATTTAGGCATGCATTCCATATATGTTGCTGGAGTGTAGGCATGCACTCCTTCATGTGTTGCTGTACTATAGGCATTCATTTCTTCAGAAGGTACTGCAGGGTATGCATGCATTCTTTCATGCAATGCTTTTCTCTGAAAGCAGCTTCTCTCTTAACTTCCTTTCTGTCCTGCGTGTCTGGTAAACTTACTTGTTGTGGGAATATCAATATGCTGTAAGTATTAGTTACAACTTGCTCTCAGGGTCACCACTAGATTGCTGCTAAACATACTAATTGTTAACATCCTCATTATCAACAATTTAGAGCAACTGTGGCAGGAGCATGTGATTATCTGAAAAGTTTTAATCTTGGTACTCAATTATGTAATGAGTGGAAAGAGCATTAACAATTGGAAATTATAGTATTTATCAAACTTTTACTTTTCTAACAAGCAAAAGCAATCCTAGTTCCTAGGTCATACACCTACAAATTTTTGAGACAGGGTTTCTCTGTGTAGCTTTGGCAGTCAGAGAACCCATTCTTTAAACCAGACTGAATTTGAACTTAGAGATTTACATGTCTCTGCCTCCCGAGTGTTGCAATTGAAGGGGTGCTCCACCACTGCACAACTTGCACCTAAATTTTTGGCTAATCAACACAGTAGACTTCATCTAATCAAGTTCTGTCAGTCTATTAAATGTAACAGCAGGGGGAAGGACTGATGGCATAAGATTTATCTCATTTGCTGTTATCATGTTATATACCAAAAACATAATTCATATTATAGAAAGGCAAGAAGGTAAGTTCTATGGTCTCTATGTCTGGGACGATATATCAGTTATTTAGTGCTTGCTGCTTAAACATAGGCCCTGAATGTGGATATCTAGCACCGAGGGAAAAATGTGAATGTGTCCACTCCTTCCATCCTGTTAAGGGGTCCTAGATACGGATCACCGTGGTGTCCAGCTGTCTGACCAAAGAGGTAAACTTCAAGTTCAGCAAGTGACCCAGACTAAAAAATGTGGAAATAGAAGAATAGACTCAAATGAACATGTATCCAGTTAGAACTTCTTACAAACACACACACACACACACACACACACACTGTTTGCATCCACAGATACACACAGAAAAATAAATTGTATTTTCCTTAGAAACAACATGATACTCAAGTTCATAGTGGGACAGTGGCTAGAGTGAGTCATAAGCAGCATCTGAGTAGGATTAGGTGCTTCAATTCACAGAAATTGCCATGTCTGTTCTTGTAGGTTTTGAGGTATTCTCGAAAACACAAGTTAATTTCCTGCTAACTGCTTCCATTAAACCTCTTTGCAAAGTAGCTGTTACTAATTTGACAACAGTCTGGGTAGTCTATTTTCACACAATGCTTTACATATAAATGAATCGCGTACACTTAAAATTTGTAGAATGCTTAGCTGTTACTGTTGCCAGTTTTCATAAAAATGGTAATGGAATTGGAATGTATTCAGTACTCATCATAAAGACATATTCCACATAGCTCTTCACAACAGGCTAGACCAGAGTGTCCTGTAAACACTGCTATCTTATAGCACCCTGCGCAGAGCACTTCAATATAATAGCATCTCAGGAGTGAAGGGCGGCTTGTACTGATTTTTGTTTTAGAGCATGCTAGTGCAAAATGTTTCTTATTTGAATAAATATTCAGTCTAGAGCATATTCTTTTCTATTTGCATGCAGCCAAGCTTGTTTGCAGCCAGCTAGGCACTTTTTTATATAAACAACATAAATGTTAAGAAATGTCTTATATTCCTTCTGCTCCTCATCAGGACCTTGGGAGCTCAGTCCAGTGCTCCAATAGGAGATGGAAATTTTTAAATATAAAAAAAATAAACCATGAGAAAAAAACAAAAACAAACAAACAAACAAACAAACAAACAAAAAAAGAAATGTCTTATATACAATTGAGGAAGAACCCATGGATTCATTTCTTCCCTTGGAGGGCTAAGTGGAAAGAACAGTCTGTAAAATATGGTCCTAGATAGGAACAAGACATAAAGGTCACCCATAAACCAATGTAAAAACTAAAAAGGCTGAACTTCCTTGCGTGCTTTTAGTCTAGTTATGGGAGGACAGAAACAGGTGGATCCCTGGAATCCTGCATATCTGGCATGTCCCAGACCAATGGATTACAGCATCTGAAATCAAGAAAGATAGAAAGTATTTTGGGATTTGCCCTGAGATCATGAGTTCCTTATACCCTTGTGCAACATTACACAAGAACTAGTTCACATCACTAGAGATGAATAAATAGGTGAGCAGTATCTGAGAAATAACTCTAAAGCTTATCTTCTGGCATCTGCACTCAATCACATGTGCAAGTGTACACTAGTACAAATTAACTGTTTAGCCCTTTTCAGAGAATTCATAACAAAACAATATCCCTAACATGGCCTGCTATATAGGAGCTCTGCTTTTCTATTTCTTCATTTAGGCTCCAAATAGTTTAATAATATTTTTTAAAACTCAGGAAAAGAAAAAGGTTTCCATTTACTTATAGAAAAGATTAATTTTATTATATATTAGTTATCTAGAAGAAATAAACATGTGCATGTGCTCACACACAAAAAGACACACATACACACACAGACACACACACACAGGCACACATATCCTCAAAGGGAGAGCAGGAAAGAATGCACATCAGAGACATAAAAACACAGAATATGGGGTCTATGTTGCATATAACTTGGGTTACCTTCTTACTAACCTACCTTGTTCTTGTTTTTCTTCCTACCTCAATCTTTTTTTCTCCCCTTCTCTGTACTGACACACCTTGTTACTGAAAGATTCAAGGTAACAGCACACTTTTCTGAAACTGTGTTGGATCACATGACTTTCCTTCTTTTCTCATTTCTTTTCTCTCTCCATTTCTTTTAGTATATTTGTATCTGTATCTTTTTCTTTACAACACACGCACACACACACAATTCATGTTGTATGCAAATACTAAGAAAATGTTTTTAACAAGATATTTTAAAAATCTTTTACTAATACATTTCTGTTATTCTTCCTTCTATTGTCTAGAACTAAAATTATATTCTTTTATTTCGATTTTCAGTTTTAAAGACTTGGCATATAAGTGTATTTATACAGTATTTATCTACAAGTACCTCCACAATTTTATTAAATAGTGTCCTTAGTCTCTTCCTTGCTGCCGTGATTGTCAGAATTTCCTTCCACTTCATGAGTACAAAATATTCCACTTAATCACACACTACATTTTTTGCATCTACGTATTTATAGATATCTACTTAATTTGGGAAATGTATTTAGTTAGTTTCATTTGTGACTAGATTTTCAGTCATAATTATAATAAACAGCACTTTAATGAATAGGGAAAGTTTATATCTTTTAAATCAGCTGATTTATTTTCTGTTGGAAACATTCTTAGAAATGGAATAACTGGGTGATGTATTACTTTCACCTTAAACGTTGGGTAAAACTCTAATATTCTGTATTTTTTCCACACAGACATTATCTATAGGGCTCAGGAAAATAATTAAAAGCTATCTACACTAGATATATACAAAACTGAGTTAAAAAACACAGAAACAAAATTGCATATATTTCTGTAATTGAAATGGAAATTCTCATGTGGTTAAGGCATCTATATTAAATGAAGTGACCTACAAATTTAGTCAAACATCCTTGAGGGTTAATATTGATCTCCAAGTACACTGGAGGCAGAGTCAACTAAAAGACATGACTCTGAGTACTGCTGTGAGGGTATTGTCTTGATGGTTTTGCTGAGGTAAGAATAGCCTACTTCAAAAGGAACAGCAGATTCTCAAAGTAGTGAAATATTAAAAAAAATAGTCTGAGGTAAAAGCTGGGCTTCTAGGTTGCCACTTTTGCTCCTTGTGGGTGAGTACGTCTCCACTCTCTCTCCCACTACTTCTGCTTTAGCCTTCACTGACACTGGAAGCCAGCATCTATTGCCTTCCACTACTACTAGAAACCATCCACTATCCATTTAGGTAATTAACACTAGATTTCCACTGGTGATGTATCCTCTTAGACTGAGTAACTACCAGATTCGTAGCCTCCTTAGCTTGTAAACAGATGATCCATCTCTGATTCTATAACTCATTCTAACAAATCCCTCCTGTGGCTAAAATAAGAACTGTACCCCATTGGTTCAATTATGTGTTCATTCTTTATCCAGTTAGTAGTACTGTTTGAGAAGGTTTTTGAACCTTTGCAAGTAAGGTAGGGTCCTTGCTGAAAAAGTATGCCACAAATGGCAGGAAATGATGTCATATATTCTTGCCATATTCATATTCTCTCTCTCTCTCTCTCTCTCTCTCTCTCTCTCTCTCTCTCTCTCTCTCTCCTGAGTGTTAAGGAACGAGGTCAACCTGCTTCCTGAGCGCCCAGTCATTTTCATTTTCAGGCCCCTCCTGCCACCATGCCATCTATAACATAATAGTCTGGAACTCATTTAGGACCCTAAGTCAAAATTAGTTCTTTTATCTTTGTAGTTGCTTTTCATCAGGTATTATAACACAGCACGAAAGTAAATGATGAAATATCTTCATATTTGTTGAATTTATTAGTTCTCTTCCTCTAGACAGCAATTTCTAATATTTTGAAAAAACAAAATGAAGTTATAAGATTTCACTCCCAAGTTTAGATTTTATTTCAAAGTTGTAATATTCAAAACAAAATGGAGTATGGAAACAGGACAATTAGTCAAGCAGAACATATGAGAAAACTTAGTAAAACACATATGTAAAGTAACCCAATATTGGACAACAGTACTAAGAATATATAATAAGGAAAAATGTCTGCAATAAATAATCTAGAAAAGCCATATATCTACATTTAATAAAAAAGAAATCATGTTCATGACAAATATTGTAAGCAAAATTTTTGAAATAGTTTAAGACCTTTTTTTACAAATGCTATTCAATTATCAATAGGAAGAAAATGGTATTTATTCTTTCAATAACTTAATAAACTTCTACATATCATAACGTAGAATTCACTTCAATTGATAGGGGTGACACTTCTAGTTGAACATCAGTTCAAGTTACCTATGTTTCATGGCATGAGTAAATTGTGTCTTTAACAATGGGATTTTACCATCAAGCTGTGGAGAGCAACCAATGTCTTTGGCAGAAACCTATATGTTCAGTGGTATACAAGGCAAGATCTTTTTGGCCAATAATTAAATAAGATATGACCCATTTCTGGCACTGGAGACTTTACTTGGTAGATAGAACATCTACTTGGGGCATTGTATACTTCATTATATCATGATCTCATTTTATACAATTTCAAATAATCATATAGGCAACTTCTAGTCTAGGAGGCTTCCATATGACTTTTCAAGAGGACCATGAGGTTAGTTATTTCTCCTCAGACTCCCTTCCTTTCCTATCCTTCTATTTTTCACCTTTCAGTTCTGTAAAAACACACACAGTGGAAAATTCAGATTCAAACGGATATCATTTTGTCTTAAAATGAAACTTTCTTCTAATTTTGTTAATTATTTCAAAGTTTTTAGAATAATTTAATAAAGCAGGAATACTCAATTTTTCTTATTTCACATCCTTTTAAATTTAAATGACAGTGATTAATGAATATATCTGAAAGTTGCAGAACCTGAATAGAGAAACAGCATCATTTTCACATTTTAGTTTTCTTTGAAATATCATAAAATTGCAGAACAGAAGAAAGTAGGGCAGGAATTGGAGACACACAATAAATTTTGGAGTCAGATGTCAGCAAAGTAAACTACTGTAGGTATCTGGCAGCATTGTGCTGACTTTCAGAGTTAACGTCTGAAACAGTACATCTTAGCATTATTTAAATTACTTCTCACCTCAAATATCAGTCAGACTATGTAATCATGTTGTGATAGAAAGTGATTTCAACTTCATAATACATACAAATTTTATCTATATTGTGTCAACTTCTACACAGAAACTGTACCTTCTATAAAGTGAGAATACCAATCATTGGAAGCACCTATTTTGAAAATATTACTACAAATAAGTGAATATATATTTTTTGACAGGCATAACATTTGAAGGAACTGAAATTACTCTAAAGCTTACAAAGCTATTTTCCATGATTTCCTATGTTTGAGGAAGGAGGACCACAGAGAATGCTTGTTTACCTCCAGCAAACGTGGGAATGGCACGAACAATGTACAGTCTCTATGTTTTATTGCATTTTCACTAAAAAATGGAAACCTTGTGTGAAATGGGTTTCGGAGCAGCCTTTAAAGGGTCACTTGGTATTTTTTCAGTTAAATGGAGTAGAAAGCTTCTAAACCTAAGCCCCAAATCAGAAAGTAATATTCACTTTTTTTCTGTATCATATTCATTTGCATGCTTGTGTGTGCACAAAACATCAATATTTACATTTCACAAGCAACAGTCTTTGTCATGCTGACTTTGGCTCAAATGATGAAACATGTTATGTTTTACAGTTATAAAACAAGTTGTCTGAAGAACCCACATGCATTCATGTCGAAGCAGCTCATTATAGATTAATAGAGTATGAGCAAGCAAGGGATGTGCCAGCAGGCTGCAATTTGGGGTTACAAAGTATAGTGGCTATTTCTGGTTGTCAAATTGACAATAATTGGAATGAACTGTAATCCAGAAATGGAGAGCACACCTGTAATCAGGATCTGGAGACACGAAGACAGCACACCTTTGATCTGGATGCTAAGACTGGATGACACATGCCTTTAATCCAGACCTTAGGGATGGAAGGCACACATTTAATTTGGGCCACACCTTCTGTTGGAATATAATATAGGGACAATGAAAGAAGGAAGGGTGTTCTCCACCTGCATGTTCTCACCTCTCCCAGCCCATCCATTTATTAAAGATCCCAGCAGACCAGCTTATATATCCATACTCGTGGGGCTGAGCAGCTACTAGATTCTTGGACTTCCCATTATAAACTGATATTGTTGGGCTTCAGTCTTTAATTCATTCCAATAAATTTCCGTGTGTGTGTGTGTGTGTGTGTGTGTGTATCCCATCCATCTATCTATCGATCGATCTATTATCTACATATATCTATTAATAGATATAATATGTAATAATAATATTAATAAGTATATTTATTATATATATGTAGGTATAGGTAGATAGATCGATAGATTAGATGATAGATGATAGATAGATAGATAGATGATAAATAGATAGATAGATAGATGATAGATAGATGAGAGAGAGAGAGAGAGAGAGAGAGAGAGAGAGAGAGAGAGAAATACAGATATTTCTATGACACTAGAGAAACCTAATAAATACTGATTTTCTTTCCGTGACATATCTGACCATATTTTTGGGAGGATTGTGGAAGGACTTTGTAACTTTGAACTAGAAAAACCATTGAGTATTGAGACCCCAGTGAGAAGTTCTATGGGAACTTGGAAGATAAGAATATTTTGGTATCCCACATTGGAGCACTGGACTGAGCTCCCAAGGTCCTGATGAGGAGCAGAAGGAGAGAGAACATGAGAAAGAAAGTCAGGAACGTGAGGGGTGCGTTCACCCATGGAGACGGTGGGACAGAACTAATGGGAGATCACCAACTCCAGTTGGAATGGGACTGATGGAACATGCGACCAAACTGGACTCTCTGAATGTGGCCGACAGTGGGGGCTGACTGAGAAGCAAAGGACAATGGCGCTGGGCTCTGATTCTTCTGCATGGACGGGCTCTGTGGGAGCCTTCTCAGCTTGGTCGATCACCTTTCTGGACCTGGAGGGAGTTGGAAGGACCTTGGACTTAGCATAGAGTGGGGAACCCTGATGGCTCCTTGGCCTTGAGAGGGAGGGAGGGGAGGTATGGGTGGAAGGGAGGGGAGGGAAGGAGGAGAAGGAGGGGAGGAGATGGAAATTTTAAATATAAAAAAAATAAACCATGAAAGAAAAAAAAAGAATATTTTGGTATGGACAATGGAGGCATGACTTGCAAAGTTTCCAAGGAGAGTTTAAATGCTCTATTAGGGCCATTTGCCATTTTGAATTAAGATCCCGTGGTTCTGGTTAGCTGAGTCTGAAGAATCAGCTGTGATTAACAAGATACCAGACTACTATAGTGAAACCTGTGCATTGCTAGGACAATTGACACTGGGTAGCCGGAGCAATAAAATTAGCACTGACTCAGAAGAGACCAGAATAACTCAGGTAAAAATCTTTTGGGAAATGTTTCCTGTGGGCACAGAGAATCTGCATTCCAGTGGTGGCCAATGTTGACTCTGACTCCTGCCGGCAGGCAGACTTGGCAATATGTAAGAGCCACCCAGGTGGTATTGGTTTGGAATGCATTAGTGATTAATGGACAGCAGCTGAGGCTTGGCACCGTGAGAAGTCAGGAGAGGCCATTCATGAAAGTACAGCTTCAATAGCAGTTGAAGGGGTCATGCAAATTGAGGCTTGGCACTATAAGGAGAGCCTATGAGAGGCTAGTGGTGAAAGTGAAGCCCAGTTGTAGCAAAGGGCCCCATGTTTTGGAGATGTCAGTACCATGGGACGATCACCAGTAGCTGTGCAGTGGAGTCAGCTAGAGCATAGAAAATACAATCAGTTAATAACAATTAGACAGCTTTGCTTTTGTTTCCCTAACCTTAGTGAGTCTGCAGCTATCTATGCGCCTTTCGAAAACTTTAGATTGTCTTCCTAGATTTTTCACTTCAAAGCTATTTGACAAATACACCTTAGTCTAACCTAAAGTTATTTTCAAAGCTTTGTTTCCACTATTGTGCACCCAAAAATCCTGTAAATATATCTCACGACGTTATAACTGAAAGAATTTAAGCTGGCAGGGCTGCTGGGACTCATTTATTTTTGTTTTAATCAATAACCTAAGTCACAATCTATGCAGTTCCTCAATAGAAACTTACATGTTCGGGCTGTATGACAATTCCTTGTTTGTTTTATTTTTTACTCTGAAGTCTCTGCTTTATCAGAATCAGGGGCATCATTTTATCCCAAATTTATCTATGTTAATTTTTCCCATAAACTAACCTCTATCATAATTCCTTAATATATTTAAGTAAAACAATCAATCATCAAAGTCCTATTCAAACTAACACTGCTATTGTATAAAAAAATCAATGTTTCAGTTAAACAATACAACTTAGGAAGAAATAATTTTCATAATAATACATAGGTAAAAATATCCAGTAGGATGGTGTTGGGCCTCATGAAGCTCAGGTGTGAGTTCTAATATAATTTTCTGAGCCTCCTTGAGTTTGGACACCTGTCTTTGACCATGACTTCTTCACATTAGTGATTTAATTAAGTATCCTTAAATTATTTACTGTTAATATGGAAATTGTTTGTATGATTGCTGATTTCTAATTCCACTTCCTATCTAAGTGAATTACAAAAGAAATTTACTATCAGAACTCTGTAATATATTTGTGAACTTACAGATCTCCTAGATAACAATAAAAAACAATGTTTTCTACTTGATTTAACTCCAAGACATTTCAATGAATAAAACATCTTTCTATGTGGTTTACTTTCTGGAAAAATTATTTCTTATGAGTATTCATCTTTCTTAAACCTGGCTACGTTTCAGCTTGCTTGGGAGGATTTTCCAATGTGTTGTTTAGAAAGAGAATCCTCCAACCTTGAGGAGTTAGATTTTATATTCTGTGACTTACACATGAGCAACATGGACACATACCATTACCAAGGTAATTGTCAGAAAGCAGGGCTGAAAACAAATTATTAATCATAAGGGTGTAAGGCATAGTGGCTACAAGCTCAGAAATATGGTATTCTGCATTGAAAACACACTACCTATAGGTTTGTAAGATCAATATTGGAGTTCCATCTGCAAGATATGCTTGAGTAATGTTGACAAAGAGCTTGTATGATTAACCCAACAGTAACTATTTGACTTCAGCAGCAGTCCACATGTTGGAACCCATGCCGGTCATTGTTTGGTGAACTTGATGATAGATTGTCAAGGGACCTATGATAAAATCAAATGCTACTATTCCAACATAAATAAATAGAAAGATGAATAGATAGATGATGGCACACAGATAGATAGATAGATAGATAGATAGATAGATAGATAGATAGATAAATAGATAGATAGATAGATGATAGATAGATAGATAGATAGATAGATAGATAGATAGATAGATAGATGATGGATAAAAGAAATTTTAAAAGTATATCAATAAAATGCCTCCCAATGACATTCTTTTATACTCATAGATCAGTACTTTGCTCAGCCATCATCACCGAACTTTCTTCCTGAAGAAGATAAGAACAAATGCAGACAAGTAAAGCTGAATAATATACAGACAGTGAGAGACCTTGGGACAGTTAGCCCTAAACATATGTCTTTATCAATTCCCTGTCCTCAGGGATCAAAGAACTCAGTGGAAGAGGAGGAAGAAAAAATTTGAAAGCCAGAGGGGATGGAGAACACCAAGAAAAAAATCAGCAGAATCAAAATTAATATGGACTCATAGAAAGTGAAACCAAATGTAAAGGGTATATATTTGTCTGTGCCAGATATTGATTTCGGATTCCTGTTTTTAATGATTTCCCAAGTGTGTGAATGAGTGGGTCTCTGTTCTTCTGCCTTCTTTTGGGCTCTTTTCCTGCTTGTTGTTTGTGTAGTTCAGTTCCAGTGTGTTAGTTTTTGTTTTATCTTATTATATTTTATTATTAAAAAGAGGAATAACGCCACAGGGTATGACAATTTTTTAGATTTCTATATGTCTTAGCTTCTTGTGACTATGATAAAAGGGACTTACAGAAGTGATTAAAGGAAGAATGATTTATTTTGCTTCGCACTTCAAGATGATTCCATCATGGATAGAAGTCAAAGCAGTAGCAGCTTAAAACATCTGTTCACATCTTCTATGCAGTAAGAAAACAGAGACAAGTCAATGCACACTGTTATTCCATTCCCCTACAGTCCAGGAAATCTGCCAAGGGAAGAGTTCTACCCAAAGTAGAATGGCTCAAAATTTACACTCATAGAAAAATATTCAGCAATGTCCTCTGTGCACCACTATGGCAATTAGTTCACTGCCTGATCGGGAACTTTATAAACTATAAAAAGTCCTTTATTAGGAAGGATTAACCAACCCCCTATACTATCTGAAAACTTTTATAGCATTAATGTA
Organism: Arvicola amphibius; assembly: GCF_903992535.2. Classification (NCBI taxonomy): domain Eukaryota; kingdom Metazoa; phylum Chordata; class Mammalia; order Rodentia; family Cricetidae; genus Arvicola; species Arvicola amphibius. The sequence continues at coordinate 12,009,387 of NC_052059.1, read as the reverse complement.
TGTTAGATAAATGTTGACACCTTATACACTTCTCAGTACTCTTTTCTACTCTCAAAACAGGAAAACTGTCTGCTAAGCTTCTTTATTTCTTATACTCAAATCAATTTGACCTATAGAACATGTGAGTCTAACAATTAGTGTGTCTGCCTCATATGAATGCACTTGCTGGTAAATAGTCCATTATATCCTGTTAATAACAATGCACACATTCCTAGAGATACTCCCTTCCTTCCACTACATCAGTCGTAAGTTATGTTCTAAAATGAAAATAAGGTTGTAAGTGTTTGTTCTAAAATGAAAATAAGGTTATGCTCTTTATCAAAACTAGTTCAAGTAAATGCAAATTTTTATTATAAATCACAAAGCACAGCATAAAATTTGCTCTCGGGGTGAACAGAACACAAAACAACAAACTCAACAAATTCTATAATCATTTAACCTTGCAGATTTTCTTTCCTATAATAAACAACTATCTCAGACATTTCGTGCTATTTCATGTTTCTGCATGGTTTGCTTATTGTATGCAAAATTTTCTAGATATAGTTGAATTTGGGTTATATCTTTTTACATTTGTAGACTTTAATTCAAATTTATATATATATATATATATATATATATATATATGATAAGTTGGTTGAAATAACAATCAACCATTCCTGTTTGCAGCTCTGGGTTTAGGTTTATTTGCTGTCCACCCAAGCAGAACTCCAGACAACCAGGCACTGTCCAATGCAATATTCACCACCTTCAGCTTAATGAGAAGGAAGATACAGGTTGATAATTGAAAGTGATTATAATTGTCTTGTAGAGTTAGATTAGTTGAGTATTCTGAATAAGATTTCATTCTGATATGTAAAATAACTGTATTTGAATGTTTGTGCAGATACATTTAAATTAAAAGTATTGCCTCATTTCCTAGGTACTGAGAGAAAAGCACTCAGTGTACATTTGAAGGAGGATTTTTATTTTCTAAGGGTGAAAGGAAACAATTGTAAGCAGGCAAAACTACCTTAACAGATATTTGTGGTATGCAAATAAAAATTTATTTTCATACTCAGAAGTGATGCAGTCAAATAAAACACTTAAAAATAGAGAGGCATGCTTTTCTTTAGTCAACTAAAATGTACAGAAGTAAAGAGGCAGGCTTTGTTTTCTTAGGGAAACAGAAAGCATGCCTGAGATGGTGATATTTTTTGACTTTGTTGCTTGTTCTTTGCTCTCTCGGAAGTCACTACGAAGACCTTGAACAGAGACCCACCTTCTCCTGCCTTCTGAGTGCTTGAGTTAAAGCTGTGTACAACCTTGTCTGGTTAGAGATACTTTGTTAAAGAATAGTTTAGCTATTGGAGAAGAGGTTTGATATTTTCCTTTTTATTTGATATTTATAGGATTTGAGTCAACATGTTAAGTGAGAACAACGTGCTTACCAAGTAATATTGAGAGAAAAGCCTGAGGAATGAGAGTGAGGAGAAAATCTAGAAAGAAGGTGATGTACGAATATGGCTTCTGTCAGAATCAGAATGATTGCCACCTTGCTGAGCCCCCGGCACCATGCCATGGCTTTCTTACCACTAAATTTAAGTGAAGTTTTGTCAATACAATCCAGATGTGAATCAGAAAGTTAATGGGTGCTGGTAAACACCGTGAAAAGCATCAGGAAAGGCTAACACAGTTCACAAGACACATCCTGCAAGCTTCACAAAATTCACCGGAGATTTACAGCTGCTGAGTGACTAGTCAGCCCCTGGATGACAAGCTGCTGCATGCATGACTAAGTATAGGGTAAGAATCTGTCCTCGTGCGTTACCTGACGTAAGACTGGAATAGAGTCTTGAGAGAACAGCACATTACTATCACTTAAGGACTTTAAGAAAACAAGATCTACAATTATCACAAACATTTAGATTACAGAAACCAATGCCAACTTGTTTTCTGCGACACAGAATACAAGAAACATTAATAAACTGCTTTGTTTCTTCTTAAAGCAATTTTTGTCAAATTAGGAGATTGTTTCTATTAAAAATCAAATACTGTTTTTTTTTTTAACACTTTTGCATCTAATGATGCTGGTTTTAGTTTAATGTTATTCTTTTAAGATAAGTCTATCTTGTTTCCTGGTATCGGGTAGAATCTGGACATGAGAAGACATCCCTTCCAAAACTTGAGCATCCACATGTCCAGTAGCTGCCATTCAGTGAAGATAATACCCATATCATGTAGGTCATACATCCATTTGTGTTGCACAGTCTTACTATTGAAATTGCTGCAACATTTAAGAAGAAAATTGAGAGTGGGTCATTATCCATTTCAGAAGACCTTTTCTGTTTCTATGGAGCCTACTATTTCTGACCAAAAAGTACTCTGTGTCTATCAGTACATTGTTTCGACAGACAGGTCAAAGATCCCCCCTTGAATATTCAAGACATACCACGATTCAGAGGTATTCTCAGTAGAATTCAAACTGACTGTGTTGCAAGAGATTATGCAGGTGGATTCTAACATTGGCTAGTATGCCACATTCTTTTCAGAGTAATTATACTAGGTTTTGCATTCATATTCTTATGGAAATCTGTGGAAGATGTATTAATGAATCTTTATTTTTATTATTTGAGAATTTCATACATTTATATAATGAATAATAGTCGTTTCTCCCTTCATTAATCTTTCTAATCCACCTCCAATTCCACTAAAATCAGTCTCGTTCAACACTATTTTTTATATGTGTGGCCCAGTGAGTTTAATTAATTTCTTGCCAGAGCATGGGTGGGAGGTAATTTACTGCAGCAGGAACAATTTATCACTAATTTTAAAACATAATTATGTAGAATTCTTAGGGACAGCAATATACATACAAATAACAAAAGGTATAAATTGTACTGAAATAAAATAAGATTCATACCATAATTGCAAGCTAATACAAAAAGTTTTAATTTTTGTTTCTAGTTTCACAAAAGTCAAAGCCATTATGTAAAAAAATGAAGAAGATTTTTAAAACATGGGAGAACATGAAATGCTCCAACTGCTCATTGTCAGTTTGATATATCATCCATTATTTTCTGCATTTTGAATTTCAACTTTTATTTACCCTGTCATAGTTATCTGTACTTTCTTTCGCTGTGGCTTTTACTTCAGCATTAGAAGTCTGGCTTCATATAAATTTTATTCTTGTTCATTTTAATCTTCAAAACACAATATAAACATCAGCAGTTCCTCATATACAGTTGTAGATTTTAAAATAATTTGAAAGCCAGAAAAATGTTTTCTTGAAGTTTGACAGGTATCTTTCTAGATACCAAAGAGCATTTTCTATCATGTCTATTAAGTTTCTGAAATCCAGATTAACTTCACTGCTGTTTGTCATTTAGACAGTTAGGAATTTAATAAACTGAAAAGTTTTGAAGGCTTACTTCTTAGTCCCAGGCCATTACTATTAGTTTCAGTATCTGATGTTTTTCTATCGCCATTATCTGAAAGACATTTTAGATAAAACGGCTTCATACTTATTCTAAGACAGACAGGAACACACAAAATCTTCCAGGGATTTTCACTAAGAGCAATTTCTCTCTCGACCCCAAGGCATTTTGTACTTCAGCTGCAATCTCTTTGAAGTGCCTACTTGCTGTAACTTTCCCGAAATCTCTATATCCTCCCATTCTCTGTGTTTTGCACTTGTGATGTACCGGACTCTTCAACAGAAAGACGCCTAAGATTTATAGCTCTGAACATGACACTTTCTGCTCTTGAGATGTCGCTGCTAATGGATTTCATCCCAGCAAGTCTGTGGAACAACACGTAGGCTCCTGCAAGAGATGAGCTGCTTTCTTGTTTTAGCTAAGTGTAGGACACCCTGACAGCAGAGCAAAGTGTGCTGCCAACGTATTTTTGCAAAGACACTTTGGTGTAGCGATACTCGCTATGTTTATGCCTGGAAGCATCAAATTACAGTGGAACATTACACCTTGTTCTTTTCAAGTTGAAAAAAAAATAGGCATAAAATGAAAGCTTTTCATCTATAAAAAGGCCAGATCACACAAGCATGTATCCAAAGGAAAACACATTAAGATATAAGTTATTCATTACTGTGAATATGAAAATCCTTTTTCAATTTATATGTGTCAAAGTGAAAAATATTCTCACCTCAAAGTTCACTTTCATTTTGTCATTTGAATAATGTCATCAATTTTCATTGTGTCAAATCTGAGGCTGCTTCAAACATGTTTAACCTACCTAATTCATTAGATACTACTTTAAAATTTTTTATTATTATTGTATTAAGCTTCATTATTCAATTATTTTTCTATATTATTTCTGCTCATCTTTCTTTTCTTCTTTATGTTCTATGTCATTAAAGCAATATGATTGTTGAAATGCTCTAGGAACTCATTGTTTTCATGTACTATACATTTAATAAAGAGGTATAGATTGATAATTCAGATCTTCTTTGGAATTTTCTTTCAGTGTTGTTTTGGGACAGGGTTCATTAGGTAGCCTGGAAGGAGGTCTTTCAGCTGTTTGATTCATGGCGATTGGATAGCATCACCGCCAATTTCACAATACTCTCGGTTATTATGTGCTTGCTTGCTTAAAGCAGAAGTTCTGAAGAAGTTAGTTTGAATATCAGAGAAGTATGGGAGTGTAAACAGAGACTGCACCTTTAGTTTGCCATCTGCTCAGACCCGTGTAACCACACAGAAACTATAATAATTGGAACACTGTTTGGCCCATTAGCTTAAGCTTCTTAACTAACTCCTACATCTTGAATTAACCTATCTCAACAATATACAGATTAATTTGGATTTCAGGATGATTTAAACAGTGGTTAATGCAAAGGAGAACATTCTTTTTTTTTGTTTTCTTTTTTATATATTTTTATTGAACTCTACAGTTTTCTCTGTTCCCCTGCCTATCCATCAACCCAAGGTCCTCATGCTCCCAATTTACTCAGGAGATCTTGTCTTTTTCTACTTCCCATGCAGTTTAGATCTATGTATATCTCTCTTAGGGTTCTCATTGTTGTCTAGGTTCTCTGGGGTTGTAATTTGTGGGCTGGTTTTCTTTGCTTTATGTATAAAAACCACTTATGTGTGAGTACATGTGAAAATAGTCCTTCTATATCTCAGTTACCTCACTCAAAATGATGTTTCCTAGCTCCATCCATTTGCCTGCAAAATTCAAGATGTCAATAATTTTTTTCTGCTGTGTAGTACTCCATTGTGTAAAAGTACCATATTTTCTTTATCCATTCTTTCTTTGAAGGACATTTAGATTGTTTCCAGTTTCAGGCTATGACAAACAATGCTCCTATGAACATAGTTGAGCACATGTCTTTGTGGCATGAATGAGCATCCTTTGGATATATATCCAGGGGTATTACTGGGTCTTGAGGAAGATTGTTTCCTAATTTTATGAGAAATCACCACACTGATATCCAAAGGGATTGTACCAGATTTCATTCCCACCAGCAATGTAGTAGTGTTCTCTTTACCCCACAACCTCTCAAGCTTAATTTGTCATCAGTGTTTTTGATCTTGGCCATTCTTACAGGTGTAAGATGGGACCTCAGAGTTGTTTTGATTTGCATTTCTCTGATGACCAAGGATGTTGAACATTTCCTTAAGTGTCTTTCAGCAATTTTAGATTTCTCTGTTGAGAGTTCTCTGTTTAGGTCTGTACTCCATTTTTTTATTGAATTATGTATTCTTTTGATGACCAACTTCTTGAGTACTTTGTGTATTTTGGAGATCACACCTCTGTCTGATGTGGGGTTAGTGAAGATCTTTTCCCATTCTGTAGGCTGTTGTTTTGTCTTATTGACTGTGCCCTTTGCTTTACAGAAGCTTTTCAGTTTCAGGAGGTCCCATTTATTAATTGTTGTCTGTGCTGCTGAGGTTATATTTAGGAAGTGGTCTCCTGTGCCAAAGCATTCAAGTGTACTTCCCACGTCTTTTCTATAAGGTCCAGTGTGGCTGGCTTTATGTTGAGGTCTTTGATCCATTTGAACCTGAGTTTTGTGCATGTGATAGATATGGGTCTATTTTCATTCTACATTTTGATATCCAATTATGCCAGCACCATTTGTTAAATATGTTTTCTTTTATCCATTTGATATTTTTTGCTTCTTTGTCAAAAAAACAGTTGTTCAAAGGTGTGTGGGTTAATATTTGGGTCCTTGATTCATTTCCATTGGTCCTCCTGTCTGTTCTTATGCCGATAACAGTACTGTAGCTCTGTAGTAGAGTTTGAAGTCAGGGATTGTGATGCCTCTAGAAGTTCTTTTATTGTACAGGATTGTTTTGGCTATCCTGAATTTTTTGCTTTTCCATATGAAGTTGAGTACTGTTTTTTTCAAGGTCTGTGAAGAATTTTGATGGGATTTTGATAGGTATTGCATTGAATCTATAGATTACTTTTGGTAAGATTGACATTTTTATGCTAATTCTACCCAAGGGCATGGGAGGTTTTTCCACTTTCTGGTGTCTTCTTCATTTTCTTTCTTCAAAGATTGAAAGTTCTTGTCATACAAGTCTTCCACTTGTTTGGTTAGAGTTACTCTGAGATATTTTATGTTATTTGTGGCTTTTGTGAAGGGTGATGTTTCTCTGATTTCTTTCTCAGCCCTTTTATCATTCTTTGCCTGAGAGTGTAAGAATAGAATGTAAGTAAGATATAATGTTTCACTTGTAAGTTAGCGAATTAAATGAGTGGAATCTCTGCTCCGGGATGATTAATGACCAGGAACAGTCTAAAGGGATACTGTGTGAACAAGGAATTTATCTCCTTACAAAATGTTCTAGAAAACTGGCATAGGTATTAAGTTCAAGTTGAAATTTATGATGTTTATGGAATAAGTATCAAAGCAACATTGTTTAGTTCAAATAAGTGAGATAAGTGTATTTATAACATATTATAATTATTTATGTGCTTGAGAAGTTATTTTTTTCTTTGCAATTTTATATTTTTAATATCCCACCTCTTACTCATCACTGAGTTATTCTCTAAATTATGCTTGGTCTCTATTACTTTAAATAATGTTATACACATACACATATGAATAAATATATGAGTCTATGTACTGTTTCAATTAATATGCACAAAAATAGGAGCTGATAACAGGTGAATATTGAGTATCCCTCTCTCAGAAGATAAAAGTATCTGTAGCTATTTATGTAAGCTGGGGTCTTATGATATCTCCCCCAACAATGCTCACATGTCAACTGGTATTGTCATTATTCAGGTAATATGTTATAACCATATTATTGTCTGGAGTTAATGAGAAATAGATACATAGAAAGAAAGAGAGAAAGAAAGAAAGAAAGAAAGAAAGATAGATAGATAGATAGATAGATAGATAGATAGATAACAATTGTTCAGCAGATATCTGGTTCCTCTGGCTCTTAGAATATTTCTTCCATCTCTATTTTGCAATGTTTTATAACCCTAGGTGTAAGGGTTGTGCTACAGATATATTAAATGTGTCTGGGGTAAACCTACTTGGTTGTTCTATTCCTTCTACACATTTAGGCAAGTTAGAGATGGCTGTAATAAATGAAGTTTTAATACAAGTATACAGCACACGAACAAATACACACACACACACACACACAAATTAGATGCCCATATTCATTCACTGTGCCACTGCCCAAGTTAATATGACAAACTAAAAAATAGCCAAGCATAATAAAATTGTAACCAATCTCATGACTAAAACTTGTCACAAAACTTGTCTAAGTTTGTCATAAGATAACCACTTTGTTCAGTTAAACTTGACAAGTGGTAATTTACCATAAGCTGAGTACAAGGAGATTATATAACTGATATGTTGATTTTATGAATCCCAAGATAATAGCATCAATAAATTTAGACAACAATTAATGCTTTAGAATTAAATGAATTATGAATAAACTTTTCCATGAAAAGAATAGTCTGAATGCTATTCATACAATTTTAATTTTCTCATTGTAATTATCAATCTACCACTACATTAGCGGACAAGGGAAAGAAGACTGAACATGTGCAGTCTTTATATCTGCATAGGAGAAATAATTCATTAATCACACTTCAAAAGAGTAGTGTTCACTAACTTAGGGCAAAAGGCTGCGGCAGGGAAAGTTGTTGGAGACCTGAGTAGTGGGTGGGAGAGGATATTATCTCTTTTTGGGACAAAGAGTTTTAAGTTTTCACTAAGTTTCTTTGTAGGTAGTATTATTGCGTGAAATAGAGTCATATGGAGCAAGAAATACCATATTGACCTTGTTTAAAGTGCTAGGATATTAGAGTGGGGGGCTATGCATGCAATTCCCTGTGGGAAAATGTCTGTCATGTGAATAGGACTGAGAAAAACTGGGTTATGTGCATAAAAGAGCACTACTAGATGATCAAAAGTCTGTGTTAGTCAAAGGGTTTTGTCACTAGGGACCTGGCTGAAGAGCTGTTCTGACAGGCCACTGTTGTTTTTTCTTCAGTACAATGGCTTTTCTTAGTCAACTCTATCTCAGCCAACAATTATAACTCTGCAGTTACTGCTTGCTTCTGGCACCTGCTCAGGCCGCAGTCTGGCAAGATTTCGGTTCTCACAAGCACTGGCCCTGTCACTGCGGCCAAAGGTAGCTATAACTAAATATCTACTGCTCTATTTATGAATAATACACGAGATTCAAAGGCTGGCTCGAAAACCTGCATGTTTACTGGGGCTGAGTAACAGCTAGCTAACCCTCTCTTGCTGCAGTTCACGGAGGGTGGGTCCTTTTGCTTCACCAAAGGAGAAAGCCTGCACCACTGAGAATCCCATCCTACCACTTCCTGTGTCTATCTCCACCGGGTGCCCTCTGAGACTCTATAATTACTTTCTATCAACTAGTTGCTAATGGAGCCTCTTGGCCAAATGTTAATTTTCTTTAATTAACGCAAAAGCAGACTCAGGGTTCAGAGTGTAATCAAATATCCCCAATGGTCAGTGTTTAGTAGATATTAGCTTGAGAATCCTGACCCAAATTTGCTACAATTCCTATGACAAAATGTGCATTTTATGTTCTCTTATTAACTCTCCATCTGCAAGTGTGTTTCTGTGAAAATAATAGTTTTCATTGCAATTATTTTCATGAATAAAAATGGGAAAAATGCACTTAAAGCATTACCAATAAGGATGTACTAAGATGCACTGGATTACAATACACTTATCCAATTCTACATCCATAAGCTTATCCAATCACTGCACAAAATATTTATGGACTCTCTTGTCAAAATCGAGTAGACAAATCTTTAGCTTTAGAGGTATAGTGTTCTTGTTGAAAGTTTTAAAAAATACGTTACCGAACAAAGCTCCATATTCCTCAAGAGATAAGAAAGATGTTTTCTTGGGTTTAGGAAAAGAATTTAACCTGCACACAAAAAGAGGTATAAAGTCATTTATTTTATGCTGAAACTAAATTAAATGAGGAAGTAATAGTCTTTATTTTTATTACTTATTTTTTGTACTGGAATTACCTCAAAATATATGAAAGATGGTAAAGATTTATTAACAAGATCTTTGACTTGGTTCGAGCATGTGTTTTTGTTGTTGTTTTTTTTTTTTTTCCTGAATATCTGTATATACAGCAAGGAGAGGTCTTTAAAAAAAAAGTGGAAATCCAGGAAGTACAAAGAAAAAGATAGCATTAGAAGATGACTTCTTTCTCAGAGAAATGAGAGAAATGCTATGGAAAGTTACATGACACAGGAACATAACCAAACTAGACAAAAACCTGCAATTATAAAGAGGACCTGGGTATGGACAACCCTTCAAGGCTTATAGAAAACAGCTTAGAAAGAGATCCTATTCTCTTCAATTTCTCCTTTCACATAAAGCTATGTGAAGACTCAAGTGAAACAAAATTATTGAATAGCACAAACCTAGATATACCATCCATACTCTACATTAATAACAGTCATGCTACCTGACACTGTGATGTGTTATAGTCTAGTCTGTTTGGATGCTCACCTTCCTAGACCTGGATGGAGGGGAGAGGACCTTGGACTTCCCACAGGGCAGGGAACCTTGACTGCTCTTTGGACTGGAGAGGGAGGGGGAGGAGCTGGGAGAAGGAGAAGGAAATGGGAGGAGGGGAGGAGATGAAAATTTTTAATTAAAAATAAATTTAAAAAAGAAAACAGAGAAAGCTCACATTAGAGAGTTAACAGCACACCTGAAAGCTCTAAAAAAAAAAAAAAAAGAAGCAGACTCACCCAGGAGGAGTAGAAGACTGGAAATAATCAAAATGAGGGCTGAAATCAAAAAAATAGAAACACAGGAAACAATCCAAAGAATCAATGAAACAAAGAGCTGGTTCCTGGAGAAAATCAACAAGATTGACAAACCACTATCCAAACTAATCAAACAGCAGAGAGAGAACATGCAAATTAACAAGATCAGAAATGAAAAGGGGGACATAACCACAGACACAGAGGAAATTCAGAAAATAATTAGGTCTTACTACAAAAGCCTGTATGCCACAAAATTGGAAAATGTAAAAGAAATGGACATTTCTTTTTTAGGTAAGTACCATATATCAAAATTAAATATAGACCAGGTGAACAATTTAAATAGACCTAAGAGTTGCAAGGAAATAGAAGCTGTCATCAAAAACCTCCCCACCAAAAAAGCCTAGGACCAGATGGTTTTAATGCAGAATTCTACCAGAACTTCTAAGAAGAGCTAATACCTATACTCCTTAATGTGTTTCACATAATAGAAACAGAAGAGTCATTGCCAAACTCTGTTTATGAAGCTACAGTTACCCTGATACCAAAACCACATAAAGACTCAACCAAGAAAGAGAATAACAGACCAATCTCACTCATGAACATCAATGCAAAAATTATCAATAAAATATTGGCAAACAGAATCCAAGAACACATCAAAAAATTATCCATTTTGATCAAGTAGGCTTTTAGAAACATTTTATAGTGATATCAATTTCATTTCCCTTTGTTTGATAGTGCCTACACAGACCTTATGATTATACTTCCTTTTCTAAAACTAATTATTATTTTTTTATGTGTAGTATGAGTATTTTCATTTTTGTAACTCTGTGTGCTAGATGTTAGCCTGGCATACACAGAGGACAGAAAGACCTCTTTCTGCAGATGGTCTTAAACACACAGAGATGCTGGGAATTGAACTCAGGTACTCTGGAAAAGGAGTCAATGCTCTTAACAGATGAGTCACTCAATTCCCATTATACACTATTTTAGAAAACAGAAAAATGCAGACGTCTTCAAGAGTAGAAATGAGATGCAATTTGAATGAAAAATAAACCTGTCACTATTACTGTATAATTTGCATCTCTTATATATTCAAACTCTCATGAGACAATCTTGGACTTGGTCTAGGAGAAGATTTTATAGTACAAAATAAAGTAATTTTAACAATTTGTTTGAAATTGTTTGAAATATTTTTAATCAAAGAAAACTAAAGGATAGCAATAGTGAAAATTTCTCATGACTTGTTATTATACACATACATCTAAGGTTTTTTTTTAAGTAGATTTTTTTTTATTAAAGATTTCCATCTCCTTCCTTCCTCCTCCCCCTTCCCTCCCCTCCCTTCCACCCATACCCCCACTCCACCCCTCTCCAAGACAAAGAGCCATCAGGGTTCCCTTCACTATGTTAAGTCCAAGGTCCTCCCAGCTCCCCCTAAGTCCAGGAAGGTGAGGAACCAAACTGACAAGGCTCAGCAAAAGGAGGGAGATCATGAGCAAGGAAGTCAGGACCGTGAGGAGTGCTTTTACCCATTGAGATGGTGGGACAGATCTAACGGGAGACCACCAAGTCCAATTGGAATGGGACTGATGGAACAGGGGATCTAAGGTTTTTAATGTCTGAATGAATATTAATAATTTCAAATAGTCAAATATGCTCTCTAAAAATAAATCCCAATTATCAAAAGTTTACTTCACTTATAGAAAATGTGAAAGATTCAGTATCAATGGCAAATATTGTTATGCATGAAAACTGCAGTTCAAAGGCAAAAGCACTAGAAAAACAAAAAATATATGGGTAAAGTAAAATGTGTACATTAGAATTAAATTAGTAACATTTTCTCAAAAGTAAAGAAGGATTCTGGTTAATTAACATGGTTGTAAAAGGTTTGAAAATGTTATTTCATTATTATATATGTAGCAAGGAGCCTACTCAGAAACAAACAATATTCTCATCCAATAATAACCGTGAAAAATGTATTTGGAATATGTGTACTGGCCAGAATAAAAATAAGTCCTATCCTCATATTGATTCATTATAAGAGTTCAGTAAAATGGCTAATAACTTAAAAAGTGAGAAGAAAACTTGTATGGTTTCATATTTTTGTATTCTTATCTCAGCCATTTAGTACATGATGCAGGATGATGAGGAGTTTTTGACTACCCAAGGCTATATCATAGACTATCTTAATTGCCAAAACACAGAAGGCTGAATGGGAAGTAAAGAAGGAAGAAGAATACAATGAAGAGGAGAAAAAGAACAGGAAGCAGAGAACTGGGGAAAAGTGGATAAAGAAATAGAAGATAAAGGAGAGGAGGAGAAAGAGCAAGATGTGCAGGTGGAGAAGAGTTAAAGATGGCAGAAAAAGGGAAGCTTAAGGAATTAAATTGCTTAATTTCTTGGAAATATCTAGAACTTAATGGTAGGTTTGATTAACAGTATATGATATTGGATTAGGAAGAGCCAAGGAGAAAGAACAATGGCATTGGGTAGAGACTGTACCTACACAATGGTGAAATTTTGTACTAATAAAAATAAAACGGCAAGGAGACAGACAAGATATGCCTAACTGATAATGTTCAAGCAAGAAAAGAAAAATCACTTATTTTTCCTAGCTCAGAATTCTCTTTGCGGAAAATCCTAGCTTGTGTGAAGTTGACAAAAATTGAACTGGGACATTATGTAATTATATTTGTGTTCAAACTGAGTGCTTGTGGGAACAAGGAAGCAAATAATAATCATTAATCTGTGTTCTATTACTTCAAAGGTTATTTGATCTTTAGATCAATTGAATGTTAAATACTTTGGCTCCCAAGCCAATACTCATCCCTATAAATTCTTTACTAAATTAGGCATTTGAGAACTAACATATTCATTCAACAGTAATTTATACAATAACTTCTCTGCAAAAGATTTTATCTAAAGACATATATTTCTCTTAAACCTCTTTGCTACCTCCCAAGATGTGGTTGTGTGACATCCCTGAAACACACACAAACACACACACACACACACAAACACACATACACACACACAGAGAGAGAGAAAGAGAGAGAATTTTTGATTTCAGTCTCTTAAAGTTTAGAAGTTTGAGACAATAATTATATTACTTTGAGATAGGTTTGTTGTGGTGGTTCATTACTGTCATTCTTCAAATAAAATAAATGGCATACATGCCATTCAATTCAAAGCCAACAATAAAAATTGGTTATTTTGATCCTCTCAGTAAGAATTGTGTGAAGAAATCCATGTATATTCCACACTCAAGCCCAGTGTCTTTATATTTAGAGAACTATATACTTACCTTCTGTAAATGTATGTTTTAATAAAAATTTCATGTTTTTCCCCTCAAATCATCTTTGCTTACATCCCCCAATTTCTCCAATGCCTTCAAATATAAAGAATTTATAGTGAATTTAGATAAGGTCTTTCTAGGTGCTGAAGAATGACTGCAGTCAATTTCCTTGAAGACATCTTGTTTACAGAGAGAGATACAGTGTTTTCCGGAACTTATGAGCTATTTGCTTTCACACAGACAGGATTGGTTTCTGTAGTCATAGATGAATATTTTATATTATATAACAATATATGTTAAAGAAACATGTATAAGTTAAGAGGTGCCTATATTTGTGCAAGTTTATGATGGAGGAGGATCATCTGTCTATGTGTTACTTTCATTGGTTAATAAAGAAACTGCCTTGGCCCTTTGATAGGACAAAAATTAGGTAGGCAGAGTAAATAGAACAGATTGCTGCGAGGAAGAAAGCTGAGTCAGTCAGTCACCATGCCTCTCCTTTCCGAGACAGACGCAGGTTATGATCTCTCCTGGTGAGCCACTCCTTGTGGTGCGACACAGATTACTAAATATGGGTTAAAGCAAGATGTGAGAATTAGCCAATAAGAGGCTGAAACTAATGGGCTAGGCAGTGTTTAAATGAATACAGTTTCAGTGTAATTATTTCAGGTGTAAAGCTAGTCGTGCGGGAGCTGGGCAGCAGGGAAGCGGCCCGCTGCTCCTTCTACAAGTTTATATGTGGAAATGTGTAAATATCAACTTACAATTTAAAAAGTTTAAATTTTATAATACAATTTTAATTTAAACAATTTAAATTCAAATGACTGTATCTGTTATCAGAAAGTACTATCCTACATGGATTATCTCCTCTCCTGTCTCTGTTAATGTGGTATAGTCTGTGAGTATAATTCTACTAGATGGAGGATCATTGTTGAGGTATACTCAGTGTTGAAATGGGAGTAATTCACCATCACTACAGTAAAAACTGGGCATTACTTTGTGTTTTTCAATGCTTAATTTATTGGTGACATGTTGGAGGTTAGAGTTCAACTGATAAGGCAATTTGGATATAATAGTGATTATTTCTTAGGGTCTAAGGTAGGAACACTGGACCATAAAATTTTCCAAGTTTGTTATAAGAATAACCATTTAAATTATAAGTGTTATTTCTGTATCATAATGGTAATTCTGAGAATTTGTCTAATTATAAAATGGGTTTAGAGAATATAAGCTCTATAATTACACATGGATGAAATTCATAATGCAGTTTTCCCAGGAAGATAGTAAAACAATGAGATTTTATCAATCCCAGTGAGTAACTGAGATTGCTGAATGTCTCTTTGAATTTCTTTAATACAAAATGGCCACATATGTTTGCAGTTAACTCCTTAAACTGATAGGCGTTTCCATGCCAACTCCTGCTCTATTGATACCTTCACATTTAAAGATTTATATGCTGTTTTTCATTGAAAGCTCCCCTTCAGTTTTGGTCCTTTAAAAAACAAGATAGATGTCATGGTAAAATTCTTTGATACAGTATGTTTTGTTAAATATAAGGACTGGAGAGCAAATGGTTATTTTTAATAGACTATGAAATATTCCCATGTCTGAACATACATAGGAGAAATAACTAGAGAGGCTGAACCATTTCATATGATCTTCATTCTAGTCTATTAAGCAAAACATAATTTTCAGTTTGAAGTTGTACAAAAATATCATCATTTGCAGTTTAAATTGGAGTAGAATTATCTTAACTCCCAGTAGCATAAAGGTATGCTGAACACTTTAATAATAAATGAAATCAAACCTGAGAGGCATGATCTCTATGACACTGGCAATATTCAAGAATGCAAAAAGTTCAGTTAGAAAAGTTGTCCTTTCTTTTTATTGAACCAGACCTCTTTGAAAGAATATTGGACACTTTAATGTTTAAACCGCCATATCTATACTACCCTAAACATGTAAGCCTTTGACTTTATCATAGCAGGCTGGGTACTTAAGTTTGAAGATATATTGTATAGCACCTTGGCATGAAAGATAAATTCATGAGATGACCAGTCAATTTATCTTCTCCTCATCTTCATTTTGTTGTATTTTTGGTGTTGTTTTATGTTTTCTAGTTCATGAACTCTAGGAATATGAACACTCTAGCTCCACTTTTTTCCCACTGCTTTCTATGGAATCTAAAAACAGAGGAGCCACAGAATTCATCTCAATTGTCATATTGTATGTCTTCAAAGCCTTACTACATTTCTCATATACAGCACCAAGATAGAAAACAAAGTTACAGCTATGTACCTGTTTCTTTTATTAATGTCACTATTCTCAGTCTTTCAAGTTAAGTCTGATATAAAATCTCATCTTTGTTTTGTTTGTCTTGTTCTTGTAATAATCTGCATCTATTCCAACTACAGACAGTCATTATATCTTTGATTATATAAAAGCTTCAAAAATCCATTTCATCCTTCTTTTCATCAGCTCGTCTATTTGCATGATATCAGACAGTGTCTTGTCCTATTCCATCTAACTCTCTTGTGTTTGTTGTTTTAATGGAATCAGTTCTTTCTTCTCAGCCATAGAACAAATGTCTTTTAGCTATTGCCAGTTTGATTTCTGATCATCTGAAAATCTTTTACTTCTTCTTCTTCTCTCTCTCTCCTTTTTTCTTCACAGAGGAACTATCTGAGCTTTTCATTTCAAAGTAAATCCCCAACTTTTCATACAAAATTCTTGTTTGGCAGTTTGGCTGAAAACCCTGGCTTGTTCCTGTGCTCCAATCCTAAAGCAGAAGCTTCTGAATCCTGCCTTGACCTTCACCTGAAAGGCTGCGATGAGCAAGGAAAGGACCTTTTGCTCATTGGTCTTATAACTGACACCATTTAAGTCATAGGTGACCATGTTACTGAAACAAAGCGTATTCATCACACTGCTTGGTTTCAGTTTACCTCTACCCCTTTATATAAGATTATACATTACCAAAAGGACATAGAGAGAGATAGAAAGATTAACTTTTAATTTGAATCTGAAATTAAAATATTATGTCACCAGTAACAATACTTATTGTTGTAGACAGATGTTTCAATCCTTCCCAGTCTGTTTAATCTGTTTGGCCTGTTGTTCAGGCTTATTACGTCTTGCAACTTAAATTAACCCATACTTCTTATCTATGTTTAGGCATGTGGCTTGCTACCTTTTTTGAGTAATGAATTCTCATCTTACTTCCTCTGCCTCTGGCTGATGACTGTATTTCTGCCTTCCCTCTTCTCAGAATTCTTAGTCTGGTTGCCCCACCTATTTTCCTGTCTGATTACTGGCCAATCAGTTTCTATCTAATTAAACTAATATGAGTGACAAATCTTTACAGTGTACAAGGGTATTATCACATAGCATATTATCTAAACAATTTTTCAATATCCATGTCCATAAATAAATCTATCGCTTTGATTTAGTTAATTATGTTATTCTAGCTATGTACCGGAAATGAGATATGATGTGCTAACTAATATTAAAATTAAGAATATACTTTAAAATACTATTTGAATTAATCTTTCCCATGTAATCAGTTATTACTTTGTTCCAATGCCATTAATTTCAGAGAAATTAATTAAAGTTTTCATGTTTTGTAACTTGTCCTAAATTCTTTCTTGTGTTTTGATTTGTTTTGTTTTACTTGTTTCTATGCTCAACATTTTTATGTTCACAAATTTTAATTGTTTCAACTAGACATATTTATCATTATTATTAATTGCTAAGCTGTAAAGCAAGCTTAATGAATTTAATCTAAATTTGACATGAAATGCCATATATTTGCAAGGAAAAGCATGATGTGTTTAACCAGAGTTAATAGAAAGCTCATGCTAAACCCCACTGTACAAAGAAAATGTTTACATACAAATAAAATTCCAAATCAAAGATAACCAACCTTGATTTAGAGTAGTTACATAGCATAATTAAAGTTGATTTGTTGTGACCTTTGGTAAATAATTTATCATGACTAAATTCAGCAACTTATTTCTGCAAGTATAATTTGAAAAAATATACATAAGAACTAACTGCATGCATTAAAATATATTGCACAAACAATATATTTATATTTTTATATAACTTAATTGCTTTCTCTATAAGTCAAGTTGTCAGGTACGTTTAGAGCTCTACTGGGTTTCCTTAATTTTTCATTTTTCTCTCAGATCCATTTTTTTTCATGTTGATTTGCTCTTCAGATATCTGTCATCTATCACTTTCAGATAATAATAACTTTTTTGTTTTAGTAATATATATATAGATTAAGAACCAGAATATAATTTCCTAAGTACTATCTTTCTACCTTGATTGAAATTCTCTTCTGTATGATGGAACTCTTTGACCATAAAAATTACCTTTGTATGTAACTTTTGTTTTGTTTTTTTTGTTTGTTTGTGTTTTTACTGATTTTTATTGAGCTCTACATTTTACTCTGCTGCCCTCCCTGCCTCTCCCCTGACCTTCAACTTTTCCCCAAGGTCCCCAACTTACTCAGGAGATCTTGTCTATTTTTTCTACTTCTCATGTAGGTTAGATCTATATATGTCTCTCTTAATGTCTTCCTTGTTGTCTAAGTTCTCTGGGATTGTGATTTGAAGGCTGGTTTTCTTTGCTTTAACTCTATATCCTACTGTTTCATAAGATTCATCAATTTTTCTCAACATATTTCCTTTTCATTTTACTGGAAAAATTATCTACCCTTCGAAATCAGTTTCATACATAAAATAAGATGCTACAAAAACTTTTATTTTAAGTTAAATATAATTCCCTTTCATTTCATCTTTTAATGGACATTTCATAATTCTCTGTTTGGTAAATGTGTTCAAAATAGTTTTCTGAGATCATGTATGTTTTCCCTTCTCACTATGGCTATTGTTTCAGTCAACTCATCTGGCTGACAAAGGACCACTGACTGAATATCATTTCTCTGGTGATCTCACATTATTGTGTTTAGCTGCTTGACCACTTACATTCAATGACTCAATTTAATACAGCTTCAAAATTTTTGCTTTTAATTTTGAATAACTTTCCTACATGTTTTAAATTGTTTTCTTTGATTCTTAGTCACTCAGTACTTGAAATAATCAAAAGTGTTTTTTCTTGGAAGGACTTTTTGTGTTAGTAAAAGGAATGCTTTTGGTAAGGAATCCAGATAACACACACACACACACACACACACACACACACATATATATATATAAAGAATCATATATATATATATATATATATGTCATATATATAATCATGCAACAGTTAGGGTATCTACTAACACACAAAACATCCTCCTGAATAATACTATTAAAAGACTGGTGCAGAAATAATTTTCCCACTGGCATTGCATTTGCCTCATCTTTTACCTCCACTTGTATCCATATCCAGGATGCAGTTAATACTTTCTCTGTACATTTGCATATGACTTTGTTACTAAGATTATTTTTTCCTAATTTGTTATAGTCCTCATTCTTTCTTCTTATTCCTAATAAAATATTCAAGTTGCTTGTTAGAGGTCAACTTATTCAACTCCTTCAAATTTACATTATGAATGTGACACTATAATTACCTAAAATGCCCTTACCAATATTTTTGAGTTACAAACCTGAATATAATATAAGGTACCTGAACCCAACAACATACTGCCTACTAACCTTAGATATGAAGCTATAATTTACCAGAGCTAATGTACTACTATAATGGAACTGAAATAATTATTTTCTAGTGCCTACCCTACCTCCCTTTTGGTTATGAGCCTTATCAGGATTGTTGTATGGCTGTTCCTGTTAGAATAAAAAGGTAGTTATTTTAAGTAACAACATGATGGAAGGACTAAGCGCTATCTCAGCCGGTGCTTGGCTTTGTAAGTGTGAGAACTGGAGTTTGATCCAAAGAACAAAATGAAAAGCCAGATTTGGTCGTTTCCAATGTAGCTCCTTGCTGGGGAGGCAGATATAAGTGAATTTGTTAGAATTTTTGGCCAGTGGGCCAGGCCTACTTGGCAGATCCTAGGCCAATGAGAGACACTATGCCAGTAATCACAGAGGATAGTATCTGAGGAATAACACCTGATATTGGCTTCTAATCTCTACATGCATGCATGCGCAAATGGGCATTTATAATTGAACATGTATATTTGTGTACGCATGCATGCACATAAACGCACAAATTATAAGCATGTGAATAAAATTCTAGAACTTGTGAACAAAACTAAATGTTTCATATATTTAACATTTACAAATTTTATTTCTGGCAATATGCCTGCTAGTTATTCCTTCAGAAATATGATGCAGGTCATATGGTAAAATATTACATGCAGAATATAATTTTCCCTTCTGAAAATATCAGATATCTGTAGATAACACAGTATTGTAAGTATTGTATATTCATTGGGGAGATTACATTCACACTGTATTTTTTGATGCGGAGAAATTTTCAATCATTTATTCTTGTTCTGATTTGTTACATGCAAAGGGAATAAAAAAATGTTACTTGGTTATGTGTCTAAAATTTGGGGATTCAGTTGACCACTTCTGACAAATTTTCACAGGATAATTATGAATAAAATCATTTATTTCTTCAGCTTGTTGTTCAAAACAGCACACAGACTTTGGAATCAATAACTATTTAGTTAATTGAATATATTTTTATTTAAAATGAGGTATGAGTATTTCTGACTTTTTGCCTACCTTGGGGCTCTTTTATACCTATTTTGTTGTGCTCAGTCCCAATTTCAATATGAGGGATTTTGCCTTGCTTTAATGTGTCTTGCTTTGTCTTTTTGACTGTTATATGTCTTTTTGACTGTTATATGTCTTTGAGGCCTGCTCTTTTCTGAAGAGAAAATGGGGGAAGTGGATGAGAGAGGTGAGGTAGGTGGAGGGAGGAGAATCTCTGGTTAGGAAGCATTATATGAGAGAAGAAACAAGTTTTATTTAATAAATAAAAATAAAAAGTAAATTGCTGCAACATGGAAGTTTATTATATTTGATTATATTATTTTACAAAGTAATTTATTATATTTTAATGTTTTGATTGGATGTTAATGCTTTTAAAGATATATGCATTACTTTTAGAATGTGAAGAGACAAAAGAAAAAGATTAAGTAAGTTACCTAGTTTTACACAGCTCCCAAGGTTAAAAATACATATACAAGAAAGTTTTAGTGTTTTGCTTTTTTGGTTTCCTAAGCTTTGATCAGTTGACAAGCTGCTGTCTTTCCCTGATTTTTTAACTAATTATTTCACGTGAATAGAGAAAATAAAAGAAATAAACCTTCTATATTGTAAATATTGATAGAATAAATATTATGTTGTAATGCTATCAGAAAAGAGCATGAATATTGCTGGAACATCAAGGAGCACAAGAGGAGATCTGCTCAATCAGGAACAAAGGTCTGTGAAGGACTCTACCCTGAATGACAAATAAGAAATGATTTACTGCTAAAGATGAACTTGAGAGACATGAACTGTTATAATTCAAGGGAGGAAAATAGGAAAGACATTATCATTGTATATGTGAACACACTGAGAGGAGAAATAAACATTTTATCCAACTTTAAGCAATGGAAAAGTTATAATAAAGTTATGTTTATTTTAATGTATACCTTACAATTATTTTGTGTGTATATTCAAATTGTAAATGTAGAGTGAAATTAATAAGTATCTTCACATCAATATAAGAAAACTTAATGATCAAAATGAAAATTTTAATCTGGAAAATTCATACTCTAAAATACTGAAATTATTTAAGTAAATGGCCTACTATTCAATTTCAAACATACTCCTGTATTTAGCTGGTAAAGTATACCACACTAAATTTTCACACAGAACAACTTTTAGCACCAAGATGTCCTAAGGGAGTTTCAACTCACTGAAGACAAGGCACTAGTTGATCCTTCATCCAGTGTTATAAATCAGGTAAAATGAAACACCCTTAGAGATACTTATGAAGCTAAGAAGCTGTCAGAAGTTACAAATTGTCATCACTGATTTCTGGTCACTAGTTTTGTTTATTGTCATATGTATTTCTCAAAGAACAACAAAGAGATATATCCCACACCTTTTTATTTATATGATTTTTAAAAGTAACCAAAAGGCTAGATCTTCCTTAACACTGAGAAACAAACATACAACTTGTAAGTGTGTAATTTTGAGAGTTAGAAGATGAGCCTTAACACTGAAATTCATATCTCTTCACTATGCCTGGCTCCCTAGAGAAGGAATCTCATGGGCCTGGCAAGTTTTTTTGATATTTTGTTTATAGAATATTTGGTTCCATGCTTTGAAATAGTGTTGACAACAACAAACTATATAATTAATAATTGCTATTTGTGTTGTTACACAAAGATCAAAAGTAATACAAATCAAACTTCAAGTTTTAGTTCATGTTATTTACCACATGACCTTTGTAGGAATCTGAAGTTTGTTTTTTCAAATTAACAAACGTGCATATTATTTTGAGAGATGATTCATGGATTAAATTAGTGGAACTAATCTGTTTGATGTGCACTGAAACCTATACGTCTCCAGAATTAACCTGCTCTGTTGACACAGTCATAAAAAATAATTAGTTGATTTTGAGGGGAGATTTCAGATAAAACTATATTTTTGTTAGGAGAATGATCAGATATTTAACCTTTTTTGTCACGCTCAATTTTAACATCCCTTTTCACTACAACTATGAATTTAAAGAAATAATATAAATCCCTATCATCTACACTGGACTTGTATGAGTCCAGTGACTGCATAATCTGTCAGAGCACATGTTAGTGAATTTGCTTCTCTGTGTGTTGCTAATAAGCACCATTATAATTGAACAGTCACTATTACTACTATGTTATTGTTATAAAAGCTGTAAACTGCTTTTGTTAAACTAGTGTATATGCCTTTGTTTAAAATGTATTGAGGGAGGGTGTCTATAATATTAATTTTTGATGGTGTTGTTAAATTTAGGCAACTTTCTCCCTAGCAATTGTAATACATATGGAAAAGACCACTGTGGTAAACATATTCACAGACTAAGTATTATGAGATAAAATATCTCTTCAAAAGTATCACCGAGATCAATTAGAGTTTGCTATCTCTGGCTGGGTACTGGGCTAAACCGTTAAGCATGTTTTTTTGTCTCTAATGAGATTCCACAGGAGTAAACTAATTTTTCTTTGGCATATAGTGTCTCGGTGAGGGATGGGAACTTGTTTTCCTCCTACCCTCTCAGTCCTGAGCTTGAACTTGCTTAAGCTCTATGCGTGTTGCCATCACCTCTGGAATTTCATATTTTAGCCCTGTTGTGGCTGGAAGGTGTTGTTTTCATGGTGTCCCCCATCCCCCTGGCTCTTCACTCTTTTGGCCTTGCCTTTTGGAAAGTCACCTGGGCATTTGAAGGAAGGGGTTTGCGAGAATCATTACATTTAGGAGTGGGTGTTTTAGGTTACTAGCACTCTGCACAATGCCTAATTGTGGATCTCTGTATTTTCTCACATCTACTGCAGGCATAAGCTTCTGTGATTTTATCTGAACAAAAGATTTATCTATGAGCATAGCAAAATGTCATTATGAGTAATTATATCACAATCCCCCTTTAATGGAACAAAGTGCTTGGATTTCTTTAGGCCAATGGCTCGTGTAGTCACAGCTTCAAGGCAACCTGAGCCGTGTCAGGCATTGGTTCCATCTCATATAGTATGTTTTAAAATAGTGGAACTTGAAATATTGGCTAGTTATTCCCACAAATTTTGTGACTCTATTGCAGCTGTGTATCATGCAGACAGGTCATCATTGTACTGTATATAGAAATGGATGACTGGTCTCCTTACCCCACATGCTCAACAGAATGAGATGTCACTTGTTTTATTGATTCCAGTCATTCTGACAGGTATAAGATGAAATCTCAAAGAAGTTTGATATGCATTTCCCTAGCAACTAAGGATGTTAAAAATTTCTTTGTTTTTGGAGATTTGTGTTTAATCTTCTGAGAACTTTCTGTTTTTATCTGTATCCCATTTTTAACTGTTATACACTGTTTAGTTCTTTACATACTTGAGATGAAAATGCTTTTTTTGGATGTGTAATTAGCAAAGATCTATTCCCGTTATGAAGTATGCTGTTTTGCTTCAATGTTTCTGTCTTTTGCCATTTAGCAGCTTTTCTATGTCATGTCCCTCCATATATCCTGTGCTATTGGTGTTGTAGGTGTCTTGTTCATAAAATTTTCCAACACTAATCAGGGCAACATGTAATCCACTTTCCCAATTTGTTTTCTATCAAACTTAAGGTATCTGGATTTATGCTTAGGTTCTTGATCCATTTGGAGTTAAGCTTTGTACAAGGTGATAAAGATGGACACATTTTCAAAATGTTGCATTTATTCTTCCAGGTTGACTACCACCCTATGTTGAAAGTAATTTCAGTCACTTCTAAGAACTGTTTACACTCTCTGCCACTGTTCTTAAGCTGCTTGTCCTTATTTTCTCTATACAACACTTTCAAAGTTACTCTTCCTTAGTTGGTTTTTCACTAAAAAAATCTTTTGTGATTATCTATCAAGTGTTAGCTTTTGTTTTTTTATACTCCCGGCTTATTATCATAAGTAAAATTCACTTTCTAA
This sequence comes from Arvicola amphibius, assembly GCF_903992535.2. Taxonomy (NCBI): domain Eukaryota; kingdom Metazoa; phylum Chordata; class Mammalia; order Rodentia; family Cricetidae; genus Arvicola; species Arvicola amphibius. The sequence continues at coordinate 11,985,233 of NC_052059.1, read as the reverse complement.
TTTTTTGAGTATTATACTTAAACACAACTTACCTAATGTCCCAAACCTATCTTTTTTGGATGTCTTTAATATCTTATTTCGCTAAACTATTTTTAGAGGGATTGTTTTGAAAAAAATATACTTTGGTAATGTAAACTAGATATTTATGTTTGTTGTTTGTAAAAAGAGTTAAAATGTCTGTCAGAAGTTTCATCAATACTAATACAGAAAGACTGGGAAACATGAAGTATCATGAGTTTTGCATTCAGATACTTAACAAACTGAAAGGATTTTTGTGGCCATAATTTATGTTATTATATTCGCCAAGAATTTGGACAATAGTACACCAAAAAGCTAGTTATTGAAGACCAATCTAAGTCACTTTATGATTGATCTTTTACCTATGGTGATCATTTAGTTTAGTGTCCCTTCTGTGCTGCTGAGCTGATGAACAATTCCCCTCTGTATGATGTGAATACCATTGGTTAATAAAGAAACTGTCTTGACCTGTAGTAGGGCAAAAGAGTAGAGTTAGGAGGGGAAAACTAAACTGAATTCTGGGAGAAAGAGGATGAATTTAATGATGCTATGTAGCCACCAGAGAGGAAAGATGTGAGCTGCCAGCTAGAACCTTGCCAGTAGGCCATGAGCCTCACTTTCTTCTGCTGATTTTCTGCAATAACATATGAAGTCAGATGAAGAGGCTCTAACAGACATATTCACTTCAAGACTGAGGAATTCAAAGCCACTTATCTGGGCGTTTTGATGAATTTCTGTTTCCTTTATTGACCACCATGAAATGCACAAAGATATTTATCGGAGGAGCAGAAAAACTGCTGTAGTCTAAGGGAATAGGATAATCATATAGAAGGCAATATAAGACTGCATTTCTTTAGCAAAATAGTGCTTGTAGGGCTTATGATATCCTCAGGCAGAAGATAAAGTCCTCCTTTTTATTTATTTTTATTTTTTTTCCCTTGTGTCTGTCACGCACAGGCCTCTTTCTGTTTGGCTAAGAAAGAGGCATGAAATTGTGTAACAGTCTCTATCCCACAGAGGAATTCTACAACTGCCACCGTGAGACCAGCTGCAGACCAGTACCTGAGGACAAAGTCCTCCTTTTTAAATATCTTTATTTTTCATATGTGAACAAAAGGCTGTCTTACTTTATCATTTTCTTTCAAAACTTGTGCAGTTATGAGTAAGTGGTTCATTTTAAATACTGAAAACTACTGGAACAGTTTAATAAAAATTAAAAATAATATCAATAAACCTTAATTATAATGATAAAAATACTATTCCATTAGAAACAAAACAATAGTTTTGCTTCTGTTCATTACTCATTTTAAATAGTAGTGTAGTTATTAAATGATCTTCACATTTAATTACATGACTTGTCAGCAACATGCTAGAAGATAGAAAGCCAACCTTTAAATCACAGCTGAAATCTTTGCTTAACCATATCTATCTGTTTAATGGGACATGCCAGTGAGAATGTGCCAGATGTCAGGACAAAAATTTCCAAAGAGACTTGGCAATTTTGGTGCTAGTTACCCTGAAGCTAAGTATATGGGACACAGAGAAAAATATGTGGGTTTGGTCATTGCTTGTACAAGAAGTATTTGTCACTTTCTGTCCCAAAGTCAGATTTTATTTTCTGTGTTCAAACAGACTAAAAGAAAAGCAATCTTTAAAAGATAAAGAAAATCAAAGAACACAGAGTAAAACTGAGGCTTTCTTTTACTATCATAACAAAATAAATTGTTTTTACTGAGTGTGGAATCATTTAGAAGATTCTCACCATTCTCTTCCCATACAGTAGAGAATTAATTATCATCTTTGTAACCTTATTATAAAATTATAATTAAAAACATTATTCAGAATCAGATTATAAATGGAAGAGACATGTTACCTGAACTGAGACTGAATCTAATGTCCTTTTACTAACTGCAGTGAACTTAATTGTGTATGACCAATGCACTTGCCACGGTAGGGCCTGTAACTTGGTTTATGCTCTGCTTATATCACAGAAACATACACTGTCTTTGAACTCTATGAATATTGCCCAGTGGAACAGTGACACACACTCCCAAAGAGGAAAGATGAGTGCAGTGTGTGTGTGTGCGTGTGTGTGTGTGTATGTGTCTGAAATTCCATATCTTTGCACTGTGTACCATATTCCCAATAGTGCATATTTATAGAATTGTGAGAGACTTTGCTCATGGGGTTATACAAGGCTACAGGCATGTGCAGAGTGAGTGTGCTGTTTTTGCACTAAGTACTGTACTGTAGACTGACAGGCCAACTCACAGAACTTTTTCTTTGAATTTACCCTTCCCTGATTGTCCTTGGTTACTGGTTAGACTATAATCATTATTGATATACATGGATCATATAAGGTATACTACCCAATGTCCCTATTCTCCATGCCCACGCATTGCAAATATCTGTTTTGTAATTCACCCGTGTTCTGCTATTATGACCTGTTTTTATAGACTTTCCATACCCCAGTGGCCCTTTTTACTTCCATAACTTTTATAGGTACTACTAATAGAACACACAACTCAAAAGCTATGAAGCAACAGTCTACATATGAGAGGGAACAAGCACTACTTCCATTTCTGTCTAGATATTGAGAGTTGAACAACAATAATCATGATTGAACAAATGAAGTAAGGTATAGAATTATTTGAATATATGTCACAAAGCAGTATACTTATTCTCACAGTTCCTATATTTGCCAAAACCACAGTAACATGAAAAAATGGTGTGAAAAAATACTGAGTCTTATAAAGAATAATTGTTATGCATTTGAGGAGAAAGATGAATAATGAACTATAAGGGACTTTACTTAAAAAGAAGGAATAAACATATTGTCTTTATTTCTCTCTATAGTTTATTGAAACCTCTAAGGAGATAGAAGGGTATTGTAATTATTTCCTTGCCTTCACTTGTCATCAGTCAAGCCTACCTATAAGTCCTTGAACAATGATTAAAACCTTTTAAAAATATTTTTAAAAAGGAAAACTGTGAGTCTTAGTGTTTTTATTACCATAAAGAGACACTATGACCGGCCTGGAGGGATGGCTCAGCCGTTAAAGGCTAGGCTCACAACCAAAAATATAAAGAGACACTATGACCATATCAACTCATATAAACATTTAATTAGGACTGCCTTACAGATAAGAGGCTCAGTCCGTTATCTTCATGTCATAAAGCGTGGTACTGGAAAAGGAGCTGGATCTGCAGGCAACACACACACACACACACACACACACACACACACACACACACAAATGGGACCTCAAAGTCTGACCCCAGTGACACTTCTTTCAACAACACCATACCATTTCCAAGAATGCCACACTGCTCAGCAATGCCAGTTCCTATGAGTCTATGGGGACATTATCATTCAAACCACCACAATGAGTCAGCTGGCTGTCACTGGAGGCTGTCTTCTGACTCATACCCAGAAAAGAGGAGGGAAGGATTATCTTGCTGTAGTGGACAGCAGGAAGACCAAGGTACCTGCATCAGAAGACATAACCAGTGAACATTCTAATTAAAAATTTGAGGTACTTTTCAGACTTCCTAATTCAAGGAGAAAGTTCCCAGGTGAAGTTTTGCTCTCCTACTATCTTTAGCAATTGCCAGCCTGTCCCAACCATTAAGCAGATATTCAGAGGCAGACTCAGAAATGGGAACAATCACTATTGTCTTCAAGAATCCCCTTTGCAAAGAGGAGAGGTGAGTTAGGTAGGAATTCATGCTTCTGGGAACAGAATTAAGAGAGTTAATGTATTTAGACATGAAGAAATAAATAAATTATTATGAAAACAGAAAAAAACAACTACTAATATTAACTTGTATTATTGAATGAAAATGTAAACTTAGCACTCTTGAAGATTTGAATGAGTTTCATTACAAGAACAGAAGGAGAGAGAACATGAGAAAGAAAGTCAGGACCGTGAGGGGTGCGTTCACTCATGGAGACGGTGGGACAGAACTAACTGGAGATCACCAACTCCAGTTGGAATGGGACTGATGGAACAGGAGACCAAACGGGACTCTCTGAATGTGGCTGATGGTGGAGGCTGACTGAGAAGCCAAGGACAAAGGCGCTGGGCTTTGATTCTTCTGCATGGACGGGCTCTGTGGGAGCCTTCTCAGCTTGGTTGATCACCTTCCTGGACCTGGGGGAAGTTGGGAGGACCTTGGTCTTAACATAGAGTAGGGAACCCCGATGGCTCCTTAGCCTGGAAAGGGAGGGAGGGGGGTATGGGAGGAGGGGAGGGGAGGGAAGGGAGAGGAGAAGGGGAGGATTGGAAATTTTTAAATATAAAAAAATAAACCATATAAAACAATAAAAAAAAGAATTTAAAAAAATATAATTCCCTTATTTTCTTAGCAATTAACTAAAGAAAAATGAGGTTATTGCAGTCACTAATTCAGGGTTTATGAGAAGACACTGAGTCCGTAAAATGAACGGCACTTACAGAGGTGGAAGGCTTTGTAGTTAGATGTTTGTATTTCACCTCGTTTCCTCATACACAGACACACACAAGCATGTTCACTTACACATGAGACACATGCACAAATATGTGAACATGCCCCTCTTCTCAAGTGTGTGTGTTTGTGTCTCTTTCTGTGTATATATAGAGAAAAAGATAGACAGAAAGACAAATAGAAAACAGAGATTTCAGGCTTTTAAGGACATATATTTTAAATTAAAATTTTATGTTCTGGCTAGAGGAAAGGCCATGAAAACAGGAAAAATAATTATATGAGTTGTGGATTCATTTGGAAAATACAGAGTGCTATATACACCATAAAGCACTATAGAAAAGGTTCATTTTAATGAAACAAGACTGAATACTATTGTAGTATGAAAAATGGGCATAATTCAATACTCAAGGACTATGAATGAAAATGCACATTAACTGAAGACACATATGATTTGCTTTGAGAAAAATGAAAAACCATCACCTGGTTCAGCTGTTTCTTCAAAATATTTTATACATTCTTTTTTACTTAAATAGTTACAAATAATAAACAAGGTTTTTTTTTTTTTTTTAAAAAAAAAAAAACTGCTTTACTTAAGTTCTGTCTATTCTAAGACTCTCCAAACATATGTGACTTCTTTTGTTTGGCAGGAGAATAAAAAAATATAGACTGTTTTAAAACACAGTTTTGTGTTGGTATGAAGCCAAGTTTTAGTTAAATTCCAGACACTTCAAATCAAGAGTCATTTAAACAACAACAGCACAAACAAAAATAACAAGAGAACAAAATTCCATATGGTCAGAATGGAGCAATAAAACATTTCCTTCAGCTCTGTTTGCTTTATAAATCCATTAGTTAAGTCCTTGCCACACAAGATGCACAATGTCATTTACATCCTTTTGAGCAAAGCAATGAAAGTAAAACTGAAAGATACACAATTTTTACCCTGCATTCTTTCTTTGACATTTTCTGCATTAATCTCAGATGAACATAAACAAAGACAGATGTCCACAGTTCTAATGTCAAGTTATGTTTTCATTAATTCTTCTTGAAGGGAAACTATGCTGCACATTTGATGATGAAAACTGCACGTTCTTTGAAAATGCCTCCTAAAGCTTAGAGGTTTCCAAAATTATCTCAGATGGAGGAAGATATTAATAATATAACCAAAATTCCTGGACCCATCCTAAACCTTTGAGATGTCAAGTATTATTAAGCATATGAAACCAATTTAAATTTAAAATGAGAAAAACTTAATGTTTATAAATTATAAATAAGATTACAAATAAGAAATACAAAATGTATTCACTTTGTTGGGGGAGGTATGGGTCCAGCAATCTCTAGCAAGAGTTTTATTAACAGGTCACCAGTGGATTCTTGGTTGTCTCTCATTTTTCTTTCAAAGAACTGATATTCTAATTTAAATTTTAAGATAAAAAACTGATAGTAATCAAAACTGTAAAGTAAACAAGTGAAAGAAAGGAATAAGAGGCTAGGGAAGTGGTTTGGCTGATAGGAATATGTGCTGTTCTTGGAGAGGTCCCGGGTTTGGTTCCCAGCACCCAAACTGGGTGGCTCATAATCACCTGTGCCTCCAACGCCAGGGAATCCGACGCCCTCTTCTGCACTTGGCAGGAACTGCACTCACAGATGCCCATACTTATTCCTACATATACACATAACTAAAAATACACCGTAAAACCTTACATGAAACTTCACTGTCTAGAGAGCGCTAACCATTCTAACTGTCTCGGCAGTCTCTGCTACAGGCATTCCTCATACACATTTAACACAGGCACATAAATGAGCATGGCGATTTAAAGTGCCCCTTCCATCTTTAGACATTCTAGCACATGCCATTTAAAATGTAAAACGGTTTTCCTGGAGCTGAAAGTTAGTATAATCAAGAAATAATTACATCCTAATTTTGTTTCCTGAATAAAATTCAATAAACTACTAAAAAAATAATATAACCAAAATTAAATGGAATGACTAAGAAGTATACTTTCATAAGTAAAGGAAAAATTTGACCATAAAATGAAAAATTTGGCTAATTATCAAATGTACTAATATTCAGATCACAATTAGGAAAACAAGACATTGGATTAAGATTACTCCTCAACACAAGTCCTTGAGTAATATATTTGTGGTATAGCATAATTTCACAACTCAAATTAACCTAGAAATACTTTCTGATCTATGAATGGCCTTATTGTCCCTGAATACTTTACATGTGCTTATCAATTGGTTTTAGTGGTCAAACTCCTTACTTTGAAATATATTTCTTGTCATATTTAACTATTTGTAATCAAAAATTAGATAAGAGTAATAGAGTTTGAAATACTTTATTTTCCATTTCTCAAAATTATTCAATCCTGACTTCATATCTGAGATTTACTTATATTTTTAAAATTTCATAAAGAGTATCTTTTAGATAATTAAGTAGTGCAAATATTGCTGATATCAATGAGAATGATTAACTATACAGGCTTTATTTTTCACATAAATACTATGTAACATTAGCAAGCTTTTATTTCTGTTGGAAAGTCATGAATTCCTCAACAAACACACTTATTTAGTTCTAATTCTATTTCTTGTCTCAATCTACCAATGCTTTGTTGCCAGGACCTCCCAGGAGAAGAGCATTTTTATACAAGATTCTCTTACCTCCAGTGGTGACACTGAAGTCCCACACTTCTGGAGTTAATGAAGAGTGGTTCTTTGTAGAGCTGTGTTACACAGACTTCTAATTTTCTTGAGCAGGCACAATTGTTTCAAGCCCCAAACCATGATCCGTTCTAGCCAAAATGTTCAAGACACTGGAAAATAAATAAGAAAACAGAAAGAGAATTATAATATATTCAATAATTGCTGAAACATAGTATTCATTTCTAAAGTATTTTACCATTTATAAATGACAATAGGAGTACAAGTCAGGAGTATATATCTATGTTTTTATGGAAACAGCGATTTTTAAACATTCATGCAAATTCAAAGGTGACAAATTATTGTTACTGATAAGCGATTAGCTGTGTGTACTGAATCATCTTAATGAGATTGTCTTCTAAAAATTGATGGTTTCCAATTATGTTGAACTACAACAAAATAAGCTTTCTCACTCTCCAGGAATACTAACTCTGTAACTGCACTGTGTATGTATCTTAAGTCTCAAAAAGAAACAAAGTAGTAAAAAATACTGAATACTTATTTCTAACATTCTCGCAAAGTCAAAACACAAAAGCCACAATCATTAGGCATTATTTATAAATTCAAGAAAAAAGTTTTAACTTTTATGTGAAGTAATCTTTTAATTTGCTTCTCAATAAAGTAGATTTGTTTCTTTGCTGACTGAGAGCACCCTGCTAACAATGCGATGCTCCAGTTCAGCCGCTCGAGTAGATCTATTAACTTGTCTTTTGAACATCTTCCGAGCAAGCAGCACTAGGGTGCTAGTGATATCTCTGTCATTTCTGCATAATTTTAGAGAAAAGACATTCTTACACAGAAATGCTTTTACTATGTTTAACTAAAACTGTTGTATAGCCATTCAAGATATTGTGGCATTAAACAAAGGCTAATAACGACTAAAGTACAAAAGTTGCTTCTTTCTCTACTTATTAATAAAAAAAAAACCATAAACTTCACAGAAACTGTTAAGTGAGATGCATATATATTTTCTTCAAGGAGTAAAATTAAAAGTAATTAATCAAAAATACTCTATCCTTATTCTGCTTCATATCTTTTTGCTTTTTTATTTTTTATTTATATACTTTATCATCTTAATTGAGTTATAATTTTTCCCCACTCCCTTTCTGTCCTCCCTTCTCTCCTTCTACTCCTCCCATTTGTCCCCAAACTCTAAATTTACTCAGCAGATCTTTTTTTCTTCTTCTTCCAAGGCAGATCTATGTATTTCTCTCTTAGTGTCTTTGTTGTCTAGATTCTGGAGTTGTATACTGTAGGCTGGTTATTCATTGCTTTATGTTGAAAAGCCACTCATGGTTGTGTAGATATTATATTTACTTTTCTGGGTCAGGGCTACTTCACTCAGTATTTTCTTTCTAGTTACATCCATTTGCCTGTGACTTTTAATATGTCATTATTTTTTACATCTTCATTGTGTAAATGTAACACATTTTTCTATCCATTATCCAGTTGAGGGGCATCTAGGTTGTTTCCAGGTTATGGCTATTATGGATAATGCTGCTGTGAACGTGGTTGAGCAAAATTACTTGTGGTATGATTGAACACCCTTTGGGTACATGCCTATGCATGGTATTGCTGGGCCTTGAGGGAGACTGGTTTCTAATTATCTGAGAAATCGCCATACTGACTTCCAAAGCTACTGTACAAGTTTGCCCTCCCGCCAGCAATGGAGGAGTATTCCCCTTATTCCATATCCTCTCTAGCATAAATTTTCATCAGTATTTTTGATCTTGGCCTTCCTGGGAGATGTAACATTGTGTCTCAGAAGAGAAAGTGGGAAATAACCTTGAATGCATAGGCACTGGAGACTACTTCCTAAATATAACACCAGTAGCACAGACACTGAGAGCAAAAATTAATAAATGAGACCTCTTGAAACTGAGAAGCTTCTGTAAAGCAAAGGACATGGTCAGAAAGACAAAACAGCAGCCTACAGAATGGGAAGGATCTTCACCAACTTCATATCAGATAGAGGTCTGATCTCCAAGATATATAAGGAATGCAAGAAACTAGAAATCAAAAGAAAAAATAATTCAATAAAAAGTGTGTTACAGACATAAACAGAGAACTCTCAAATTAAGGAAATGCTCAATATCTCAGCCATCAGAGCAATGCAAATCAAAACAGCTATGAGATATCATCTGTTTTATGTTTTTAAGTGAGATTTTATGAAACACAAACTTCAATTTCCTAATATGTAAAAAATAAAAATACAACTCAAATCACTGAAAAATATCAGAAACTAAATTAATGATTGGGATGCACTATAAAGCTAGGTAGGTAACCGAGAGAGGAAAAGATGTTTACTAAGTGTATGACTTGGACAAATCATCATATATAATATTCAGTTGGAAACAGAGCTACTGTAGGGCACAGAGGATAGAGGTAAGATGGGAAAGAAAGAGGGAGAGAATGAAAGAAATTATATTTCAGTAATGCAAAACATAATTCTAACATACTATTAAATAATACATAACTAAAATTTGAGGAAGTTCATCAACTGTATGCTATGATGTATGATTAGAATATTAATACATCTGTGTGTGCTATCTGTGTAAAACAGTCTGTAACATGTAAGTAGATTATGAAACAAGAACACAAAATTTCATAAATTGAAAAGTAAAAAATGCCATGTCAGCAACAGTTTCATCAAAGTCATATATTGACATTTTTACAGAATTGTACAAATTAGGATAATATATTTATTATAATTTATATGATTTTCCTGATATGCTAAGCAGAAAGAAATGCTATTGCTCTAAATGTAAATATATATATTTTTCAGATCTTTTATATGTGCTTCAAGGTAATTTTCAATAATAACTATCATAAGTTTGCAAGAAGCAACCTTGTTAAATTTCTATATTGTCATTAATTAGTGTGGAGAAAAAAATCTTATCATTGCACCCTCAGCATGATAGGGTATGTAAAGCAGGATCTGAATACATTAGTATATTCACTGCTTGGCTTGACAAAGTGTTCTGTCTCATTCTAACATGATAGTATTTTGTCAGTGAGTGTGCACTAATGGACAAGTTCTGAAAAAGTCTATCTTGTTGCTTTAGTCAGCGATAAAGTTTTTATAATCATGGACTACATCTCTTCTATTAATTACCCTAAATGGAAAATAGGAATTTTGAAACAAATAAAATTTACATTTCTACAAAAATGAACTTCTTGTCTAAAAGTCAAATATGTAAAAGATCTATTTAAGAAACATAGTAAAGTTCTACTAGAGAAAAACAAAGATAACCTAAGTATTTGGATAAAAATTTAAAGTATCTTAAATAGGGTGCTCTTATTAAAGAAAATAAGCTTTATTAAGCATGTTTATATGGTGCGAGGTGGTGGGGGCACACATCTTAAACTCGGGAGGCAGAAGCAGAAGTCTCTCTGAGTTTGAGACCAGTCTGGTCTACAAGAACTAGTTCCAGGATAGGCTCCCAAGCAACACAGAGAAACCCTATCTCAAAAACAAAATAATGCTCATATGGCAATACAGCAATACAAAAGGCAAAGCAAAATGACACATTTGAAATTAAAAGAAAAAAATGGACTTTTAAAAATATTTAGAAAGCAAATACAAAACAAAGTAATTAATGCAGTTGTATCAGCTAAATGATTACTAAAACAATGGAATGTGATAAAGATTTTATCATTAGAGCAAGCCAAGCAAAGTCACCTGATTTTTGGCAACAGAGTAGAAGTGAGTGAAGAGAGAGTGTGTTAGGTTTTCAAGAAATACTGTCCAGTAAATTAAGAAATGCTTGTAAAACAACGAATCTGCAAGTAAATTTAGTACTTCTCATGAAAGTAAATAATGAAACTGGGACCTATGTTAAAGATGTAGAACACTAAAAAAATAAGCAAAAGTCACCTAGCAACAATCCATATGGCCTTGATATTGAAAATAAATATACACAAGAAATAAATATACACAAGAAATAAATATACACAAGAAAATATGCATTTGCAAAGCTTTAAGAAGGGAGGGTGTGGAAGTGAACAGCGATGATCTCACCTCTTAGTAGGGAAGGAAGGATACTCAGTTCAAGAGCAGGCTAAGGAAGGCAGTAAGTCAAAGGCCAGCCAGCTGTACACGAGTTTGTGCCAAACACCCAAATTCTGAAAAAAAAAAAGGTATTTTGCATGTTTGGTAGCTTAAATTTAAATATACCACATATTTGTCTGGTGTAATCTGAGGCTGGAGGAAGTTGTCACATTTTCTGAACAAGAGATACGATTAGCTATGAACCTATTGATAATATATTCATGGAAAGAATTAGGAACAACAGTTCAATTTTGTACATATAGATATCTATTTTTAAATGTACCATTTCTTGATATTGTTTTAATCACATTAGAGTATAGATCCGTGGGGTCTTCTCGTGCAAGGACTTTTACAACAAAATATTGAAAACATGTTAATCAAGTGGTAGAAGCTTTAATTCTCATAGAGCTTGAAATTTGCAAAATGTGCAGTTTGTTCTTTTTGAGATCATTTCCTTCTTATATATTGTTAAATGTATTTTTATAGCAAACATACAGGAGCACACAGAGGACAAACATTAAATACATATACTTGCATGTAGGACAACTCCAAAAAGTATAGTGAATGGATCTGTTTCCTTGAGTCAAGTCAGTACCTCCAAATGTGGAGTTTGTTTTCAATTTAGGCGTCATTTCATGTATGAAACCGCCAACTAGATACATTTAAATTGTTTTGTAACTGGAAATTAAAAGTACATTGGCTTTAAATATCACTGGAAAAAAGGGGAGACTATTGATATTTCCATGGAGTCAGTTATGTAGAAACTGTATTCCTTCGGTCATAAACAGTCTTCATAGGCACATATGTCTGAGTTGAACACATTACACATGCCAGTTTTCAATAATTGAAGGAGAAGTCCAGTTTATGGAGAACAATAAAAAGTAGAAAAAATGGAATGCTGTAGTGCATTTATTGCAGAAGAAAAGGAAACCAGTGTACCGATTATGACCCATCCATTTCTAAGGAAAGATTACATTAAGATAAGGAAGTCATTGAGAAGGAGACATAAACACTACTGAAATATCTATTGTGATTAGTCTATGAATGATGGGCTTTTTATTTTGAGTATAATGATTTACATTAGTTACTCTATAATCATTCAAGCTCGTAGAATCACAACATGTGGTGATATTTGTTTGTATAAATAAAGTTCGCCTAAGAATCGGGGAGTAGTTCCAGCCACTAGCTAAGCACAGAAGTCTGAAGGTCTGTGTAGACTAATAGGAAGTGATATGTTAGTTTCAGGTTAGCGTAAATAAACAAAGGTTCAAGATTAGATCAGTAGTGTTATATAAAGGTTAAGTTAAAATAAATGCCCTTATCATGTGCATGTGGGCCCAGATAAAGAATACAACTCTCTAAGGTAATATGCATGTCATAGTAACAGCCTTGTTTGCATAAGTTCAAACTCAGCAACTTGTATATGTTAATTATTGCAGTGGATGTAAACCAGCTTTATTTCAACAAGTATACAAATTGTTGTATGTCTTCACTAATAGCATAAAGATTTACTTTGGTGCTGCTTTCTCTGTGAAAAGATTTCAGACAAGAGATACTGTTTAATGATTTAAGTTAGCTAAGCATAGCCAAAACCAGAGACATATTAAAATAGCCTGACCAAGAGTATGGGAGGAAAAGTAATACATAGTGAGCTTATGTTTTATATTTTTCTAAAGATTAATGACTATTTAGGAAGTAAATGCATACTTATGAGAATGTTGAAATTTCTTTTTCCTCCAAAAGCCTGGTGTGCCAGATTGTCCCCTTCAGATATCATTCCAAATGACACCTTGAAAATCCTGTAGGTGGGAGTGTCATGACACCACATCATAAATAGCAAAATGGTGAAATTAGGATGTTTTTGAAGATGCAAACTCTTTTATGATGCACATGTAGTAAATGAAATGTGTCCTGGCATTTTAGTTTCTGATATAGTAGGAAGAATGTGAAAGCATTTTCCAGAATGTTTCATCATTAAAAGAAATTCTCTCCAAAGATAGATGCCAAGGCACAGCTGCAGAATCCTTCATACGCCCATACCTAACATCATGCTTAAATAGGGAAAAAGAATTTCCAAAGAAGCAGCTGAAGTTTCCTTGGTACACTCATGTCTAACACCATGCTTAATCATACAACAACTTCCAAGACACAGCTTCAGTGTCCTTAGTTCCTTCACGTCTAACACATTGTTAACCAAGAGACACAGATGCTATGGTATAGCTGCAGTTTTTCTTGATTTCTTCGTATCTGAGTTAAAGCCTTCTTGGTCTCATTTCTTTGCTGGTTCTTGTACACAGTTCTATAGTCCATCATTTGAAATTCCATAAAGGAAATATGCCCAATAAAAATTATACATTAAAAGATGTAGAATACATATATATATATATGTGTATGTATATATATGTATATATGTATATATATATATATATATATATATATATATATATACAGGGCATTTAAGAAAAGGTGTGATTTACCTTTTTATTTTTTTATTGATTTTATTGAGCTATATATTTTTCTCTGCTCCTGTCCCTTTCTCTCCCTCCCCTTCAAAGGTGTGATTGACTTTCTATGTTGATACTGATACCAGGAACAAGAAAGACCATTAAAGTTATCAGAAAAAAATCAAAGCTAGCATAGTCCTGTGATTAAAAAATATAATTAAATTATTTTAAATTTCAAATTAGTTCTAACAACTCCACTATCACTATTTCCTCCGAGACAAAGTATACTACAGAATTAATGTCATACAAAAGTCTGAAAACTTATTCTTCATTTAGTTTATATAGAATATGAATAAGAAAAACATAGAAATTTGAGTTATCACTACCTGCATTACTACTCTACTTATCAATAATCATAACAATCATGAATCCTATAATGATTTACATTAAGCAATGTTAACAAGCATAATGGTTAATATAGGAGACATACTGTAACACACCCTATTAAACTGTGTGTGTCAGTTCTGCACAACAAAGACACATGAGAATGAATTCTGTACTTATGCAAAAGAGATCTATAATTCCAGATGCTAGGAAGCATGTAGTGTTATTCATCTGAAGAAATCAATAAACAATAGAGCAAATACTTTTGGTATTCATTAGTAGAGAAAATGAAACATTCTATGCTCTAGAATCCAGTTTACGAGCTTCGGGCAAGGGGCTGAAGGTTGAGAATACACACGCAGAGACAAACCGACACACAGACCTCAAACAATGGTACCAAAAGCCCATCTTTATTAGCACCATGGAGGCTTAAATACCCAGCAGTCAATGGCCAACAGGTGAAAATCCCATCCTCTGATCCTCCAGGCAAGGCACAGCTTTTAGTAACTTCAATTAGAAGGCTCTAGCAGGGAAGAGCAGCTGAAAGCCAGGACTCAATTGGTCCCAACAATTAGATCCCAGAAATCTGCTAATAAAGCACCCATCATAATCAAATAAGTTAGATCCAGATTCAGTGAAAGTCTCTTTCTTTAGTAATAAATATAGATGGTTGAAAAGGTACTTGGTGTCTGTCTCCGGTCTCTACACAAACATATAATACAACTACAGAAACATGTACACACTTAAAACACCCACACAAGAATTACTATTACTTCATCTTTCATTGTACTTATGTTTTTATAAATTCATTAGTGTTTTATTGTCTATAGTATTTCTTAAGTAACTCTGGTTTTAAAAATGTTCTTTTTTACAAAAATATTTTACAAAAATAAAACTTGTATTCTGCACACCGCAGAGATTTTGTGTCTATTAAATGCTCAGTCTCATAGAACAACAGGGAAGCAAAGAAATATTAAGACCAACATGCCGATATTCAGCTAGAATGTAAATAAATGCATCACACCCCAACCTTCTCTGTCTGTCAGAGTCTTTCTTTCAATAAAGACTTTAGATGCCTGAACAAAGCAGATTACATCAAAGAAAAATCTGTTTTGCTTCAATACACAACTTTCCATTCCATCCTTAAACATAAACAGAAAAAAGGATTGTAGTCCAATAAAGAGATATGATTTAAAATTTTGTTTCAGAAATATATAACCACATTAATATAACTGTCATATATTTTTAACTAAATAAGTTGTTTTGATTTGTGAAAAGAATATTGGAAATAGGTTAAAAGAGCAGGGCATACAATCTCAAAAAATTGACTCAATAAATTTCAATTTTTTTTTAGATTGTTATTTGGAATTATATGTGATCTTAAGTGTTCTTATATCAAACAATTTGCTTCATAAGATCATTAAATTGACAATAAAGGTCTAATACCAAGAATAAATATTAAAGATCAGAAAAGTGATATGTTGAAATGTCTCTATTACATGGAATACCTTGTCAACCTAGCCATAAACTCTGAGGGTGATATAAACCAGTCTATTTTAGTGAAAATAAGCATCCAAATATAGAAAAATAGGAACAATGAGAAAAGCACAACTAAGCAAAATGAAAGGTTGGGCATGCTCACATATGCCTATAATGTCAGCAGTAGGTATAGAGAGATGGGCACATCTTTGTTAGTTCAAGACCAGCCTGGTTTACATAGCAAGTTAGGGGGCAGTCAGAGAAACACAGTGAGACGCTATCTCAAAATAAAATGTTATATTTTCTTTATTTAAACCTGTGCTTTGTGGCTTATTTGTTGTTCATTCCTTCATTTGTTTGCACAATTTCTGTGCCCTCCTATTAAATTGAACTCCCTCCCTCCCAAGTCTTGCTCCTTCCATGGAGACAACTGAGTTTCTCATGCAGGTTTAAACAATAATATGACTTTATTTATGTCATCCCATAGAGACAGGTTAACCACTTAGAATTTTATTTTACTCTCATTGGATATGACCTTTTTTTGAACAGTTTATTGTAAACTAATTTCTTTGTTGTGCATGTCTTTATGTATATTCTACGTGTATTCTGTCTTTTTGTATTCTAACAGCCTGTTTTTCTTTTAGCTCTACTTGGGGTGGCTTACAGATAGGGAGTAATGGGATGCCGAGAAAAAATTAGAATTGGTCTCTGAATATGTCCGTGTCTGCTTCTCCACACAATATTTGAACAGCTCTCTTCCAGGTGTCTAACTCTCGAAAACTTCAGGTAGGATGTATTTCTTTTCTTGCTTTTTGGGATGATTGATCAATAAAGCAGACCCATGCCTCAATAAGTCACTACCTCTTCTTGTTACCCCTAACATTCTACTGCCCTCTGCACTTATTACTGTTCATGGTCATTTTGGTTGAAAAAAATCTATGAAATTATTCCTGGTGGAACCTTAAGAGTTCCCTACCATTTTCGGCTATGTGATTTTGAAAGCATATAGAAGACAAGAGCCGACAAGCCTACGTAGATTGTGTTCCACCTTTTGTAACCTTAACCCTGGCAATGCAAGGTTTTCAGTCTTTGAGCTTTTCAAAGGACTCTATATAAATCCAAGGCTTCTACATCTAATCCTTGTTTGCTTTGAACTTGCTAAAGTTTAAATCCCTGCAGCAGTGCCATGCAGGGGGGCTCCAAACAGAACTCTGCAGCTTTAATAAAAAGGAACAGAAAAGAGACTATAAAATAATGAAGCAAAAGGCCAGGAGATGCAACTCAATTGTGAATCTGAGATGTGTGTGATGGAGAAAAAAATCAGTAAAAAGAAAAAGTAGCCTGAAGGCTGGAATTCTATCATAATTGTATATTTTAAATTTTCTTTTAGCAATTATATTCTCTCATTATTTATATACCATTTGAGCTCATATATATTTTAAGAAATTAAAATATCAAACTATGAATAATACTGTGCTTTAAATGTGTACGATGCTAAATATAAACTATAAATGTTTTAATCTCAGTGGGTACTGAAATCACACACACTGTAGGGGAATGGTGTCATTATATAAAGCACTAGAGATTCGGGCCTTATTATTTTTACCACTTTGTTCTTCCCTGCCAAATAGGTTAATAAAGTAAGAGAACCAGGGTGGATTTCTTATCCAGTGAAAAGCATAAAAACAGAATTCAGTTGGATAATTCTGAGCCATTATAAGATTAAAGAGCAGCTGAAAAGTCAGTTTTATCCACATGAACATCCAACGGGTGGTGACTGAAGGCCTTGATTTCCATGCTACAGACAACTCTTCAAATAAAAGAACATGACTACAATATCTTGGTAGATGCTGTGGGAGAGCTGAACTTTCTGATAATTTTGCACACAAAGCTAAAACTAATGATGTAGACCTTTGAACATGAAAGGGACAGGGGCGCAGGGAGCTTCAACCCTAGACAAAGAGCTGCAGGCGACTAGGGATTGCTGAGAGTAGGAGAAAGAGTCTTCCCCTTGGCAGAGCTCACCAACTGGTTCTGCAATTCAATATAGAAATTTTGAAAACATACATGAAAGTCTTATTATGAAGACTCAGTGGATTCTATTTATGCATAATCATTGAAAAGAGCCCAAAGAAAAAAGGTCATAAAACTGAAAAAGTACAAGGCTGAGAATAGGGGGAGTAATGAGGAAGGAGAAAGGTGTAATAGTCTAATTATAACATTTGACAATATTTATGAATTTCTTTTTTAAATTAACATATATATATATATACACACATACATATATTTGGAGAAAGAGAAAGAAAAAACTACAACAATCCTCTGCACTTTCAACAATCTCGTCTCATTAATATAATCTTAGTCCATTAGATACTGTAGGCTACAATGATTAAAAAAAGAGCTACTTCTACTAAAATTAGGATGAAAATTTGAAATTATTCATGTAATTTAATACACACCTACCAAATAGAACATGAATACAGCATCCTGAAATGATTCAAATACAAGACATTTATTAAAGGGCAGAATAACCTGGAAGACATTATGCTAAGTGAAATAAACCAATCATAGAAGAACATACGTAATGCATGATGCCATTTATATGAGAAAGCTAAAATAGTAAGAAGAGTAAATTAACTTGCATTAATGATTTCTTTATCTTGTAATTCTGAGCTTTGGAAAATTGGTTGTAACTACAAAAATGGTGTCACATGACAACTTCCATGTAGGAATAATAGGTAAAATTTAAACATGTGTATTAAGTTGAATTGTTTTAACTTAGTTCCCATAAACATGAAAGATATGTTAGGGTATCTCAGTAGGTGCAGATATGTGTTCCCAAGCTGGTACCTCCAATGAATGTAATTTTCAGGAAGCACATGATAGTAGGAAAGAACCAACTCTGGCAAGTGGTCTACTAGCGTCCAAGAATGTTCCATGTTATATAAGATCAAGAAAAGAAATGGGAATTGGTGGGGTGGGGTGGAGATAAAGTAGATGGGTAAATAAAAGATAAAAGACACCAGACTGACTGCCTGGTTTGCTACATTTGCATTGTGCATTTCTAAACCAAATATCAACACTCATGTTGAATTTCTAGGTCAAGAATAAAACAATGTTTCATCATATTTTTGTTCTTTTCTAGGAGACCTTTTATGTGACATCCCATCTCTCAGAGTTATCGAAAGTTAGGTAGCTGGCAGGTAGATTTATTTATACATTATTAGCTATCTTCAGATTCTGATACTTATGCTATAGAATATAAACCTCAATTATCTATTTTTGTCTAAAGTGTTGATCAAGTGACTTATCTTTTTATAATACATTGAATAATTTAATTTGCAACCATCTCTTTATTTCATTATAGTAATAAATCTTTAGTGCTTTTATTTGAGAAAAAGAAATCAATTTCTACAGTTTTCATTTTTGTTTTTATATTTTTATTGTTCACCTAACATTTGAGAGGGCAAAAAAGCAGATTTCTTCATGCAACAGATGTTTATTTTAATTTTAAGGCGTTTGGTCTATCTTTAGTGTCTGGCATAATCGTACAGGAAACAATTATCTGGAAATTGTTAAGACTACAGAAAAACAGCATGAAGTACCCGAGAGTCAACTTAAATCAAATGTAGCAACCAAACTGAGTGACAGGACACTGGTTATTCTGGATTTGCTAGCAATATTTTCTTTACCCAACATAACTTACTCTGCCTAAGTAATCCTCCACTTCTGATGTTGCCTCAGTTTCCCAGAGGCCACTGACAAGTCTTCTTGCTGATCTCTCTCAGAATACTATGGATGCTCTTGTATCTCCCAAACCTTTAAAAGTTCTTCAATACAGAGTGGTAAACAACATTTAGCATAATACTAATTACACTTGTTTATATTATTTCATATCTAACATCAGCAAGTATGAAATCTTATGACATATCATTTACCTGTATCATTGAGAAGGTACTTTAAGTCATAATTTCACAAGAATAAACTATAACATTTAAAAGTTCTGATAGAACTCACATGAGGAAAAAGAAACATACAGAAAATTTCCTGATATAAATACATCTTTGTTAAATAGATGAAAGATAATACATAGATAGATAAAGAGAGAGATAGAGAAAGATAGAGAGATGATAGATAGATATAGACTGATAGATGATATATAAGAAAATATGACAAATTTTCCATAAAATATTGTAAGCCAGTATTTAATCCAAGCATTTGTATTCCCCCGTAGCATGCTGAGATGATTGAATTACTGACAACAGTCTAGCAGAGTTAAAACATCTGACTTTATTGTTAGGATGATTAAGGCATAAAAATATGTGTCTTTCAGAGCAAAATTTTGGGGAAAGAAATAATGGAATTAGATTTCTGTACAAAAAAATGGCCACAGACAAAATGTCAGTAACTTCCACAGCCCACATACATATTACTGTAGTTCACGAATAAGTAAGTTTTGTAAAGTCAAAGTTTGCTTGTTTCCATCACCACAAACACATTAATGTTAAAAAGTCATTATTTTTCTTACTTGCTGATCAACAAGGGAGAAAACGTTTAACTGTCATTCTGTTTGCTGTTGTTGTTATATAGCTTAGTAACTGCTACTTTCAGAACCAAAACCTTAGCAGAAACATTGCATATATCCTAGACATATTCTAAACATCAAAATGATCTAATTTAGAAGTTTTTAAATAAGAACTGATATATTGATAACATTTATGTTTCCAAGTAAATGGTAACACTAATAAGATTAGTGAGTTCATAGAGAGACCCTAGTGCAAGTAGGAAGAAATGTTGTTGTATATTTTAGCTGAGGAAAGTAATAAACAATCCTTATTTAGAGAAAACATTTCCCATCAGGTGGCGCAAGCTATCTCTTTTAATATAATTTATTATAAAATGCTGAAAATTCATATATATAACATTTGATATTTATGATTCCATTTAAATTTTTAGTTTATGCAGTGATAATTTTCCTGCCTTAAAATATATTGCCTATTCTCCGTTGATGATTTTTATAAAACAGGTGTAATATGAATTAACTAAATAGTAAAATTTTTCCAGTTATTAGTTAGCTAATTATTGAATTAATATAGAAAATAAGTTAATGAAATAATAAATTAATAAATAAGCATTTTCAGAATTAAAATGAGATATATTGATGTCTATAATATCTTCTAAATAATATATAGATCATATTCACAATATTAGTTCTATAATATTAACATGACAAATATTTTTATTTTAAATATTCTTAATATCTTGTTTATATGTGCATTTTTCTATCAGACTTGAGATTGAAATTGAGATAACATTGAAAAGTAGGGGTGATGATAAGACATAGAAGATAAAGTTGAGTTAATTTAAGGCTAAATAAAAAAAAAAAACGAGAAACAATAGCATCCTGAAAGTGGACATATTCCTAAATTCAACTACAAATCAGGAGAGATTTTCCCATAAAACTTTCCTTTGAGACATTAACATGGCATGAGAATATAGCTATACAGAAATAGTCAATAATAATATGAACAGGGGTACCATGATGTTTGGTGTTAAATGGCACCTAGACTAATTGAGTCTGTGGCCATGTCTTTTAGATATTTTTTATTGTGTTCTTCAAGTGGGAATACATTCCCAGTGCCAAGGGCACCAATCCTCACGTAAACAATTCTTAATTCAATGAGGTTACAGAAAGAGCTCTGTGAGGTAGCAGCACATATGCATGAGTTCATTTTTTTTTCTGCATTTGAGATGGGATGCCTTGTAGCTGCTCAAAGCTCCTGCAACCTTGAGTTTCCCACAATGGTGGACTGTCATAGGAATTAGGAACTAAATCAATGTTTTCTCCCTTCTGTTGTATTGTGAAGCTATTTTTATCACAGAAACAAAGAAGGAACTAAAGAAGTAATCACAGAAGCTAGAAGTAATTTCTCATGTTTTATGTTATGGAATAAAAAAGATAATTTTAAGGTGATGAAAGAAACGGAAAAAGATTTAAGTGTTTCATATACATAAGGGCATCAGTAGAAGCCTAAACTTTCCTTTCAGTCACTTTCTGTTTCTGTAGGTAAAGAAAATATGAAAGAGGAAAATTCTGCTAACAATGACAGGATAATAATGACCTAGCTGTTGAGATAAAGCAAAAAGAATGCATGCATATATGCATACATGCATGTTTTATGCCTGAATATTATCCATATATCACCCAACAACTATAGGATCTTTATCCCGGCACAACACTTCAGCTTCCTTTTCTCTTGACATTTTCATGTATCGTAACTTTGAATTCAAACATAACTCAAATTATTTTCAAGTTAGAAAAGTAATGTTTCTTTTCTCTTTCACACAACCTTTGAAACTCTATTTCAAGTATTGTCAGTATTTTACTTATAAGTAAAAGACAAATAAAGAAGAAAGCTACTGTTCTCCATCAAATTTCAATAATACCTCTAACACACATTTCAACTTCATAGTTAACACGTGAAGCTGATTATTTTAATATAAACATGATGTACAAAAAGTCTTAGTATTGAATTTTCTACCATGCTGGGTATTACAGAATAATAAGTAACCTTAAAAAGTACAATTTTTATAGAATTGGAGAGACTTTGTTCTGGTTTTGGTGACTCCTATCCCTCTACCAATTCATCAGCATTATCAACTGCTCAGTCAAAACTTTCTAGTTTTACTGTATTTCATTTGTTAGAACTGCCTTATTATTATTTTTTTGAGACAGGGTCTCAGTGTTTAAAACTAGATGGTCTGAAATTCACTAAATTATGCATGTTTGGCTGTGATTTTCCCATAATCTTCTGTATAAACCTCATTTGTGTTGGTATTACAGGGATTACCCATTATACCCAAGCCTTCTATGGTTTTAATAATATTTTTTTAATTTCTTTTTATTGGAACTAAAATCATTCAATGCATGCCTTGGTTCATCTTAATTGTATATTTTAAATTAATTAGCCAAAAATAATCAAAATTTTACGTTGTGATACATCATATTTGCCAAACGCATGTAAATTATTATTTTCAGTCTTTTGTTAATATACCTATTAAAAACATTCTGTATATTATGTATTGATATTCATATTATTTAAACATAACCACAAAAAAGAGGAGAAAATTCCATGAGTTAAATGATCCTAGAATAGGTTTTCAAAAGAACCAAATTAAGGCTATAGAAATAATCCCTAGAAGTATAGTCATAAAGTAACCAAATAAATTTTATTTTATGTTCGATAAATTTGCAAATAGATTAACACAAATCTCTTGGTTTTCTTTTCTTTTTTTTTTTTTCTCATGGTTTATTTTTTTTTTATATTTAAAAATTTCCATCTCCTTCCCTCCTCCTCCCCCCTCCCTCCCCTCCTCCTCCCCCTTCCCTCCCCTCCTTCTCTCCCTTCCCTCCCCTCCCCTCCACCCATACCTCCCCTCCCTCCCTCTCAAGGCCAAGGAGCCATCAGGGTTCCCCACTCTATGCTAAGACCAAGGTCCTCCCAACTCCCCCCAGGTCCAGGAAGGTGATCGACCAAGCTGAGAAGGCTCCCACAGAGCCCGTCCATGCAGAAGAATCAGAGCCCAGCGCCATTGTCCTTTGCTTCTCAGTCAGCCTCCGCTGTTGGCCACAGTCAGAGAGACGGGTTTGGTCGCATGATCCATCAGTCCCATTCCAACTGGAGTTGGTGATCTCCCATTAGTTCTGTTCCACCGTTTCCATGAGTGAACGCGCCCCTCTCGTTCCTGACTTTCTCCCTCATGTTCTCGCTCCTTCTGCTCCTCATCGGGACCTTGGGAGCTCAGTCCAGTGCTCCAATGTGGGGCTCAGTCACCTTCCCCATCTGTCGCCTTATTTCATTATTTATAAATATTTTGATAAAAGTTTCAGATATCAATGTCATGTTTAGTTCTTTATTGCATGATATAAATTTGGGAAGTGATTCTTTAGTTTGTAGTGTATCTAGTCTTGTACATTGTTCAGTTCAATAAAATCTTTTTTTTGAATCCTGAATATTCAATGTTCATGAGTGAGATTGGTCTGTAATTCTCTTACTTAGTAATGTCTTTCTGTGGTTTGGTTATCAGGGTAATTGTAGCCTCACAAAAAGAATTTGGCACTGTTCCTTCTGTTTCTATTTTGTAGAATAATTTGAAGAGCATTGGTATTAATTCTTCTTTGAAAATCTTGTGGAATTCTGTGCTGAAATCATCTGGTCCTGGGCTTTTTGTTGTTGTTGTTGTTGTTGGGAGACTTTTGATGACTGTTTCTATTCTGACCTCATATTAATTTTAATTACTATCATGAATTTGGAAAAAGGAAGTAAATTTAACTCAAATGATAATAAGTTAAAAAAGATATGTAATTTCATGGGGGGAACATGAGGAATCGAGAAGATCAAACTTGGTAAAGTAGAGAGAATGAGAGCCAGGAAAGAGATACTCTGAAAGAGGAAGCCCTTTGGGGTTAGTGAGAAACCAAACACTGGTCAAAATCCCAGGAAACCAAAAGAATGACCCCAGCTAAGAATCTAAACAATATTGAAGAGGGTACCTAAACTGCCCTTCCCCTGTAATTAGACTGATAACTACATTAAATGTCATCATAGAACCTTCATCAGTAACTGACGAAAGGAGATGCAAAGATCCACAGCCAAACACTGAACAGTACTCCTGAAGTCTAGTCATACAGAGGGTGGAGTGATATGAGCCAAGTGGCCAAGACCATGATGGTGATACCCACATAAACAGATGACTCCAGGGAATGGGAGCTCACTGATCCCTGACTGACAGCTAGGGAACCAGAACCAGCATAAGACCAAACTAGACCCTCTCTGAATGTGGGTGCCAGTTGTGAGGCATGGGCAGTTTGTGGGACCACTAGCAATGGAAACAGTATTTATCCCCACTGTATTTACTGACTCTTTGGAACCCATTCCCTATGGAGGGATACCTTGCTCAACCTAGACACAGAGGGGAAGATCCTTAGTCATGCCTCAAGTGTTGTGACAGACTTTGTTTACTCCCCATGGGAGGCCTCCCACTCTCTGGGGCATGGATGGAGGATGGGGTGGAGAAAGGGTGGAGGTGGTGGGAAGACAAAAAGAAGAGAGTACTGGGATTTTTATGTAAAAGAAGATTGTTTTAAAAATATAAGGAATGAAATTTTTCATTCCAATTATTGATTTTAAATCAAGAATATACATTTTTAATCTGATAGAGCAAAGGACAAGATTTTGTATTATGATGTTAGTTAAACTTTGCAACTTTACAATGGAGATCATTTTATGTTAACATATTCTCAGGATTAAATAAAAACAATTTCAATTAATAAACAAAGAGAAAAATGAATTGAAAATCCAAATACATTATTGCACAAGGGTATACCTCATCATTAAAAAAATACACAAAATTAAAAATAATGGCAGTATGTTTCCACACATCCAACAATTTTTTAATCTTTATTTCTAATAACTCAGACAACATTTCAGGACTACATCCAAAAATAAAATTTTTGAATCATTACCTCACTATTGAATTATTCTTGCCCCAGTCACAGCCTACTATCATTTATTTAACTCAGTGGCTCATAAAACAAAAGCAGACAATAAGACATGATTGTAGGAGGGGAACCAGAAGAGAGTTGGAGGATCAGCATTTCCCTGAGGGTGTAATAAAAAGACAGGGTAGTGAAGGAGGGTCACCATGTCTTAGATACAACATAAACCTGTCAAAGAATAAATTGAATATTTTTAAAGAAAATCTTGTAAAATGAAATAAAAATAGCAAAAAGAAGAAAACCTAATTGGATTATTATTGCCTCTTGTGCAAATAAATAAATATGAATTTTGAACTTTGCTGTTTAGTAACAAAAAGTTTCTATAATTTGTACACCCTTCATAAGAAATATGGATCGTAATATATAATGAAAAAAGCTAACATGAGATAATAAAATAATAACAGCAATATTAATGATATTAAATGTATTAACTCAATTCTCATATGATACAAGATCTTCCTGAAATGATAATTCAAAGACTGAGAAGAAGCTTCTGTTTTTATGCTTGCTTCCAAAGAAAACAGTCAACTATGAAGAAATGTAATTGTTAAAAATAAAATAGATTTGTGTAAGGAAATGTTCAAAAAATTGAAGAAGCCCTAAGATTTATGAGAGTCTTTTCCTGTCTATGTTGCATTTTGTTTTCCTCTGACCTTTTGTTCCTCTGCATGTGGCTAGAAGCAAGTTGATTTAGGGTTTGCAAGAGAGGAAACTGAGGAAGCCAGGAGCATTTCTGTATTGGTTTTATGATTTGCTGCAGAAAGAAGAGTTTTATGATATTATGATTTGCCTTGAAGGTGAAGAATTTTTGTTTCTGTATGTTGCTTTGCGTGGTGTAGCAATCTCTGCTGTCACAGTTTAAAATAACACACTGTGAACTTGATAACAATGGCACTTGATACTGCTGCTTCCCCAGCAGTCTGTGACCACTGCTGCCACTGCACTCAATGGCTACTACTAAAGACAAAATTCTTTGTATTGTTAGTCTATTAACACTTTGTCGTTACTATCTGATTAATAATGATACAAAAATAATATATTTGGAATTATGATTTTCATGACTGAGAAACCGTTACAGATTTCCTTGCATTTTAAAGTATATTTATCTTTTTTAAAAAATATAATCAATTTTGAAACAAAAAATAAGATATTGTTCTCTCCATCTATTATTTTACTTTCATTTAGTTTCTCTACTCTTAGATTTTCACTAATTTTCATCTTCATTATATTATTGACTCATGTATGTTTTGTTAGATAAGACCTGAATAAGTTTAGATAATTCCATTCTATGGGAAAGCTTGTTTATCATCAGAAAGAGAATTTTCTGTCCTCCAGCTTCAAATTTCCACCGAGGAAGACAAATACCCATTACCTCCTTTAGTTTTCCAACTCTAATAAATAGTTTGGTCTCTATAACCCACATGCTCATGCTGCCAACTTTATTTCCTAATACCCTTAATTATCAAACTGTCTAGTCAAATCATTACATTAGTAGCAAAACCTAATTTGAGTCTGGAGTGATGGCTCGGTGGTGGAGGAACTGGCTGTCCAAGCATGAAAAGAGAGCCAGAACCCCCAGTACCCACATGGAATGCAGGGCATGGGGTCACCTGCTTCCATCACAACAACACTCACAAAGTCACAAGATATCCAGGATTTTCTGGGCAGCTGTAAGGAGATGTCAGTGTGTGTTGAACTTTTGTTGCATATGCACATGTGCACAAGCATGCATATGACACATACACACATGTGCAAATGCATGCACATGCAACACACACAGACACACATGATCAAATAGATAAATACACGTGATCAAATAGATAAATACACATGAGTGAGCTTGCTTTTCTTTGGAATTTATTTTAGGTTAGGATACTGTAACCGTCTCCATCTCCTTTTCTATCTCTACCACTCCCCAGCACTCTCTCCACTGACCCTTTCTCCTTTCTTCCTGATCTATTCCAAAAGCTTTTAAGATGTCATAGAATTTTATTTGGGAAAATCGCCTTTCTGCTTTCCATTATGGGGATTTATAAAGCATCACATTAGAAATATTGTAAAGGGGCAGCCTCTTCACTACATCTACAAATCACAGCTGAAAGATGAAAGATATCTGTATACCTTACTACACTGAAACAATCACAAATATGATAATCTAAAAATGTAAAAATAATCTTTATTTGTTGTTTTTAACTAATGGTGCTCATATATTGTCTAGAATGTCAAACATCAAAATAAGAAACACTTAATGCTAAGAAATCCAAAATTTATCTACTATTTTACTGTTTTGATAGCCTACAGAAAGGCATGGGTTTCTGTTCTGGGGTATTTTATGAATAAAATGATGTCTTGAAACTAAATTACTGACACTATGAAATGTTTGTCATGTTAGCATTGCGTTCTTATGACACATGAAAATGTATATCCAAAAATTATAACATTTTATTTCTTTTTCTGATCAGGTTACCCAAAATAAATAGTTGTTTTATTTAACCTTCGTAGGGCTTATGAAAAATAGCTACAATGTATATCATGAATTCAAGAGTGTCTTTTGATCTTTTGAAAGAAAAAATAATTTACACTATTTGCTGTCCATTAAGCAGTGCTCTTAAAACACTTTTAATAGGGGGGTTTTCATTTTTTTTGCTGAGAGATCTCAGGTTTATGGGTCTTTAATAAAATTTAGTAGGAAAGATTGTGTGTTCTGTTCTCCTAGTTATAAATCAAAGTCATAGACCACATTCCTTTTTATACCACTACAGTGTAACATTCTTTTAATAACGTTTAGTTATAAAAAAAAGCCAGGCTTCTTACTTCAGAAGTCAAAGGACTCCCAACCATTTTTTCTAAAATAAGCCCACATAAAATAGAGATAACCTTCTAGGTCTTAGTGGTCTAGATTTGGTTTTGATCCTTTGCTCAGCTTATTATGTATAACAATCTGAATCTTAAATTTTAAAAATGTATTTCTAGTCCCTCTATATTTTTTAACCATATATCCATTTGAGATCAGATTATCTGTTTAGATAGAGCCTCATGCACTCTAGCGTGACATCCAACTCACTGTCTGACACTATTCTTTAACTTTTGTTTCTGCTTTCCCAACTTCTCTAGTACTAGGATTACAGGCTTGTATCACTAAATTTTTGTAGTTCTGGGGAGTGAATTTTGGAAGATAGACAGGAGACACTTTATGAATCATGCAATTCATAATTTATTAATTTACTAGGCAAGCATTCTGTTGGGTCTTACTATTTTTTTGAGACAGGCTTTCTCTGTGTTAACCAGCCTAATCGTCTTGGAACTAGCTCTTATAGACCAGGTTGGCCTCGAACTCATGCCTGCCACTGCCTCCTGAGTGCTGTGATTAAATGCGTATGCCACCATTGCCTGGCTAATTATCTCTCACTTTATAAACTATTTGAATGGATACCATTTTAGTTTATCTGTGTATCTTGCATGTTCCTGGGTTCAGAGTACTTGCAGCAAGGAGACATAATAATGTGTTTATTTCTTTACTAATATTGCATCACTAATAGTATATTTTTTGTATAAATAACATAAAAGTTGACTGGCCTTCTCTTGGGTTTGTATGATGAGTTGAATAACTAGTGATAAAACTCCTTCCATTTTTCCTCCCAAATTCATATAATATTTTTAAAACCCACTGAGTCCACTTAGTGCTGCCAGAATGTTAAAGAATGAAAGACCCTCTCAGAGAGCAAGAGCTGAACATTCCTGAAGAAACGTTACTCTACTTCCCCAGAAAGCATTAATTGTCAATAATAATTTTCAATTATTTTTCACTATACATATATATATATATATACGCACTCCTGCTCTATGTGTGTGAGAGTCATGTGTGTGTGATTTGTTCATGTGTGTATGTATATTGATGTTCATGTATGTGCACCTGACATGTGCGTATGATATTTACACACTGCTTCTCCAATTTTAGTATAAGCCTTGAAAATAGAAGTCACATGTCACATTACTATATTTACTAGGCAAGAAATTTTTTTCTCTAAGACATTTTAAGAGCACTAAATTTTATGCCTTTGTGTTTCTGAAAGTTGTGATTGGAGTCACATACTTTATTTATTTATTTAGCTTTTCAAGACACAGTTCTCTGTGTAGCTTCGGAGCACGTACTGGAAGATACTCTGTAGACAAGGTTGGCCTCGAACTCATGGCGGTCTGTCTGCCTCTGCCTCCCAAGTGCTGGAATTAAAGGTGTCACATACATACATTTTTACAACAGTGTTTCATTCTGACTGTCAATTCCTAATTAGTCATGCAGTCACACTGTTAAAAGCGGGTGTGTCATAGTGTAGTTAAACTGAGATTAGCTAGGTGGTATCTAGAAGCAACAATTGTACTTCTTCTTCCCCTATTAGAGTAGCAATCCAATGAGATTATGAAGCATGCCTCTCTAAAGTAAAGAAATATGGCACACTATTTATGATATATAAGTGTATATTTATATACTTTTCTAAATTACTGAGAACATGAAGCTATTGCCTTTATATGAATGCTTACTGTCTAAAACAAGATTCTCCAAACATAACATTTGCAAAGAAAAAAATGCTGAATATCAGGGATTCTCGCATAAAGCAAGGTATTTTGAAATCACTAGTTCTATAAGGCATTTTTTTATTCTTATCAATCTAATCATGAATTCTTCAGAACACTGCAGCACTGAGAAAATATTTCCTATACCTCTAATAACAGTATATCTCATGTACTTTTTTTTGTTGAAATTGGCTGTTTATTTTTCCAATTTACTACACATTTGCCTGACAACTTTAGTGTAACAGGTTTCTTTTTTATGACTTATGGTACTTTTCCTTGCAGCAAAAAAAAAAAAAAAACAAAAAAAAAAACCCTGATTTGATCCCATTCCTGTTTTTGAGCATTTCTGAGGACTGTGCATATTACATCCTGGGAATACACTATACCTCCAGCTATACGCACTCTCTTAGTACCTATCGTTGTATTCTATTACTGTCTGCCTTAGTAAGGAGTCCAGTAACTGCATTGCGGGCAAACTGATAAGAATGAGAATTGTAGAGCTGTTTCTGTTTTTATTCATCTGTAGATTAAGCTTTTTCTGTATTTACAAGATTATTGCAGTCATAACAATTGCAAGCCTCATGTCCATACATGCAAATCTCACAGTGAGTAATTCCAAGACTAATTGGAAAAAGTCTCTAAATTAGTATCAAACATTATGGATCCATTAAAGATATAAAAATGATTTTTTTGTTCCTTTTAGTTTTTGTTACAATCCTTCCAATGGACAGTATTCCACCAGGATTTGCATTCAGTGATGAAAAACATAATTCATGGGATGCAATTCAGTGGTGATATTACTATCTTCACTATTTATCATCCTCCCTCGATATTTCAAAGTTAATGGGATAATGAAATGTCTTTTTCCCTCTCCACAGATTGATTGAATATTTCTGAATTAAATCAGTCATTTATCACAAGCCTTGGATGAATCCAGCCAAGAGGAAAATCATTTCTAAGGTCTTCACTGATGCAGTGGTTACTGTACTGCTATTAGTTCTTAGACTCTATTTATCACAAATGGCCATAATTCTAGTGTCATGCTACTTCTACTACCCTATAGGAAAAATGCTATTTATATGCATAATATGACACTTGGAATATTAAGCTGTCTCATCATGCTAATCATGTAATATAATCATGCCAGCTCTATTACTCTAATGCATTTTGCTGTATTAACTATGACAGAACATAAATCTACCTGGGTACTTATTAGGTATCTACATAACTGTCTTTAATAGTTGAAGTTTTATAGGATATATGTTGGATATGTTCATTCCAATTTTAATTCTAAATATTATGGTGATGATTTAAGTTTCTTCACTATATAATGCCCTGAATCAAAGGGAACCATATCTGTCACCTGAGACATGGTATAAATGCACAAGCATTACTTGGTGTGGAAAGGATGTTTTGATACAATTCTATGCAAATCTGAAAATTATTTAAATTTGATTGTAAGAGTTAATGAATTTTTCCAAACCCTCTCTTTCCTGCTCACTTATGGCTTCCCTCCCTTGTCCCACTGTGTTTATGTCATCATGCCATAACTGAGATTGAACTAACTCAATTTTCTGAGACTCTCCTCTTCACATGTGACAAATTATTGTACTTAATATATAAGTTTATCAACCTCCCTTTATGTAATATTTTTGGGCTTCATTAAATAGAAACTTGATAGATTATTTTGGATATACATATATATATATATCCTTACCATTGATGCCATGTTCTGGTAATATTTGTACCCCTTGGCTCCCTTCTTCCTTTTTGTTTATGCATCCCCACTGTCCTTCCAGTATGTGGAGAATTGAATCTCAAACTTCAAAATAATATTTACCTATCATTATTAAATTGTGTGAGATTATCTGTTAACATTATTCACTTAGCCATTTTTTCACATACTCTAGGTCACATTATGCTAGTTATACAAGAGCCTGTAAGTTCCCTTAAAAAAGAAAAGAAAACCTTTCTTTCAACAGTAGTTATGTTGTGTTGCTTCCTAACTCACCACTCTGGGAATAATTTTCATTTTTATTGATATTTTAAAAAGATGTTTCTTACAGTGCTATTAACAGTGGTTTACTAACAGAATCAATCTATTTGTTGGGACCAGTTGGAGTCCTGGCCTTCAGTTGCTCGTCCCTGCGAGAGCCTTCTAATTTGAGTTACTAAAAGCTGTGCCTTCCCTAGAGGACCAGAGGATGGGATTTTCACCTGCTGGCCATTGACTGCAGGGTATTTAAGCCTCCATGGTGCTATTTTAAAAAGGGGGCTTTGTACCAGTGATTGGATGTCCTTGTGTCTGTCTGTCTGTCTCTGTGTGTTTGTGTACTTCAACCTCCAGCCCCTTGCCCGAAGCTTGCGAACTGGATTGTAGCACATAGAGCGCAGACGGAGGTGTGTGTGCGGC
This sequence comes from Arvicola amphibius, assembly GCF_903992535.2. Classification (NCBI taxonomy): domain Eukaryota; kingdom Metazoa; phylum Chordata; class Mammalia; order Rodentia; family Cricetidae; genus Arvicola; species Arvicola amphibius. The sequence goes on along the minus strand of NC_052059.1, from coordinate 11,953,143 downwards.
ACCTATTCATCTAAAAACAAGAGGCAAGATAAGAAAATTTCATATACAAACACTATGGAATTTTGTTTTTCAGCCATGATAATACTTCTTCATAATCAGAAGGTACTCTTGCACAGATTATTTCACAACCTTAATTATAGAACTTTGCAAAATGCATTTCCCCCACACTAACTTACTGAAATGGAATCTATGTTTTTATATTTCATTATGTAGCATATGTAGAATATTGCAAATCATTTTGACAGAGCTAACATTTTATCATGCACAGTTGTACTGGGCTAATGTAGCATTTTCCTGGGTGATCAAAAGACAGTCTTGTGGTTGAGAAACAGGATTGTATTTCAGTAGATATTTGCATGCATCCACATTCATATAGTTTCCCATGTCCACTAGGACTCAGGATGACTCCATGGATAAAATTTACATGGCATTAAAAAAGTATAGGTGTTGGAGACGCAGCCAGCAGTTAAGAAAACTGGCTGTTCCCCCACAGGAAGACAATCATATCCCAGAAACCATGTCCAGCAGCAATCAGCCCCCAGATGTACCAATTCCAGAGGATCTGATGCTCTCTTTGGCTTCCACTGGTATTCCACACAAGCAGTTCACATACAGATAAGAAGGAGCACAGACCTATATCTACACACACACACATGCATGCACATAAATGAAGACAAACATCATCAAATATACTTGAAGATGAATGCACAAACATTGACATTTCAGATGACAATTAAGCACAAATGTTTTCCCAGAACATTTGAACTTTTATTTTGCTCATATCTCAGGCTTCATATAGAAATTAGTATCTTAAAAAAGAAGTCTATGAAAATTTATGAATTTGATAAAAACAAACTTATTTTTCAAAGTATTCCTGATATTACTGAAAATGACAGTTAGACCGACTCAGAAACTAAACCCAGTGATTACATTTAAAATTGGAGGCCTTGAAATTGTTGTCAAAACTTATAAGTAATGTGCAATTAATCCACTTGAAATTATCTTAACAATATGATTCATTATTCTTATTTTTGAGTAATAATAGGACCTATGGCCTAACATTTTCCTATTTTTTTTTAAAGATTTATTTATTTATTATGTATACAATATTCTGCCTCGATGTATGCCTGCACACCAGAGGAGGGCACCAGATCTCAGTATACATGGTTGTGAGCCACTATGTGGTTGCTGGGAATTGAACTCAGGACCTCCAGAAGAGCAGCCAGTGCTCTTAACCTCTGAGCCATCTCTCCAGCCCCATTTTCCTATTTTTATTATGACCATGAACTTCACTGCAGAGTATCCTTTATATAGACACAAAAACAAAAGTTATTTTTAGCATATTGCATATACATATATACATATATTTGTGAATTGTTCTCCAAAATATTAAAATATTATGAGATATACTGGAATATATATGAGTTATAAATGTTGACATCAGGATATACTTTTTTATAATCCCATGCTAAAGGCAAAATCAGATTTTTAGTATATCTTTTTATGTTTTATATATTTTTAAGGAATCATTAGAGAAGTGTTCCATTCCTAAAAAATCATTTTTCAACCATAATAACAAAACAAAAATGCTTAAGAGTAAAATACCATTTTGTATTTGTTTTTCATAATTGTAAAAAATCCATTTAAGATTTTTTAAATTTTAATCTATTTAAAATTGCAGATTTCAATTTTGGTTTGTAATAATAATTTTTTATTATTCCCTTAACAAAGGACTGTAAGACTAGGATACTTTTTCAATTATTCACAACAGAAACAAACACAATCAATGCTACCCTAGATTTTAATGCCAGAGTGGCAAACATTGCATGTAGTGTTTGCATGGAAAGAGAAGAGTTGGGAGACTTAACCAGAAATCAGGTAAAGTAAAAAAAAGTAATACCATAAAAGACTGTAACCTAATAGGCAGTGGTTTGTAGGTATATTTTCCATAGCGCTGTGCTCTTACCATGATGTTTTTTCCAGGTAAAACTATCTGAAATTATTTAAAAGAGCTATTTCCTGTTGAGAGATCAAAGCTCATCAGTTTTCATGACATTATATTTCAGGCTTACTGCAATGTATCGCCTCCACTGTACAAAAAACGTTAAAATATATCAGCACGAGGACAAACTAATGCATATTTTTCTAAAAGCAAGTGGAAATGACGTCAATGTGAGCCATATGCTGGGAATAGCAGATAAGAGCACCAGGGCTGCCATTGAGCACGCACATACTTAATCTTCACATAAAAGCTTGTGCTCCAGGGAACATCTGTATAATTATATCACTAAAACAGAACCATGTGTGAATTGCAGACCAGAACACGCAATATTAGAAAGAAAAGTTTTGCTTAGTATGCAGTCACAAAAGAACACAGTGAAAAAAGGTATTCACTGAATTAAAAAGCTTAAAAAATAATTAATCCATGTGGAAAATACTTAGCAAATTTAAGAAACATTTTTCAGTAAATAGGAAATTATTCATGAGTTGTAAGAAAAAAATTCACATGTATTTTTGTATGTGCACGTATATGCAAACACATATACACATATGCATATATTGGTAGTGTGAAGGTAATCGGGCCCCATAATTTCATAGGGAGTGGCACTATTAGGATGTATATGGCTTTTTAAAGTGGGTGTGGCCTTTTTGAAGGAAGTTTGTCACTGTGGGGCTGGAGTTTGAGGTTTCTGATGTTCTCGGGATACTATTTAATGAGTCATTAGACTTCCTGTTGCCTGCAAGATGTAGGACTCTCAGCTATTCCTACAGCACCATGTCTGCCTGCATGCTGCCAAGCTCTCGTTCAGAATGATAATGAACTGAACCTCTGAAATTGTTAACAAGTCACAACAATCAAATGCTTTCCTTTATAAGAGTTACCACAATCATGGTGTCTCTTCATGACAATGGAAACCCTAAGACACACACACACACACACATATACATATAAATTTCAAAGAGATGATATGTTTCACATATGTTATACACATGTAAGCACATGAGTGTTTAAAGAATGAAATAGTAAAAAGTCAATGAAATTTTTGTGCTATACTCATATAGAATAATTTTGGTCAAACAAACAGAAATCATATAATCAACATCTTTGTTCATATGTTCAAATTTTACTGCTAAACATTTCATCAGGAAATACTTTAAAAACAAATATGCAAAGATAAAATCTTAGTCCTAGCCAGAGAGAGACAATTTCTGACAAAATTTACAGAAGAGATAATGAATTACACTTTTTGAAGAAGGATCCGAAAACAATGCAAGACCATAAAGTGAGAAAGCTGGCATTATGACTTGAAGTATGTGCTTTGATTCCTATGTAATGAAAACACTTTTGCAATTAGGCACAAAAACAAAATTTCAGTACAAGCACATTTTGACAAGATGTTTCAACATTATAATTATACAATTAAACAGTAAACCAAACTGCAACAGAAATATTTCAGTGAAGAAAAAAATAAAGCAGATAGAGACTGAATTATACTCAGTGGAAAAGAAAAATCCTGATGTGTAATGTAGCAAGAAACTGCAGCAAAAACTTGTCAAATGTTTGGATTAGCAGAAATGACAATGGGTCCAAATCCTATGGTGCCACAAGTTCTGTACTGTGACAGGTGTGTTGCACTGTGTAAGAAATAATTTCAAAATACTAAAGTAACCTTACTTTGTGATCATTAGAGTAGGAAAAGTATAAACTATATGATATGGATAATTAAAACCATTGAGTTATAATGAACATCAACAAAAGTTTTAATAAAATCATATATTTTTTCCTCATTTAGAAGGTTTTAGGTAGAAAAAAGTCATTAGCTTTCTCAGTGAAGTTGATCTCATTTCAAATGTGTTTAAATTTGAAGTTGGGAGAGGTGGCTTGATCATTAAAGTGCTTGATAAGTACATTGTCCTTTTTTCTACTTACTAATAATATACAAATAGTTACCTACCTATGCATACAAACACACAAGTACCTTACACACCTGTGCACATGCATATATCCAAAGAAACATACATACACACACACACTACACACACACACACACACACACACACTTATACATACGTGCCCGTCCTCATGAAATATATTTGTAATGTTATAAACTGAAACTTCAGATTGGTGAAATCTTGCCTTTCAGCTACCTTTTCTGTCTTCCCGGAATAGATTTGAGTGGGTTTTTTCTTTGTTTGTTTGTTTGGTTTGTTGGTTGGTTTAGTTTTGCTTTTTTATAGTAAAACTGAATAAAATAAACGAAAACTAACCAGTTAGAATTGCGGGAAACGACACAGAAAAGGAAAAAAGCCCAAGGAAATATACAAGAAACTGAGACCCACTTATTCACACACTTAGCTCTCCCATGGAAACAGTCACCCAGATGCAATAATGTATATAGGAAGACCTGTACAAGAGAAATGGAAAAATACAAGTAAAATAAATGAAAATAAAAATTAGAAATAATGCTTTCTTTTTTGTTTGGTTTGGTCTTTGTTTTTGTTTTGTTGTTGCTGCTGTTGTTTTTCTTGTTTTCTTGAAATGCCCTGACATAGAATTATAAAACAAATACCTCCAAAAATACCATTGAGTTTCTTTTTTCTTTTGGTCATCTACTTTTGGGCCTGCAACCTATCATTGCAAACTATTTTTTTCCAGTCATCCTGGGTGAGGTAATCTGGACTCAGAAAGACAAACATGCTATTTACTCACTCATAGGTGGACATTAGCTATAAAGTAAAGGAAAACCATGCTACAATCCACAGACCCAGAGATGTTAGATAACTAGGACTGTTCAGGGGTGGGGTTTTTTTTCCTGGGGAAGAGGAAATAGCGATTTCGTGGATGAACTGGGGACAGGTATGTAAGGAAACATGAGGTATCATGTTCAGGGGGATGTAAAGAGAGAGAGTACTGAAAGAAACAACTGCAAGTGTGTGTGTGGGGGGGGAGCAGTCTTCCCAGGGTCTAGTAGAAACCTTATACAATAGAAACTTCCAGCAGTCTATAAGGATGGCCCAGAAAAGGTCAGTGCCTAGTCCAGTTGTCATCGGAGAAAATTCAGATGCAAATACCCACTGCCAAACTTTAGGGCGAGTTCAGGGAATTTTGCTTAAAAGGGAGAGAAAGGATTGTAGGAACCAGAGGGGTCAAGGACATCACAGGAAAACTCACAGAATCAACAGAGTAAGGCTGATAGGAGCTCACAGAATCTGATTGACTGCCTGGGAGCAAGCATGGGACTAAACTAGGCCCTCTACATATATGTGATGGTTATGTAGCTTGGGCTTCTTGTAGGACACCTATCCTTGGGAGCAGAGTCTGTCTCTAACCCTTTTGTTGCCTTTTGTGAGCCTCATCCTCATGTGGGGTTGTCTTGTCCATCCCTAATATGAGGGGAAGTTTTTAGGCTTACTAAAACTTGATATGCCATTATTTATTGATATCTATTAGAGGCCTGCTTTTTCTGAACAGAAATTTAGAAGGAGTGGATTAGGAGATGACAGAAGAAAGGTAGGAGGGGGGGATGGAAAAAGAAATGGAAGTTGGGATATAATATAAATAATTTTTTAAAGAGGAGTTAGTTTTTTTTCCCCCAATGAGATTATCTTGTTGGAATCCTATTTTCCCCCGCAAGTAAAAGTCAGTTGGCGGTAGCTTCTGGGTCACCAGTGCAGGTGTGTGTCCACTCCTCCCTTCAGCTCTATGATCCCATCTGTTGCAAACCTGTGCAGGCTCTGTTAATTCTAGCTATGCCTCTGTGGTTTCATTTGACTTTTGATAAGGTTGACTTAGAAGATCTTGGCATCTTCGAGCCCTCTGGTTTCCACACTTTTACTGCCTCTTCTTCTACATGTTTTCCTGAGTGCTGAAGAGAGAGACTAATGGACACACAGTTTAGAAATGAGTGTTTCAAGATCTCTTGTACTATGCATCATATTTGAATCCAGGTCGAACTATTTGTTCCCATATGCTGTGAGTGGAAACTTCTCTAATAATGGCCAAAAAAGGAACTGGGCAATTTCAGCTTTTGTTGAAATTGATGTTTTTAGTGGTGGTAATATCTTTAACCAGTAAGATGGGTTTTCACTATCTGTAACTCTTAAGTGGCTCATAATTTTTTCTAAGTCAAACTATATATTTTTAATATCATAACATTCCATTTGTTGTTATCTTTCACTGAAGGACTGGGATAAAATCAGAGACCAATAGCCATGATGCAGCCTAAATGCTATGGTATCATAATTTTATTCTGAAAAACTGTTAACCTAATCATTCTAACTCAGCATGACTGAAATTCTCAGAACAGCATTTAAGGCAAACAGATTCTCTACTAGAATACAATACATAGATGGCCTCGAGACCAATTTCCTATAAAATTCTTGTCCCCCATTGATCCACTATCCTCATTTGTGTAAACACTCTGGTCTTCCAAGCTCCTACCAGCATGGTCCACCTCTGCATTGTACAGATGCTCTAGTCCACATCTGTGGCTTCTAAGTTCTTCCAGATCAACTACAGCTGTAGGTCTTGTGAGCACACGCCCAGGTTTATCATGCAATGGCCACTGTTCTTGGTACCAATTTACTGCATCACTCAGTTACTTATTGTACCTGGTTCTGTGACAGCAGTGTTTGAAGGGAACTCGTTCAGGCTCAGGACACGACAGGAAAAACCCAGAAGTATTAAGGAAGTTCATAAACATTTTGTGATCAGAGAGAATGCAGAAATAAGAGGTGCTGGCTGCATGGTTCCTTTTTAATTCTTTATTCAGTTCCAGACTCCAGCTCCCCAAATGGTTTGTGACTCTTCTCACCCCAGTCAACCTCTCTGAAATTGCCCTCAGATACTAAAACATTGTTTCCTGGGTCGTTATAAATCATGACGAGTTGTTTATAAAGATTACCCATTGCAATCACTATATAAAGACATAATGTGTCTACTCAGAGAGTCAAACATCTAAAAGATTCTGAGAAAATTATGAGACATTTGATAAAGACTGTAATTTTGTGATATAGCTGAGTGCTAATATGCAGCTAGGTTGTAGTTTACTAAAGTCTTATTTGAGATGAGCTAAATTTACATGTAGGGTAGCACAAAAATATTAAAAAAATATTTAATTTATAAAATTCACATGACTATCCTGACACTAGTGGTATACACATTTAATCCCAGCACTTGGGAGGCAGAAGCAGGCAGATATCTGGATAGGAAGCCAACCAAATAAAATAAAACAAAAGAACCTCAAAAGACAAAGGAGAAAAAATTAAAAAAAAAAAACAAAAATTACATATGGCTTAAAATAATCACATAAAATCATTTAATATTTATTTCTCAACTCATACCTGGGCAGTAACTTCCTCACATAGCTTTAGTACCAGCATCAACAATGCAGGTATTTGTCTAATTGCTTCCAATTAGTTATCTGGAATCAATTTGATTTTTTAGTTATTTAGACTAATTTTAAAGAAAACCTGATGAGTAAAAAGTTTATATTTATAGAATTGCTGAACTTAAAACTTCTAAATCATGTGCTTTAGTCATTTTTGGCACAAAGCTGATTACAATATTCAAAAGGACATCATTTCATCTCCAAAAATACAAATTACACTATGAAGATAACAGAATGTTCATTCAGGACAGGAGAAATGGCTCAGAGGTTAAGAGTACTGACTGCTCTTCCAGAGGTCCTGAGTTAAATTCCTAGCAACTAGATGGTGACTCACAATCAGCTGTAATGAAATCTTATAACCTCTTTGGGAACAATGCTGCATGCTTATTAAATAAATAAATCTTTTAAAAATATTCATTCAAACTTCTATAGAATTAAGATAAAAATTGCTTTCTACAAAGTGTCTTATATAAAATTATTAAAAATGAATTAAAATTTTAATTTGAATTTTCCAAATACCTTAATTCTCTACTTAACTGAGAATGTATGAATATAATTATCAGGGTACAAAAATAAAAAAAAATCTACATTGTACATCTGTTGATATATTTGTGTTTTGCAAAAGTCAACATCTTATACTTAATGTAATTTGCTAGCAAAATATGACTTCCTGTCTTCAATATAATGTAGCTTATAAACTACTCAGAAATTCTGTGACATCAAATATTTTATAAAACACAGTACTTTTTAAATTCTGAGGGCAAATAGATCAAAACCATATGACAACAATTTTCTCAAAATGAACTTCATATGGTAAAACCAGAAAGGAAGAAAGTGCTGGGTAGAAGCTTATAAATGTAGCCAATGAACTCTTACAGCTGACACTGTGCTTTTTTTTTTGCTGAGCTTACACACACACACACACACACACACACACATACATATATGTATTTACTGACATGAAGGACTGTTCTCTTTCTAGATTGAAGAAATGCATGAAGAGAAATAGCAGGAAAGCAAAGAAGTTCCCAGGATTTGCATTTCATCCGTTTACTTTATAGATCATGCCTAAAAATACAATTGTTTCCAATCATTTTTTCTTCTGCAGAGTGGTTATAATATGGACATGGAAAAATATGATATGAATATTATTTGTGCGAGAGAAACATTTAGACCAGGATGTTCCCTCTGTACTGGATGTTCCAAAATAGAAAGATATGTTATAATAAAATTAATCTTTCAAGAAATTTTCTTTGAAAATTACATACATTTATAAAATATTTATGACTTCATAGAGGCATAGAAATAGAATGGTTGTCTCTAGAAACTTGAAAAAGAAGGGATGGGGAAAGTGGAAAAGAACCTGTGATATTAGGTTTGAACTATATTATGAAGACAAGACAGAATTAAAAATCTAAATCAGAAGCTTTGGAAAACCCACAGAAGAGGAGGAGGAGAATTTTTTTTAAGTCAGAGGAGTTGTAGACACTACAAGAACATTATCCACAGAATCAATTTCAGGGCTCATAGGGGCTCACAGAGACTGAAACTGCAATCATGGAGCCTGTATTGGTCTGTGCTAGGTTTTCTGCAGATACGTTGTGGAGTTTAGATTGGGTTTTTATGTGGAACTCCTAACAGTGGGAGTGGAGATGTCTCTGATACGTTTGTATCACTGTGCTTGGGACACATTTTCTCCTAAAAGTTTGCCTTTCCAGAATTTATATGAGGGTGTGTCCCTAGACTTATTTCATCTAAATATAACCCATGATTGGTTACTACCCTTGAGAGTCTTGCTCTTTTCTGAAAGAAGAAAGAGGAGAAAGAGGAAATGTAGTAGAGGTACTTAGAGGAGGGAAGAGAAGGGAAGATGCAATAAGGATATATTGTATGAGAGAAGAATAAAGTTTTAAAAGAGCAAAAAATAAACTTGTTTAAGGTAGAATAAATTTTTAATTTGATGTCTCTACGCATAACTCTCAATCCACCCCTTACCAAATAACTGTTCTTAAAGATGTTAAATGGAAGTTAACAGAACTTACTGAGACTCACTACACTTAGTTCCTTCACGTTTTGCCTACTCTGATGTACATTGTACAACATGGGGTTCACCAAGAAAAAAAGAATATTATTGATTTAATATTTATAATTTCCACTTCCATCACTTTTGGACAATCTTTTTCTTATTATTATTACTGTTTTATTACTTTAAAAATATCGATCCAAATTCCCACTCCCTCCCCTCCTTAATCTTTAAATTACAAGTTTTGTGTGTATCACCTAAAGGCATTATTTTCAGTAGCATAATACTTTAGTTTTGAAAAAAAAATAACTCAGAAAGGATAGGTCCTAGCTATACTCTTAATAAGACATAAGACTATGAAAAATGAAAATGAAGGGGGACTGTGAAATACAGATATGAGATTTATTTTGTTATTATTTAAATGACCTGTTAAGTATTTTTATTTAAAAATAATTAATTTTACATACTAGCATCAGGTATCCCTCCCTCCTGTCTTCCTCTTTCAATGCTCCCCCATTCCACCACAACCAACCTCAACATAACTCCCAATACACTGAACATGATAGAAGAAAAGGTGGGAAGTAGTCTTTGAATATTGACACAGGAGTCCACTTCCTAAAGAGAACATCAGTAGCACAGACACTGAGAGCAACAGTTAATTAATGGGACCTCTGAAACTAAGAAGCTTCTGTAAGGAAAAGGACACAGTCAGTAAGAAAGAGCTACAGCCTGCAGAATGGAAAAAGATCTTCACTGACCACACATCTGACAGACAGCTGATCTCCAAACTAAAAAAAGAACTCAAGAAACAAGACATCATAATGCCAAGTAATCCAATTTAAAAAGTGGGGTAGATATCTTAACAGAGAATTCTCAAGCCTTTTGTTTTTCAATGTAAAATGATAACTATTGTCATAGTCACTAAGAAAAATATTTTTAAAAAATAATGTAAAACAAATCTTATAAAATTTCTTTTTATTTTTTGATAATTAAGTGTAGGGGTACTTTATTTACATAATTTCTTCCTTCTTTGTCTTCCCTTCATGTAACAACAACGATAGGGCTATTATAACTTGTCAACTTGGCAACACCTAGAATTAACTAAAGTGCAAATGCACACCTGTGAGTAAATCATCTTTCCATTTTTAATCCAGATCCTCACAGTGAGGAAATCCAACTTTAATCAGTACCCACTTTCTGTTGTTAGCGTTTATAGAGGGAAATGGAAGAAAGTAACTGACTCTCTATTTAACGAACTTGTTCTCACTAGCAAGTCCACGCTTTCACTGGCATCGGATCCTAGTTCTTCAGGATTCCATTGTGTATTGAAGACCAACTGAGACATCCAAAGATGTGATCTGAGCAACTACTGGATCCTTACTTCTTCCTTTGGAAGTCAACCCTTGTTGGAATAGCTGAAACAAAGTCTCTAAGCCATCCTAGTAAAACCCATTCCATTCTATTCATTCCTTATATATCCAATCTAAAAGTTTTTTTTACTAAGAACCCTAAATAATAAATAGTGAAAGAAAAAAGTCAATAATTTGAGAGCAATAAAAAGAAGATTATAAGGGAGGGCTTGGAGGAAGAAGAATGGAAAAATGATTGGATTATAATTTCAAGAAAGAAAATAATATTATCAAAAAGTAACAGTTCACAAAAATAAATTCAAGAATAGAATTCATGTGATCATCTTAATAGAGCTAGAAATTTTTTGAGAAAAATTAGGATCGCTTCATGATGCAAAATGCTTAAAGAGACTAGAAACAGAATTAAGACATCACAATTAGTAAAAACTGTTTATGTCAAACCTATATATTCCACACTGCATAAATTTGTAAAACTTTAAATCATTTCCACTAAAATAAAACATGATAATGGTGTTCAGTTTTCATAATCTTAGCCAATACATGTTTTTTAAATCTTTGCTATAGTAATGAGATATGGAAATGAAATACCATGAACAGCAATGAAGAAGGAAGAACCATAATGTATACTCATTGCTAGTACATGCTAGTTACATAATCCCATCTGCAAGAGATCCTAATATTTCACAAGACAATCTTGGATATGATGATTCTTTTAGAAAAGTGGCAGAGCACAAGTGCAGCTTTTATTTATTTTTTCTTATTTTAGATTGTCTAATGAAAATTGTCTTCCAGTAAAACTTTGAAACTGGTCCTGCGCCTACCCCTTCCGTAGATAATTCATAATGATTTTATTTACTTTATAGGAATTAGAGGAGCAATTAAAATTGACAATAAGTAACTATTGGACAATTATCAGCAAAATGTCAAAGTATAGCTGTCTTATCAATATGCTGACTTTTTAAACCTAATAGTTGGGATTTGTGCAATCCCAAGAAAACTAAGTATTTGTGAACTCAGCTTAGAGATTTTCCTAATGGAAATAATAGTCCTTTATATTAAATTAGATTGAATTGTGATTGATACCATTATTGAATTTTCTTTAGATTAGCACTGGAAAAAAATGTTTTTACTACAATTAAAACCCGGTGGAGACTAAACTCATTTAGGGCTGACAAGTCTTATTATTTGGCTTGTCAGAGAAATGCCTTGAGGTAACCACCAAACACACTTGTTTACTTTAATTATTGTTTATCTCAAAAGTTTAGAGAGTCTATAGAAACAAAAGAAACAATTATAACATCATGGAAACTTCACAAAGCAGAGCAGATTTTGCCAGGCTCCAAAATCAGCCAGCAGTAGTTAATAGAAAAATGTACCTGTAATTCAGTAATCATTTGACAAGAGGGGCTGGATAGTGATTTTTCCCATGAATTAACACTGCAAAGAAAGTTAATTGTGTTGTAATTTTAGTTTTCCTATGCCTCTTCAAAAATATGTGTACTTATTCATTATAAATACATACAATTCCTGTACCTCATAATATGAGATACTTCTTTTAAAAAGTTAGTTCATTTGAGGTAGCATTTGAAAAATATGAAAATTAGGTAAATTAATGTACTGTCCTTTTATCTAGTAAATTTTTGGAGAAATCTTAAAATAGATAGCAGAATTTATGGTCTGAAAATTTATCTTGTATGGTAACAATATATCTTAATTTTGAATCATAATTTTTGTTTACGTATTGTATTAGGTTTCCAGAGATAATATTTCTTGGTTAATTATTTTAAAAATAGTAGCCATGTACATAATTTCATCTATTCCTTGTGTATTCATTGAACATAAATAACCCAGTTACTGCTTACTACTCATCTGTGCAATCATCAGGATCAAAAAAGATTTCAGAATCTCATTATATCACTATCGTCTACAAAATGACTATATCTCCAAAACTAACTTATTTCAGAGATGTGATTCTAGGGCCTTCTTTTCTTTCCTACTAAAATTAGAACCATCTAACGGTCATTAGGATGTGGATTCTGTGTGGCTCTTGGTTATGTGGTACATAGCATCTGGTTTCTGAGTGACTTGGAATGGTCATGTCAAATGTGTTTTCTTTGAAGTGAAATTATAGAGTGGGGCATAATGGTAGTGTGAGGAATCATGAAATCTCAGACTTTAATTGCTCTCTCTGTGGCACACTGTCTTTTGGTTCTGATTGGATAGCACTTTTCATCAACCTTGAAGTGGAATTGTTTCTTTTAATGAAAGAGGGACATTTCGAGTTTAAGCCACATTTTTGTGCAAACTTATATTCCCACCTGCAGCAGAATGGCTTTGGGAATAAGAAATCTTTCTTTATAGCAGAATAACAAAGCTTTACTGCAAGCATAGTTTAATACACTTCGTAAGAATATGTGGAAATGCACAAATGTGCAATTTAGGGAATGAAAGTGTGAGAACACCCAGACTAGAAATGTGTAAGAGAACAATGCTGTCAGAGAGAATGTAAACTCCACATTAAGTAATAGAAGGAAAATAGGCACATTTGAGCTTCATATTTCTATAGCTTTTGTGATGCTGACAAGGAGATACATTACTTTGGAGGTGGGCACAATATTAATGGCAGTAAAAACAAATTCATTTATTTTCAGTTTTCACATTAAGATATTATTAAACAAAGATGGTGGAAACCACAGATATTTCCTGCTTTAAAATGTTTTAAATTTTTGTTATAAGAGTATGATTGTTTTCATGCATGTTTGTGTCTGTACTACACTCACATTGCTCCTATGGAGGCCTGGGAACAGGATCAGAGCTCTCAAACCATCATTACAAAGGTTTGTGTGACTTCCAGGAGGTTCTGAGGGGTGAACTCAGGTTATTAGAACAGCAAGTACTTTCACCACTTTTGCTCTCTCGGAGTACCTAAGAAAATATCAAATATATAGGATATAATGCAATAAAATATAATAGAAGGTAAATATAAAATACCACGAGCAACATCAGGGAAATTATGATTTTCAAGCCAGCAATTAACTGTGATGTATTATTTCCCTTATTCCCATCATCCCATAATTATAGTCTTTCTGTAATTTTTAGTATGGGAACGGTGGGGCTGGCAGGCAGAGAAAATAAGTAGGAGGAGAAATCCTGTCTCTAGGAACAAGAGCAGATAGAGAAAAGAGAACAAGGGAGAAAGAGAGGGTGATACCCAGGCACAGAAGCCAGGCAGCAACCAGCCGTCAGCCAATCAGCCACAGAGCAAACATAAAAACAAGATATACAGAATGAAAGAAAGGTAAAAAGCCCTGAGGTAAAACATAGACAAAGAGAAACAGAGTAAAACAAGAGAAAGATAAGACTGAGCATCTATAACTAAGAAGAAGTCTCAGTGTCATGATTTGGAAGCTGGTTGGTGGCCCAAAAGAAAGCCAGTTACACACAATTTTTAAGATAAATTAGGCAACAACAGAGTGTATTAGTTTAGACTTCCATGTCAAAAGCTGGGGAAAGTTAAAGTAAGAAATTCAGGAAGAAACAGAAACAGAGAGGACTACTGCTTAGTAGCTCACTCTCTGCCTTCTTCAGCTTTCTTTCATATACAACAGAGAAATGCCTAGAATTGTTACAGGGCAGCATGGGCCTCCCTCCCCAATGAGCAATGAAAACTATACCCTACAGATGCAACCGCAGGACAATCTATGGATCCAAGACTTCAGTTGAGGTGTCAGTTTTCCTGGTGACTGCACGTTGTATCATGTTGATTACCAAAGCTAACAGTATAGTGACTTTAATTTTCAATTATGGTTCAAGGATTGTAATTTCAGGCTTTAACTACAACTGAGTGTATCATTATCAAGCATTATTAATTATATTTTTTACAATCTTAAAAATACTTAAGTCCTCCGAAAGAAATAACAAAGTAGAAACAATATTGTATGGGTTATAACGCCATGGATACAGTAGGTACATAAACAGGCAGCTTCCAAATATACAATGATCCTTCTCAGGGTAGCTAAGTAAACTGGAGGCACAGCACAGTTTTCTTACTGCCTTCAACTCTGGCGTCCTTCACCACCCCATGTTTCACTGCTTAGCAGGTGTGGAAATGTGAGTGAAAATGTCATCCTTAGGCTCATATGTTTTAACACTTGGCCCAAATTGGAAGAACTGTGTGTAAAAAATTGGGAGGTGGAAGCCGGGCGATGGTGGCGCACGCCTTTAATCCCAGCACTCGGGAGGCAGAGGCAGGCGGATCTCTGTGAGTTCGAGACCAGCCTGGTCTACAAGAGCTAGTTCCAGGACAGGCTCCAAAGCCACAGAGAAACCCTGTCTCGAAAAACCAAAAAAAAAAAAAAAATTGGGAGGTGGAGATTTGTTGAAGGGACTGAGTCAATAGGAGGTGGCTATAAAATACTCATACCATTCCCAGAACTTCACCCCTTTCTGTCTATTTCTATCTATGCATCTATGTATGTATGTATGTATATCTATCTATCTATCATCTGTCTGTCTGACTGTCTGTCTGTCTGTCATTTATCTCTGTCATCTATTTATCTATATATTTGTCTGTCTGTTTATCTCTGTAGCCACATATAACCTCCATCCTGCTGGTCCTCCTGGAGTGATTTTTCTTTGCCTACCTGTCTCCAAAGCTGATTATAAAATAACCACTCTGAGGCTTAATATTAATTACACATTCTTTTGCTCATTAGCTCCGGCTTCTTTTAACTAACTGATACATCTTAAGCTTACCCATTTGATTATTTTATGTCTTACCACAAGGCTCGAGGGTTTTTTGCCTCACATCTTGCTTCTGACTATGCCTTCTTTCTCCCTGTATTCAGTTTAGTTTTTCTGCCTAGCTATATTTAGCCCTCCCATAAGCCAAAGCAGCTTATTTATTAACCAATGGTAATAGAATGTATTCACAGCATACAGAGGGGAATCCTAAATCCTATCTCTCTCTCTCTCTCTCTCTCTCTCTCTCTCTCTCTCTCTCTCTCTCTCTCTCTCTCTCTCTCTCTCTCTCTCTCTCTCTCTCTCTCTCGTTCCAGTTCCTACTTGTGGATCAAAATGTAAGCTATCAGCTGTTATTGGCAGCATGGCTTTGTAAAACGATTATGCACACTAACCCTCTGAAACCATAAGCCCAAGCCAAATACTATTTTTCATAAACTCCCTTGTCATGGTGCCTTAACAAAACAAAAACAAAAGAACTAAGGAAACTGTCCTTGGTTAATTGTCAGGTGATATACTGAGATCCATGAGTTTCTTTGCATTTCTGTTTGTACAGTCACAGCTAAGGCCGGAAACTAGACTGAATTATTTCTGTCCAAAGTGAATGTAAATAAAGTAAAAAGGAAAAGACTTTACAAAGTAAACAATCCATAAGGGTATTGCTAAGTTTGCTATGTAAAAAGGGGAAAAATCCCAAGTGACATGCTTTCTGAGAAAGACTAATATGCACTTACAGGCATCCCTGAAAATTAGCACATATCCCTCCTAATCACATAAAAGATTTTCTGTAAGATCAAGGTTACAAGAATTTTCTCTTTTTTCATTCACATTTATCTTACATTTGAAGGCTACTTATATAATTGACACTGTGAATAATATAATATATTTTCTAACCCAAGAATTTCATCTGAGAAAAATATCTTTTGTAACATAAAATTTAGAACTCATCAATGTAATGTTAGACAAATGATTATTTTTCATGATCTTTCCTTTTTTTCTTTAAGGAGAACCACATGTTTTAGTCAATAAGGCATCTTTTTAAGCATTATATGTTTTTAGTAATTTATTTCATGAATGACTAAAGTTAGTCATGTGTAGATTTATTTAACTATTTTTGATAATTTTTATGGTATCGTGTTGCATCATACAGTCCAAGGAGATTTTTATCCAAACTGGCCTCAACTAACGATCTTTCTGTCTCTATCTCAATCTCTATAACTCCAGTCATACGTATTTATCTTGGGCTGTGGAAATTGGTTTTAAGGTATATTATTTAAGGAGACTACTTTCAATGATGTAATGGTTATATTCTTGCTCTTTGTAGAAAATTTTGATATATTGTGAAGTAAGAGAGACAGGATTCTCTAGCTTCTTGAAGAGGCGGCAATCTTTTCTTTTCTGGATAGACCTGTGACCCCCCACAATATTTTGAATAATAATCCTTGGCTTTGTATTTTAATTTAGTGTGTTTGTGAGTAATAGTTTTACAGAATGAACTTTGTCTGAATTGTTGGACTGTTACTCTTTCTTAAATCTTTAAAATAGAAATAAATGGTTTCTGTGCTCCTGAACTCAGAAAGCATATTAGGAATTGAGCAATGAACAGCAATCAGCCATTATTGGAGACTGCTTTAGCAGATAAGCTGCTGCTCTTAAGGCTAACTGAAATAACGGGAGAGAGATTTCAGAGCTAAGGTCAATAAAAACCAGCTATAGTGGCCACAGTCACAATGTTTGTCAAGACAAAAGCTATCTCTGAATATTGCAGCATTGGACTCGTGTTTTATTAGTTGGCAATCTTCATTTTCTACTCTGATGTTAGCAACTTACACTAATCTATAGAAACATTAAGACAAACTATTGAAAATCATCCCAATACTGCTTTTCAATCTTCAAACATAGGTTCCTTTTTCATTCTATTTGCAGATAAAATGGAAATTCTAAAACTGAAACTTCAATTCTCACTTCTGTGGTTATATATACAACCCTCAGGATATTAATCCCTGAACTTGGCCCCATTGACACTCCTAGGTTAGTGTTAACCCACCTAAATCCATCAACAAATCTCTCTTTTGATTTCTGTCAATATGTTATCAGTCTAGCTTGTTAGTTTGCTATATAGAATTTGGTTCATTTCAACATTTTCTCAAGTAAAATAAATGTATGTGTTTCCTCCTCCTTTCCCCCAACCCATGCACATTTGTCTATTATTTACATATGAATATTATTTAACCAATTGGTCTTCTTTAAAAATAAGAACTAAGTCCAGACTTAATTTTCAATATGTAATTGGCCAGATGTATTCTATTTACATTCACTGTGGAGAAACATAGTTTTTCTGAGTCATAAAGTTTACCTTGGCAAATAGAATGAGTAGATAAGAAAATATGTGGTGTTTGGCCTTTCTCCTCTTACATTTGAGCCTTCTACCATGAGAAGATTGTGTCTTATTAAGACAGAGGTTTTGAATAACAGATCAGAGACCGCATATGCCAAGAAAACTATCTTCTAAAACCCCATGATAACCTATTAAAGAAATCTCAGTAAACTAACAGAGACA
Source organism: Arvicola amphibius (assembly GCF_903992535.2). Taxonomy (NCBI): domain Eukaryota; kingdom Metazoa; phylum Chordata; class Mammalia; order Rodentia; family Cricetidae; genus Arvicola; species Arvicola amphibius. The sequence goes on along the minus strand of NC_052059.1, from coordinate 11,935,059 downwards.
AGGAAGCAACTGTGTATTGTACTGTCATTGAATTGCATATGAACAGTACTGCTGTGGTTTTGTTTATAATGTTATCTATTCATGTATGAATAAATATTACCCATCTATAACTAAACTTTTGTTTTAATAGTGTTGCTAACAACTCTAAGCAAATGTTTGAAATATGTTTAACATTACATACATTTCCCCTAAAGTAATCACCCATCCTAAAATCATGCATTATATAGAATAGTGTGTGACTTACAAGATCATTTTTTGCCTTGCCAGTGTGTGTTCATTTTCCATACTCATCACCTAGAATTAAAAAAGATAAAACTTCAAGAACTGGTTTAAGTCTTTATTTTCCAAGTTTTGTTTGATCTGAGTGCTTTGTGAATCTGAAATTGGGTCAATGTACTTAGGTATTGCATTTCTTCCCACGTTGTTTATTATCTATGACAATACTTTAGACGTAGAATATTAAAGTACACCTTCCTATCTTAATTTAGCTGAGCATCTATTCCACATGTCAGCTCTATAGATCATAAAATACTACTTTGATATTAGAATTTAAAGATCTTATTGATTTTAGTTATGAAAGTGTCATAAGTTCTTAGATTGTCATATAATTTAATATTTCTTGTTTTCCATATTATACTCAAAGGGGTAGCTGTGTATTTGGTGGTTATTCTTTAAGCCAAAGTAAAACTTTAAAGTTTGCTTTTGTAAAGTTTATTCTGTCTGTTAAATGTACCATGAGGTTTTAGACAGTATTTGTTCTGTTACAGTGAGGCATGGTATATGTGCCATTATATATTATAACATATTATGCCATTGTTCAATATGACATATTTCCTTGAAATACTTTTGAATAAAAAACCAAGGATCTTAACTATATTATTTCATATATTACTATAATATATAAATATAGGTATCATATATAAGTCAGAACTACTAAATTATTTGAATAATGAAAGATTAATTATAGTTTGTTTCTGTAGCTCCTGGATTTTTATAAGTAAGTATTAATTATTTGTGAAAATAGACTTATGTAAGACATAAATCATCCTGTTGGAGTCTTACATGTTTATTATTTAATTGGGAATTTATGTTATTGTGATACTTGAATATACCCCCCCATAAATTCATAGTGAATGGCAATATTAGGAGATGAGGATAGTTGAAGGAATTGTATTCTTCTTGGAGGAGGCTGGATAAGATGTGCCTTTAATCCAGATCTTGACACTGGAGGGCACAACATGCCATCAGTTGGAAGTGTGTCACTATGGGGCCGGCTTTGAGTTCTTTTTCTCAAGCTTTTCTCAATTTGTCAGGCAGTCGATTTCCTGTTGCCTGTCAGACGTAGGACCCTTGGCTATTTCTCTAGCACCATGCCTGTCTCCATGGTGCCATGCTCCCCTCCGTGATGTACTGTAAGAAAGCTACCACAATGAAACATTTTCTTTTTAAGAGTTGCCATCGTCATGGTACCTCTTCACAGCAACAGTAAACCTTAAGACACTTATTATTATGTATGATATATTGCAGCACAATTTCTTTATGTTTTTGTATAGTAGGTTTGTTACAATGAAGAAAACGAGCCTACATGCCATAAACGAGGAAAAGAAATTATTTTTCAGTAGATTTATAGTAATCTACCTGTTTAGTTTTTCAACCATTGACATTAAATATTTAATTATCTTATATTGTATTTCAACTATAGCTACTTCAGGAAAGAATGAATATAATAAAGTGCTCCTAAAATATTCAATAGACCCAGTTTTGTTTTAGCATGATTATAATGATTTAGTGATGGGAACAGTGGCTATGGCTGTACAGAGTTGGTTTTGAATAACTGTGTTGGCACCAGATTATTCTATCGGGTCTTTATCTAAAATCATGATTTTTCTCATATTAGCGTTGTGAAGTAAATGTATAGTTTTGTACATTATATCTGTTTCCTTATTTTTTACTTATTCTTTCATGCCAGATTGCGTGTAGCTAGTTTCCCCTCCCTTTACTCATCGGAGTCCTTTTTCCTCTCTCCCCCCCTAGAATCCCTCCACCTCTTTTCCTTTTCACAAAAGAGCAGGCCTCCAAGTAATATCAATCAAACATGGCATAGAAATTTATAATAAAATTATACTATTGTCTGGGTTTCTGTCCTGCCTGGTTTTTGTAATCACTAAGTCCTAAATAAATTGCCTGAACTACTTAACTGGACATGCAGGACCCACAGAGCAATGACTTCTGAACTTGCCTAAAGGTGAGACGATCCTTCGGGGTTCCTGCTTCATGAAAGAGTCTGTGAGACACTCTGCAGGATACAGAAGAAAGTGACTGAATTGTCTTTGAAATTTCCTGCTTCATAGAAAAGTCTGCTGAATACTATAGGCTAAAGATGGATGCAGAAGAACTTTGAGTGACTGCACAGGCAGGGAGATGTCTATGTCAATTCAAGAGTTTTGGAAGTTGTTTATAATGCACTTCCTGTTGCTTAGGTAATATTATATCCTTCTGGAGTCATTGATGGAGTTGAAGAATATATATAGTTATAGTTTTTTAATTATGATAAAAGATAAAATAGATATAAATGTTGTAGCTGCAATTCTTGCTTGAAACTGTTTTGTTATATGTAATTTTATGATGTTAAAGCCTTCCCTATTTTTAAACAGATAAGGGAAAATGATGTAGGAGTCCCTTCTGTGTGTTGCTTGTATTGGTTAATGAATAAAGAAACTGCCTTGGCCTGATAAAGCAGAACTTAGGTAGGCAGATAAGACAGAACTGAATTCTGGAGGGGAGAAAGCAAAGTGGGAGAGATGCCATGGATCCGCTGCTGGAGAGGGATATGCTGAAACTTTACTGGTAGGCCATGATCACATGGTGATGCACAGATGAATGGAAATGGGTTAAATTAAGGTATAAGAATTAGCCAATAAGAAGCTAGAGCTGATGGGCCAGCAGTGATTTAATTAATACAGTTTCTGTGTCATTCTTTTAGTTCTGGGTGGCCGGGATGAACAAACAGTTCCTCCAACATTATAGGACTTAATAAATCTTAACAAAAGATTGCTTGGACTTGTCTGCAGTTTATCAACAGATACATAAATAAATACATATCATTGGTCAGTTTAATTAATTTGATTGTGATCATTGACATGCTGTTAATTATTACAGATAGAACATTTGTTTGCATTTTTGAGTTGATTTTGCTATGAATAGTTATTGTATTAAACTATGAACAAAAATATCTTCCCTACAATATGTACTTTGATACATAATGTAACAAATATCAAAGAGATACTTCTGCTAGTGAGATCTTGGTTGCTATACTAACACTTTTCTATTACTATGGTAAAATACCATGGCAAACACAATGTGTAGGGGGAAAAGGGTTTGTTTGTGCTGATGGTTCCAGAAGAATAAGAGTCTTTCATAGCAGGGATACATGGCAACAAAAAGCAGGCATGGTGGCAGAAACATAAAGTTCAGCTTTCACATCATGAATCTGAATCTGAAGGCAGAGAAAGTAAACTTGGCATGACATGAGTCTTTAAATTCCCTTAGCCCAATTCCAGGGACATTCTTATTACAAGCAAGAACTCAGAACCTTAATTTTTCACCACTAATTGTCCAACACTGTGGGGGATAGTCGATTAAAATCACCATGATTATTAAATATTTTAATCAGAGTTTGAAATTCTGTCACCATTAAAGTTATGTATACTGCTGTTTAACATTATGACACACTTCATAAAATTACTCTGTTTAAAACTATAAGCATTGATAAAAACTGATAAGAGAATGTTTTCCATACAGAAATTAAATATTAGTGTTTTAGGAAGAGATAATACACTGTGAATTATTAACTTCCAGTCAGAATAAAGTAAATTTCACAAGAAAAATATTGGACCTTCTGAAAATCTGACTGGAAGTTGTGAAACCATCTTGTGTTCTTTGTTACTATTATTTATAACTTTCCATTTTTATAAAAGCAATGATTGATATTAAGGAATTGGCTTAATAGGTTCAGCACTTCCAAAAGCTTATCTGAAATACTTTAATGATTGTTTTGTTTTGCAAAGAGGACAGAAGAACAGCACAAAGCAGCTGGGTATTTGTGGGAACACATACAGCATCCAATCATCCTGGGGTTTAGACTTCTGCAAGATGGAAGTTTGTTGCATCCAATTAAAATCAAACCTTTGAATGTAATGAGCTTAGCCTCAGAAGAATAGTGTGCCCTAGATAGACATGGCTTAAAAACTACAGGAAAATCTGAAGATAGTATAACAATTATGAATGAAAAAAGAGAAAATTTTGTAATGCATAGAAATAAGCAGTAATTTGACTAGTTACATGTACTCTGGACATTTTAAGCTAGTGATGTACATTCAGGATTTTTAAATGTTCAAAAGTTATTTAAAACATGGGTCAATAATAATTCTGCACATGGAAGAAACTTGATCAACAGCATCTAGTTAAGGTTTCATAACTCAAACTTAAAATCTCAAATAAAGACACTGCTTTGGCAAAACGAATGAAGAAACTGACATAGGAATCTTTTTTCCTTATTAGAAAAATGTATCATTTCTTCAGTCAGGGGTAAGAACTTTGCTTGATCATCAGTATTGCGAAATGTGAAAACGCATTTTGAATGACTGTTGCAAATGAGTAGTTCAGCCTGCACCATGCACAAATTTGACTTTCATTTTAATGCTTTAAAATATTACATGGTTCCATAAATGGCCATACAGAAGGTGCTAGATGTTTTCAATGAAATATTCTTGAAAAGACAAAGACCAAAAATACATTATTCAGGAGGTATAAAAATAATTTTAAAGTACAGCTATTTAATTGTCATGGAAACTGCAAATATGTTTCGTAGTACTAGCTATTTTTCTACACATTTCTAAATAGCAATTGTTAACAATTTCAGTTATCTTATCAATAAATTTATCTAAATTTTCTATTATGACCAATCTGTATCTCACTGCAATGTATTTTTCCTTTATGTATTTCCTAAAGGCAAAATTAAGCTAAGCTCATAACAATATTAAATAATAAGCACATAAAACAACAGGGATGTAGTTTTATAATAGTAATGGAAACATACAGAATATGCAATATTTTCTTTAAATAATTTGGTGAAACTTGGGGTTTTTTTTTGCTTTTTAAGATTTTTAATTATGCATTTAATATGAGTGTAAATAATATATAAAAATAAAATATACTTATATTAACTTGTATTATATATGCATTTTGCATCATTCTCTCAATCTCTCTCCTCTCTCCAATTTCTCTCCTCTCTATGCACTCTGAAATTCATGCTCTCATTTTCTTTATTAGTTTTTTTACATATCTGGATACATATATATTAACACGAAATATGCTGAGTTAAGCTAGTGTCACTTATATAGTTATGCTTTCAGGGCTGACTCCTTGTTATTGGGTAAACATTTAGGTAGTGTATCTGTAGTAGAAAACTGCCTGTTTACTGTGTAGTCCAAGTCACACTGGAAATCCTTTCATAGCCCATGCTGTTTCCAACAATCATGACAATTATCTAGCCTGAGTGTCCCCAGCGCTAGAACTGAAGAGATGCGGCATGTCACCCAATTCAAATACATGAAACTTTCTAAAAAGTGCTTAGAATAAACCATGTACTTTCTACAGTGTTCCAAGGGGGAAAAAAAAACTGTCTTCTCAATTCATAACAGCTCTAGCGCAGAAAATAAAGAAATTCCCACTGCCTTGCATAAATGTTTTTGAAAATAAGCATATGAACATTTTTATTAAAATCATGACAGTTTTATAATTTATCATAAAATGTGAGAAGACATGAAAAGCAAACATGACTATGATTTATGACAACTCTTTGAACTCATTGTCCAAGATTCTTCCTGCATAGTGTTGTATATATGCTGCACCTTCTTTGGTGATGTAAGATATGTAATGTCATGAGGCCCAACAGCACATGTCCAGTGTTGCCATACAGGAGGAAATAATGGGGCATAACCAATCTTTTTCTCATTAGATTTATATTCTGCTCCAGAGTTTAAAATACATACCTGATACCATTATTTGGCCAAGAAACTATGAATAAACAAGTAATAAGCCTTGGAGAATACTCTATTGTTATTATGCCACTAAATGGAGACAGTATTTGTTGTGATTTGAGTAAGATATTCCTTATATTCTTGTGTATTTGGATATTTTGTACCCAGTTTGGGGATGCTCAGGAAGAATTGGCTGCTTGAGGAAGTTTGTAATTGGAGGCAGACTTTGAGGATTGAAAAGTCATGCGATATTTCCAGTCTATTTTCTACTCTTTTGGAGTTTGAAATATGAGCTCTCAGGAACTGTTCAAGTTTTCTTGTGTGGGAGTTGCTGTCAAGCTGTCCATGCTAATGCTGAATATAACCAAGAGGAATTATACATAGAGACAAACATTTAGTCCAATAAGCTGCCTTGGTCATGGTGTTTTATCATAGCAGTGGAAAAGCTTTTAATGACTTGTTGCAATACCTATAGATTAATGCAAATTTCGGTTTTTACCTGAGAAGCTTCTATTTGTAGTAGATGGTTATTATCACAGAGGCTCACAATTTTCCAGTGTGCAAAAAATAACAAATGTTTAACCCTATCCTCTGGGCACACAGGCTTGGGGATCATTATGAATGAGGGACAGAAAGGGGGGTACAACACAGATGTGGTGGGTAAGAGCAGATGTGCAATGTCTCCAACAATATACTCCTAAGACCTCCAAGGGTCTTCAGATTTTACTGTTCCTACATGTCAAAATTTGAATAATTCCTTGATTTTCATACATTGCTGGATTTCACAGTGACAAATCCATTGATTGGTCCTTTCATTATAAGACACGTTTTAAAGGATAATTTCTCCATTTTTGCAATCAATTATACTAAAAGCAATCAATTAAATCGTGATAGTCATGTTTTGTAGCTAGTTGTGGAAACTATTCATTTTAAGAAGTTAAAACGATTATGCCAAAACAAATAAAAGAAAATACTCAAGATACAAAGAGATAAGGAGGGACATCAGTAACTCTTGCTCCTAAAAGATGATGAAGCAGGAGTATGTAGCAAGTATATATTATATAATTAGAAGTTCTGTTAAACCAAAAAATTAATACACAAACATGTAAAAATATCCATTAAAATGGAGGACAAAATCATGACATAAAACTTACTACTAATCAATGACATGTTCCCTAAAATAATTTCTTAAACTCAATTTTAGTAAATTCAACAAATCACTTTCTTTCCTGATATATTCTTAATCTCATAATGGCTTTATTAATTTAGATTATTTTTCCAAAATTAATAAGTTGTCTCATATATTTTTAAATAATGCATAAAAGAGAAATAGAATATGTGTTTTCCTAGCTATATTTATTGCTTCTCAGAAACATGCTCATTTTCTATATGAATGTAACTTGTCCCCATTTATTTTCCTATGGTGTGTACATGTGTCATAATAATTCAATCATTTATTGTACATTTCTTTCTCAGCTTCAGTAGAGCATAGCTTCCCTTACATTGGAAAAGGAATATTGATATAAATGTCTCTCTGTATCTTACTTTAGATGCTTGTATCTGGATTCAATTTTCTGAAGTATTACATTTGTATTTTCGGTTATAATGCAAAAAATAACATGATTCTCATAGATTTCTACTAAAACTTTAAAAGTAATGTATCCTTAAATTTCTTATTCAATAGCAAAATACAAAGATACTTCATTCTTCTGTTGTTTAGAACATTTTAATGAAAGCCACCATTGTCACTAAAGGGAGCTCAAAGAAAGGGCATGTATTAAAGTCAGACTTTAAAAAAATCATAACTGGACTTTTAAGAAAAAATATTTATTTATGTTCTTTTAAGACACTAGTAATTGCTTCAAAATGTGTAAAAGAATAAATAAGACTTATATTTGCTCTCAATAATATTTAGATTATAGATAACAAAATATAATTTAACTCAAGAGAGGAGATGAAAAAACCTACCCTGGCCTAGTAGACCCTTCTACAAAACACATCAGGCTCAGAGAATACAATGGAAGAAGGGTCAGGAAAGACTGTAAGTATAATAGGATTGGGAATTCACTATGAGATGTGTCTCCTAGTAATAGAACAAGTTACTGACAATGTCTCGCCAACATGACTGTCCTGCAAGACTTGAACAATGATGTTACCAGTGGACTTGTAAACTAGATGGAAAAACATCCATGATGCCTCGACTCTATGTGTAGAACTGTGGCAACTGAGAAAGGCTGAGATCAGATGTAGTGGGAAAGGCTGCTTGTTCTTGGCTGCTCAGTCCTGAAATAATCACACAATAATTATATTATTTAAATCACTGCTTTGCCTTTATCTCTAGCTACTTATTGTATATCTCTTACATCCTAACTAATCCATCTCCATTATTTTATCTTTTACCACGAGTCTTTTGGCCTACTCACAAGGTTCCAGCTGACAGCTCCCGTCTTTCCCCTCCGGCGGCTCCATGGCATCTCACAACTCTGCCTTCTTTCTCCCAGCATTCAGTTTAGTTTTCCCTGCCTAGCTCTACTCTGCCATATTACAGGCCAAGGGAGCTTATTTATTCATTATTATTTATTTATTCAAATAAAAGCAACAATATAAAGAAGGACTTCCTACACCCAATCAGAAACAACAGTCCACCTCAGGGAAAAGAACACCAATATGATGTCTGGTTCCAAGAGGTCAGCCCTAAAAGTGTACACACCATTCCGTGCCCTGTTCCCCCCTACCTCCCGTCTGTGCTATATGCTCTAGAATCCAGTTTGCGAGCTTCGTGCAAAGGGCTGGAGGTTGAGGAAACACACACAGAGACAGACAGACACCCAGACGTCTAATCTCTGTTACAAAGCCCTTCTTTAATAGCACCATGGAGGCTTAAATACCCAGTAGTCAATGGCCAACAGGTGAAAATCCCATCCTCTGATCCTCTAGGGAAGGCACAGCTTTTAGTACCTCTAATTAGAAGGCTCTAGACAGGGAAGAGCAGCTGAAGGCCAGGACGCCAACTGGTCCCAATAACACAAGTAACATTATATGGAATAAAGAGGTAATATTTGGGCATATATATATACTATGCATATATGATTATACATATTGCATGCAGTAACAATGAAAAAAAGGCCACGAATTTGAAGTAGAGTGGGTAGGTCTATTGAGAGGATGTGTAGCAAACATAGGGAAGGGAGTGCTATTGTAATTAAAATTTCATCTCTAAAAGCAAAGATAAGCAGCAACCTAACAGCCTATTTCTTAGTCAAGTGTTTGATGGGGAATGAATAGAGAACAGGAGAATTCTGGGAAGTAGGAAGTCCTATTCTGCAGTCCTGACCCAGGCAAGATGTGACTGCCTCGTCAAATAAAGTACCGAGCCATGTGGCTAACGTAGACAAGAATAATGGGCTAACCTAAGTTGTAAGAGTTAATAAGAAGCCTGATATACTAGGCCAATCAGTTTATAACTAATGTAGACATATGTGTGATTTCTTTGGGAATTAACGGCTATGGGAACAGAGCAGGACAGAAAATCTCAGTCAACAGAGGTGCTCCTGTCCCCGAAGAGCATGAAGTCCATAACTGGCTTCCTTAATGTTCTCACTTTCTGATTCTTGATCTTCATTACCAAACAGGAACATAATATCTTCATACTCTATTACAAGATATTATTTATAAAAATCTATTTATAGTCTTATATAGAATAAAAAGTCAATGAAGATGAATCATCTTTTATTGTTCTTCATGAAAATCAAACTTTAAAAATACAAAATTTTAAGCCAACCTGAATGATAATTCTGCTCATAGTTTGAAGTACAATGGAAATGGTAGTAAAAATGTACATGGGATAAATATGTTCAACAAGAGGAGAGAGAAAACAATACTTTCTCCATGTCTATGTAATAACTCTGAGGAAAGCAGAAGAATATCAATTCAAGGACAGCTTTATGAAGTTACAGAAATGGGCTGATAGACATGTAGTCTTATGCCATCTGCCTGTTCTTAATTAGCTAGAGGCAATGAGATCAGTTGACACAATTTTCAGTAGCTTGCTAATATGCCTTTGTGGTCACTGGCTTGTTTTTAATACAGCTCTCTCCACTGACTCAGTGTCTGATCTATGTTTTAGATATGTCAAACATCCTTGTAACTTAACTAATTTTCAGTAATAAAAATTCTTTAGGACATTCAAAATCTCGTTTGCACATTTTCCTTCAATTCTTTATTATATTTTTTCTCATAACTGTTCCAAAAAATTTATATTCTTTAATAAAGTACAGGAGAAAAAAAGAAACAGACCTAAATATTTATTTTGACTTTTCTTTCCTCTCTCTTTACTCCACCTCTCTATCTGTCTCTCTGTCTGTCCTGTCTCCGTGTCCCACCACTGTCTCTGTCTCTTTTTCTCAATCTCTCCTCCCCTCCTCTTTCCTCTCTTCCCTCCTCTCCTCTCATCCTTTCTCTGCATACATGTACACAACCAAAAGGGATTTAAAGTGATCTATGTTTTCTGTTTCTAGCATTTTTTTTTTTTTTTGGTTTTTCAAGACAGGGTTTCCCTGTAGTTTCTATAGCCTGTCCTGGAACTAGCTCTTGTAGACCAGGTTGGCCTCGAACTCAGAGATCCGCCTGCCTCTGCCTCCCGAGTGCTGGGATTAAAGGCGTGCACCACCACCGCCCGGCTATGTTTTCTGTATTAAAAAAACTTCAAAACACAGGGATTTCTCTGTGACCATTAGCAGTTAAGCACAAGGATCTTTCTTCTCCAGGATGAAATTTTTCACTGTTTTAGTTCTCTGTTCCTAGGAGCAAAGAGCTACTCAATTGTTTTCTGTTTCTGTTGTGTACCCCATAAAAACATAGTGTGAGAATACTCCATAGAAAAGCTGACTTTAAATTAATACAAGTATCCTCTTTAGTTACTCATGGTATGCAAACTGTCATAATTCTTAAAAACACGCTTAATACATGCTTTCAGTTACCCATCATTTAGCAGGTTGTCTTTATTAAAAGGATAGGTCCATTCAGTGCCTGATTAGGAAAACTGAAAATACCCAAATTAGGCAAGTTATATTTTTTTCTCATTTTTTTTATTAAAGATTTCCATCTCCTCCCCCTTCCCTCCCCTCCCTTCCACCCATACCCCCACTCCACCCCTCTCCAAGACAAAGAGCCATCAGGGTTCCCTTCACTATGTTAAGTCCAAGGTCCTCCCAGCTCCCCCTAAGTCCAGGAAGGTGAGCAACCAAACTGACAAGGCTCACAGTGAGCCCGTCCATGCTGTAGAGTTCATGTTCATTGCCGTTGTCCTTGGTTTCTCAGTCCTCCTCCACCGTCAGCCACATTCAGAGAAGACGCCCCCAGCTAGGTCCTTGGGCAGCTGAGGAGAGGGTGCCAGAAATGTCCAGATCCTATTGCCATACTCATGAATATCTTGCATATCACCATAGAACCTTCACCTGGCATTGGATGGAGAAAATGACAGAGCCCCACATAGGAGCACCGGACTGAGCTCCCATGGTCCTGATGAGGAGCAAAAGGAGGGAGATCATGAGCAAGGAAGTCAGGACCGTGAGGAGTGCGTTTACCCATTGAGACGGTGGGACAGATCTAACGGGAGACCACCAAGTCCAGTTGGAATGGGACTGATGGAACAGGGTAAGTTATATTTTAATTGCTTATTTTAGTTCAGGTTTTCAAAAATGGCATTTTGTGTATATGCTGCTAGCTCATCCAACAGTTCAAGTTACCACGGCATTTGTTTGGTTTACATAGGCATGACTGAGACAGGCATTTCATGTCTACACAAAGAATGATTACAAACTAATTTACCAGGGACCAGAAATTGAAGACATTAAATTAAATTGTAAGATTTTCTCTTTGGGTTTGTTACATTTTTTTATTTAGACTACTTCAAGGGAAATATATATCTTAATATGTTGTTTTGGGTGGAAGAATGCAGTGGCTGAAAAAATAGGTCTTCATCCTGGGGAAAATCTTAAGGTGAAAGCATATATACTCTCTTGAATTTTTTGCAAAAAAAAAAAAAAAAAAAAAAAAAAAAACATTTGACCTTGTCCCTAAGGGGAGGTATCCAGATAGCAAGCAGAGATAATTAGTCCACATGAGCACAGCAATGGCAGAAGGTGCAAGCTGCCTGTTTCTTGTCCAACAGCCCTTTAACAGTTGAATACACAGTACTGAATTGCAGTTTTCCTTTCATGGAAGAATCTTAGCATAATACACAGAGGTTTATTTCTGGCAGAGACACTGTCTCCTGTTGTATCCAAAGCAGTTGTTTTTTTATTGGCAGTACTTCTGAGTACATTATTCACGTGGCATCTTTTCTAAACACACACATTTATGATTACTATTTAACAAATAATCTGAGGTGGTACTAATATTCTTGACCCAGCAGAGACATCATTAATTACCTACTGGTATAGCAGATAGCATGACCAGCATCTCATGTCTAAGTTACATGCTCTACTGTCAGGTAAACCAGATAGAAACACAGGCATGATCTGTGACAACTCATCCTCAGCACCTCTGCTAAATATTACTGAAGTTTCGGTATGTACCAAGCATTTTGCCAGACAATTTTCATGAAGTGACTAAAACATCACTATAAGCCTCTCTTAAGATAAATACACATGAAAGAATAAAGGGAAAAATAGAGTAAATGTTCTAGCTAAAAAGTGCCCATCAGTGTTTCAGAACAAACAGACCTCTTCACTTTGCCCAGAGAAGGGCAAAGTCAAATTTACAAGAGCAATTTCACTAGACTCTGAGGAGTAAAATGGATATGGTTAACACAAATATTTGATAATGTTATAAAATTGAGATAAGTCCACATAAATCTTAAGGGAATCTGCAGATAAATATAAGGTTGTCTCAAAGGTGATAACATAGAGCATAAAGTCAGTGTGTTTATTAGTGAGCCAAAAAAAGGAAGAGTAGAAAGGAATCAAAATCATGTCAAAACACATTTTGCTTGTTGCCCTGTTAGTCATTTTAGTTAGAATGCTACTGGTAAATTGTCAGCTTCCTGCTTCTTATCAAAATATTTCTTTATAATTAAATACTCAACACAGATTTTCCCTGTCAATATCAGCTAAATATGTTGGACATGAACTTGAATGTCAAATATCTGTTTAAAGTTGTTTAGGAACGGGAACACTGTTTGGCAAAGAGACTTGAAGTTTAAGCTCTTTATAAAGGCTTTCTATTGAAACAGGAGACCCATGCTACTTTGTCAGGCATACAACAGAAGAGGTTTTATGTCTGGGAATATAAGCATAACACTGGCAGATGCCATGACTTTTAGTAGCTTAAAGTGTTCCTCCTGAACAAAGCATTCATCAACAGACACAAAATGAGGACTCTGGATGTCAAAGGAAGAGATGGTTGGATGATTAGCATGCCATTTCAAAGAAGACAGATGACTTTCATTCACATTCAGTGTAAGCATCTCTCTTTCCTTTATTTCATTACACAATTTCTCCACTTTCAACAAAACAAATAACAAAGCTTTGATGATATGAACTGCTTTTAATCATTGTCTATGCAGGAAACATCAATAAACTGTTAAGAAAAATACATATCAGTAATTTAAATATCCTTGGCTATTAAAGTAAAATATCAAAGCCAAAATTATTTTATTCATGAATAATGTGTGTAAACCTTTCAAACAGATAAGTTTCTAGTATGGAACATTATTGTAATTCTCCTCAAGATGCTTAAATATAATAAAATAAAATAAAATAAAAATCTTCAGTAGCTACATTGCGACATTCTGTATGAATGTCTTGAAAATAGATATTTATTTTCCTCATGTGTGAGGTAGTACTTTTATTTTGAATAATAACTTCAATATTTTAATTTGTGTATTATTGAAGATGTTATTTCTATGTGAAATGATTTGAAATCAATCATAATTTTGTAAATCCATATTCTCATAAAATAAATAACATGGGATGCAAAAGCTTTAAAATTTCTGGAAACAAAATCAAATCCCCAATGATGACTTCAATCGTTTTTACGGAATACCTTAAATCACATGAAACTAATCATTTGGTGATTTTTCTAGGTGTTAAATTATTATTTCTTCATGCAATTGTTTTGTTTTATCAAAAAATACTTCTCAATTTTCAAAAACATCAATTGTTGCAGTCTTTGCAAAATTAGTACATAGTATAAAATTGGACATTTAAATAAATTAAAGGTCTAAAGAATGTATGCATCTGCTATACCATTGGTATAATGATTTTAGTAACTAACATGTCACAAAAGGTTGATGCTACTAGAATTTGATGGCCCTGCATTAATTAGCTAAATCTTCGGCTTACTCTGATTCATTTACTATTATAAAACCTACAAACACAACCAGAATTATTATCACATTGTGTAGGAATAATTCAAAAATGCACATATATATGTCATTAATACAATTTGTTAGAATAATTTTTGGCCTAAATACCTAACCTATAAGTGTATAACAGTGAAAAAAGATTAATAAATTACTTATTAAGTTTAGACTGTTTTCTAACCTGTTTCCCACAACATTTTTTACATAATAAAATAATGTACAATATATTTATGTACTACACAAAACACATGAGTTATATATACACACATTTATGTTTGCATACACATGTATGATACACATATATGTATATATATATATATATATATGTATCCATATATGTCATAGTTACGACAAAGGCAAAGTTCTCAAGAATTCCAATGAAACTGATCTTTACATGTCACAAACTGAAAATTTAAATAAATATTTTAGATGGAAATGAACTGTAATTTCAGAACAGTTCTTCGATATGACCTGATTAATCAATGAAGCTAGTCACTTCCAAGGTTATAATTGACCTAACTCTTCTAGTATGAAGCTTTATAGTAGAATCTGGCAATAGTAACATTGGAGATGATTTACAAACAGTAGTTTATTCCATAACTGCATAAAATATCATCTGTAGAATCTATTGTCATCTCTTAACAGTAAGCCACACCCAGAGAGATAGGTATGGGTTTATTCCTACTATTACCCATGGGTAAAGCTTATTCACTTAATGGTATTACAAAGGGAAAATAAGATTTCTTATTATACAGTCCCTCTAAAGTCCCATCTTTCTTAAATAAATAGGCAAAAGTAGGGTATAAACAATATTTAAAAGGTGTCCAGAAAACAAAATATTTTTTTTTTAGAATTTAGGAATGGTTGAAGAATGAAGGTGGAGTAAATATATAAGCAACCATAAATATCTATAAAAACATATGAGCAATTTAAAAATCTTTAGTGAGATTAAAGTCATTTAATTTGAACTATTGAAATATCTGTTATATTGTAATACAATTTTAGAAAATGAAGATGGTAAGGGTTAGATATGATATATTCTTTGAATAGTAGCCCTTTGAGTACCCCTTTAGGGAGATTCAGTCAGTTGATAACACTAGGTAAATTCAGGAATCAAGCTAATACAGATTCTAGCTTCTGATAGCTTTACCACCTGTATGCAAACTTATGAAATGTACTGAATGAACAAGTATATACTTAGAAACAGACAAAAGACTTTTCAATTCTCACCACCCACTAATGGACATGATTAACTACATAGAATTGTGAGAATTCAAAAGAAAAGGTACAGTCTTTGCATTTATCTTGTAAGGGAAAATGCATATAGTTACACTTTGATATATTTAACTTCGGTTGTTAACATGATATCAGCAAACTGGCAATAACAATGTATATATTTTAAAATAGAAAGTTATCATCCAGTGTTATCATAAATATAGGAAATAAGTTTATTTGTTTAAATGGGAACTACCCTTTTGGAAAGTGATGTAGGTTACAAGAAGCTATAGACCTTCTGATCAAAAAATATAAATAACAAATTGAAGAAATCAGAGGATAAAAAATTATTTATTGAAGATATTGTAGGAAGACTGAACAAACTTGTCTGTTCTGCCTGGGAGCTCATCCTCTGTAATGGATTATAACTAGAAAAACCCAAAAGACATTTCATTATAATACTATTCCACAGCTGCTTCACAGAAGAAAAAGTTAATTTTCAAAACATTTTAATGCAAATGAAATGCCTTAAGAATTCCCAATTGAACATCGCATTGTACTCAATGACTTGGAAACATCTTAAAGTTTCTGAGTGAAAGCACTACTATAATTATTGCCATTATGTCTCTTTGAAGATGAAAATGGGACATTTATTGAATGAAGGATAATGGATAAATTTCCAAGTCCCATTACTTCATAAGATGCCAGCACAAAAAGTAGAAAAATAACATTTGTAAAAAGGAAGTTTATGATTAATAAAGTAAAATTTGTGATGATAAAAATGAAGTTCTATAGTGGGATTGTTATATAAAACATCTGACAAAAATATTTAAATGAGAACAAGGTACTAATGTACTAAAGAAATAAATATAAAATATAGAATAAAAGAAAACAGTAGCAGACAAGTGTACCAATACAAGTGGAATGTAGGTGGAAAGGCTGTTAGTTCATTCCCGGTTGGTCAGCCACAAAATAATCACACAGAAACTATGTTATTTAAATTACTGTTTGGCCAATCACTAAAGCTATTGTTAGCTAGCTCTTATATCCCGAACTAGCAATATATCCATTAGTCTGTATATCACCAAGATGTCGTGGCCTACCAGCAAAGTTCCAGATGGTTCCAGCAGAGGCATCTGTTCCTGGTGACAGCTATAAGACCTCTTACAACTTTGCCTTCTTTCTGCCAGCGATCAGTTTAGTTTTCCACCTAGCTCCACTCTACCCTATCACAGGCCAAAGCAGTTTTTTGTTCATTAACCAATAAAAGCAACACATATACAGAAGAACTTCCCACACCAGTGGACTATAAACATTTTAACATAAAGAAGTAAAAACTGCATTTTGTCACCCAAAAGTTCATGCTAAAAATATAAAAATGTATTGTTTTCTGTGGTGTCATCCTTAATATCTCAGTCTAAGAGAACAGTTTACTAAGATCTGTGATTTGGTGGCTAATACTAGCAGTCCTTAGTCTCCTTAAAGCAACAATGATAATTTTTTTAGAGAGGCACTCAGTTTGGTTTTAGTGTGTCTTGAAAATATTTTGCCTTTTAGAGGCAGAAATGAAATAAAATATAATAATAAGGTGTTTCTGGTGGATTTTCTGCAATATTCTGGTTTTATATTCATGAACAAGACTTTTTAAAACTAAAATTATAAAATATAGTAATGATTATAAATTTTGTTGGATATGTATGCCACTGTAAACTTCTCATCAATACATGACTTTTGAAAAAGTTAGATAAACCTTATGATTCAGACGATGACTTAGCTTAGTTACATGGAAAAAAAATCATAGTGTTTAGAAAAAATGAAAAGAGACAAATGTCCTTGTTTTACATGGCCATGGGTAGATACTGCATAATTTCTCAACTGAAGATGAAACTGATAAAATCAGTTCTTTTCTACTGAGAAGGAAAGTCTAAGGTGTATTTCATGTTGTCAAAAAAAATGTAAATAAAACAACTAATATATGTCACCAAAGTTCATTCAAGTGACAAAAATTTTAGAAAATAATGTAGCTTCTAAATTCATTGTTTTAAATGTAAAGACACCGTAATACTGACAGGATATGGTAATACTATGAAAAATTGTGGGTGAAAATTCTACTGTTCTTAATTTGGAAGATTGTAGCAGCAGAGATTCATCTGCAGAAATAAAGTGATACTCTATTGTCAACTGGCTTCCCAGGACATGAATTGTTTAATCAATATGTTTTGTCATTTTTACCTTCCCAATAGTATGTTTTCAATAACATGTTAAATACAATGAATAATGTTTTTCAGAGTCAAGAAAACCATTACCTAATAATGAAAACCTTTGACCCAATTCATACTGCCAAATTGGTGTACGATTTTTTCTCTACTTTGGGTATTTCGTCTGAAGGAAATGGGAGTATTGCATACAAATTAATGTAGAAAAGAAAACTGGAAGACACTATTTTCATTTCAAAGGTCTAGTAATCTGATAATATGGAGAGTATAAAAATGTAAGAACTGGGTGTAAAATTGTGTACTTTATTCGTCTTATAAGAGACCACTACAGGCGATGAATAAATGAGTCAAGTTACAGAAATATTTACACTTTTAACTTTGATTTTAATTAGTTGCTAATAATTCTATCTAAGGACTTAAAAAAATTGGAACTAAAAAATCCATAAATTACATTCATATGAAAAGTCCCATGATATAAAGCTAGCAATGGATATTTACATTTAAAAAGGGCACTGAGTTCACTTTTTTCTGTTTTGTTTTGGTTTCTGAGACAGGATTTCTCTGTAGTTTTGAATCAGTCCTAGAATTGGCTTTTGTAAACCAGGCTTGCCTCAAACTCACAGTGATCTGCCCTCCTCTGGCTTCCAAGTGTTAGGATTAAAGGTGTGCACCAAGTTCAAAAAGTCAATAGCAACTATTTTAAAAGGATAAAGTCAGAAGAGAAAAGGGAAGATGGAGTGATGCCTCTGAAGCACTGGCTGCTGCTTTGGAGGACTGTTCGATTCTCAGCAATCGCTTGGCAGCTTTCATTTGTGTGTGACTCCTCTTGCAGTGAATCTGATGCCCTCTTCTTGCCTTTGAGGACAACAGGCATGTAATTGGAACGCATTCTGGCGAAATAATATAAGAATTACAAATAAACATTTTAAGAGACAGTGTGCATGTTCTAATGGGAGCTCACCAAATCCAGCTGGACCAAGACTGAATGAGAATGCAATCAAACCAGACTCTCTGAATGTAGCTGACAATGGGGGCTGACTGAGAAGCCATTGATAAAGGCACTGGGACTTGTTTCTACTCCATGTACTGGCTTTTTGTGACCCTTAGTCTATTTGGATGCAAAGCTTCCTAGGCCTGGATGTAGGGGAAAGGGCCTTGGACTTCCCAAAGGGCAGGATTCCCTGCCCTCTCTTAAGAAGGGAGGGGGAGGGAGATGGGTGAGTGGGGGAGTGGGAAGGGAATGGGAAGAGGGAAGAAAGTGTAAATTTTGAATGGAAAAAATAAATAAAAATAAACATTTTATTTTTAAAAAAAAAAAACAGAAGAAGAGAAATGGATATGACAAAGATGTCAGCTGACTGGTCACACAAGTAGGAATCATGAAGACTATTGTTCAAACACCCCGAATTTATGTCAGTGTTGTATGAGTGTGGCAGCCTAACTGTTATCTCAATACTCAGAGAGGGGATACATGAAGTTAGAAGGTCCATGAATGCACTAGCTAGATAAACTATCTGAATCAAGTAGCTGTAGGTTCAGTAAGAGAGTCTTTTTCAGTGTATAAGTTGGGCAGGAATAGAGAAAGAGTACTAACATCAGTCTTGGACCCCCTATATGCATGAGAACACACAAATACAGTCATGTACATCCAAACACATACATATATGGTTGTACACTATATACACAGACATATACAAAAATAGATATTTATTTGATTTTATTATTGTCACAAATCAGTTAAACTTACCAAGGAGACCTATTTAACATTTGTAAATTGTAGCACACTCTTTTATTTAATTACTTTAAAATAGTGTATAATATGTTAGATGTGACAAGTTCACTTAAAACTTAAACTAGTGTACATATTTCAAAAATCATCACACACAATTAAAACACAACCATTTTATTTTTTAAATAATGTTATTGTAAAGTAAGAAATTAATATATAACCTGTTTTCTGAAATACATATGATTAATTTTAAAACTTACAGATTGATGCTTGAATTTTGTATTGAATAGGTTATATAAATAGCTAAGTACTTGCCTAAAATGGCAAACATTTATATTTCTTGGAAAAAACCTTATGAGCTCATTAAAGGAATTCATTTGCTACATGCTAGAAAGCAGGTTTCTAAGCTACATTTTCCATCCCACAATTCCACAAAGCCTCATATTATGGAAATAGAATTCATCTTTTCCGGAACCTATTATAGTATTGAGATCTCTATCAAATCCCACTTCTCTGATTTCCGTTTCCCAAAGAAATGCTGACTTATTTTTGGCAAAAGGCTGATGAAACACCGTGACTCTATTAAAGCAATGTTATCTCAGCCATCAGGAGGATAAAATCCTTTCACTACTATCTCATATTTCCTGCCCAGCTGCATTCTTAAGAAAATTGTTCCCACTGAAGTTTTATAGTTTAGAGTATCAGGATGTAAAAATTTTCGCAGTCAAAATTATCTTTGAAGTAACTTCTATTTTAGGGTTCCAACAACTGTGGAGAAAAGAACAGTTAGAAATAGTGTCTGTTGTAAAATGAATGTTTTAAAACTCACTGATATTTATTTCACATAAATTCAATTACATATTACATGCCAATGTGTGTTTGTATACACATGCATATAGAGAGATACTTAAACTGACTTTACCTCCAGTCAGATATTATCAATCTTGCATGATAACCATGCCCAATAATGACAATGCTACTGATAACAAAGTAGAATGTCACAATCTGAATATAAGTGGTTTTAATATTTCTATGCTAATAATTTTTATTAAACATACATAACACATGACTCTGAGGTTAAATCACAGTGTATGAAATGACGGGTACTTTTCCAGAATACTTGCATGCATATCATTTTTCATTTTTGATAGTTGGCAGCTACTACCTTTGAGACTTTAAAACTGATTTTGGCATACTTTAGAAACTAGAATCACAAAGAAAATACAGATACCAAAGCTATTGTTTTTCCTGCTATCTTTGAATAAAAAAGAATGTCTATTTAACAACATAAATTGAACATGGAATGTTGAGAGTTTTTAGTCACAGCATAGCCCTCAACAATATTGTAACAATATTGTAATTTAAGTAACTATCTTCTGTCACCCATGTTTATACAAGTTTAAGGAAGAGGAGTGGAGGTTTACTGTCTGGGCAGGTAGGACAAAATGTCCACCTGGAGAGGTCATGATGTATGTACTGATTTGATTTATATATTGTAGTTTGAATGTAACATTCATTTTAATTTTCTCATGAAAAGAAATCCAGGAATATTAATGTAGTAACATGATGTTTAATTTATATTATTACATTAATATGCACATATTTCTTTTCATTTTAATGATCAGTTAAAATATTTGCTAAAATTGTGCAAGGCACATCCATCTGCCCAAACCAGTATTATTCCTCATGGAGAAAACATTCAAACACTTTTTAAAAGTCCAGGGTCTTTTTGCCATTTGCCATCTAGATTGTTCAACAGCACATCTCTGATTCATGTCCATGTGTGTTACTTAGAACCTACTGATCCACGAGTAGGTTTATTAAGTCTACATTTCCTATTGTGTAAGCCGTTTAAGCTATCTTACATTTCAAAGGCACAACGTTGGCTAGAGTTTATGTTCTATTTTTACTTTAAAGAGCTTTAGAAGAAATTGTAATTTGCAAGCGTGCATTGACTACCTTTGGTAAATGAAATGCTTCTCTGATCATCATTGCAAAGTACAATAAAAAAAACTCCTTTGCATTTTACATGAATGTAAAAGATAGATGAACAAATGTGACATCTTCTTCTCCAACACAAAAATACAATCCTAAATTGCATACTATCTAAAGTCAGATTTTCTTACCATAATACCATACTAATCCCCAACAAATAAAACTCAAGTGTGATCAATACAAATCTTGAGCTGGAGAGATGACTCTGTGGTTAAGAGCACAGGCTGCTGATCTTCCAAAACACCTGGGTTCAGTTCCCAGCAGTGACATGGTAGGTCAAAACAGTCTGCAACTTGAGTTAAAGGGGAACTGACATACTTGCAGGAAAAAACTCTAAGGCACATAAAAATAATATGATTTTCTAAAAAATTAAAATAAATTAAGAGATTTATTTAAAAACAGGAATGTTCTAATATCAAGAAACCAATGTATATTTATAAACTTTTATAGTACTTATTAATTATTGTTTTCAGTGAATTATCCTTGAAAACAAGTTATGACGATTGTATGTGTGGTGTTTGTATATATGTGACTATGCACAATTTATGATAAAGTGCCAGCATATCTTCATCAGATTTTGGAATGATATTCCAAATTTCCTTCCTTTTCCTCTTATATATTACCTTTAAGCATGTTTTATGGCTCATATCTTCCTTTTCCTTAATGTGTCTATCTATCTACTTGGTTTATAGGACACAGCCCTACAGAGAGTTAGTGGCTTCCAGTGATACTAGGTTTGCAAATGCAGGCCTGCTGGGATAATACCCACCCACATTCTTTCCTGTCTTGCTTTTTAGTTTACAGGTTTCTATATGATGAACAACTTCCCATTTATTATAGATAATAGTATTTTCTAGAGACACAGAGCAATGTGATAATGATCTAAAATCTTGAATCAAAATGCTATTTTCTTCATTGTAAGTTGATTAACTCAAATAAATTTTGTAGACATTTATCTAAGTTTTCTATACAAATTAGGTTTGATTTGAGAAAAATACAGAAATGTGTTTTGTTTTCCAATGACAAAACTTACTTGTTAATCAACAAAGAAAATTATATTTGGGTAATAATTAAACCAAATTATGGCAAAGAAGTGTTACAATCACTAATTCTACCTTTTAAACTTCCTCTCTTCAAAACTGTGCTATATATGAATGCATATCAAAGTGGCACCACTTTGTTTTGAAACTTTTTAAATTAGTATTTTATATTTAAAGATCTCACTTTTCTACGACTTTAAAACTATTGTCATTGCTCGAGGTAGCCCATAAACTTGGTACTAAGAGCATAATGCTGAGGAAAAGACACATTTATACTTGGTATATGATACAGGGAAACGCACTGAAATTGAGATGGGAACTTCCTGTTAAAGATCACTCACACGGTGTAGAGGCGCTGTGTGGGCTACTGTGCAGAAAGAATCCTCATCAATAAAATCCTAATGATAGAACTTGTGTGCTACAGAAACTAAACTTTCTGGAAAGCTTCGACCACTAGTCCATATCAGCATGAGAGTTCTGGAGGTCACTAGTTATCCGAGTTGTATCTAAAGCACACTAAGTGAGAAAGAATCCGTGCCTGACATTTTAAACCCTAAAGCTCTGGAAGTCACAAGCCTTACAGTTAAATCTTTTTCTGATTATTTTTTTGTCAAACAAATATTAATTAAATTTACTTCTAAATATTTATGTTTATGATCATAGACTAGTTAGCTGTCCCCTTTGGTCAGAGAAAACATTTATCATTAAATGATGGTCAAAAGAGGGACATACCACAGGTCAAAGTGCTAAGAGAAATTGGCTATAGAGAGCTTTGCTCCAAACAGGAAATAGAAATCACTGTTCCTGATGTTCAAAGATGGTCATATAAGAGGGAGTTGAAAGATTGTGGGAACCTAAGCACAGGGAAAGGATGCAGTGATCACGATTTTTCTGATATATATGGTTATCATAATCTGAACATGAAAACTGATATTTCCTTTCATTTATATTTAGTAGTAACCTTGGCCAGTTACCATAATATAGCATGGATTATCAGTTTTATAAAACAATAGTAATTTTTCTTGACAAGTTATATTTAAATATATTACAGAAATATTTAGGGATTCAGACTGACTCTTCAAAATTTAGTGATATAAAATACAATTGTGTTATTAATTTTACAAAAACAGGTGGATACCATAGATTTTACCATTTTATAATTATATATAATTATAATACTATCATAGATTATATATAATTATAAAATTTTATAGATGAGTATCTTCTGATACAAAGTACTTGTTTGCATGAAAATGGCATATGTAAAGATTCTTAATAGCATATCTTAAGATACAGAAAATTTCTAAAAATAAAGTTTCTTTGTAAAAGTACATGTACTTCCTCCACCGGTGGAGGAGGACTGAGAAAACAAGGACAATGGCAATGAACATGAACTCTACAGCATGAACGGGCTCACTGTGAGCCTTGTCAGTTTGGTTGCTCACCTTCCTGGACTTAGGGGGAGCTGGGAGGACCTTGGACTAAACATAGTGAAGGGAACCCTGATGGCTCTTTGTCTTTGGAGAGGGGTGGAGTGGGGGTATGGGTGGAAGGGAGGGGAGGGAAGGGGGAGGTGAAGGGGAGGAGATGGAAATCTTGAATAAAAAAATGAGAAAAAAAAACAAAAAAAATTAAAAGTACATGTACTTGCTTTGTATACTTTGATTAAAGCTCACAATGTGCTCAAACATTGTGATTTAGAACACTCAACAAAGTAGCAGACTTATAGGACATGTCTTAACTGTTCGTATTGGATTTAAACATGTAGATAAGCACTATTAGTATGCTTATTAATTTTATGCATTCATAATGCAGACTGGCACACAAAGATGGTTCTGCAGTACTACTTCATCATCTTGCTTCAAAATTTGATTTCATGGGGTTAATTTTCTAAATCCAGTTTCATGTAAATCTGTATTCAATAATGCTTTTCATTGGGGTCCAAGATATTGCTTTGCTAAAAATAGAGAAACTGAATGTTACATCAATCTTCAAATTGCAATATATATCAATTGAGATCATATAAGTCTTTGCAGAGAATTGAATTTCCTCTAAAAATACTTCATCTGAAAGTTCACATCAGTTCAGAGACAATTATCCATGTTTTCCCATGGGAAAACACATTTAGAATAGATAGTTCATTGTTAATCAAGAGAAATTGCCTTTGATTTTCATAAAAGCCATTCTCTTAATATGAAGAAATTCTAAAAGTGGGGTTTACATCATACATACCATTATTTGTAACTTGAACATAATGTATTCTGCAAAGATAAAATATTTTTAAAGATATGAGCAAGATGACATGATATAAACAGAATGTATTTATAGGCATTATATATCACAATTGCAATTAAAGATTAGAAAATATGAATTTGAGGAGTGGGAAGAACTGAAGAGGAGGGACAAATTGGAGAGAATGGCAAACCAATACTCAAGTTTATTCTCCAGACAAAATATTAAAAGAAAAATAAACAGCATTTTAACTTCAAAGCATGGATTTAGGAGAAAAATACACCATTTAATGTATTCTAGAAAATAAACATAAGTACTTCACTTATATTCATGAATTCATTCATTAAAAATGTCTAATTGTTTGAGAAATTATAGTTATTTTCACCCTCCATTTCTTTCTTTCTATCCTCTCAACCTCCTCCTGGAATCCTTCTCAACAATCTCAATAACTACTTTCACATGCTAGCTTTCACGTGATTCACTATTAATTAATTCTTCACCCAGGGAACTTTCAACCATAATGAAGCTGTTGCACAATTAGAGGTAAGAGGACTGAACAAATACATGATGTCAACATTAAGAATAAACACAACAGATTGACTGGAATGTTCAATGAATAAATCTCTTTCCTGATAAGCAAGAGGACCTAAGCTGATATTCTAACATCCATATAAAAGCATTAAATGACCACTGGTTCCTAAAACCCATACTTTGAAAGAAAACAATGGCTGGTTTAGAGATCTGGTTCAGTCAGGGACCAGACATTATGTTATTGGTCCACTACTCAAAATTATCTTATGTCAAAATTATCTTATGGTTGTTACTGGAGCTATTTTTCTCTCTACCTGATGTGATGCCCGTAAATTAATCCCTTTTCTACTTTCTGCTATAAACACAAAAACAAGACTGAGACGTACCAGAAAACACATCTGGGAGAACCTTCACCTGGCAAGGGATGGAGATAGAGACAGAGCCACACATTGGTGCACCGGACTGAGCTCCCAAGGTCCAAATGAGGAGCAGAAGGAGGGAGAACATGAGCAAGGAAGTCTGGACTGCGAGGGGTGCTCCCATCCACTGAGATGGTGGGGCTGATCTATTCGGAGCTTACCATGTCCAGCTGGACTGGAACTGAAAAAGCCTGAGATAAAACTGGAGTTCCTGAACATGGCGGACAATGAGGGCTGCTGAGAAGCCAAGGACAATGACACTGGATTTGGATCCTACTATGCATACTGGCTTTGGGGGTGGGGGGGCTAGCCTGTTTGGATGTTCATCTTCCTGGACCTGGATGGAAGGGGGAGGAACTTTGACTTCCCACAGGGCAGGGAACCCTTACTGCTCTCTGGACAGGAGAGGGAGGGGGAGTTGAGGGGGGAGGAGGGTAAATGGAAGGTGGGAAAGAGGCGTAATTTTAATAATGATAATAATAATAATAATAACAACAACAACAACAACATTTAAAGAGAATTATTTCCCAAACATCATCAAGGTCCATTTAATATTTATTATACATAAAAAGAGACTGAGAGTAATAGAGATGTTGATCTCCTACACTGAACTGCACGTGTGTTTTAACAAATGTATGTAGACACATAGTCATATGTATACAACATACACGCCATGCATAGCACAAAGAAAAAATAAACAATTTAAGGGACATTTTATATAATATCTCTTGTCTTGGGAGTAAACATTAAACTATTATGCCACTTCCCATTTGTTTCTATGGTAATTTTTCATTTCAGAATCTGACTTGAAGAAAGTAACAAAGACAATAAAAGCCCAAGGCAAGTGTAGTTTCATAAGTGGTAAAACATCAAATACAAGAAAATTACTCAGAAGGGCCTTCTAACCTCACTATACAAGTCAGTTTTGCATTTTGCTTCAGAGCTTTGAAATGTCAATTGCCGTAAGTTCTAATTTCAGTTCGTTCATGTATTTGGGAAAATTTAAGATGAATATTCTTCCTTAAATAATTTTTTTTAGATATCAGCTCTTGTAGAAAGTGTATCTTTGGTTTCAAAGACGAGAACAGATATAAATGGATCACTCATTTTAAAACAAAAGCAGAAAATTAATTCATGGTGTATACACTGAGTGTTTGTAAAATAATCTTTAAACATCTTTTACCTATTTTAGAGAAGAAATATTATTATTTATACTTCTGATATGAGCAATAACTCTTATAAATAAATTTCGATCGATGAAAATTTGAATATAATTATCATGTGGATAAAAATCATATGCATGTGAAACAGTTACATGCTCTATTTTGTATGCATAATTTCAACCATATTTTTGTTATATATTTGAAATGTATTCTTAACTTTTAGAAACATAAAGATTTTATTAATTATAATCAACGTGCCAGATAAATGAGTAATTAATCCAAATAAATAGTTGAACATGGACATAGTTTAATAATACTTTTTCATTTTTCCATACCACAACTGAACACTATCAATCTACTCTCTGCTGCTATAAATTAGCTTCTTTGAACTCAATACATATAGGCCTTCTATTGTTTGTCATTCTGTGCCTTCTTGATTCCTTTAAATTAATATTCACCTGTCACACCCACATTTTCACAAATTACCAGATATACATAACTAGTATATCTGACTAATATATATATAATGATACTAATATACATATATTTGATACCTTAATTTTCTTCAAGATCTTCTTGTTTATGACCACGAGGACTGATTATATACTTCCTATTGGAATAGTTCAGTGAACACTGAAATCCAAGTATGCCTTCTCTTCAGGACTTAGCTCACTTGGCCTCTGTTCACTAGTAGCAATACTGCATGTAAGCAATCCTCTTTTTTTTTTTTCTTGGTTTTTCAAGACAAGGTTTCTTTGTACCTTTGGATCTTTAATCCTCTTTTTAAACTTTTGAGGTCATAATGTTTTTGTTTGCTTTTTTGTTGTTGTGGGGAGATAAGTAAAAATTGTTCCAGGGACACAAGGATTAAGCAATCAATTTTAGATGGGGCTATGAATGATGAAAGAATGCAATAAAAGTTTTAAAATTTGTGTTCATTAATATTTATCTAACATTTTGAGGAGAAACTTCTAAATTATTTAAATTCAAGGTGGATTCAGTAGTGTTTGGTTCTATACTGAGTCTCTGGCCTATCCCTCCCTTGGTCCTGGCCCTCAGGGGTAAGCTCTCTCTTACAGAATGTGTCCCAAGCTAGGCCAGTCATTGGATGGACACACCCACAATTTCTATGCCACCTTTACTCCAGCACATCTGATACTGAATTGCCACCACTGTCCTTAATAGAAGCAGAGCTGCCTAGTCTCACTGAAACTTGATATTCTATGGCTGAAGAGAAACAGAGGAGTGGAAGGGGTGAGGGAGTTGAGTGTAAAGAACTAGGAGAAAAGGGAAGAGAAGAAAAGATGGTCAGGATGTAAAACAAAACAAAAAATAACAGTAACAATAAAATATTTAAAATTTTTAAAAATTTGCTTTAAAATTAAGTTTTGACCTTTAATTCAACAAACTAAGTTGTGTTATTTATTCCAAAATACAGTGATACATATTAGATATTTTTAAGAAATTGTATGTAATACTCTTTATGGAAATTTTCAGAATGTTTAGTATGTTTTTACATTGTTGCTAACGTTCAAGTGTATTGCACTGATAATGAATTTATATTAAAATATTATATACTGTTGCCTGTTTGACATGAGATAATTTTGAATTATTTCAGGAGTATGAAATTAAGTCCCAACCCTGACACACACACTTTAAGTCTGAGCACAGAGGATGAAAGAAAGCCATTTGTGACTTGGTCATGGAGCTGATAGTAGAAACATTAAAATGCAACTTCATGACGATTTACTGTCTTTTAATATTGCATGCATCTTAGAGATTTCACTTAATGCTACTAAATGCTTAATGTTTTCTTTCACTTCATATTTATATGAGTACATACTTATCTTTATGTATTTCTTGACACCAGTAGCTCAAACCTCTCAACATGAAGCTCCATGTAGTTAAAAGAATTTTTGTTGACTACATTTCATGCTTTTTTGTCTCTATTTTCCCCTCAAGCAGAGGAGTGGTCTAGAAACTAACAACTTTCTAAATTTAATGTAATTATTCTGAATTGATATTATGTCCCTTTTTATTATAGAAACATTTTTAATTTATGAAAACTAAAATTCTGTTAAGTATACATGCAGCTTGAATGACTTCAGATCTCCTTTACTTCGTATAGAAATTATGTTCACAGAATCCCAAATTTTAATCATGTTGGATAACTCACTGTACCTTCTTCCAGAGATCTCATAAGTTATAATATTTACTGTGACAGTTTGCAACAGTAAAGAGACTAAAATTAAAATGGAATAATGGTGCACAAGGCAAAGTACAAGTCTTTGTCAAGCATGGACATGTGTTCTCTCACTGTAGAACAACTTCAAGTTCATATAGAAAAATCATTCCCCACCAAGTCAAGAATTTCATTTCACCTCATTGATTTTGGTAAAATCCCATTACAGTGCATAAAAATAAAAAATCCAAAAAAATTGCAGCCCAGACAATTTTGTGTGTGAGAGAGAGAGGGGGTTCTATACTGGATGCGGAGACTGAGGGTGGGTGGAGTACGCAGGTGCACATGCAGGTGTGTGCAGGCCAGTCGGATACACATAGCAGTCTATCTTTTCATAGTCACATTCTACCTATTTGCAGAGTCCGGGGTGGCTCTGGACACTAAGTTTAAGAGATTCAGCAAAAGTGTCTGACTAGTGTGGTTGGCCTGTCACTGAATCCTCAGTGTTGGTTACCAGAAGCTTTTGCATGGGTAAAATGAACTCAGGACCACTTACTTATAGAGCAGCTACATTGCTCACTGAGCCTTTTGTCCAGCCAAGTCACTGTTTTAATTGGTGAACAACTGCAGAAGTTTGAGAGATCTCTTGTCAGACTGATTATAGTCTTCGGTGTTTCTAGAGGCCAGTGGTATCATAAGGCCCCAAATGTACACCACAATATAAAACTAGCTTGTAGCAGTCATGATGCAGAAAGTCTCAAAGTTAAACTTTAGAGCTCTTAGAAGGAAATGCACTCCATGTGATCTGAGATTACCTCACCATCTAAAAGAAAATCCAAGTCCTATTTTTGCCAAGATTAATTTTACTGCCAGTAGCTGCAAGTTGAATGAGCTGTATATACATAGAGCCTGTGAAGAAAGATATATTTACACATGTTTATTAAACCAAAACATTTTTATCTTTCTTTAAGACTGCTAAACTTAAATAAAAGCTATTTCACTATTACATTTAAGTTTATTTTTATTTTTCTACCATTAGCTTAAAAATAAACAGATGAGCATACAAAACACTCTTTCAACCGTACACATCAATTTTAATGTTCTTTCCCATAACATTTTACTCCAAACTCTTATGTTGTAGAGAAAATGGCATGAAACAGTCTAAGTAAGAAATTACAGTTTTAATTTAAAAACTGCTGCAATAATTAAGAGACTGGGAGTCTTATCTTGGCTTTGTGACTAATTTGATATATGATTCAAGCAAATAGCTTAACCTTTCTAGAACTTGATTTGCCTATCTGTAATTAGTGCATAGATTAAACTAGATTGATTTAAAATCCCTTCAACCAACACCTTCAAAGTTCTTAATAATTACACTCCTCAAAAAAGAATAACACAAGCTTATGCAAGAGTTACTTTAATAGATCACAAAATCAACCACCCAAATATTACATGAAGATGCTAAATGTATAAAAAACAAAAGATTACAATTTACTGTGGCAGTATTCACCTGCTTTTATTTAAGTGAGTTAAATGATATAACACAAATATTATAATTAATTCTTTAAATTAATTTTCCCAATTAAACTATACTATCAATGTCAACCATGTGAAGATTTATATAGGTACATACTGTAAAATAAAGCTCCATGTTTCATCTTTCATGGAGGCCTCTATTAGTATTCTGTTGTACTTTAATTTGGAAATGGCATATTTATTTCATCAAGAATCCATGGAGTAAAATATTTATTTTGCCAGAGAAGATGTTTAATTTGAGTATTTCCTTATTTCAAATGTTTGTTTCAGTAGCAAACATTTGCTTTTCCCGACACTGCTCACAAACTAGACTCTTACTTTCAAGGATGCTGGCAAGTGTGTTTGCTTCAGCAGAAGGCTTGGACAACTGTGTTCCATCTGTTACTCCAGGGCTTTTGCAACTCTAGTTTCCAATAACCCAGAACAACTTAAGGGATCCCAGAGGCCCAATTTAAAAAAAAAAAACTATTTAAGAATTTGCTTCATTAGAGTAAATCAAGGATCTGCAACAACCCTACACTTAGTAAAACCTTACAGTGAAAATGATTACACATGTTCTTGAACCTTTTTAAGTTGGACAAGTTTCCATAATATTTTTTCAAGTAAGATTAATCTTTGTAATATTTTATTTAACAATCAATGAAACATTCTGAAGTTTACATATGCATTGAATTAGAAAAAGTCACTTTAATTTTTGAAATTTCCTGATTGAATTTCAAGGAAAATTATGATATTTTGTATTGTTTTAAATAACTACATGAGTTTACATATTTAAAACAAAGAATTATTATATTTTTCAAAAGCACACATAAAAATAAAACTTTTGAAATTTATTCTGTTTTGGTTTTTTCATAATTTTAGAAGTAATTAATGAAATTACAAATGATATATAATTGAAACCTCTATAGTTTTATATATTTCTGAAATTTCATTTAGATATCTATTAATATATAGCTGACAGCTTGGGAATCTGCATGAGATTGAACTAATCCCTCTGAATGTGAGTGACAGCTATGTGGTGCTTGATCTGTTGAGGGGGGACCCTGGCAGCAAGACCAGGACTTATCCCTAGTGCATGAACTGACTTTTTGAAGCCCATTCCCTATGGTTGGATGCCTTGCTCAGCCTAGATCCAGGGGGCAGGGCGCTTGGTCTTGCTTCCCCTTGGTATGCCAGACTTTATTTACTCCCCCCAAAATGCCTTACTCTGTGATGGAATAAGGGTTAGGTGGGGTGTGTGTGTTTGTATGTGTGTGTATGTGTGTGTGTGTGTGTGTGTGTGTGCATATCTGACACATCAAGGTTATATTACAAATCAATTTTATGTTAATAATTATAAAATAAAGATAGAGATTTAGGTTGCATAGTCATGTTCATTAAGAAAGAAGCTGACAGAGTTGACTTGGTAAGGAGAATTTAAACTCACTAAATTATCTCTTGTTTTAAAAGAAAAAAACCTCTATGCAGTCAGTTCACCTCTAGCATCAGACAGTACTGTTCCCCTTCTACTCATTTTCAATATTTTTCTATCCATGGGTCTTTCATTCTTTGGCTTCCTATTTCTGTACACTGAATTTGCTTTCACTCCTGTTCTCATTCATGCCTTTCTCTCTGATGGTATTTAAACTCCTCTGGCCAAACTCTAAATCATAGACTCATGTAGAAGTTTTTAAATTTAATTTTTAAAACTGAGATAGGTTGTAATACATTTATGTCATGGATTGTTGGGACATTTCAGTTACACATGCAATTATTTTATTAACAGTTGTGTATTGATATTCACAAAGCATGTCTTTTGATAGGACAGCAGCTTAGATAGGCAGAGTAGATGGAACAGAATGCTGGGAGGAAGATGGCAGTGTGGCAGACACCATGGCTCTCCTCTCTGAGATGGACATAGGTTAGAGTCATCCCAGTAAGCCACAGTCATGTGGTGATACACAGATTTATTAGAAATGGGTTAATTAAGATGTGAGAGTTAGCCAAGAAGAGGCTAGATATAATGGGCCTGGCAGTGTTTAAATGAATACAATTTCTGTGTAATTATTTTTGGTAAAGCTAGCCAGGCTGCGGGACACAGCCAGCTGTCCTCATCACTACAAGTATGATGTTATAGTAAAAACGTTAGTTTTACTCTGGTAAAGAAAGAAAGCCATTCTTATCTTTACTGTACCTGTAATAATTTACAAACAATGAAAGCTACCACATTCACGCTTGGCTCTATACTGTTTATCTCAGAAAAATCTCAAAATCACTCAGATTTGTTTATGAAGGATGTATCATGCTTCTTCCTCAGCTTATTACTTGTGATGCCCTCACAGTGTACTTCACATTTTCTGTTGTCAGTCGTAGGCTGGATCTGAAATTGATTGCCTAATGGAAAGTAGCTTTTACAATTCTATTCCTACCCAAGTGGACTTAGCTGTAATATTGTTTTATCTCTTGATTAATGTCCTGTCAAGGTGAAAGTCACATTGTTTGTGATTTCTGTGCTTGATAGCATGATTCATGTTTGTATCAAATGCTGACATGCTGAGCAGTGTCTCTGTGCACTGCTTTGCCAGGTGAGGAGTGGCAGTTCATTCAACTGAGACATAAATCTTCTTTCTGTTTATTACAAAACTACCTTGAACTAAACCCCTGTTGATAATAATGGGTGATGGAGAGATATAAATACTTCAGTCAGCCTGTCTTCTGGTTTAGATGTCTTTGTTTCAAGAACACTACCTATTTAAAAATGTAAACATTGTCTAGAAGCCTCCTTTCCTAAGTATACAGGCGTTTTGTGATACTTTTTTCTGATCTAATATAAAATCCTATGTTAATTTTTAGTATATTCTTTTTTATAATTTCTTTATATATAAAAATTAGAAATAGCCCACAGCTTGAATGTACTACATATATGTGAAAAAACACATGAGAAAACTGAGATAATTTTTCCTTTTCTTTTTTTCCTGTCCCCTTCTTCCAGCCTTTCTTCCTCTGTTTCTGTTTCTGTTTCACAATGTTAGTTACTCCTTCTGGGTTGCAAAATAAATTTTATTCAATTGAGTTATGTTTCTATTAAGAAAAATTATATTTTCTACAAGGCTGATTTCTCTTTCAAATATTTGTGTATCAAAATAGACACAACATTGAAAAATTCTATTTTTTCAGTTCTTCTCTTAACTGAAATATTAACATGATGAGAAAAATACGAATTTTGTATAACCTGGTTTTATTAATTTCCTGCATTTTGGGAGCAAATATTGGCTAAATTCAGGCATACTTCGGCTTTCAAAATTTGACTTTACTGTATGAGAATTCATTTTCCCATTTATGGCTTACATGCACTTTGCCTGTATCTTTAGTTTGTATTTTTTTCCATGATACAGGGTCACGTGTATCCTAGGCTGACCTCTAGCTAGCTACATAGTTAGCATGAACTTGAATTTCTGATCTTATCCCACCTCTATGCTTGAGTGTAATACTGCAGGGTTTTGCAGCTCTACATAGTCTGTAGATATATTAGCACACAACAGGAGTACACAAGCACTCTGTCAACAGGGCTATACCCCCAAACATTTTACCTATAATTTAGTTTATACTCCGTTGCAACACATTTTTATGAGAACTGTTCAGTTCGTTTAGGTACCTTCCCAAAAAAATTTGGTGGCAATAATTTAATTAATTCCACCCTTTCAAGATCACGTCTACAACAGTATATTCTAACAATGCTCCAGTCTTCCTTTACATGTTCATGGTTAAAACTACTATTACATTTATTTAGTTGACACAGGGTTAAACACTAGTGCCCAAGACACAGGATTACTCTAATTAGCTTAGCAAGCTCTCAAAATCAGGGTTGACTTTACTTCCTCAAACTAATGTAAGCTGATACTATAGATCCTTTATCTTAACCACACAATTCAGTTGTGTGATAAGATACAATTTTCAGGCCTTAGCTTGCATATATTTTATGGGAACTGAAGTTCAGACTCTTTATCCATGGAAAAGGTGTCCCACCTTCACCCCCTTCTTATTTCACTGGGAACACAAAGGGAAATGGGGGATAATTAAGAGGAGAAGATGATTCCTCTTTGAAGTTGAGTTAAAAGAAAGCTGATACAAACCACTACAGATCCTGCTGCCTCATGTGGGGACTGATAAGCTACTGTGGAATGGACAATAAACAGGGCATCCTATATTCACAAAGAAATGAATGATGTGGGAAGTTGATAGTTCCTGGAATCTCCAGATAAAACCTTGCCTGATGTATAATTTGATTTCAGATTCAGGATAAAATGAAAGGCTCAACAATAATGTGGGAGACTTAGTGAAAAACCGAGAGGTAATAAATGGCATTTTGATACTATTTTACATTCCTAAAACTGTGATAACTTTTTCCACAATACCAAAATCAATACAAACATGCAGTGATTTTGGATACTGTTAGTTTCTGTCTGGTTGACCTGTCCACTGTTGAGAGAGGAGTGGAAATATATATCTTAATTAAGGGAGCCATTTTAGGGTTGGCAAGAACCTGACTCTAGAGGGGTTCCCAGGTGTCCAAGGAGATGTCCCCAGCTTGTTCCTTGGGCAGCAGAGGAGAGGGTGCCTGAACTGGCCTTATCCTATAGCCATACTGATGAATATCTTGCATATCACTATAGAACCTTCATCCGGCAATGGATGAAGATAGAGACAGAGACCCACACTGGAGCATTGGACTGAGCTACCATGGTCCAAATGAGGAGCATAAGGAGAAAGAACATGAGCAAGGACCGTGAGGGGTGTGTCCACCCACTGAGATGGTGGGACTGATCTAATGAGAGCTCACCAAGGCCAGCTGGACTGGGACAGAAAAAGCATGGGATAAAACCAGACTCTCTGAATGTGGCTGACAATGAGGACTGACTGAGAAGCCAAGGACAATGGCACTGAGTTTTGATTCTACTTAATGGACTGGCTTTGTGGGAGCCTAGCATGTTTGGATGCTCACCTTCCTGGACCTGGATGGAGGGGGAGGACCTTGGACTTCCCACAGGGCAGAGAACCCTGACTGCTCTTAGGACTGGAGAGGGAGGGAGAGGGGGAGTGCGGGAAGTGGGAGGAAAATGGGAGGAGGTGGAAAGTTTTGATAAATAAAAAAAAGAAATCTATGTTTGAGGTTTTTCTTTCTTTTTACTCCCTTCCTTCCTTCCTTCCTTCCTTCCTTCCTTCCTTCCTTCCTTCTCTCTTTCCTTCCTTCCTTCCTTTCTGTCTGTCTTTTTATATATTATGCAGTTTTATATTTCTTTAAGGAATTAGTATACACTAAAAAATGATGTAGTGACTCATGCTCTAGTGAGAAGAGAGGAATATAAAGCATGGGAAAATGTAGAGAACTCCCACTTCCTAGCATCTGCCTTACCCACCCATTCACTGGGAAGGGTGGGAACCCAGGACCATTCCAGGAAATAATACAATGTAATTATATTACTATCAGGAATAAAAAGATATTTGTAGTAAGGAGCTGTGGGTAGCCCTGCTTCTCATCCTGCCCGGCTCCCGCATAGCTAGCTTATGCCCCGAAATAACAAACAGTATTCATTTAAACACTGCCTAGCCCATTAGTTTCAGCCTCTTATTATCTAATTCTCACATTTTAACTAACTCATATCTAATAATCTGTGTAACACCACGAGTGGTGTCTTACCGGGAAAGATTCAGCATGTCTGACCTGGTGGCTGGCTTCATGGCGACTGTCCCAGAGAGGAGAGGCAGGGCAATTGCCTTAGCCATCTACATCACTTCCTTCTTCCTGTTCTGTCTACTCCACCCACCTAAGGGCTGGCCTATTAAATGGGCCAAGGCAGTTTCTTTATTAACGAATGAAATCAACACAAACAGAAGACTCTCCCACATCAGATATTATGATGAGACATTGACAGAAAAGAATGTGCTCACTTCTTTAAAACTTAAAAAAGCTTAATGGTAGAAAAAGACACATTTGCAAACTTTTTCCAGCTGTGGATTCAGTAGTTCCCACCTGTACACAAGTGGATAAGAGGATTAATAGTACAAATAAAAGGCATTGTGCGGAACATTAACAGGGCACTTGTGTCATTATTTAGGTGCATTGTTCACTTTATGGCTGCTCATCGTGCCTATTTCTCTTCTTTCTCTTTTTTACACCCTGTGCTAGTCAAGTCCTTATTAAATTGTGAAAGAAAGATTACTGACGTGAAATATTATGTAGGATTAATAGAATGTGTAGTAGGAAGGGCCACTTGTTGGTTCCTGGCTGCTCAACCCCAAACTCTATTATTTTAATCACTGCTTGGCCCATTAGCTCTAGCTTCTAACTGGCTAACTCTTACATAGTAAGTTAACCCATTTTTATTAATCTGTGTATCGCCACATGCAGTGGCTTACTGGGTAAAGTTCCCAGCATCAATCTCTGGTGATGGCTCCATGACCTCTTTCTGACTTTGCCCTTCTTCCTCCCAGCATTCAGCCTAGTTTTTTCCATCTAGCTAAATTCTGCCCTGCTATAGGTCCAAAGCGGTTTCTTTATTTATTAATAGTAGTCACAGAATACAGAGGGAAATCCCACATCAGGAATGAAATATTATTAATAATATAGGTTATAATCTCAAATGCTTCCTTCATTTTCTCTTTTCATTTATATCTTTGTGGTTCTAAAGAGAAAGATAAAATGGAAGGGTTAGATTTTTTATTGTTTGGAATTTAACCCTCAGAATGTCTGTATTTCTATGTTTCTTAAGTTTATATTTAAAGAATAAAATAATCTCATAAATGTTCTGTACATGTAAGAGGAAATTAATTAAATTAACTGTGAAAACTACCTTGTCAGAGTGATTTACACTGCAAAATAGCAATACATGAGTGTGTTCATACCCTGTGTACTAGAAATAAAATCATAGATTGTAAATGTCTGAGCTACAACTCTTCTATGTATACTATGCATGATAGCAGTGTATATAATACATTTTGTATCAAATTGTAAATTAATAACATTAATATTTTTCTTCAGGAAATTCCTTTTGCAACAAGGTAATATCTATGATACTATTCCCTGATAAGAAACATTGAAATAGTTGTATCAAACTTGTGGAAACTCTTGAACACTAGACCGACAGCTGTGGAGCCTCATGGTACCAAACTAGGACCTCCGTATGTGGGAGACAGTGTTGAAGCTTGGACTATCTGAAACTTTCCCAATCTAAAGAAAGATATTTCTATGAAGGTTCAAGAAGCATACAGAACACCGAATAGACTGGATCAAAAAAAAAATCCCCTCACCATATAATAATCAAAACACAAAACATACAGAATAAAGAAAGAATATTAAGAGCTGCAAAGGAAAAATATCAAGTAACTTATAAAGGTAAACCTATTAGACTTACACCCACCTGACTTCTCTATGGAAACCATGAAAGCCAGAAGGTCCTGGATAGATGTACTGCAGAAATTAAGAGACCATGGATGCAAGCCCAGACTACTATACTCAGCCAAGCTTTCGTTCACTATCAATGGAGAAAACAAAATATTCCAGGATAAAAACAAATTTAAACAATATGTAGCCACAAATCCAGCCTTACAGAAAGTAATAGAAGGAAAATCACAAAAAAGGTTCACTCCTAACCAAGGAGCTATTTGTAACTGATACACACTAGCAAAGGGACCATCAGTTTCCTCTAAAGGTGCCACACTCCAGGGCCAGCCTTATCCTTGAGAGTACTTGAAGAATACAAGTGGACTCCATCTTTCTCTGTGTGCTTTTACTACTGTGGTTTGCGGACCTTTGGGTTTTGAGAGAAAAAGAGCATGAGGTCAGGTTGCAGAGAATTTGGGTGGAGTCTTGGGAGCTGAAGTCTATAAGCAAAATATTTGGTAGAAAACTTAAAGTGACTTGGAAAAGTGGTAAAATAAAAATATTTAGACAAATTCATTATATGATATGATTCTACAGTTTCTCCTTTTTAACTAGGGGCTTTAAATTGAGAAAAAAAAATACTGCCCCTGAAGTTACTCCAAAAGCAAAACTTGCATGTCAGACTTGGAAACTGCCATGCCTGAAAATTGATTAAGTTAACATCATTTGCAAAATTACAGTTCTACAAACCAAGAAAATAAGCCAATTGTAAGCAAATGAAGGACTAACTATGCCACTTTTAATGTGTTTATGAACATCCTTATTTTCCCTGATAATTTATACAATTCATAGTATCACAGGAAAAAATGTTATATGTAATGTTACTGGGGTGTGTGTTATTCTTATTAAAACTCAAAAACTGAAATGTGAAATTATTTTATTCTGATCTTATATCAATTTTCATGGAGTTCTCCTATCACTAAGAAATGGTTTTTGGAGATTTAATTTGAAGTCATAAGTAATGTATGACACGGTAATGATTTATGAGAACTGAAGGGAAACCTAAAAGTTTCAGATAAAAAAGAAACACAATGCCTACTTTCTTATTCATTTTCTATGCATTATATATGGACTTATAATATTGGAACTGTGTGTGTGACAGTGAACATAGGATATTAAATGAGAAACTGGAAAGAACAGCAATGAATATTCATATTTTCTCAGAAAATTAGGAAACAATCTTCCTCAAGACCCAATAATACCACTTTTGGGTATATATCCATAGGATGCTCAATTGTGCCACAAGGACATGTGCTCAACTATGTTTATAGCAGCATTGTTTATAATAACCAGAACCTAAAACTCATATTTTTAAAATTCTTTTTGTATTATATCAGCATAGTAATGTCTGACATATAAAAATCAAAGGTTCTTTTAAATATATCATGAACATATATTGCAAGTAAATTGTGCATATTGCATATATTGCAAATAGATAAAATAGTTACAGAGTCACATATATATGCATTTCACATGAACCTATCAAATTAATTCTGAAAGTGAACATCTACACCGCATAGATTTCTTCTCTCCCATCATATCCCCCCATATCTTTTCCAAACTCCAAACCCAAATCTAGGACAACGGAGTTATTATTTCTCATAGCAAATTAATTTCTCTTTTCAAGAATTTGCAGTGAGTAGAACCATCTCTCTATGTTGTGTATTTATATCTTCTTTCACACATCATAATTATAGATACAGATGCCATTCAATCACTAATATCAATGGTATAGAGAACTATATAATAGATTGTAATTGATTATATCTGTAAGATACAGCATACTTTTTATTCTGCTCAGTGGGCATTTTTGTCCCATATGCTGTTCTTTCACAGCAGACATTATATGTTACAAACCTTTGGTGGTTTTTCTGTAGTGTCTCATTGTGTGTTTATCGGGAGTTCTAATGATTAATGATATTCTGAACACTTTGAGTGCATTTGTCTAAAATATTCATGTCTCCTGAAAGAACTATTTTCTTAAATATCCCTATTGTGAGTACTCCACAACGGCTTGAATAAAATTATAGGGTAGTTGTTATTAAGACAAATATGGCTATGTTTTGAATTTCTCTTATCTTTCTAAACAATATTTTAGTCTTAATGTGTAGATTTAAAAAATCAAAATTGAGAAAATTCACAAAGAGCTAAAATCAAGTGAACAGTTGCTATTTTCTATTACCATTTTGAATTGTTGTGGTGTAATCATAAAGATCAGACTATTTTGTTTTTAACTCTGTATTTTATTCATCTTAGTATTTTATCTAACATTATTTTGTCTTAAAAATCAGGTCATGATACCATTTTCATTCAGTTTTCAATTTTTTAGGATTTGTATCTCAAACATTCTTGTTTTTGGCAACATCCTGAGTTCTGAGATTGCCTTCTGAGATTGCCTACTGTTCCTTATAAGACATTTCCACTGTAACTTTTCATTTTCCTCTTGAAATTACCAGGATTATGAGATTTTGAGAGGAAGAAAAAGAAAGGTGCTCATATCCATCACATTATGCCACATTTACACACTGTCAATATTTACGACCGCAGTGATCACTTCAGAGTTTTAGTGTTACATGATAAACATTCTGATAGGAACATTTTATTCATTAAAGTTCTTATTTCCACAGACTGTGCACTGTAACATAAAACAGTATCACTGAAATTTGAAGTTTCAAACCCTAAAAAGGAATAGGTTTTCCCAACAGAAAAAAAAAAAAAAACCAGCCACAGTGATGGGCTATGACCAATAAACAGTATTAATATATCTCTTTTGTTTTATTTTAGGTTATTCTTCTAATATTTCAAATGCACTTTTATAATTAATATCAAATCATAGAGTAGAAATTCTTTCAAATTATAAGTAGAAGTTTATTTTATCAGTCTTTTATATGAGAAAATTGCTATATATATGAATTCAATGTTATTTTGTAATCATCTTAGAGTCCACTAATTTGGAAAAAGTGGCATAGATAACATGTGAGGCAAGATATGAAAAATTTTCTATGATAAAAAGTGCACATACCCTAGAGAAATGCTTAGTTTTAGTGTGTGAAATGAACAAGTTATAGAAAGACAACCAAATCCTATTAATTGTGTTTTGCTTATAATTGTATAATAACTAAAAGAGATAATCTATAAGGTTTATTTCGAAATTCTGTGTGTCATGGCTATTCAAAATTTTAACATGAAAATTATATAGTTGTCTCACAGCAAAACAAACATGTGCACTAAAATTCATTGTTTATAATAATTATTTTTTACAACTCCATGGTTTTCAAATCATCAGTTACTCATACTGCCCTATTTTCAAGCATATCCTATGTGCCACTTGTCAACAATTCAATTAACCATAATTTTAAAAAAGTAAAGTCATGCTTTATTGTCTTCCTTCTTTCGTTCTATTCATTTCAAATGTACTCAGAGAAAATAGAATATATGTCTATAGCTTTGAAAACATAACTGGTATGCTCAGAACTATACCATTTCTTCTCCTCAATATAATGCCAAAGGATACATAGTCAATAAGTTAGTGCCATATGTTGGCCTCATCATCTTTTGTTGGCTTCATTTTTTATTATTTGTAACTATATTCAGTTATTTTAATGACCAAACTTAATGTTGTTGCCCTTAAAGTAACAGAAAGGCTAACATTAGAGTTTGTATTACATCCATTAATACCAATTTTACATTCTTAAATCACTCAGCATCATGATAGAAGAAACTGCTTCTTTCAACCTGTAATCTAACCTTAACAATTTTCTTTTATACTCTGAACAGCTTGCAGGGATTATTGGAAGTTTTGAAGGAAGTAGAAGAAGAGTAAAAGCTTCCAAATAGTAGAATAATAGCAATATCCATAACTAAACTCCTAGTAGAAACACTAAAATTAATAGCAGCAATACCAGCATTTTCCCAAGAATCATGGTCTCAAGGAGTGTTTATTTCGTTTTGTTAAAAGTTGTTTATGACAACACTTTAGGAAAGTTAATGTTCACTCTGTTTTCAATCAGAAACATATGGCCTTATTTATAGTTTGTTTTTATCCCCCTCTTCAAATTGTCTGCCAAATCTCAAAAATTTGATTGCTTTTAATCAAGAAGATGAGGCAACATTTGTTCAATCTTTTGGTTAATCAGATTTTTACAAATGTCCATGAATAATTAAGAGTCCTAATCCTCAAATCTAGGTCTGTTGAATTTAGTCTTATCAAGATTCTTCTTTAACCAAATCTGCTTTATAGAGTAAAATCGAGTATTTTCCAAATGATATCATCAGAATAAACAAAAATTTTAA
The DNA here is from genome assembly GCF_903992535.2 of Arvicola amphibius. Lineage (NCBI taxonomy): Eukaryota > Metazoa > Chordata > Mammalia > Rodentia > Cricetidae > Arvicola > Arvicola amphibius. Next base: position 11,892,682 of record NC_052059.1, on the reverse strand, counting down.
GGAAAAAATAAGATAATGATTCTCAAAAGTTCCCTAATTCTTTAAAAAAGAACTTATACCCTTAAATTTCAGTGATATTTATAACATATATTTATATATGCATTATCATAATTTACTTTATAGAAGAAATTTGTTTTACAAAAGTATGTGTTTGAAAAAGATATGAAATAAATTGACATGAAAAAAGAAAACATAATCTAAAATACTTGAAATATGAAGAAATGTCATGCACAAGAATGTTGAAAAATAATCACCTGCCTTATTATGGTTGAAAGTTTCAATGGACCTTTGATAATATGTCTATTATTCTGTATCTCATGGTATGTATGTTATGTAAGGTCAGACACATAACAATATTAATTTATCATGATATTTTTGTTAGAACCACTCATACTCACACTCATACTCATATATATATATATATACACATATACATACTCATATATGTATATGCATAATTATATATGAGGATGTTGTGTGTATGTATACACTTATGTATATAAGCCATGTAAAACAAAACACACACATACACACACACACACACACACACACACACATATATATATATATATATATATATATATATATATATATATATACCTTGTCAGTGAGTATAAGAATATTTACAATATACTAATCAATTGTACTACATTTGTACTATATTACCAAGGAATAGATTCTTTCCTAAGGATCATGACCAGCCTTGGAAGCAGGCTGTTTTTTGACCCGACAATCTTTCCCTCCTGCTGTGCCGACCATTAGTTCAAGTGAGAAGTTGCTACTTACTGCAAATATTTTATTGCCATTCATTCTGCATTTATGCATATCTTCCCATGGTGATTTTCATGGTTCACATGTGTTGTAGCTGTTTAGTTGCTTCCCTCCCTTCACCTACTATTTTCTTGAATCATGAAGGGTCAACCACTGGTGAAAGACTTTCAAATCAGATCCAGCTGTAATCACCCAAATCATTTGGCCTAATTGTGTTGTGCTTTGCACAAAACCATGGCATAAATAAAAAATCTATGTTTGGTGAATTACTAGGATTACCCTGGCCAACCTATAAAAAAGCTTTCCTGTGTCTGGTACTAGAGGTTTTGTTAATCTATGCTTCTTGTGGGGAGCATATATATTTATAAGTCTATTATTCATTTTCATCTTCTTTATATGTGGCTCAAGGAACATCATTTAATTGGGTGCAGAAAGAATGTGAGAGCCAGAATACCAGCAACTCTGCTGTGATACACTGTTTTCTAGAAATGGTTACATAAAAAATCATAACAATGGAAAACAATGTCAATATTGTAGGCAAAATTTTCAATCTGCTTCACCCATAAACAAAGTGGTATAGATGGACACTTAACTCTGGGAGTAGAGTTAGCGTCTTAGCATCTTTTTCTTTTTTAATGAAAAAAAAGAGAGTGGATCCTGATTGGGGGTTGGGACTGGGGAGGAACTGAGAGGTGAGAGCTATGAAAGTTTAATCACAGTATATTGTATAAGAAATGAATCTATATCCAATATAAAGAGGGAATTACATGAAGGAATATATAAGCTAAAAATTCAAACTGCATTACTATCTATCTATTCTTTCATACATATTTTCAAGACGAACATTGATATGACTAAGAGTTGAGAAGATTTAGGGGTTATCTTGGGGAAACAGATTTATTTAGTTGTCTCTTCTCTTTTGTTATCTAATAATACAATTTTGTCATGGTAGAAACACTGCACCTGCATTTTTAGAAAGTCTTAATAAGAACACTGTGTTTTGTAACAAGCTGGCCAAATGTCCACTCTACTTACGAATTATAAAATGAGTTAATTTCTTGAAGCATAAGGTTTTAATTTAAGGTAAAAACATTTGACCATGAAGTAAATTATAAATATGCGTTTGGTTGTTTATATGCACATAATACCATGTAATTACCTTATTTAATTGCACAATTCAATTCTAGTCCATAATCCAGCCAAGTTGCTTAGAATTATACTAAACTGCCTAATAATCAATTATGTATACGATACAGTATAATACCTCATGAACATTTACTATTAATGTTCATCCCATCTTTCCAACTTTGATTAAAGTTAAAACATAAGTTACCTTTTTTTAGTCTTAACTGATATTTCTCATGAAAGTTGTAGCATAATTTATGTCATTTATACTTGAAATATTTGCCATTTTATTCATAGCTATTATGATACAAACATTTATGTGAGTGAGTTATTTCAATAACAAATATAGTAGTTTAATTATAATACCTCATGATAAATTTATATTTAATATTTCATAATTTACCAACAAGCCCATTTGGATAGTTACAAAGCAGTGAAGCCATAAAATTTTAATTTTATGTTCTAAAAAGGTTAATACAGGTCATCTTTCCAGGCAGTAGTTTCTTTTTAGTAAATCTTATATGTTACTACTGTTAATTATTTGTCTCTGATGAATATAACTGGATGTCTTTGTTTAATGCAAGTTATTTTAATGAGTTTCTTATAAAGAGCATATTAAACAAAATCTACTTTGAGATTGCCCACAATGAGATTACTTCTTGAGAGTAATACACAAAAATAAAAATTTTGATGAGTCTTAAATGCCATGCAATCTGACAAGATTTATGTGATAGCAATGTGTGCTGTTTAGTTCAAACCAAAACTAAAATATAATATGTATTTGCTCATCTGTATTTCATATTTTTAATTGTTATTAATAAAATTGTCTTAACTCTGTTCTTAGCAGTATTTTAAGCATATGGTTCTCATTCCACTGAAAATATAAAATAATATCTCTCTAGACATTAATTCTGAACATTTGCCTCGAAGTAATAAATATGAAATAGCAAAATACTACTTGAAACTTCCAGCTCAGGACTGATGACTCAAGAAAAAATTTAAATTTATTATGATCTTACAAAAATGAGTAAGAATCTTTTTTGCCAATGTATCCTTAGGTCCATGTGTGTGTCCACAGAGGCATAATATTCTTGCTTATTAACACACTGGAGGACCTTTCTGAAACTGTCTAGAAAATAGTGACATGATTTCCATATTCTCATTACAACTTAGAAGCAAAACATACTTAAATGAAGCTTAACACTGCATCTTAGAATGTTTCAGTGAAAAATAAATAAATATATTTTGATAACATAAATATTTCCATAATGAATAATTAACTTGTAATTAAGGGAAAAAGTATACCGGAAGAAAGACTAGCTGTAAAACTCATCCAGTCATTTGATTTAATGAAGCAGAATTGAATATAAACTTATGAAAAGAATTTAAGAATCATCCATAACAAAAATAAAAATCTTGACCAAGATAAATATCTTATATCTGATGGTCAAAAATTAAAAGTGAATGAAAATATACTGCTGGGGGTGCGTTACTGATTATATTATAAATTCCATTATGATTAATAAATGCAGCTTCAAGATGATTAATGCAATTGAAGAATAATGATATCTGGAGAAAACATAAATTAAGCGTCTCAAAATAATCAAGTAAAAATTTCATATTGGGTGCATAAATCTAATAAACATTTTTTATATGTGTGGCAGAAGACATATGTCATGTACTAGTAATAACCATACAGATAAATCTGGGCATCTACGAATTAGGAGAAGGACACTAGCATAATGAAAGCATATCACACACACTCCCCAAAATAATTATGCAATGAATTAATAAATGAAAATGATGTTCTTAAAGACATCAACATATTTTAATCCTTGAAATCTAAATCTTATGATTGTTCTTGACAGTATATATATATATATATATATATATATATATATATACATACACACACACACACACATATATATATATATATATACATATACTTATATATGCCATAAAATGTACATAGTACAGGAGACTTCATGTACAGTGACCATGATGTTAGGTGCATTACTCTCTGTATCTTTAGTTCATTTCATTTCCTAAAAACATTGTGTGATCATTTGTAAAACACCTCATATATTTCATTGACATAAGTGATACATTTATGATAAATGATGTTTTATGCGAAATCTGTAATGTAAAATGATTATCAAATATCATTAATATATATGATATATAAGCATACAATCTTGCTTGTCCTCCTGATTTTCAAATAATTATCACTAAATGAAGTCAGATCAGGACAAGAATAATAACTAAGCAAGAAGGTGGTTTTACAATGAATTTCATTCATTTTTATATGCTTGTTTTGATGGATGGAAATTTTAGATTACTTTCAAAATTGACCCTGGAAAACATTTTGATTGATTTTTTTATCATTATTATTTGTCTTAAAATAGTTTATCCTTTGCATTAATTTTTGTATCCAATTTGTGTCTCAAATTTCTTTATGCTAAATATTTTTCAAGCGCTTCATTATCTAAACTTCCAAAGTTATGTTAAACAACACGCATTACTTGAATTCATTAAGCAATGCCTATAAAAATAATTTTTCAATGACACTCTTTATGGTTTATGAATTTAATGACATTATTAATGTCTTATAAATTTCTGCTCAAATCACTTGTTTACTTATTAATGTGACAATTTAAAATATTTAGTTAAGATGGGAATAGAACTGAGAATTAGATCAGAAAGTGAGTGTCAAGATTGCAATTATCATGACATGATCTAATAAAGTTAAATTTAATAAAACTCTAATGATTACTCCCTGATTCTAAAAGAAAAAAAATAAAGATAGTCACTCTCAAAACTTATGTTTGAAAATAAAACATTCTGTCATTCCCTAGACAAGCTATTCCTTTACAAGTTGTTATAGTTCTATAGAGTTGTCGAGGCTCAATAAGTCTTTGTATTCATCCATGTACTGAAAATAAATAGAAACTGTTATTTCAACTTTATCTCCTTCAATATTTGCATTTTCATGTTGAAAAATAGGTGATAATTCTTTAACTTAATAAGGTAATGTCTCAGAAAAATCACAACCAACAAAATTTGGAAAACACATACACACATTTTATCTTAGAACAAAACTTTGGTATTTATGTCCATGAATAAAATAACAAAATATTAAATTAAGTTTTAGTCAGACCACATGGGTACATATTTTCATAAAATAATAAATAGCGTAGTTTACCTCTAATAAATATGTACAAATCTTAACTGTCTGCATGATGGCATTTGGACATGGAAGCATGGCAGGTAATTAGGTCTCGTGGGTGGGGGGAGGTCTCAAGATGGGATTAATAACACACACACAAAAACACAGAACATTTTCATCTCTCTTTTTCTACTGTGGTGGAAAGTTTTAAAGAATTCAGTGGGGGGAGTGGGCACATGGATCCCGAGCCTCTGTCACCCTGTCTATGTACTTGTCACCTCTGATTCAGGAAAACCACTTCTCTTTTTTCACCTGGTCTTGGGGTCTGTGACAGAGCCCAAGAACAGTATGGGAGGTTTCTCTTCTGCTGACCTGAGTAGTATTACTAAATACATCACTATGAAGAAGACAGACATGAGTATTAAAACAGGCTATCCATGAAATTAATGTTCCTGAACAAAACGTGTATTAAATGAGGGTTGAGGAGTGAGTATTTTCTCAATAGTTATCAGTAGATTTTAAAAATGTAGTTCAAAATTGTTCATGATTAATTTTATGACTAGTTTTGTGTGTTAGAGAGAGATATTGTCTAGCCCATAAGTGTTGAAAACATATTTGGGGTTGAGAAAGAGCAAAACATACCATGAAAACAGAGGGTGGTGGTATATTGTTTGTGATCTAACAAATAAAGCTTGCCTAAGATCAGAATGTGGAGCCACTAGTTAGCCATAGAGGCCAGGTCACACACCTTCAATCCCTTCACTCAGTAGGCAGAGACAATTCTCTGTGACTTCAAGGCCATCTTGGGCTACAGGAGACTGATTCAGTCTAAAAGAGAAGCAGAGCCAGGTGGTGATGGCTCACACATTTAATCACAGTATTTGAGAATTACATGTCTTTAATCCCAGCACTAGGAAGGGGAAGACAGGAAGGGATATGGCTGGGTGGAGAGAGGAATGAAGGCAGAAGAAGTAGAAACACAGGGCATTCAGTAAGTGGACCTGTAGAGAATGGATACTCTATTTCTTCTGAGAATTTCATAGAAATGAAAACTAGGGGTTGCTGCTCTGCTTCTCTGATCTTTCAGCTTTTACCCTCTAACTTTTGACTCCAGGTCTTTATTACTAAGACATATTAGAAATCATGCTACAGCAGAGGACAAAATCAAGGGTCAGAAAAATTTTAATAGTTACTGAGAGGAGAAGAAAGAGAATGGGACAGGTTGGAAAAGTGTCAACTAAAACCAAAAATCTCTAGAAGGGACACATGGAAACCTATTACTTTATAAAGTAACTAAAAATGCAAATATAATAAAAGTTTTAACCAGGAACACCCTATATGAGTTTAATCTACCACAAAAAGAAACTAGCCATGAAAGGATGTCTCCCTGCAAAATGTTGTCATGAAGTCCCCAAGCCTTCAAAAACAGCAGCAGCTCTTGTTTCCCCGGCGGGACCAGAAGGGAAGATTCTATTGTAATAGACACTATGTGTTGGATATTAGATTCTGTAAATGTGTGCAATTGTCAAAACAAAATAATTTTCAAGAAATAAAGGCAAAGAACTTTTCTCTGTAGTTGTGAATATTAACTTACTCCAAAGAATACCATGCAAGACAAAAGCAGGGAAGGTTCCTGCCTCAGTCAATAGTCCCCCCCCCAATAATATATTCATATAGATACATGGTTAAAATCATAAGTACATAGAAGACCTCCAAAAAGCACAACCAGCAGAAACTACAAACTTTTATCCTTATTTTCCCTATCATTTTTAATATTCTACTTCTCTTCACAACTACTCTTACTTGGCTCATCAATTTTTTCTTTGATTTATTTACTAGTCCTTTCTTCTGTGTCATGTCTAAAGATATTTTTGTTGTTTGTTTTAATTTTTCCTTCTGGGGAATATTGTAAGTCCTTTACTAACGTGAAAAATTCAAATCACTGTCATTACCTTTCTTAGAAATTAGGGCACCATCAGAATGCTGAGTTATGACTTTCAGCAATAACTATGTTTCCTATGTTTCTGATTTAAAACATTGTTTTTAAATTGAAGATGCTGTTGTGTATAAATTGAAAGTTTTGTGAGGTTTCATCTTTTTCTACTTTTGAAGTCTCTCTTGTCTAGTATATACACAAGACATTTTGATTTTTAGAAACAGATGAGGGTGAGGATGGTGTAATCTACTTAAGCCTCACAATTAGGACTGTGCTTCATTTACTATGACATGGACCAAATAATGCAAATGGCCAACACATGGTCGGCAAGTCCACCTGGGACTCCCACAGCAAACAAATGTGCATTAGCTGCTGCTGCTTCTTTTCTCTGTGATAAAACACCATGACCAAACTTGAAAAGGAGAAAAGCAGATGGTTAATTGGCTTACCTTTTTGAAATAAAAGAGTTGATAATGGAAGAGTAGAAGCATGGAAAAGGTGCAGGTGTTTTGACAGGACAGAGAAAGCTCACATCAAGCAGAAAGACCAAACTGGAAAAAGGTGGTTCTTCTTACTCTCTGAGACTGACTTTTGCAGCATACTTATTCCAACAAGACTTTAACTCTTAAACCTCTCAAAACTGTCACTGATTGCAGATTGAGTGTTCAAATGCCGAAGAGTATGTGTGATATTTCTTATTCAAACCACCACGAAATGGTAGAGAACCATTTTTAAATTTTTGTACCATGGGTGTTTCTCTGGATCCCAAAAAAGACTGGGTGGTAATAACCCCTTTCAAACATGTTCAATACCATAAGTCGCTAGAAGAATGTTGTCAATTTATGTAGTATAGTATCTAAATGCCTTCACTTTAGATGTATGTGAGAACTTAATTTTGATTTTGTCTGTTTGCATTTTGAGACAGTCTTCCATTTCAGACTGACTGACACGAAAATTTCGATGCAGGCTATCCTGTATTCTAACCTGCAACGTTCCACCTGCTTAAGTCTTCAAAGTAATAATATTACATGCTTGATCAACCACACTAACCACAACGGTGCTTTTTAAATTGGTAGACAAGACCTTTTTTTTTTTTTTTTTTTTTTTTTTTTTTTTTTGGTTTTTCGAGACAGGGTAAATTGTGTTAAAATAAAATCTTCTTTTCATGCTAACAGAATTATTTTATTATTATTTTTGGAAAATACATACTATAAATGAAGTAGATAGATATTGTGGGTCATAATATAAGACATGAGATTCCAAAAGGCCTTTTTGGATCCAAGGGTTATTCTCAGAGGCTGCGAGTGAGAGGATTATGATGCATGTCAACACGGACAATTAATTGCATACTTACATGAAAGTGCTAAAGAATAAAATACTTCAAAAATATAAAAACAAATATATGAGTCCTCCTTTATTAGGAAAAATTTAAGCAAAACACATCTTTGTGGGAAATATATTCTGCTTTTTTGAATTACAGTTACATGTAAAAAATGAAACAGTAAATTCTAGAATTTAGTGAATTTTATAAAATTATATTTATATCTGAGGGGCTCATCAAAAGGTAGTGTAAGGCCTATGAGGGAGTAGCCATAGAACCTTTCAGATCTGCTCATAATGATGCATTGGCCTATTGGCTCTCATTTCAGAAATGAACTTGCATCATGAGTGCAGAGCTGAGTAGCATCGAATGTTTGGTATCATAACAAAGAAATAGTGACAAAGCTTTCCATTACCTAAATTGGTTCGTTGACATTGAACATTATTTTCTGACTGCACGTCGTGGGGGATTAGCAGATGACCTTGTTTTTCATTTTGCAAAGATAACAGAAGCCATATGAAAGGATATCCCTCAAGGACACTTATTATTTCTGCTTTATTACCTCCATTTAAGCTTCAGTCCAGCGAAACTGAGCTTCTTCATTTCTGGCTCCAATGATACTACTTGACAAATCTATCAGAAGATATTTTTCAGGACAAAATCTTCCTTATTTTTCTGTGTCCTTTGGTCACTCTCTTTATTATCAGTGCCTCTGAAGTTACACACTCTACCTTTTCGTATTTAGAGTCTAAAATATGCATTCTTTCTGGATTTCTATATTTCCCTCTAGCTAATTTTAACAATGATTTTTTATGGCTCACTTTATATCTGCATGTGAAAGATGGTTTATCAACATTTACAGCTCACCACCACCACACCAGGCATTGTCTAGAACATAATGCATGCACATGTTTTGGACATTTTCCTGATTTGGTACACTTGTACATCTCAAAGTCCCTTAATATGTCACTGTTATTTATTATACAAACTATAATCTCCTTTAATCAGGTAAATACATCTGCAGAACTCATTCTTCATTTTCCTACTGTTAAACTTTCAGAGCAGAACTAAACACTCCTAAATAGCTTTTTTAAAATAATTTGTTTTGTTTTCTGAGACATAATTTGGTGAGGGAGGTCCTTCTGACTGTGTGTTGCTTTTATTGGTTAATGAATAAAGGAACTGGTTTGGACCTATAGCAGAGCTATAGGGGAACAGAGCTAGGTGGGGAAAACTAAACGGAATGCTGAGAGAAAGGAAGCAGAGTCAGAAGGATGCCACGGAGCCTCCATTGTAGACAGATGTGCTGAAACTTTGCTGGTAGGCCACGACCACATGGTGATGCACAGATTAATGGAGAAGGGTTAGTTAAATCAATATGTAAGAGTTAGCCAATAAGAAGCTAGAGCTAATGGACCAAGCAATGATTTAAATAATACTATTTCTGTGTGATTATTTTGGTTCTGGGCAGCCAGGATAAACAAGCAGCCTCTTTCCTACAATAATCTCTCAATTATGTAATTCTGGCTGTCTTGGAACTCTCTATTTACACTTGCTGGCTTTGAACACAATAAGATCCACTCTCCTCTGCTTCCTGAGTGCTGGGACTAAAATCTCTCCTACCATACCCTGCCTTATTTTAACCTTTCCAGTTTCATACCCACAAATTAATTTGCTGCACATTGTATTCATTTTTGTGTGTATTGATTATTATGATGATGTTATGATAATAATAATGACTCATGGCTAATATATTACGTTCCTATGAGTAAATGTTTTCTACTGACGATTTACAATTTTACAGACTAAGAGTCAGCGGATAAGACAGTTTCCCACAATTTTATTTACTTATTTATTTTCAAGTACAAATTAATCGGGAAAGGGTCTACATTTCATAATGAAGTCAGAGTGCATCCATACTGAAAAACAGGGAGATTCTAGTTTTGTACATCTTTAAATCTTGAAACGCTATAAAATTCAAACACTTGCATGAGTGCAATATTAAATATAAAATAATACATGCACTCTCAGTACAACCAAAGCACTTACATTTTCCCATTATTTTTCTTGTAAGCAATATCTAAATGCTGGTAAGCATCTGACTTTTCACCGTGTTTTATGCTCTCCACTATGTGTTTACCTACTAGGAATTATGTTCTATCATATCTTTGCTTTTTCTCTATTTTCAAACTAGAAAAAATTTATACAATAATGGGAATCAAGTTTATTGTGGGGACATCTTTAAACATGTAGGCGTTACTAACAGATTTGGACTTAATCCATTTATTTTTCAACAAAGTAAAGTTATTGAACCATCTTTTGTGTGAGACATTCTGGTAGGGAATTAAAGTTGTAATTGTGAAATAAATCCTTCCTCCTTTCTTATAGTGCTTTGGATTTATCTCAAGTTCTTTCAAAAATTATTGTTTCAGCTGGGCACTCCACAGGCAAATATTCTCTTCTTTTTGAACTATTGTAAATTTTTGTGTTCACAACCTTCTACTAAACAAAAAGTAGTCTCTGACGTGGTCTGAGAGCTGCAGTAATCCATGATATAGATATATAAATTTAGGGTTCAGTTTGATACTGAGTTGATTTATCGAACTGATGGTAAATTTGACAATACTACCCTGTGGTGTTAAAATTCTGGATTTTTCGCCAGATTTACAGTATCAAACATTCATTATTTCTTGTGAAGCTTACTGTAAATCCAATTTGAAAGCTTTTGCATACAAATTTCTTACCCAGGTCCAGGAACCATTGAATAAAGAAGTACAGAATGTTTCAGATATCTGAGAGGGCCACTTCACCATAACAATGTCTTTTGGACATGCCAGGATATCAGCTATTGTTATCTTCACCAAACCTCATAAGATCAAGATGTTCAACATCCTAACACAGACCCCCCACCCACCTGAGGATCTTGTAACAGTTGATAGGGTCTGGTTGGGCAGAAAGAGAAAAAAATTCCTATAAACATGTGGACCCTGGCAACTTGAACATGATCCAGTGGTTGACTACAAATATAAGACCATTGCAAATTGGATTCCATGTCTTACAAAAATATAACAAAGTAGGCATATGTTGGAAAGTGGTGGAATGCAGATGGTGGTTCTGAGAGAATGAATATTGAAATTTTTGATTAATAAAAATAATAACTTAAAATATGTTCTTCCCGTAAACCTGTGAAAAATACTTATTAACAATAACTCTATTTTGAAATTAAGAGACATAAACATCCATAAGAACAAAAAACAAATTCTGAAACTTGAGATTGCCAATTTTAAGCAATGAATTATGAATACTAAAGAAAAAGCACACACACACACACAGTTAACTGGACTTTGAAGTTAATACTGAAGATTTTTTAAAAATATAAGTGGCATTTTGAAAAGACTTCGAAGGCTTGTATTGCCTATGACTATTAACATAAATCAAAAACCGTGTGAAAATGACTTTTTATATAGTGAAATTATTTATACAATATGGAGTATTAAGTAATACAACTATTAATTCTCAAACAAGATGGCTAATTAATGAGAGAGCAACAAACTACAGAAAGTTTAAAACATTGAACCATAAATTAAAATAAGGTGTGCTGTATATTGTAAACAAAGAAAGTAAAATCAGTTCTCATGAATAGGTCAGGGCTCACTGAACAGATCATGTCTGGATAAAATGACTTTGAAGGCTATAAGCAGCACACAGCAGTTACAAAAGATTTCACACTGAGAGCAACACAGAATCTAAAAATAAAAACTACACACCCAGAAACCATAAGTAGGTTCATACATATTTAGCGAGGTATATAGATCACAGAGGTGTATCAGGAGACCAGAAAACTGGGCTGCCGCTCGTCAGTGAAGGGACTTTTCTGCTAGGAGAGGAAATTTGAATTTCATTCCGAAGTACTTGCTTGTTTCTTGACATCATGTCAGAAAATGGCATGTTTTTCAAATGCACTTGTAAATAACTCTGGCCAAACTAGTGCTCCAAAAGAGCAAATTCATGCTCAGGTTGAGGGTCTACCAGATTCTCTTGCAGAACCTTAAATATTGCAGTTACTTCACCAGGAAATACTGTTCATTAAATTTTGCCTTGAGGGTTCCTGAAACTAGGTCTAAAGATATTAAGCAGCACAGCATACTGAGACAAATGATGAATTCAATTCATATTCTAAAAATATCAAAATAGTCAACGTCATTGAGCAGGACACATGCAAACTCGTATAAATAACAATGACAACATTTCAAATAATATTTACAGTTGAAGATACAGATTTTAATTCTTTTACCTACTGTCTGTCTGTCTGAATGCATTATTTTCTTTTTTCAAGACAGGGTTTTTCTGTACAGTTTTGGAAGTTGTCCTGGAGCTAACTCTGTAGAACAGGCTGGTCTCAAACTCAAAAAGATCTTTCTGCCTCTGCTTCTGCCTCCCGAGTGCTGGAATTAAAGGCACCACTGCCTGGCAATATTGAAATAATTTAGTAACCTAAAGAAGCAATATATAAAATGGGTGGAAGTGTTTTGTGCTCATTTTTAAATAATGTTCCTATTAAGTAGAATATTGTACAAAAAGTACTGAACATGAAATAGTTTTCTTTTTTTACAGTAAAATATATTTATTGTTATAAAATAATAAAAAATTTGCCTGAAGACTAGATTTTTATCAATCATTCACACTGATTTTTATTTTTAGCATTTTGTTTGTTTTTTGTAATGAAAGAAAATGAGTAAGAGAAGATTTGGTGGCTTGAACTGTAAAATTAGAATTTGAGAAAAAAGTTCTGTCCTAGGAGATGAGGAGAAATGGTGATAGAGAATGAGGTTGGCAGTCAATTCAGTATTACCTCATTTGGAATATTGAAAAGTTCACAGATGCACAGGATGCTGGTTCTATGTGAAGACCTTTTTTTCCTTCCTTCCTTCTTTCCTTCCTTCCTTCTTAACTTCATTCCTTTCTTCCCTCCCTGTTGTAATGAGACCACTTGTTCATTCCCAGCTGCCCAGACTCCCAAAATAATAAAACAGTAACTCTATGTATTAAATTCCTGCTTGGTCCATTAGCTCTAACTTCTTATTGGCTAACTCTTACATCTTAATTTAACCCATTTCTATTAATCTGTGTATCACCATGTGGCTGTGGTTTACCAGGTAAAATTCCATCTGGTGCTGAGCTACACAGCTTCTCCTGACTCTGCCATCTTTTTCCCAGCATTCAGTTTAGTTTTCCCCACCTAGCTCTACTCTTTTGCCTGATAACAGGCCAAGAAAACTTTTTTATTAAAGAATGGTATTCATAGAATACAGAGGGGAATCCCACCTCCCTTCATCTCTCCTTCCTCCCTTCTTTCCTTTTTTCTTTCTTCCTTTCTGCCTTCCCTCCTTATTTCCATTCTTTCCTCCATTCTAACTTCCTTCTTTCCTTTCTTCCTTCCCCATCCATCCCTTTCTTTTTACCTTCCTTTCTTCTCTTTACTTCTTTCCTCTGTCACCCTTCCTTCCATCCTTTTCTCCCTTCTCTCCTTTCTTTTTTAAAACAATTTTATTTTACATACATATCCTAGTTTCCTCTCCCTCCTGTTCTCCCACTCCTTCCACCTTCTCCATACCCCACCCCTCATCACTCCTCAGAGAGTGTGAAGCCTCCCATGGGGAGTCAACAAAGTCTGTCACATCACTTGGGGCAGGACCAAGGCCCTCCCTCATGTATCTAGGCTGAGCAAGGTATCCTTCCATAGGGAATGGGTACCAAAGAGTCAGTAAATAAAATAAGGATAAATACTGTTCCAATGCTATTGGTTCAATCAACTTCCCATGCTACACAACTGTTACCCACATTCAGAGAGCCTAGTTTGGTCTTATGCTGGTTCATCAGCTATCAGTGAAGAGTCTGTGAGCTCCCATTAGCTCAGATCAGCTGTTTCTATGAGCTTCCCTATCATGGTCTTGACCCCCTTTTTTTTAATGTCGCTCCTCTCTCTCTCTATGTCTGGACTTCAGGAGTTTGTCCCAGTGCTTAGCTTTGGATCCTTGCATATAATTCCATCAGTTACTGGATAAAGGTTCTATGATAACAATTAAGGTACTTGTCCATCTGCTTACAGGGGAAGGCCACTTTGGGAAAACTCTCCACTATTGCTTAGATTCTTTTTTTAAGTTTTTTTCTTTTTTTATTAAATTATATAATTTTACAAATTTTCACTTCTTCCCCTCCTCCCATTTCCCCTCCCTTCCCCCACCCTCTCCCCCTCCCTCTCCAGTCCAAGGAGCAGTCAGGGTTCCCTACCCTGTGGGAAGTCCAAGTTCCTCCCCCCTCCATCCAGGTCTAGGAAGGTGAGCATGCAAACAGACTAGGTTCCCACAAAGCCAGTACATACAGCAGAATCAAAACCCAGTGCCATTGTCCTTGGCTTCTCAGTCAGCCCTCCTTGTCAGCCATGTTCAGAGAGTCCGGTTTGATCACATGCTCCATCAGTCTCAGTCCAGTTGGCCTTGGTGAGCTCCCATTAGATCAGTTCCATTGTCTCAGTGAATGGGCTCACCCCTCATGATCCTGACTTTCTTGCTCATGTTCTCCCTCCTTCTGTTCTTCATTTGGACCTTGGGAGCTCAGTCCAGTGCTCTGGGGTCATCCTTGTGGATTCCTGGGATTTTTCCTAGTACCCGGTTTCTTTCTAACTCCACAATGGCTCCCTCTTCCAAACTATCTTTTTCCTTACTCTCCCTTTCTGTCTTTACCAGTCAGGCAGACAGTATAGGCAGGAAAAACAGACAGAAAGTAGAGACTGGTCAAAGATAACAAGAGAATTCTGGGAAGAGGATGCAGTTGTGGGCCCAGACACAGAAGAAGAAAGATGTAACTGCCTCGCTGAAAAAGGTCAGAGCCATTTGGCTAACATATACTAGAATAATGGGCTCATATAAGTTATAAGAGTTAATAAGAAGGCCAAGTTAATGGGTCAATCAGTGTATAGCTAATGTAGACCTCTGTGTGATTTCTTTAGGACTTAACAACTGTGGGAAGCAGGGAAAACAGAAACCCCGAAACATATTGGTCTTTATCCATTTGTGTATATGTTCAAGAGTGGTATTTTTGGGTCTTGAGGTAGATTATAAGAGAATTTAATAGTTAATCCTATTTCTGGAAAGCAACACTGCAATCTTTTCCAGTTATGAACAAGTAAATCAAAACCGGGGTAAGGATCTCATTCTGGTGACTTCAAGCACCCTAGTCAAAATTATCCTGTGTAGCCACCAGATCATTATTGACTTTCTGTATTGAGCTTATGTGTCATTCTACTGTATATCTAAGGAGGAAATCCACAAACATGTTCAGAGCTAGAGTTCCTAAATGTCCTTTTTTATATTTGATACAATATGTGCTATATCTCACATTTTTATAGATTGCTGATATTCCTCATAAAATTTGGGTGTCTATCCAAGGAGACAGAAATCTCCTAATGGTTATCCATATAAAATTTGCCACACAGGTGTGGAATGAGAAATGAGAAATCACAATACTTATATTACTTCTTCAAAAGAAGATAAAAGAATTAGTTGTACATAGGCAATTTGAAAATCAGTACAAATTAATTTGATAAATTGATTGAATTTCAAGTTACCCATATATAAGAACTGGTAGTTATACAAACATCATTTGAAATTCAACAATATTTTAGAATAATATATACACTGAAATTTTCTAAAGAGGAAGAATAAAATGTTGCTAAACACTTAGAAATGTAAACATAAGGTAGTAAAGAATTGTGAAATAAATATGAAAAGAGTAATAAAAATATACTTTCACTTTTCCTTTATATTTCAGTTTTGAGTTATGGAGTGTGCCATTTATAAAACCATACATCCCAGAAGAACAGATTAATAAAGCTTGACAGAAGCTTAGAAAATCATCTTGGCAGTACCAGCCTCAAGGCAGCACATGTCTAAGCCATCTAGAATGGTTCATTGTCTCTGCTTCTCCAGACAATCTCAGGATGCACACACTGCAACCTACATGGCGACTTTCACACCATGAAAGCCGAAAACTTTTCCCAGTCACACAGCAAAAAAAGGCTAGGGTTTCACCAAAAGTTTAACCTATTGCATTCCTTTTAAATTTTTTAAATTCTACAAAACAATCTCCTCCAATCCCGCATTCTTTGTTTGTGTGAGACAAATACAGATGGACAGATAGAAAAATAGAAACAGAGAAAAAAATCAAATGTAGTTCCAGTGAAAATCATTATACAGTATACATACAATAGATTCATCAAACAATGTGATTATACAAATAACTATCATACTTTTTGACAACGGGAATCCACAACTTCATATTTTTATGTACTCAACATTTTATTATGCTAAGTCTCTTCAGCATTCTAAAGTGAGTTTTCTTTGAATTATTTCACAATCTACAAAAACACAGTCTTGTATACACTAATATTTCGTGGATCCTTGTTCAACATCTTACAGGAAGGATGCATTGTATTAAACATTGTTTAAAAACATAATGACAATCTGTGATAAGGAAGAACTATTCCTGTTTCTGTATGCAAACAATTCTTTTACAAATCTGAAGAGATTTGGTGCAAATTATTCATTTTTTCTTTGCATTGAACCATGAAAATAGTTTCTGTTTCTGAACAGAGATATGTATATTCTCTGTAGAGTCAGTTCACTGGAGAAAATGTGATGGAGAAGCATTTCAAAGTGGAGCTCCTCTTTTACTTTGTTTTTTTTTGTTTTGCTACAATGATGTAGGCATTCATTTTCTAATCTGTGAATTCTTCACTGTGCATTCTGCAATATGTCTGACAATATGAGTGTTCTACAAAGTACTTTTTGTTTTCTACTATGCTGTTTTTATTTTCCTCTGTTTTAATAGTCAACTACTACTCTTACTAGGAAATTCATGAATGCATGTGACTAAAGAAAAGAGAGTCTCAGCCTGTGGGACAATGGTTTGTACCTTGTCAATTGCATTTTAATAAAATGCTGACTGGCCAGTAGCCAGGCAGAAATTATAGGTGGGACAACAAGGCAGGAAGTAGAGACAGGTCAATAAGAACAGAACAATTCTGGGAAGAAGGAAGTCTTATTCTGCAGTTGTGACCCAGTCACAGAAGAAGCAAGATGTGACTGCCTGGCTGAATAAGGTACTGAGCCACATGGCTAACATAGACAAGAAAAATGGGATAATATAAGTTATAAGAGTTAATAAGAAGCCTGAGCTAAAGGGCCAATCAGTTTATAATTAATGTAGACCTCTGTGTGACTTCTTTGGGACTTAACGACTGCAGGAACCAGGCACGACAGGATCCTCAGCAACAAGTCTCTGTAGCTGATGTTTAGAAAATCGATCTATAATTTTTGTTTCATTAAAACTGACTACCAAGATTTGCCAGTCCTCCAAATGCTAAGGACTTTTTTCCAGTAAGAATAATCTTTGATATTTTTAAATCCATGTTTTCAAACAAATGATCCAAAAATATCCTTTTGCACCAGATTTGTGGTGAGGTGAACTTGATTATAGCAGTTGCACAGCTATTCATTAGGAGATTATTATGCATTTGATCAACATTATATGAAACCCTCCTTTTGAAGTGTGAATTTATTACTTAGCAATGGGGAACAGCAGTCTTATTCTCTTCCTAGTTATAAAACCCAAGAAATAAAATATAATCAGTATCAGTGTGATAAGTTTAGGTTAAAAATGAGGTTAAATTTCCTGCAACACTAGCTAAAATGATATGGTTCCCAGGAAACTGGTAAAATGCCTTTGAAGATTGTTTAAGGATTTTAGTGTGTAGAATTTAACATGTGTTACTCTAGCTTGTGAAATAGTTCCTGCTATTTTTTCTTTCTTTCATGTTCTTTTAACAAAAACATATTTTCACAAGTTTTCTGCCTCTTTGTTTATTTCAAGGGGCAAGTATGGGTATAGAAATAGACATATTATGGTAGTACTTCTTCATATAAAGAAATTATATAAATGAACAACAAAAACTTACAAAACAAACAAGAAAAACCCCTAGAGAAGGGGTGTACCACTGTAGAAGTATCCTAAACTTTAAAACTGCTGAATCTAATGCAAAGGTATGAAAGTTAATTGCAATAATACTTAAATGGTTTAATGCTATTATTAATACATGAAGTTTTCTTTAAATCTGGTTATTTGCAAAAAATAAGATTGACTCAGTGAAGGTAGTAATCAAAAGATGCTTTTCATGTGCTGCTTAATTTTCTTTCTAGAAGAGCTGTAATAAACAGAACATCCCTATGTGTTTGCTTCTTTAAAACATTCTAGGCCTGAGATACAGGTCAATGGCAGGACATTGTCTAACATGTGGAAGAACACTGCTTATAATTTCTGTAACTAGACATTGTGAATCTGGATTTTTATTAGGAACTTTGGTGAACTACACCCTTTTTGAGCATAGAAACCAATTCATGTAGTATCATTTAGAAATTAGATGCTGTATATTCAGTAGGAACACGCTTTCTGACTTCTGCAGACATCAGTCATGCACATGGTGGACAGACATTTATACAGATGAAACACTCACACATGAAATAAAAATAACCAAATCATACCGGTGGTAGTTGTGAATGCCTTTGATCCCAGTCCTCTGGAGGCAGAGTCAGACAGATCTCTGAGTTCAAGGCCAGCTTGGGCTACCAAGTGAGTTTTAGGACAAAGCTCCAAAGTTATGCAAGGAAAGCCTGTCTCAAAAAAAAAAGAAAACACAGCAAATCTGATATAAAATCTTAAAAAACAAAACAAAGAAACAATCAAAAAACCACCCAGATTTAATCTAGATGCATGAAGGTGCAACTTAGTGAAGTGAAGACAGAGAGACAGACGTGCGTTTGTGCAGATGCTCCTGAAGTTCTAGGTGGGACGCAACTGAGCTGGTGGCCAAGCTTGCTGAAAACACTGCTCAACGTAAGGTTCTCATTCCGTGTTCCAGTTCTGAACTGCAAAAGCATACACTAGATGTATAAAGATAGGAAACCTTGAACATTCAATGAAAATGAAAGTTAACAAGAAAGCATTTAAATCTTCTAAAACTTGTGATATTGTTGAAAGATGACAGGGAAAGATGACAAGATTTAGTTTATAGAAAATTTTGGAAATTATCGTGTTGAAATTACAGAAACAGATGTGTTGCATTCTCTTTTTTTGTTGTTTTTTCTGAGGCAGGGTTTTTCTGTAGCTTGGTGCCTGTCCTGGAACTAGCTCTTGTAGTCCATGCTGGCCTCGAACTCACAGATATCCGCCTATAGCGGAGGAGGAAGAACAGATAATAGAAGAGGAGCTATCTGTAAAGAAGAAGAAGAAGCATAAAAAGAAACACATTAAGGAGGAGCCCCTTTCTGAAGAAGAGCTGTGCACCAGCACAGCAGTTTCTAGTCCAGAGAAAAAGAAGAAAAAGAAACAAAAAGGAAGAAGCTGAGGACTAATGAAAAGGAATCCTAATTATGTAACCTGAACACATCAGGCTTAAGATTGGGTTGGGGAGGGTACCAGATGCTCTATAAAATAATGAAGGGAGATTAAATCCAATAATGATTATAAGTAGCTTCTAGAACCTTTTTTGTGTCTTGTCAACAACTTTTAACCTTAGAGTCTTTGATACAGAAATAAAAGTATTTTATTTGTAAAAATAAGAAATTAAAGAAACATTTGAAAGTGGGCAGATATTCTCTTAATGTTCATTTTCTCTCAAGTACTAAATAAAGAAAACAGGAATATCCAATGACAAAATTATGAGTTAAAGCCATCTTCAACTGTTGCAATAAAGAACATAAATGATAAAATTGATTGGTTTAAAAGCAATAAAATAAATTATAAAACACTTTCTACTCCACTTTATATGACTTTTATTTTTACCTTTAAATATTCCTTCTTATTTTACTATTACATATTTGTTATTGTTCCAGTTTCTTAGTAAAAGCTGTTTGTGTGAAGGTGCCCACAACATAGGTGAAGATGATTCTTGTTTACAGAGAACTGCAAGGAGAACAATGAATGACAGTTACAAAAACATAGTTTCACAATGTAGATGTTTTGCAAAAAGGTATTGTTATTATGCTGGAAACCACATATTTTGATCTTATAGTGAATAATTATGCTCCTGAGAAGTAAAGGAATTTCCATTCAACACAGCAAAGAAAGGGCTCATTATAAGCCTTTTGGTTGGCCCCTGAGTTTACTGGGTTTCCTGACAGAAACAGGCATTCCGCCTGCAGATACATATGCAGGAAGTAACAGCTAAGACCACTGCTTGCCTCACATCATTTTGCAGTTAAAGCAGCCTCATAAAATTTTGCTCTTTAGTCTGAGGTTCTCTCATCTCTCCAGGAAGCAGTATTGACAGGGCAGATTTGCAGAGCTTGTTCTGCTGATCACTAAAGTTGCCTCGCTTCAGTACTGGGATGCTCATGTTAGCCCAGAGGCAACAGAAGAGACACACATATGATATTTTTCCTCTATTTACCAGACAATTATGGAAACAATCACTGAATTCCACCAGAAGAAAAAAGAAAGGAAGGAAGGAAGGAAGAAAAGAAAAGAAAACCTTTGCTGAGGGTCAATAAATACAGTCAATTTACATTATTCTTGTAATAATGTAATGTAATAATAATTATATTATTATTGAATCTTTGCTTTAAAGGTAATTCAGGCCTAGGTTCTTTCCCCCTTTTAGTAAAAATCACTTCAATCAACTGATCAATATGTATTTGATTCATATGTCTTACTGGTTGAAACACATATTTAATATCTAGCATTGAGTCATTAAGGCTGACAAAATTTATTGACCATGCATTTCCTTGCATTTTTTCAATGAAACACAGTTGTCCTTTTCCAGCAAACTAAACTGTGACTTAACACTTCACTTGAAGGTATTTTGATTTAAAAAAATCAATCAAGAAGGAATAAACAAACACAAAGCAAGCAAGGAGCAGGGCAAATGCACCTAGAAAATGTGCTGAAATAAGCATTGCTTTATTCAGCCTGAGCTGTGAGCATGTGCAATGGACACTGAACTAGTCCACTCGTTCCTGAATGTTCGTAACTAGTCACAAAGACACGTGAATATGGGCCTGAAGACTATGGCTGCCTTTTAGAGCATATGAATTGATTAGAACAGGGAGACTCCTGTCTCTTATGATACCTGGAGATAGGTGATGTTGCAGAAAAATAGCATAGAAATGTAAATGATTGAAATATCTATTCCCGGCATTGCTTCAATTTGTATGAACTCCAAAGAAAGGTTACATTAGTAAAATGAAATATGGCTAAAACTAAAAAATAAAAATTTACTTTGATTTTCATTATTAATATATTAGCAGTTTTCTTAAGTTATATTTTATTAAATATATAATGGATTGACATGTATTATGTAACAACTGACAGAACATTTTAATCCATATTTAATTTGATAGGAACAATAAATCTTATGCATAATTTACTAATTCAATTGGTTAAAGAAAACAAATTCTATATAAATGAAAAAGGGATTTCCCTGCAACCTCAGTGGAACTCTGAAAAAAGCATGCTACAATACTGAGGGAACTTGAGAGGTGAGTGAACAGCCAGGCAGCTGTACACCCTACTCTCTAGGACCTCCAGTGTCCTATTTTGACAGTGGGACAAAACCCTAGGTTCCTCCCCAAACTCCCTTGGCTTTTCTAGATGGTAGCCGCCCCTAAAAGCCAACCCTATCCACTGCACCCTCCCAACTAGTCACACTCCGCCTAAGAGCTTAGAGCTTGCTATAATACTGAAGAGACTAAGAGCTTGCTACAACACTAGGGGACCAAAGGAGAGCACCAAGAGAGCAAACCAGGAGAGAAGATTGTTCAGAGCTATAAGAGTTAGGAGAGACCTTTGCTTCCAACTGTGCATAAAGCTAGTGGTCTATCCCCTAGACCTTTTATTCATAAGAGAAAGGATATATAAATGTTCCCTTTTGGTTTTAAAAACAGCAACCAAGCCAATTTTTAGTAACAAAGGTTTGAATACTTGTAGGCAGTTGTCATATTTTCTTCAGCCCAAAGGACAGAATCATTCTTGCAATGTATGTAATAGCCTCTGTGAAGTGTGTGCTTTCTGTTATTTATATGATACCACCTTATCTTATGGTTTCCATTTCTACGATGAAATACCATGACCAAAATGATAGTTGGGGAGGAAAGGGTTTATTAGGCTATATTTCATTGCTGTTCTTCACTAATTGAACTCAGGATAGCAGCTTAAACAAGGCAAGATTTCAGAGACAAGAGCTGATATAGAGGCCATGTATAGGAGCTGCTTACTGGCTTGCCTTCCATGGCTTGCTCAGTTCACCTTCTTAAAAACCCAGGACCAGCAGTCCAGGGATAGGAAGACCTACCATGGGCTGGGCCCTCCACCATGGATCATTAAATGAGAAAACGCCTTACAGCTGGATCTCACTGAGACATTTCCTTAACTGAGGCTCCTTCCTCTGATGAGTCTAGCTTGTGTCAAGTTAACACACAAAACCACCCAGAAAACATCCCTAGTTATGATATCCACATTTTGAACATTCAGCAGTGATAGCAGCAAGAAGTTACGTTCCCACATACTCAGCAATCAGAAGTGGTCTCAAGAGATCTGCTTTAGAATGCTTATTTTGAGAAGATAACGATAGCACATGCCTGTTATCCCAACATATGAGAGGCTGGGGCTCTTTGAAATGTAAGTAAATAGCTCAATGCTTATTGAGAAAGATGATTTTAGAGTATTTTCTTAAGACACAAGACACCTGGTAATTGAGACTACTAACACAATGTGCACTGATAATATGCACCTACAAACCATCGTATCCAGTTGATTTATCTTGAAACCATTAGTTTTACTAATGAAAGCTTATGCATTCTAAAAATGAATACATCCGTATTTTGTCAGTGCAGACATTCATTGAATTCATATATAATAAATGGAAATTTAAGTGTTAATTACAGGCACCATTAATAAGTGGATTGTAACATTGACTTTAGTGTGCTTTTCCTGTAGGGTATAAAGCTGGCTGACCATGGAGAAATCTTTATTATTATTATTATTATTATTATTAATTATTATTAAAAATTTCTGCCTCCTCCCAGCCTCCCATTTCCCTCCCTCTCCCCAACTCTCCTCCCCCTCCCTCTCCAGTCCGAAGAGCAGTAAGGGTTCCCTGCCCTTTGGGAAGTCCACGGTCCTCCCCGCTACATCCAGGTCTAGGAAGGTGAGCATCCAAACAGGCTAGGCCCCTCCAAAACCAGTCTTTTTAATGAGATTTTTGACAGTTGGGCAGACTTAGGGGCCACGGATAGTGACACTGGGATTTGTCTCTTCTGCATGTACTGGCCTTCTTGGGATCCTATTCTCTTTGGAGGTATACCTTGCTCAACCTAGTTGTAGTAGTGAGGGCCTTGGACTTTCCACAGGGCAGGGTGCATGGCTCTCTCTCAGGATTGGAGGGGGAGGGGAGGGAGGGTGTGTGGAGGGAGTGGGATGAGGGGAGGAAGTGGTAATTTGGATTGGTATTTTTTTAAGTAATAAAATAAAAAAGATTGAATAGAATGTATATGTTATTGGTACTTGTAAAGGCGAGAAGAAGCTTACTCTTTTGTTCAGAGAAGTGTACTCATAGAGCTCTGCACAGATGTCCTGAAATACTTCATGATGCACTGTTACAACATGAATATTTGTATGTGTGTGTCTGAGAGCATATGTGTGTGTGAATAAGTGTGTGTGTTTGTGTGTGTGTGTGTGTGTACAAAGAATGTGAAGTCAAAGAACCTAGACTTCCAATTTCAATGGAGGTATGGTATATTCTAAGGCAGACAGGATCTCAGAATGCTAAGCCATTTCCTATACTTCTCTCACAAGCACCTTCTACCTGAAATTACTAATCACATGTAACATGTTCTCTTTACATATGGTACTCTAAACAGTTGTATAACTGCAGGTCTTTCCCAGGAAGGAATTGGCACAAGTTCAAATCCTTCTCATATTCTGCCACTTCATACCATATCATAAAATCTTTAAACTTAACATAATACTGTTAGATGAGTAACGTTAACTAATTTTCATTAACAAGGATGTCTATGCTGAATAGCCTTCATCTGATTATTATACTGAATGAATACTTCATATGATAGTGTTCATTTCTCAGCTTACTGTAAGTATAACAAATACTAAGTCATCAGAAGACTTGTGATAGTAATTTAGGAAATGTGCTTTAAATACTATTAGCACTGCCAGCTGAATTTTCTTTCCTACTCTACTTCTACAGTTCTACTCTGTGATCAATTCCAATAATAACAAAATTTCAATATGACTTTGTTGAGTCTGAGCTGCAAGTATTTGTAAAATTCTTCTCATTTTAAGCTCACAATTCATTTGATGTAATAATCGTTAGCCAGTGCTCAGTTTTTCAGCCCTTTGTTCATTCTTTTTCAGTGACGTAAACAAGCTAATATTTTTGCTTACCTATGAGCAAAACAGCTGCAATAAAAACCAGATTTTTGTAGTTCAGCTTTGTTTTGAATTGGTCCATCCTATTTTTGTTAGTGTTTTTATTTTATGATAAATTAGTTACAGATGAAGCACTGCTGTTATAACAATGTCAGACTTACTACTTCCTAAGTCACATATTTGGTTATTCAAGAAAAAAAAATAACCCATATCGCAGTTTAACATAGAATTTTCTTGAATTGTTTAAATTCATTTGAATTGCTTCAACGTGTGTTTCTTTAACAGATATGTCTTGTTTATGGCTGAGATAAACCATGTAGGTACATATTCTAAGTAAAAGAACTGACAGATTTAGCGGTCGTGGAATAAGAAAGATATCAGAGACAAATCAAGACTCTGCTAATTTCAGGAGTATCAAATTATCATCTGGGAAAAACAATATTTGCCTGAAATGTTACAGCCTTCCTCAGCTTTCCAGGGCTTTGGTCCTGCAGGAGTGAATAAGTGACCTCAGTTAATTTCCATTCATGTAGACAGAAGCTTCCAGGGAAATACTTTCCAGGAAGCAGGAGAACAGTAAATGAAGGTCATTACTCCACTGCAGATAGGACCTTCGAATACTCAGATGGGTGGATGGAGACAAAAGATAAGCATAAAGAGGTAGTTAGAGTTTCAAATCATCGTAGAGTATCTATCTATCATCTATCTATCTACATATATACATATATACATACACACACACATATATATATATATACATACACACACACACACACACACACACACACACACACACACACACATATATATATATATATATATATATATATATATATATATATATATATATATATCACATCAGGAAGGAAACAAACATGGCAAAGGAGCAGGATGATAGAAAAGAATGTAGCTCTCTTCTTACAGCAATTTTTAAAATTGTGCTGTCTCATTGTGTGCCATCTTTGTACTTTCTTAGACATGTTACAAGGTCTATGATCTACTTAAAAGATGCAAACAGAACCTTTTCTGGCTCTTCGGTCACACTTGACATGTCACTCATATCATGATCCTTTTTGTGGTCATAGTGAGGATACGACCTCTATCTTCATAGCATGCAGTGATTCACCCTCTTGACTGCTTACCATCCAGTATCCATCTGCCTATTTCCATACAACTGCTCACATTAGGACCAAAGCTCCTTGATGCTCATTTCTAAATGTCAGAATTAATTACAGTAAATTGATACTTTTTTAAATAAAGAAGAATAAGTGAGATTTGGGGAGAGAAAGGGAAGAGGAAGAAGAAGAAGCAGAAGAGGAATTCTTTTTTGCCTTGAGTCTGTGTCCCTGTTCTATCTCACATAAACTAATGTGCCCTCCCTGAGACTGTTAGTGTATCACTTAATCTGTCTTAGTGATTGAATGCAAAACATAAAGCAAACAGGAAACAAAACATTGCAACAACAAAAACTAGTATATTTCCAGAACTCCTCAAATGAGAGGAATGAGGTGAAAATAGTTAAGTGTACAGCATTATGCAGCTATAATTAAGCATGACTTTCCTCTAATCTACTTTCCAATAACTTTCTGCATTTAATTATCTATGTTATTTAAAGCGGAAATTTTTAGCTTTTCTCTATAAATCTACAAGCTGAAATGATCTATAGTAGTGCTCAGCTTTCCATTAGCAGGAAATATTGAAGTTAATTTAACTCTTCTAAGGCACAATATATTTCATCATAATGAAAGTGGAGTTATGTTACCCCAAGATTAAACTAGTTTGGTAAGCCTAAAATAGTGCTTCCAACCCCTAAAGTCAATTTTTACAGTTTTAGAAATCAAGTAAATGTATTTGGGGGTTTCAAAAATTTGACTTGGTTTAAATTAAATAAATTCATAACACACATTATTTCTCACTAGAAGATTGCAAGCTATTTCTGTTCCCCTTGCAAGTTATTTCTGTGTATAGTTGTTATAGAGTGTTTAGCCTTCACTCAACATATTTTACTAGGAATCTGAAATGTGAAAATGGGTCAGGTACTTTTCAAATTCTGAGCATGTAAATCGGTGTAAAGTCAGGTTCCATGATATGAGAGAGTCTTAAAAATGCAAACTATGATGTGATTTTACATATATATGTGATATATGTAAAGAGAAATGTCCACTCAGGTAAGGTGAGACTGAGGGAGTGATATTGTGAGCACAAGTCTTTTTTTTCTTTTTTTCTGTAAGGCAAACAGGAGGGGTTTTCAGAAGCAAGTCTTTTGTCTGAGTCACCTTAAGGAAATAGAAAACTTTGGATATTTAAGCAAGATCACTCTATAAAACAGCTAATGTTTGCAAAATCGCTGATAGGAGAAAATTGTGTTATGATGATGGAAGAACAGCAAAGGCAATAAAGTTAAGAAGAGAAAAAGAAAACACTACGACATCTGGAAGGACATACTTCAAGATAATCCACTACAATTATCAAATTATAGCTAATTACCAAGTGACTTCCTTAACTGTGCTGTTTATCACAGCAAAAATGTTATGCAGTTTTGCATAATGGAGTTCTTCCACCTAGCATTGCTACTGTTCAAAGTGATTTTATGAATAATTAGACTATATAAAGGTGTGGAAATAAATATCAAAACTACTCTGTGCCATTTCTTATTCATGCACCATCTGGACTTCTAAATATTTAATGTATGAAGGAAGTAAATAAATGAAATTAAAACAACAATTTAGTTATTCACAAGTCGTAATAGCTATGCATAATCATGTGTGTTAATGTGACATTTCTTAATGAGGTGGATTAACCCATGCATTCATTCTCAGAGAAGAAAAAGAGCAAGAAGCTTCTATCATATATCAGAGGATACACATTAAAGGATGCATTTAATAATTATTGCTGTAAAATCTGTATACCTTAAGTATTTGATAGACAAAACAATTTCTCTTATATCCATTTTCTGCTTTTAGAGTACAGGAATGATTCGCATTTAAAATGGTGGAGTAGTTACAAAGTTATAATTGGGAAAAAGACAAAGAAGTCACAGTACTGAGATGTAGGTTCGACTTAGTTCTTGCCAAGTGTTTAGTTTGTGTTTGAACTAGAATTAAGTCAAAAGTCATAAAAAACAGAATGGAAATTTGGGAAAAAAAGATGATCTGATGCCTCAACCCTGGACAGGTCTAGGTACATGTTACTAATAACAAAACAGTATTTAACAGCATCCAATTTTAGGACAATTTGTTCCCTTCTCAGCCCTCACGATATGGTCACACACTGATCACCATATCAGAGTGTGAACTATGGCCCTTTCATTAAATTTTCACATAACAACTGACTTAAAAAAAATATTAATTTTTATTTAAACATTATCTTTACTTGTTACTTGGTATTTATAAGGACAGTTTCATAAAACAATATGCTTTGACAATGCTTCCTCTATATCTCATACTCCCTCATTTTCTCTGTTCCAATTTCTCTGAGACTAATTTTGCTTTATTTTCATTTCATGTATGTAATATGTAAAATGATATATATGTAAGAAAGAGGGGGGTAGCTAAATAGAAAAGATATGGATTTCGGAAATCTCAAAGCTTGCCTCCAATGACACGCCTCTTTCTTTTTTTCAAACACTCACTTTTTGTTTTACATACCACTCCCAGTTCCCTTTCCCTCCAGTTCTTCTGTTCCCCCCAGAATTTCCCCCAAGTTCATTACCCATCCATTCCTAAGAGATAGTAAGGCCTGCTAGGAAGAGTCAGCTAAGTCTGTCACAACAATTGAAGCAGGATTAAGGCCCTCCTCCCTGTACATAGACTGAGCAAGTTCTCCCTCTATAAGGAATGGTCTCCAAAGAGACAGTTTATGTATTGGGGACAAATGCTGATTCCACAGCTAGTGGCACTACAAACTGACTGAGTCACACAATTGCCACTCACATTCAGAGGGCATAGTTCAGTCCTATGCAGATTCCCTAGCTGTCAGTCTGACTCAGTGAACAGCCACTAGCTCTAGTCAACTCTTGACCTCTTTGCATCTGCCTCTCTACAGATTATTGAAGTATGACAACTTAATTATTCTCTGGATTTCTTTAATGTCTGCTATCATGTCCTCCTTTTCATTTCTCATTTTGTACATTTTTATATTCTCTCTTTACCTTTTCATTTATTTGGATAATTGTTTGTATATCTTGCTGATTTCCTCAAAGAACCAACTATTTGTCTCTTTGACTTTTCATACTGTTTTTTTGTGTATATTTTATTGACCTTAGACCTCAGTTTGATCATTTCTTGGTTTCTACTCCTCCTTGGTTAATTTGCTTCTTTTTGTTATACAGCTTTCAGGTGTGCTGTTAAGCTGCTGGTGTGAGATTTCTCCAGGTTTTTTTTTATGTATTCACTTAGTGCTATGAACTTTCCTCTTAGGACTGCTTTCAAAGTGTCTCATAAGTTTGGGTATGTTGTGCATTCATTTTTTATTGAATTCTAGAATATCTTTAATTTCTTTCTTCATTTCTGCCTTGACCCAGGGGTGATTTAGCTGATCATTGTTCAATTTCCATGAGTTTGTAGAATTTCAGCGATTAGTCTTGTTGAATTTGAACTATTAAAGCTGTGGTGATGCCCATAAGATACAGGACATTATTCCAATTTTTTTCCATCTGTTGAAGTTTTCTTAGTTACCAAGTATGTGGACAATTTTAGAGAAGGTTCCATCCAGCACTGAGAAGAAGGTATATTCCTTTGTGTTTGGTTGGAATGTTCTATAGATGCTTGTTAAACCCATTAGAGTGGTTTTCTTTAAGGGATTTGCTGATTTCTTTTAATTTTTATTGCCTTTTCCTCCATTTCTTTAAGGGAATTTTTGATTTCCTCACTAAATGCCTTTATCATCTTCAAAAAGTTATTTTAAGGCCCTTTTCTTCTGCTTCATCTGCATTGGGATATTCATGTCTTGCTAATGGTCAAAGACGTGGTGTAGAGTTGACCCTGTTTCCAGCAGTGCAGATAATCAGACCCAAGAATGTTCATGGGATATCTGTCCTAACCCCTCATCTTCTGTATGGTAGAGTGGGTGAGGGACAGTTACCCTCCCCTGAATCTTTACCACCTGTGGGAGGTGGAAGAAAATTCCTGAGGCCACGAGAGTGGAAGATATGACCAAGACCCTCACCTTCTGTAGCACTCTGGAGAGTGGCCCTGCAACTTATCTGGGCAGCAAATAGAGGTGTCCAAATGGGCAGGGGTCCAGGTGAGCCAGTCCAGAAGACTTAAGACCAGGAGAGCAACTCCATCCATCTTATATGCCCTGTGGTGCTAGGGGTGAGGGAAAGATGCCTTCCAACCTTCCACACCCCTTACTAACTATAGTAGACAGGAGAGCTGGTCATGGGGGCAAGAGGACAAGGGGAATTGGACCTGTCCCTCATCAACTGCAGGATTTGAGAGACTGGGTCCTACAGCTCACCTTGATAAAACAGTAAAGCTAGACCTAGTGGTATGGCTGCCAATGAGCCAGAACTGAGGGCATGAGAGCATGGCCCCATTCTATCCTGAATGATGGGTTGGGTGAGCTTGATTGAACTTGCCAAGGTGATGAGAATGAGGGAAAGCTAGTAAATTTAGCAACCCAGCTACCACCCAGGCCCAGAAACAGCGCTATGTGTTTGCACAATATCTACCTCATCTACAGACTGCTAGAGAATGTGAAAAGGCCATACCTGCAAATCCAAAGCTGCAGGAACTCCATGACACAAGCCAATAACAGGATGCTCAAGAGAAATCCAAATGTGGGCACTATATCCATAGTGTAGCAGAAGCCAGACACCTAGAACCAGATCGACGACTCATTGCAAGTATGGACTAAAGGTGATAGTTTATGACTCACTGCCTCACACTACAGTTCCATACCAAGATTTTGTTGTGTTTGGATTTATTCTTTGTTTTCTTTTTGATAATTGTTTGTTTGCTTGTTTTGGTCTTTTTGTTTTTTTTGTTTCTGTTCTTTGCTTTTCTTTTAAGTTTTGTTGTATGTGGGGAGGCTGCAAGAAATGAGGATGGATTAAAATAACAAGGACCCTGCAGATACACACACACACACACACACATTAATTAAGATCACAGTGAGGCTTCTCAAGGGTTTATCATCTGCATAGCAGTATCAGAAACTATTGTTCTAATGTAAATATACATTTTAAAAGCAACATACAGCAGAATAGTTCAAGGTTTTTGGACTTTGATGAATGAGCAAGAAAACCTTTATTTTCAATTTATATATTCATCATTATATTCTTTATGAGACCTTATTCAATTCATATGAATAAGTCATATATGCACACATATACTTTTATCACTCAGTTTACTGCTAGAAAACACACATGCAATCACATACATGCACACTTCTTAAAATCAGATAAGTTTATTTTTTTAAAAAGTTCCAACTAGCACATAGATATGGATGTTTTGTTCAGGAAAGTATGATTGAAATTGTGTCTGCACAAAACAAAGCTTATAGATTAAATATAGATAGCTCAATTATCCGTGAGGCCAATTTCCAACATCTGAATGCTTGGAATTTTGTAAGGCAAAAGTTTGGATGATGAATGCTCCTTATTCTTTCCATATGGATTTTCTGGCTTCATGTAGACAGTATATTTGCCAGTCAACTTTCATGACAAAATGTACTCAGGTCTACATTTGTTTTCCTGCCCACCCACATCGAGGTAAAATGATTCGCTTGAAGAACAGAAACTGTTAATGACTACTCATATCTATGGTCTGGACTCAAGTAATCCTTCAGGACTGGTGATTTACAGTTACTTCTCCCTTCTTGAAACACTATCTTGATATATGCAAAACATTTTTTTTCTAGAATGATTCCCAGCTCTCTCAACTCTCTGGACATATCAGAATTCTCCTGATACAATTCAGGATGGGGCCCTCCAACCTGTAAGAAGGGAAAATAATTCTTCTGTTTCTGGTCAAGTTTCAAAATTAATTGACTGGAATTCTCTAACTGTTTTAATGAAGGTTTAATTCACAGAAACATAATTATAATGGGATGTTAAAGGATAGCAGTTAGTTCATGTCCAAATGGCCTAGAACCCTGCTGTATGGAAGGCAAGAGGTACAATATGAAATATCAGAGGTACCCTAAGTTACTCAGTAAAACAAACACACTTAAAATCTCATG
Organism: Arvicola amphibius; assembly: GCF_903992535.2. NCBI lineage: Eukaryota > Metazoa > Chordata > Mammalia > Rodentia > Cricetidae > Arvicola > Arvicola amphibius. Next base: position 11,860,681 of record NC_052059.1, on the reverse strand, counting down.
AAAAATGGGAAGTTTTATCTTCAGTTTTCTTTATAGTGATTATGCAAATTATCAATCTACTCATCTATGGACTTTCCATCAAGTACAGATTATTAACAAAACTTATGAACATTCACATCATTGACATATGAAAGAAGGGCTGAATAAGTTTACAACAATATTTATTGCACCTACTTACTACAATATTTATATGTGCACAGGCAAGATTTTTCACATAGACATTCATACCTAAACATCATATTTAAGATACCTTAAAGTAAGATGATTGTTACATTGATGTTTGTTTATTTGAGATCTCTTAGAAACACTAGAAAAATCAGAACTGAACTTAAATTCAAACAATAATTGAACAGTTAAATAAATTGGAATTAGCAATTTCATTTTTTCTAAGGATATTGAAAATATGCAAATGGTATTCCTACTGATAGAAATAGAGCATTCAGCTATTTTTAGACTTCCTGGCAGTCTTACTAATTTAGTTTCTGCTCTTCAGAGCGACATTAAAAGAAACTTCTGTCTTAGTTTGTGTAGCTTGTGTTATCATTTTGGCAAAGGAAGTATTTGAATGCTGTTAAAACATTGTCAACTAAATTAGTGTTTGGACCTTATAAATAAAAAAATTCTTAATTCCACAATTAATTTTTGAATTTGTAATATTAAAAACAAATAAATATTGTGAAATGTTAATCTTCTAATAGTGTATTTTTTATTTTATTTATTTTATTTAGTTATTACTTATATAAAGAATATGTCTTATATCTGTATATCATAAACTATAAATTACTAAAGCATACCATAATAACTGGTACACATATTCAATAATCATGATTTTCTCTACATGTGATTGTCTTTTATAAAAATAATATCAGAATTATGTATATTTGATTTTGACATAACTCATATGTGCAGGATTTCATTGCTTTTTTCAGCAGAGTAGTGATACAATACTAGAATTCAGTAACTCTTTTCTTATTATTAAATAACTTTGTGAGCTGAGCAGAGCAATAGCATTTGGAAAGTTGTCAGGGAATACTGTGGTTCATGTTCAGTCTGTGTATAAGACAAGATTCTGCACCTACTCAAAACAAAAAGCAAAGGAAAAGTATGCCTGTGACATCAAATAACACAAAGCACAAATTTTAGTATCGTAAATTCATGAGGATTTATTATCTCATATAAAACAGGACTTGTAAAGATCACAACAGCCTAATCCAAACCTTGAAAACACATTCCATCACCTAACTCTCTTCTGGACTTTTCATCTGTTCAGTGATCCATTCTCAGAGTGAGTTCATGCCTTTCAAGAGACATAAACGAGCTGAGTGTCACTTCCTTGTGTAGAAATGTCTGCAGATTTTGAACGTGTTGAGGGGTTAGAGAGCAGAGTGACTGGATTGCCATCTAAAATCTGCAGTGTCCTTCACCAGCATTTTGTTTTTATGTCTGTAAGTTTCCATAATAGAATCAGAGGTTCTTTGTGTCACTGAAACTTCTAGAAGGCTATTTGAAAAAATAGATCTTTTTAGTTCATTCCTTTTTTCAACAAGAGAAACAAAATAAATGCCTATTTACAGGTTCCCCTGAGTTTCTAAATTAATTAGGCTAAATGTGCCCTAGGAAAGATGTTTAGGCTTTCACAGATATAGTTTTTCACTTAACTGAAAAGAAAATATTATTGAAATTTTGTTTAATAACATTGTTATAAAATAAATGAAAGCTTCTTTATAGTGTTTTAGATGAATGTATCATTCAGATTTTCTAAAATTTAACAATATCCATAATGTATAAATTCTATAATATAAAAACATCTTCATCAAAGTGTTGCTTTGACCTTTCTTGTGAACTTAAGCTCATTTTTAAAACCACAGATTTATAGGAGGCTCTCCAATAACATACTACAGTTCTTATCACTGAAACATCTAGTTTGAATTTATGATGTAGGAAAATTCAGATTACATGGAAAGATTTATTGCTGAGAAGTATATAGCGAACTCAAAACAAACTCAGTGATGGTTTGTGGAGTATTTTGTGTGTGGTGATATGTTTGTGATTCAACAAATAAAGCTTGCCTGAAAGATCAGAGAAGCAGAGAAGCCAGTCACTATTTCTTACCTCTAAGAAATCCTCAGACTAATGGGGTATCCTGTCTCTACAAATCTTCAGATTGAATTTTGTCTCTATGAAACCCCAGACTGGAGTTGGGGAAGGGAGAGGGAAATGGGAGGTGGAGAGAATGCGGAAATTTTTTAATAAAAAAAAAAGAAAGAAACCCCAGACTGAATTCTGAGCTCCCATCTCCTCCAGTCTTATATTCATTTCTTCATCCAGTCATAACACCTCCCATCACCATCTCCCTAATGCTGGGATTAAAGGTGTGAGCCGCCACCACTAGGTTCTGTTTCTCTTTTACACTGAGTCAGACTAGTCTAGCCCAGGGTGGACTTGAACTCACAGAGATCTGTCTGCTTCTGACTACCGAATGCTGGGATTAAAGATGTGTGGTACACCAACCTGGCTTCTATGGCTAACTAGTATGGCTAGCTCCACACTCTTTTCTTCACAAAGCTTTATTTCTTAAAGCACAAACAAAATATTACCACATTTGTCTAACAATATTTTGTTTGGGCATTAACATTTTTTCTTCCTGGTATTTTACATATATTTTATGGTTTCTGGTATTATGTTTTTATCGGATTTCTGTATGTGAACATATGTGTCTCTTTGTCTATATGTGTTTATTATGCTTTTTCTTTGACTCTTTTTGATTTGTTCCTTTATTTCTTCCTTTTCTCGTTTGCTTTTTTTGTTTTATCACATTTGTTTTATTATTATTTTTAGATTTTATGTATTCTAGTGGTAGGTAGAAAGAAAGGTATAGATTTGGTGAGTGGGAAGTTTTGAAATAATTGGTGGATTGAAAACCATAATCAGAATACATTGTTTTAAAAAATCTGTGTTTCATAAAAAGGAAATGAAAAGAACATAAAATATGAAAAAGTAAAAGAAAAATTAAAGTTAAAAATATTTTCCATTGCCTCTCATATTGTGAATGTGTTCTATACTTCCATCATTGAGATTAATAAGTAATAAATTATATGTGTCTGAAATTTTCATACACATTTAACTAAGAAATTTTCTAAACATGAGCTTTGAGGGATAGGTTCATGGAGTAAATATAGTAAACAAGATGTGTCCCAAATTAAGGGCTATAGCTTTGAGATGCCTATCCACAAACAACATAATTTATTCATGGGATAAAAAAGTGAAACATTGATTACAGCACTGTGTTGAATAAATCAAATAATCATTTTAAGTGTAGCAGTTAAAGTAGAGTTAATTAGAATTAGCAGTGTGATTTCTAATAAAGAAAAATTTTGAGAAAAGGGGAATTATGTTTAATTCCAACTGAAAGGATGCCAGTGAAATATTTAATGTTTCACCATTAGTAGAATGAAGAAAATTGTACCCCAGACGTTTTCCAGGCAATGTGATTTGCATAAAACAACAGCAAGAGAAACAGAAGAGGATCGTTCCACGTACTTAATAATATGTCTGAAGATGAGACATAGAAAATCTCCATTTTGGAAGAAACAGATTCTGCAAACAATGTGAAGAAATATTCATCACTGATGAGCTTATTTGAGCTTATTTAGGAGGTGGAAATGTGGTGCCCTAACACCCACTTCTATCAAAAAAGACACTGTATTTGTTCACAGGACAATTTATACAATTAGCTGTGTTTCCTCAAGTTATCTCCAACATTTCTTCCACAATAAAATTATTTACAGTTATTTAAGTAAGTAGACATAAGAAATTCAAAAAAATCTAACAAGACTACCACCATACATAACTTAAAATATTCTAGTTTAAGATGGAGAGGATTTTTAATATAAAGTCAAATGTTAGAAAAAGCAACATATCATGACATTTAAAAATATTATAACTTAAATCCACCACTATTTTTTTGATTTGTGCTTCATTGCCTTCATCCCAAAGAGCTTTGTAGCATTTCTTTTTCTTAGAACATAGCATTATAAATGGTGCTGGGTATATCTTCCAAATTAACCTTATTTATTTGTTTCAATAGGAAACATAAAATGTCCCAAGGACATAAAGGACTTTTATATTCATGAAGCTTTAATGTTAGTTTAGCTTAGTTTGCCCTGGGAAAACATTTGGTTCACTTTTGTTTTGCTTCACTTTATCAAATTATGCCGGGATGTAGAAAATAGGAAAAAATCTAACATTTACCTTACATATTTTACTGATCTCGAATTTTGCTTCAGGGTAATCAGTGCATAACCAGTAGGAGTTGATAAATAGATGCATTCTAAAAATGAGTAATAGAGTGGGTAAACTTTAAATCTTTCTTTGCATCCCAAGACAATTTATATTTCACCTAAAGAAATTCTCCTTGCTGCTTCTTTCTTGCTTGAATGAAAATATAAACAAATGTAATGCTCAAACGATTCATAATGATTGAGGATACTATGACTCCCCAACAATGGTATTGTTAAAAGAAAAACTATTACTGGGATTGGGGAAAATGCTAGCTTTTGGATAGAGAAGTTTCAGTGTTCTAAATATTTCATGAATATTAATGAATACCAGAAATACAAAGAGATTTCTTCAAACTTGATTCTACAACTTAACAACCTGACAGTCATAAAATATGTGGTTTTTGTCATAGACTGTCAAATCACCTATCATTTTTCTTGTTGTGCTGCTTAAAATAATATATAGTGGAGAGAAAATTTATGTAGAAGTTTTCAAAAATCAAATAAAAAAAGATTTTAAAGAGCATACTTAATATAAAGAAAACATGAAAATCTTGTTTAAAAAAAGAATAAATCTTTTTTAAAAAAAGAATAAACTGTTCACTTTAAAATTTCATCTGATAACTAGCATGTTCTATAACATTTATAATTCATGTGATTATAATTAGTCAATATTTACACTGAGGTGTATGTTTACAGATATTTGCATTTTATATATTAGGCATTGCTTGAAGGCATCTGAGGAATAAACATAGTATTTACCGAAGCTGGGATGTTGTAAATTTGTACATGGAATTTCTAAGCTTTTATCCTATTAATTTTCAGACATGCTTACTGGTTACCTACAAGTATGATTCTCATTTTATACATAATGTTTACTTTTATAGGGAAAATTAGTCTTTGCATACTTGTAGAAATTATGCAATTAAATTAGAATTCACAATTGTCTTTAAATGCTAAATTTTTAGATACAATCAATAAGTACTTTCTTATTGATATCTTTCTGTTGAAAACCCTTTTTTCTTTCTTCAATAGATTGGAAGCCTTCTCCCTCTTCTTTGTTCCTCAGAACTGTGTTCTAAAGGATTATTACCTATGCAGTCAAATCTGTAAGTCTTAGGTTAGCCTGACAAGAAATAGCGCCTGAGTTCTACTGGTTGTCATGAGCTTTAGAAATCCAGGGTGTTAATTTCCCATCTTACTTAACCATTAGCAGATTGACACCCATTAATTTACTCTTAGAGAGTTACAGGCTTTCAGAGGCAGCAGGGTGCTCCCCAGAAGATTTTAAGGCATGGCAAACATCACTCCTATGATGACAATAACTTTTACCTTTCTAACTGCACACATGAGTAGTCACCTATGGGTACAAAGTGACATCACAGCTCTTACAGATTTGTTAGAATTTACAGTAGACAACACTATGCTTTTCAGATAAACACTCAACTATCTGAATCCCATCATTACATCATCAAATGAATACTATTTTTGAGTCTAAATCACACTGAAGCCAGATTGGTACTGAATTTATAACAGTCCTCTTGCCTCAGCCTAATATATACTGGGATTAAAGAAATGAAACACCATGCATAATATATAATATATTTAGTTTTGGCTTAATTGTTGTTTCATTTTCTTTTTCTATTTACTAAAAGTGACTTGAGATTCTAATTTAATTAAAATTTTCCATTTAATTTCCTCCCTCCAAACTTTCCCTATATATTCCTCCCTGTTCTCTTTCAATTTCTGTCTCTTTTAAAAATAATATTTATATGCATATATGTATTTGTATATGAGTATACTTTTTTTTTGGTTTTTCGAGACAGGGTTTCCCTGCAGCTTTAGAGCCTATCCTGGAGCTAGCTCTTGTAGACCAGGCTGGTCTCGAACTCACAGAGATCTGCCTGCCTCTGCCTCCCGAGTGCTGGGATTAAAGGCGTGCGCCACCATTTTTAAATATAATGTGTTGAGTATATAATGTTACTTACATGTATGTTTTCAGGGCTGTTTGGCACTGGGAAAACATTTGCTATTCCCTTCCCTGGGTAGTACTGTCTCTTGCTCCACCTTTACTCAGTTATCTCTACCTCTTTGGTAGTGTTGAGCCCACATGGGCTTTTCTTCAGTCAGTTTTGCATGTTCATTGGTATCAACCTTGTTCTTTCCACATTTGGACAGTCACATTGATGAGATTTTACAAGTATCAGTTCTCATTCTATAATGATATAGGTTGTTTTTTTCTGTTTTGTTTTATTCAAGGCTAGATCTTAAGTATAGCAGGCAGATCTTGAACTTCCTTGGCAGATAACCATTTCAGATTTTTTATGAAACACCAGAGTGATTAGATGAAGCTACAAGGGTAATAAAATAGCAAGAAAACCTACCACACCCAGTCTTAAAGAAAAATTTCTTTACTTCTCTCAGACAAGAGATGGAGCCAAATATTCTATCTCCCTGTTGCACGCTATATTGTGAAGTTACTTTTCTCTTCTCTTATGAGCTATAGGAAGATTTATAGTTTCTAGAACTAGGATTCGTTATGCTGTGTACCCAGCCAATAACCACAGCTGATATTTATTTGTTTTTTTAAAACAATAATATCTATATGGTAAACTCATGAATCTGTATGGTATATTCATGTATTTGGTTGCTATGCTCAAGTGTCTGTACAGTATACTCATGTATCTGCATGGTGTACTCACATATCTGCATGATATACTCATGTATCTATACGGTATACTAACATATCTGTATGTTATACTCATTTATCTGTATGGTATTCTTATGTGTCTGCATGCTATACTAATGTATCTGTATTGTATACTCATGCATTTTGATGCACACATATACAGCTTTCATTGGCATTATTTTGGCCAATTACTATTTCCAAAGAGTGAATGAAGAACCAATACTTTGAATTTTCTTTCATCTTTCTTTTCCATGAGAAAGGAAAATAAAAATAGTATTTCTTCCTATTTCATTTGTCACTTGATAGTTGAATATTTAAATATCTTATTGCAATATCTTACAATAGTATATAAAAGTCAAGTGTTGATTTAATTTAAATTTATTTAAATATATAAAATTCTTATATAATCTGGGAAATTTTATTATTATGCAACTGTAAGTTTTCATCTCTTCAATGGCAAAGTATGTATAAAAACTCAAATATTGCCGGGCGATGGAGGCGCACGCCTTTAATCCCAGCACTTGGGAGGCAGAGGCAGGCGGATCTCTGTGAGTTCGAGACCAGCCTGGTCTACAGAGCTAGTTCCAGGACAGGCTCTAAAGCCACAGAGAAACCCTGTCTCGAAAAACCAAAAAAAAAAAAAAAAAAAAAAAAACCCAAATATTGCTATCTGTTGATACATAAGTTGTAATATACCAAACCTGCTTAATCACAGTATTTTGATGTCTCCCTGTTTAATAACAGTTACTTTGACACAAGAGGGCAAGACTTTCATGATATCTTGATTGACTATAATCCCCAAATGAATAAACATGCACTAAGCTAACTGTTCTTGGCAAATTACTAAGTTAGACACAGTTTATGTCTAGCCACTAAATTTTAAGAATAAGAAACTAGTAACGATGCATCTGGTCACTGTTCTATATAGCAAAACCTCTCTCAGCGGAAGAAAATGTCAAGTTGTTATATCTAGTATACAAAAGACATAATTTATGTTGCTTTTACTTACAATCTTTCCTTTAGTGTATGAATAACACATGTGGTTTTTTCATTGAGCCAAGAATTACACTAAACTATTATGTCATGTATTTATCAAAGCTGTCTACCTGACCCAATATCTCTTTGCTGATCTGGCTTCTTTCACTCACAAATTTAAACCTTGTTTATATGTCATCTGGCATACTGGATTTACTATGAATACTTGAGCATCTGGCCTGCTGATCGTTTTGGCTATTGTATTTCGTTTTCTAAAGTATTCATGTATCTGATTTATTGTCATATATCACTGCATAAAACTGCATTTTCCTTAAATGTATATGCTTTATATGGTTACCCACTGAGTTTTGGGTTTTTTTTTTTTTTTTTTTGAGAAAGAATCTCTTTGTGTAACAGTCCTGGCCATCCTGCCATCTGCATTGTAGATGAGGCTAGTCTCAAACCCATCGTGATCTGTCTGCCTCTGTCTCCCCAGTGCTGGGCTTAAGACTTGCACTGCCATTGCCCAGCCTATCATGCTTAATTTTAAGTTCTGCTTTAAGGGACAATTTACTGAATAGCATTCATCTTATTATATGTATAACATTGCTTTAAATTAATTGCATTTTATCATTCACTTGAAATGAAGCAACGAGAAAATGAGATGCGTGTCACTATTTTCTTTCCATACATACTCAAGGAGAGAAAGTTGTGATGAGTAAGCTATTGATGATTTATAATCTTGTAATCAAGACATTTTTAATAAGGTTTAATAAGTCTTCATTTCTAGGCAAAAATATTTTGATAATTTTGAAATTTCATAGAGGAGGAAAGTGGAAAACTATGTAAGTAACGACCAAGGCAGATATTGTTTCTTCAATTATTGATTTGTATTATTACTGTCTCAGTTACATTTCTACTCTGTAACAAAACACCATGACCAAGGACAAATATAGATTAAAAAAATTATCGTCAGGTGGAGGTTCTATGGTGATATGCAAGAAATTCATCAGTATGGCTATAGGAACTGGCCTTTTCAGGCTCCCTTTCCTCAGCTGCCCAAGGAACTAACTGGGGGTGTCTCCCTGGAAACCTGGGAACCCCTCTAGGGTCAAGTCTCTTGACAACCCTCAGGTAGCTCCTTAAATTAAGATATATGCTTCCCTCTCCACCTGACGATAGATGAAGAAAATGACAGAGCCCCACATTGGAGCACCGGACTGAGCTCCCAAGGTCCTGATGAGGAGCAGAAGGAGGGAGAACATGAGAAAGAAAGTCAGGACCGTGAGGGAACCTCCAGCTGGCGACAGATGGGGAAGGTGACTGAGCCCCACATAGGAGCACTGGACTGAGCTCCCAAGGTCCTGATGAGGAGCAGAAGGAGCGAGAACATGAGGGAGAAAGTCAGGAACGTGAGGGGTGCGTTCACTCATGGAGACGGTGGGACAGAACTAAAGGGAGATCACCAACTCCAGTTGGAATGGGACTGATGGATCATGCGACCAAACCCGTCTCTCTGAATGTGGCCAACAGCGGGGGCTGACTGAGAAGCAAAGGACATTGGCGCTGGGCTCTGATTCTTCTGCATGGACGGGCTCTGTGGGAGCCTTCTCAGCTTGGTCGATCACCTTCCTGGACCTGGGGGGAGTTGAGAGGACCTTGGACTTAGCATAGAGTGGGGAACCCTGATGGCTCCTTGGCCTTGAGAGGGAGGGAGGGGAGGTATGGGTGGAGGGAAGGGGAGGGAAGGGGGAGAAGGAGGGGCGGGAAGGGGGAGGAAGAGCGGAGGGAGGGGGAGGAGGAGGGAAGGAGATGGAAATTTTTAAATATAAAAAAAAAAGAAACCATGAGAATGAGAAAAAAAATTAATTGGTGGCTCACAGTTCCATAGAGATAGCTAGAATTCATGACCACCACAGTAGGGAAAATAGTACCAGGCAGGCTGACATAGCACTGGGGCTCAAGCTGGAGCTGAGAGATTACATGTTGAAACAATAATCACTAAAGAGAGGGAGAGAAACCTAACTGAATGAAGTAGGCTTTTGAAACCTCCAAGCCTCTACCCTGTGACCCACCTCCTCCAACAAAACCTCACATTCTATTCCTTACCAGTGAGCACACATCCAAATATATTAGCCTATAGGGGCCATTCTCATTCAAATCACACTACTTTCATACCAGGAAATAAATAGGATTTCATGGAACAGGAAGTTGCTTTCAGAGCATCATTACAGATAAGAATAATCTTCAGTCAAGAGATAATATTAAAATTTCCCAGCGATAATAGGATATTTTATGTTCCCATTTTTTGTCCGGCAATCTTGTCTACTTCCAATATCCAGGAGGATAACTATATATTTTTTGGGGGGTTCACCTTCTTATATAGCTTCTCTAGGATTTTTTACGAATTATAGGCTTGATGTCCTTTATTTATGGCTAGAAACCAATTATGAGTGAGTACATCCCATGTTCATCTTTTTGGGCCTGGGTTACCTCACTCGGGATGGTGTTTTCTATTTCCATCCATTTGCATGCAAAATTCAAGATGTCATTGTTTTTTACCGCCGAGTAGTATTCTAATATGTATATATTCCATACTTTCTTCATCCATTCTTCCAGTGAAGGGCATCTAGGTTGTTTCCAGGTTCTGGCTATTACAAATAATGCTGCTATAAACATAGTTGAACAAATGCTTTTGTAATATGATTGGGCATCTCTTGGGTAAATTCCCAATAGTGGGATTGCTGGGTCCTGGGGTAGGTTGATCCCAAATTTCCTGAGAAACCTCCACACTGCTTTCCAAAGCAGTTGCACAAGTTTGCATTCCCACCAGCAATGGATGAGTGTACCCCTTATTCCACATCCTCTCCAGCAAAGGCTATCATTGGTGTTTTTGATTTTAGCCAATCTGACAGGTGTAAGATGGTATCTCACCGTTGTTTTGATTTGCATTTCCCTGATTGCTAAGGAACAGGGGGTGGGGTGGGATGGGGGGATGGAGGGATGGGGAGAGAAAAGTGTGAAGTGGAGGATGGGAAGACCTTGGGGGAATAGGATGGTTGGGATATAGGAAGGGTAGATATGGGAACAGGGAGTTATAAATCTTAGTTAAGGGAGCCATTCTAGGGTTGGCAGAGACTTGACTCTAGAGGGGTTCCCAGGTGTCCAGGAAGACGCCCCCAGCTAGTTTCTTGGGCAGCTGAGGAGAGGGTGCCAGAAATGTCCAGATCCTATTGTCATACTCATGAATATCTTGCATATCACCATAGAACCTTCACCTGGCATTGGATGGAGAAAATGACAGAGCCCCACATAGGAGCACCAGACTAAGCTCTCAAGGTCCTGATGAGGAGCAAAAGGAGGGAGATCATGAGCAAGGAAGCCAGGACTGCGAGAAGTGCTTTTACCCATTGAGACGGTGGGACAGATCTAACGGGAGACCACCAAGTCCAGTCGGAATGGGACTGATGGAACAGGGGACCAAACCGGACTCTCTGAATGTGGCTGACGGTGGAGGAGGACTGAGAAACCAAGGACAATGGCAATAAACATGAACTCTACAGCATGGACGGGCTCACTGTGAGCCTTGTCAGTTTGGTTGCTCACCTTCCTGGACTTAGGGGGAGCTGGGAGGACCTTGGACTTAACATAGTGAAGGGAACCCTGATGGCTCTTTGTCTTTGGAGAGGGGTGGAGTGGGTGTATGGGTGGAAGGGAGGGGAAGGAAGGGGGAGGAGGAGGGGAGGAGATGGAAATCTTGAATGAAAAAATGAGAAAAATAAAAAAAAAGAATAGAAAAAAAATAGGATATTTTATTTTGTTTCCAATGTATCTTTTCCTTGTCGTAAGCACAATTATTATCTTTTTGATATTCCATTGTGAGTTTATTTATAGATCTTGAGAGTTTAAAAGCAGTCAATTCCAAGATATACAATCAATGTTACAATATTGTGGTATAGCAGTGTTCACACTCTAAAATAGATTATAATAGGAGATACTGCATTGACATCACTATCAATCACTATTTACTAACTCATTCAATATATGTCAAAATATTTGACAGCATAAAATAGTAAACTTACCTACTGTGTTGAACAGAATTGTTGTTATTGAGAAAATTTTTTTAAAATCCCACCATATGGACTGACAAATTTTTATAGATGATTTATCCAAAGCACAGAATTTCATTTTCTCATTTGACAGAGGATATGTATATATAGCGCCTAGGTTTATCCACCAGGCTAAGTCCTCAGTGGCTATTTGAATATTATGGACTCAGAGCTACTAGTTTCCTAATGCTTGTTATTATAGTTACAATACCCAGACTCCATTTTTATTGTTAGCATGATAAATATTTTTTTTAATGTTGCATAAAGCAATTAATAAAATTTGAAGAAGTAATTTCCTAATCAGACTCATATACTAAGAGGTTGTTTGTGTGTTGATGGACTTTGAATAGAGTCTGCATCATGTGGTCTCTGTCCCTATACATATTAATCTCTTGAAGAAGTCAAAGTTCAGCAGGATTTTGGAGATGGTAGAATTTGAGAAGATGGGACTTGCTGAAGGAAGGTGGCACTTCATCTGAAAAATTTAGGATCTAGTTGAAGATAGTTGATGCACAGGATCCTATATTTCCCCCTGGTCCCTTCTTTCTTTGATTCCAGTTGGCCATAAAAAGTGTACTGTCATATGCTCTCTTTCATAATGTTCTGCAGAGTAATGTGCCACGTATCAATGGAGACAAATGTTCTAAACTGCTAAAACAATGAGATTAAATGGTTATTCTCTAGTATTTTAGTAATTTAGTAAAAGCTATCTAGAAAAACATAAAGTCTGCTATGATAGCAAATCCAGTGGACAACGTGATAGATCTAGATTCACCTGGGAGAACAGCTCTGGGTATGTCTATAGGGGATTATTTTTACGAGGGTAACTGAAGTATGAAGACCCACCCAATGTAGGTGGCACTATATTTTGGCTAGAATCCTGGAGGTTAAATAAAGAGAAAGAAGACTGAGCAGCAGTGGACATTTCCATCTCTCTAGTATTTCTAAGATCTTACTATCTTGACTTCCCCCACCATGAGCTTTACTAAATTCTACTTTTCAACTAAGAATGACAGCAAACATTTTCATCCTTAAATTTGTTGTTGCTTTTCTGTTTTTTGTTTGTTTGTTTGTTTTGCCAGCTAGAGGAAAAGAAGTTAAGATTACTACCTAGGTCAATATTTTAATTTATGCTAATAAGCCTTTAGTGAATATATCTTCATTATGCCACAAATTGTTCTGATATAAGTTTTTCTTATATTATAGCAGCTTAATAAATAACACTCTTTGTTCCAGAAAATTTCTGACATCTGTGATTAGACATCTAAAAACATACTAAATGTGGATTATGTGGCACATCCTTTAAGGGAAAGTTAAAACAGTTAGCAGCTCACAATTAGTTTTAATCAGAGGAAGTAAAAATGATTATACTTTGTCACAAACTATGTTATTGCATCCACTCAACACATTTTTCATGTGTTTTGAAGTTCAGTTACTTTGATGCATGATTTATTTATAATTTGATAAATTTCAATACATCAATGCAATCACAGGATGAATAAAAATGTCTGGAAATCTAGGATTTTTTCAGATCAACTTTTGTAATAACATCCTACTATAATTTAGGGAGATATTAGGCAACTACTCTGTTCTTCCAAGATTTATAAGGCATATTTGAAAAACAAAGATCATTTATATTACAAAGCTGAATTTCCTTTAGTAATATAAAATTTAATATAAAAGCTATCATCTTTAACATAATTAATTTCATTGATAGTAATTTAATTTCACTATTATTCTATTACATCTTGAATTTTGCAGGAAAATGGATTGAGCTAGAAAACATTATTTTGAGTGAGGTAAACCAGACACAGAAAGACAATTATCACATGTACTCACTCATAGGTAGTTTTTAAACATAAAGCAAAGAAAACCAGCCTACAAACCACAATCCCAGAGAACTTAGGTAACAATGAGGATACTAAGAGAGACTTACATAGATCTAATCTACATGGGAAGTAGAAAAAGACAAGATCTCCTGAGTAAATTGGGAGCATGGGGAATTTGGGGGAGGGTTGAAAGAGGTAGGGGAGAGGCAGGGAGGGGAGCAGAGAAAAATGTAGAGCTCAATAAAAATCAATTTAAAAAGAAAACTAAATTCATATAATTATCTTAATAAAATTATTAGCAATTTACATTTGCATAATATCTGGAAATTAAAAGAGACTTGAAACTGTGCAAATAAATATATTAGCTTGCTAGTACTGTCTTGTCATTATACTATTATCATGAAGACTATTGTTAATTATGTGTTCAAAGGATATTTTAAAATAGCAACAAATTCAAAAATCTTATATACATTCTTCACCTTCTTACAAAGGAATACTTTATAAATAATGTATTCTCTGACAGATAATAATAACCTTGTTTACAAAATAGCAAAATTAATAATAGATTTCAGAAATTGAATACTCCACTATATAAATTCTCCTTGCTAATTATGCATCATATTTCTCTTAGCTTCTGAAATTGGTGACAAAATATCTATTCATGTTTCCAATGATATCATATTTTTATATGATGTAATCATTATTTCACTTATTTTTATTATCCGTATATATTTGTCTGTGTAAGTATATTCGTGTGAGTATGTATGTGTGTGCAAGAGAGAGAGACAAAGACAGGAACATCTGTATCTGTGTGTTCATGTAGATGTGATGAATGTCTGTAGAGGGTTCTGTATAGGTTCCACCAGAAACATGAAGATCTACGAATAATCTTGTGAGGTTAGTTGTCTACTTTCACCTTACATTGTTTCCAGGGATTGAATTGATGTTATATGGCTCCTAAAGTCATCCTACCAGAATTTTCAGACTAAATGCTTGAGATAATGCTCCCAAATTCTTGTGTATTTGTAAAATACAAGAAAGTATTCAAATTAATAAATTTAGAATTAAGAACAAAAATTTTAAAAGTGCATTTAAATTAATCAATTCAGTAAGTCTAAGATGGTATATGATAATACCAGGAGAGAATGAAGAAATAAGTTCAAAGGGAAAATACATTAGGCATTTACTTGTTCAGGAATCCATCAATGAGAAAAAATTACTAAAGAAAGCATCTATACTTTTAAGACTTGACTTGCAAAATGTCATTTATAAATTTCATATTTATATGCTCTTATATAATTGACTCAAGCACATATATGTAATAGAAATGAGATGTAATTATTTCACCATTTTTGGTCTGGTCTATTTCTACTTATTATTCACTAAAGGATTTTACTTTAGGGATCTAATAATATTACCCAAGGAAATCAATTTCTCCAAAAATGTTTGCTTAGGCTCTTTAGGGTATACCAGTTAATAAAAGTTGTGATTTCCAGAATGCAGTGATTTATTATAGAAAAGTCACTTTGCCCTCTCCTTTGGGTCAGTTCTATAACAATGAACTGAGCTTTTTCTTAGAATTTCAGTTATCAAGTGGAAGGGAGTTAATTTGGGTCATAAGAAAAGAAGCAGGTACTTGTGAATGTGATATATAATGCTTAATAGATTCCAGAACGAAGTCACGCTATAGATGCTAAAGAAATAAGATTGAGGAGAGCAAGAATTAAAGTAGAGTGGCAGGTGATTTAACCTGCCTTTTGGGACAAGGCGGCCTGCTTTCAGACGTATTATTTCAATAGAGTACAAGATGTTCCTTTGATATGTGCTCCTTTATAATACTTCAGAAACTTGGAAATATTAAAGTGTATTATTATAAGTGTAAAGATTCTCTTAATGATAATCCCATTTAAGACTCCTATAACTCTTACCTCTTAAACTTTTGTACTTGAGACAAAAATGCTAAGAAAGAAATTAAATCAAATAAAACATATGTTTCAAAATGTGATGGTCCTTCATATCTGATATTTTGGCTTTCACGCTTCTTTGAATTTTTTTTTTTGACCAAACATTATATTATTTATTTCAAAAGACAATCTTATAAGAATCTTAAAAGAACCACAAATCTAAGCTTTTATATATGAAAAACAATGTTAGCTCAGCTTCAGTCCTGAGGATGCACACCCACTCATCAACAGTCTTTTAGATCAGGAAGCTGAGGACAGAAATGGGTACAAGGACTTAACTGGTCACTACTCCATCCTAGCAAGAAAGGCATATTGACAATAGCCAGGCTGCCTCTGTTTCTATTCCCTGACCTCAATGAGTCCCCTGTTCAGTTTTAACTATGATGCACACAGAAACCCACGAGCACATCTCCCAACATTAAGATTAAAAGAACTTGACCTATCTTAACTTCTGGGACTCAATTATTTTTCTTAATTATTAGCCTAACCCGTAGTCTATATGGCTCCTCAAGAGGAATTTAGAAGTTCCAGCTACATGACACTTTTTTGTTTTTATTTTCTGTCCTCTGCAGTCCCTCCTTTATCAGGGGCAGGGGTAACACCATATCTTCACTTTATCTATATTAATTTTTCCATTAAATGAACCTTTATCTTAAACCCTTTACTGTATTTATCAAAAACCCTAATCATCAAAATTCTATTTTTTTTTCTCATGGTTTATTTTTTTTTATATTTAAAAATTTCCATCTCCTTCCCTCCTCCTCCCCCCTCCCTCCCCTCCTTCTCCCCTTTCTCTCCCCTCCTTCTCCCCCCTCCCTCCCCTCCCCTCCACCCATACCTCCCCTCCCTCCCTCTCAAGGCCAAGGAGCCATCAGGGTTCCCCACTCCATGCCAAGACCAAGGTCCTCCCAACTCCCCCCAGGTCCAGGAAGGTGATCGACCAAGCTGAGAAGGCTCCCACAGAGCCCGTCCATGAAGAACAATCAGAGCCCAGAGCCATTGTCCTTTGCTTCTCAGTCAGCCCCCGCTGTTGGCCACACTCAGAGAGACGGGTTTGGTCGCATGATCCATCAGTCCCATTCCAACTGGAGTTGGCGATCTCCCATTAGTTCTGTCCCACCGTCTCCATGAGTGAACGCACCCCTCTCGTTCCTGACTTTCTCCCTCATGTTCTCGCTCCTTCTGCTCCTCATCGGGACCTTGGGAGTTCAGTCCAGTGCTCCCGCTTCTTTGAATTTTGTCAAAGCTATGAATTTGATAAGGCCATTAAACTGAACACACATTTGATAACAGAATATCATGGCAATTTGAGTATGAATTTAGAAGATTGGAGGTGCTTAAACCTTAGAGCTGAATGTTGGAGAGGAATGACATTTTTTAGACAATCAGGTATGACAGGTTTTATTATGCAAATAATAGCAAATAGAGATAGGTGACAGCAATGGTAAAGATTAATGAAAGGTTTGATGACAAACTTACAGTAGAAAATTAGGTTGTTGGGCTCTGTGACTTACACCTATATTTTCAGGTCCTGGAAATTATTTAGAATAATGGTTTATCATCAACTACTAATTAGATAGGGAAGTCGGTATGTTAATTGAAGAGACAATATTGTAACAGGCAGAAGATACTTATTCTGTGTGGCCACTTTAGAAAGATGAATAAATAAGGTTTAAGTGATCCAAGTCCACCTTTGTAGGCCTGCTAATAGCTTTGGGTTAAGGTAGAGGAAAGTTTGGAGCAGAGGGACAACAGCTTGTACACATACGCAGCTCTGCTCTAGGTGGTATCAGGTAGATGTATGACTCAATTATAGTTCTGCGAAGCCTTCCTTGTCACTGCCATCTCTTCCAAAGATCATCTGTGCTTCTCAGGAGATGATTGTTTTTGCCTTCGGGTACCGCATCAACATTATGAATAACTGCCTTCCTCTGGAAAGAGGTTTTCTGTCCTGATATGTTGTTTCTTCTAATTTCTGCATCCAAGGTGACTGGACTTTGTGACAAAGACATATCTCTGAGCTGTCAGCACTGAATGAGAATAAAATTAGACTGCCATTTCTTGAGTGACTAACACCACTCTACGCTGATGTGAGCCGGTGACAGGAAGCAAAGGAGACAGACCCAAACTGGAGGCAAAAATACAATGTTTTATCCTGTGTTTTGTTACTTTGTGGGTCAAGGGTTTTTTTTATAGCAGAAACAGCTTATGAAAAGAATTAAAGGCAAATTACTGAGAATGTTGTTTTCGATGCAATGCTTTGCTCCGTTTGACTTAGTGTCATCTTGTCACAGCCCATTTTCATTCCAGCACTCCCGACAATTGGTTTTGAACTTGTTTGCTTATTAGACTGTTTAATTTTCTTTACTTTCTTAAAATCTCAGGATTGGTACCACTTCTTACAGGGGCAGTGTTCACTCATAAATCTCGCGAGCAGAACTTTCTTCATTTTTGTATTTAACATAATTTCTTTCTTGAATCTTCGGGAATTTCACATCATGCACCCTAATTCCACTTACCTTTCAGTCCCTCCATACTCTACTCTAACCTCCAAAAGAAAATTAAAAAACAAAGAAACAAAAAGAAACAACAACAACAACAACAAATCTATTCACTCCTCCATCATTTCTGCCTCTCCAACACCTCTTCATTTGTCCTGGTGGCATTGGGAGCTGTGTCACACAGTAAATGCTTTTGTCTAGTCAGTTTTACTCACAAACGTTAATTGCAGTGAGTTATTAGTCTGGCTCAAGGATTCTGGTTTCTGTTACACCATCAGATTTGGATCCTCACCAAAATTCCTCTCTGACATCCTGCTGCAATCCCAGGTCATGGAGATCCTAGGGTGTCATTCCGCAGGAACATCCCCTTCATGAGCTCCATCAGATCTAGAAGAAGGAGATGATAGGGTGGGCCAACTCCAGGCCTGACTGTGGGCCTGGGTAGTATGAGCTGGACAGTCAAAGCCACTGGGACTGCCTTACCCTGGGATGGAGGGTTGAGCCAGTTCCCCTATGCCTTTGCCATCAGGGTCAGTTCTCCATTGAGGGTCAGGGCCAGCTCTCTTAGTGCAAACTTCAGAGAGGGGCAGGGTCAGTTTTCCCAGGGCCATTGAAGGGAGGGGTCGGCTCAGCTTGGACCCCTGATTTCATCCCACATGCTTCCTATGGCTTCCTGATGTGACATAGGCCACAAATGCAACACAAATCCCAGATGCAACAGAACCCCACTCTGACATGGCCCTCTGCAGCAGCTCATTTATGTATGGCATCCTGGCTCTGAGAGGAAGCAAAGGCCACTCAGATCAGGATGGCTCTTGTGGTGGTGTATGGTCAATCTCTGGACACCAACAGATTGCAGCCCTGACACTGGGCTACGAGGTAACCTTTGGTGTCAACATGGGCCTAGGACATCAGCACAGTCCCCCAGCTTCAGTAGGATCATGGACCTAGACATGGTCTTTTGCAGCAGCCAGAACTAGATGCCACCATTGCCCCAGGTGGTAGCGCACGTGCTTATATCTGCATGACCCCAACAGCAGTATGGCCATAGGACACTAACATAGTCCCAGATCTCAGGCATTCACATGGACTTTGATGGTAACAGGAACCTCAGACATCAACACAGACCCAGGCTGCAGCAGGGCCACAGATGCTGAGATAGCCCTCTCCTGCAAATCTGGCCATCACATCATCATGACATCCCGTAAGAATGCAGATCACTTAGATATGCCCAGGCCCACCTTCAGCATGGCCCTTAGCCACCAACATGAACTCGGGTGGCTGATCTGACCCAGGGCATGCACATGACAGTCAGTGACAACGTGGGTACTGACTTCTAACAGACCCCCAGTTGCGGTAGAGAGAATATTCTTTAAAGCGCTCTGTACTTTCTTTTATTCAAGCTTTAGAATTATACAGTCACAAATAAATTAATTCCTCATTATCATGTTGCTTTTTTCCCCTAAGTTGATAAGGAGTGATTACCTTTTCCTTAGGCCACATGTCTAGTGTATGTTTGTGGACCAGCATAGGAAGTTTGCAGCATACTAATTCGTTTTTCTTGAAAAGGTTTCCAATCAGTGACAGAAAGTCAGCTCATCTAAAGGAGAGCACTGATACATTTCATAGTTCACTGAGATTCTTTAGCAATTTAGCATTGTCTAAAACTATCATTTTATTTGGGACACTTAGCACTTCCTCTCTTCATTTAAAGCCTAAAGCTTCTAGGCCAGTGAGGTGGCTCAGGAGGTAAGGGACCTTTCCACAAAGCATGATGACCTGGGTTGGATCCATGAAACAGCAAGATATTAGGTATCTGACTTCCACCTGCGTGCTGTGACAGACAAGCAGCCCCCATCAACACTAAGTGAATAAATGTAAGATTTTAGATCAAAAATGTAAGATTTTAGATCAAAAATAAAGTTTCAAGCTTATTAAACTTAGTTCCCAGTCTAATATCAGTAATTTATGGAACAAGCCCTATAAGCATTTGAAAATTTATTTAAATTAAAGCTTCTCCTGTATTCTGGGTTTCCGTTATCCCTAGGACCTTACTGACGGCCTAAACTTATCAGCTAAAACATGCTTATTATTAGTGAGCCAGAAAGGTTCTTTTTGCCTCTGAAATTGCCAGACTGAAAGCCTATGCTGCAACCATTGTTCGAAAACTTCTTGTTGAAAAAATAATGCCAAAAATATTGCAAGCAAAACAACAGGGGAACTTGTCAGTAGTTAAAAAAAAATGGCCAAAGATTTTATTAAAAATTTGAGTAAAAACACTGAAAATTTGTTGCATCAATAGTGTTCAAAGATAAGTACAAAATATTGTCCTCTCAGGAAAAATGAAAAAAATATGATCAATATATTATCACTGAGAACTAAATTGAAGAAGTCATATGCTCTATCTTTGCTATAAGAGAAATATAACAAGAATATAAATTTCCCATAGATTTAAGTTTTATCAATATATTTCTGGAATGGAAACATTATGTGCAATAATTCCAAGCTATAAAGGCATTTTGTAATATATCTGACTATCCTTTAGATTTTAAGTTGTACTATAGTAAAAAACAAGCATCCTTTGTCAGGATATTATGGAAATGGGATTTTAAAATTCCTACTTTAATTCCAAAAGAAAATTAATACAATTAAAATGAATTACTAGAAATTTAAAAATTGAAATTGGAAGTAACCATACTAATCACTATGCTATTTTGCCTTTAACATTAAAATAGACAAAATCAGTCTTATGTCAACAAACATGCACTCGCAAAAGTGACATTTGAAATATTTCATCAAGCCATGACATTAGACTAAGGAAAATTTAGTAAATATGTTTATTATCTTATATACCATTGTGTGTGTGCATTTATGCATCGTCTATATGATTATTCAAGTGTGATTGTGCATGTGCTCATGCTCATATGCATGCATCTATGTGGAGACTCAAGTTCAATGTTAGATGTCTTCCTCAGTTACTCCCTAATTTGTTTCTGAGAGAGATTCTGACACTGATCCTACAGTTCACCCTTTCATGTAGACTAAATGACAAGAGATCATCAAGGATCTACTTAACTCAGCATCCAAGTTCTCCAATGTTTAGTACCTGCATTTAAATAAGAATCTGGAGACAGGTCTACATGCATGCACACACATCACCTTACCAACTGTTTCAATTCCAAGACTTCTTAGTAACCTTTGTCTAACACACATTTCTTAACTCAAGTTGGCTACAGCCATATATAAAAATGGTATTCTTTTCTTATTAGTAAATTAGCAAATATTCTTACTCCATGGGCTACTGTTAGTAAAAGCTTCAATATTAATGTCCATGTTTTTCTACAGCTGTGGCAAGCTTATCAAAACTGAAAGTTTTAATTAATAAGAAACTATTGTTACATCTCAATCATAAATCTTTAGAAGAGAGATAAGTGCCACGCACTGCGGCCTCTGTCTGCACTCTACGTGCTAGAACCCAGTTTGCGAGCTTTGGACAAGGGGCTTAAGGTTGAGAATACACACGCAGAGACAGACTGACACACAGACCTTCCATCACTGGTACCAAAAGCCCCTCTTTAATAGCACCATGGAGGCTTAAATACCCTGCAATCAATGGCCAACAGGTTAAAATCCCATCCTCTGATCCTCTAGGCAAAGCACAGCTTTTAGTAACTTCAATTAGAAGGCACTAGCAGGGAAGAGCAGCTGAAGGCCAGGACTCAATTAGTCCCAACAGATAAATTCTGTTATAAACAACGCACAAGTATATAATTAAATGAGGAAAGAGAAAAGATGGCAAAAGACAAATTGCAGCAATGGCAAATAGAAAATTTGAAATACAATTTGCTAAAGGATTTGGAAACAGAAACACACACACACACACATACATGAGTGTGGGTTTGCCTATTCACTTGTACATGGTAGACAAAGGTCTTTCTCCAGATCAACATGACTTCTTGCAAAATAATTTGTCATCTAACTTTCCAGTAAAAGCTAAGAGACATTCAGAATTCATAAATATTCTCATTTTGTGACCCAGTAAGTACTAAAGATTCTTGATTCTTACCTGCAGAGCTATAGGGTTGGTTTGCACGGACAGCGTTAAAAATTCAGGCTATACATTTATTTGCTTCTTGTGCTGTGCTTTACTCACCTTAAATTCCTCCTCCCTTCTTACTTATCAAACCTTTTTTGCTACATAGCTCTGCTTCTGAATCTGCTCTACTTGAGCCCTAACACAGGGTTTTCTTTTTGAGTTTAAATAAGCACCCAGTGCTTCTGTCTGTCAAGCTTCCCCGGGACAATCACTATCCTCTTAGTTATTGTCACTAAAAAGAGTTCCATAGGCCTCCATTGTCTTCACTTCGGGCTCTTTGAACCACCTCAAAAGACTATGGCAGAAAGACATTCTGTCAAAGATTCTTCACAAAGTAATTAAAATAGTTAAAATAATTATAATGTCAGTAATTATGAATCTAATTCTTCTGAGGTTCTGAAATTTGAGACACATATATTAGTTTTATAATATGATGTGTTATGAGTTCTGGACCATGTTATTCATATTTGGAAAATTGCATAAAAATAGGAACCAAATATTAAGAAAATATTATTCATGAGTATATAAAATTAAACATGACATATAAACTATATTGTTTATGAAATGCCATTACTGGCATAACTTCAAATTTGTATAATGATGTGATAAAAAAAATAGGGAGGGAGTAGGGGTATGGGTGGAAGGGAGGGGAGGGAAGGGGGAGGAGGAGGGGAGGAGATGGAAATTGTTAATAGAAATGAGGAAAAATAGTAATTTTACAGCCATCTAATAATATGAGGTAGAGAAAGGTGGTTTCAAACTTTCATGTTGTTTTTCTCTGTATTTTCCCCAATTAAGCGCCAATAATTCTTCCACTGACTTTTGTAAATTAAGCAACTTTTCTAACCAAGAGTTCATTGCACTCTCAGCTACTTCACAATGGATTCTCCAGGTCTGTACTGATTGTGGAAAACAATGATATTTGATCACCCTCGAGAAAGTTTTCCAAATCTCCATGTCGAGAACTGAAGGATGGAAACTGAAGGAAAGTCCCTTTCCTTTACCTATTTGCATTATGTTAAGTCCATGAATGACTAATCATACATGTTTACAGACACACAACACAGTACTCACACATACTAAACATGTCCATTATGGACACGTTCATGTATTGTAACAATATATATCACCATGTAGATACAGTAATGTCCTATTTATATTCTTTAAAAAATTCATGTGTTCAAATCCCATCATCCAAGGAGACAATTTTCAAAAGTCTTTTTTTAAAAACCATTTAATTATGCTATTTTCTGAGTAATTGAACCCACATTAAATTGGCTTATTTTGAAAGAGAGTTAAGCAATATTCCAATGCCAGTAAGTCTAAATGTATCAATTTCTGAGAGTTCAACAATGAGACCACCATTTAAAGTTTGAAAAGGGTGGAAGCTCCTTGGATAGTGTTTAGAGAAATAAGATAAAGGGTGGTAAAATGGGAACATGGCAAACCTACTTTATTTTGTCATAATTTTTAAAACAAAGTACCTGATCAATTAGTGGTGTGATTTGGAAAGAAATTCATGATCCGGAACTTCAGTTTTGCCATTTAAGACCCTAGAGATACTGGTTGTCTTTGAACATGCTTTACTAGAAATACTAATTCTGGAAAATGAGATGTGTGTTAGACTGTATAATTAGCAGTTGGTTCAAGTGAATACAGCTTAGGAGACCTATTAAAATTTAAATAAGAGAAAGTTTGACATAAATTGCTGAGATGAAATTAGTCGCTGACATTAAAAAGAAAAGAAATAATTTAGCTAATGGTGCTAATATTTTCCTGAGATTAGATATTTTATATAATTGTCATATACTTATAACAGTGTCAATTCATACTCCAAAGGAGCTAAAAAGTATTTTTTCAAAACTCTTGAGTCTCATAAGAAATAAAGAAACTTATACAGAATCAGGCAGGTTTTTTGTTGTTGTTGTTGTTGTTGTTGTTGGTAACATGTTTAAGTGACTCCATGAAATAGCATAATGTAACAAGGACTATTTGTCAATTATATGCTTAAGTTATGTTTTTGTGATTATAATATCAATATATAAATTTTCTATTCATTATAGGATTCTATTTTACTGAAGAAAAGTCAAGATTTAAGAAAAACAATTAAGTATTTATCTTAACAAAGGAAAACATAAGTCACAAGACTTTTAATGAGTTCAGACTTTTTGTCATTCTTTTTCATGCTCATTGAAATACCCCCATTTGATTCTAAAGTCTTTTGATATTTCTTCCTCCTGGAACAAATTCCCTTCATTAATTTTGGAGGTTAAACACATCAGAAAGTTTCTCAGTTACCTATTATCCCAGGTTTGGTGGTAGAGCAGTGGATCTCAACCTTTCTAATACTGTAAATCTTCAGTACAATTCCTCATGTTGTGGTGATCCCCAGCCATAAAATTCTTTCATTACTAAATCATATCTGTAACTTTTACCATTATGAATCATAATGTAAATATCTGATATGTAGGATATCTGATATGTGACACCCAAAGAGCTTGTGAACTACAGGTAGAGAACCACTGTGCTAGAATTAGATAGTTGTGATTCACTTACTGTGAGTCTGTGAGTTCTGGGAATAGAACATGGATCATCTGGAAACCCCTGATAACTGCTGAGGCTCTCCCAAGCCTCTGTGTTTATTATTATGTGTTACTTTTTATTTTTTTTAAAAAAAATAACTTCATTTCATTTATATTATTTTACATTAACAATAGGCATGATTTTATTTCTCTTACTTGGCTCAGTTATATTTTCACATTCTTCTTATTAAATGTGTAGATTCTAAATCCATCTTCCATGAAAACACTTTGGTTTTAACAAGTAAATGCTGTGAACATATTTGAACACTGTAAATATGCATTGCTCTAATTGTTAGTAAAAAAACTGATTGTCCGATGGCTTGGCAGAATTTTCAGGGAAGAGGGAATGCTGGGTAGTAGAAGGGTGGAGTTGGAAGAGTTGTCAGCCGGAAGGAAAAGAAACACAACATTCAAGAAAGTTAAGAGGCATGAGCCTCAGGCCAGTACATAGATGAATAGAAATGTGTTCAATTAGGTTGTAATAACTAGTTAGAAATAAGCCTGAGCTACTGTCTGACCATTTATAATTAAATAATAAGTCTCTGAATGGTTACTTGGGAAGCGGCTGGCAGAATAAAGCTCTTTGTTTTCCCGACCAAACCTTGCCTACAAGTAGAAGCTAGAGGATATTTTAGAATGACCCAGAGTACCATTATTACCTGCAAGCTAAGTCTAAATCCCAATAATTATCCACATTTCAAAATGTAAATACTATTTTCAGAAGTTCGTCGGAAACAAAACAAAGTTGATTGCATAATTCAGTCATTCAATGGGAAAAGTAAATGTGAAACAAGTAAAAAAAAAAAATCACCAAAGTTGTTATGATTGCAGGAGTCCAGAAATTCAAGCCATGGAATGTGACATGAGAACCCTTGGCCATAAAACATTACTCCAATTGCCTATGCTAACATTTATTGAAACTTGTTAACATCAGTGTTAGCTTCATTTCTAATGCCTAAAATCAATCCTCTTTAGTATCTGGGAAAAAGAAATTATCTTAACACTACTGACTTGGCATTATCTAACCCAAATATTGTCCGAGAACAGGCTCTAGAGTAATACTGGAATAGATTTAATCTAGGTGCTAAAAATGAACTTACAAAGATCTGGTGACTCTACCATTAATTGATATCTCCCTTTTTAACCTTATTCAATCTCCCTTTTAATTTAGAAAATACTCTACTTCAAGTTATTGTACTGAAAATATTTAAGGAGATTTCAATCTGCTTATCACATTAATGAGATAATTTGATTTTATAAACATTGTCTTTGAAATATTTTAAATCAATCCTAGTAAGTGAAACAGTTGCCAGACTATTTTCTTTGTCTGTTTTACTTGGTTTTTGGTTCTGTGGTCACTGTTTTGTGTGCTAATAATGTTTATGATATCCTAGCAACATGTGCTACTGATCAATTTTAAATTTAGGCTGGAATGCAGGCCTATTAAAATTGGGTCAATTTCCCTTTCTCTCCCGACATCTCAGAATTATTTGTTCATAACCAAGAAAGAATAAAATGTTCTTTGGACTTGAATAGCTCGTCCTTCTGAACTTTTTCTCTCATTAAGACTGAATAGGAAGTCTCCAGTGAGATTATGTCTTCTGTGAGATCTATGAAATCTTAGCAGCATGGCTGCCTAAGGAAAACTTGATGGCAATAACAGTTGAATTGACAGCATGGATGGAGGAAAACTCATTGGATTTCACCTGCACAGGAATAACTGTTCAGATAGGAAAATTAATCTTTCTTAGAGATGGACATTCAAGTTCATTATTCAGTCACTTGTAAGCCTTGTGCCATGTGTTCAGTCACAAACAAACACACAGACGCACACACAAACAAGTATATGTATATACAAATATGCATGTATATACATTAACAGAAAATGAATTCATCAGGTTTCATATTCATTAAATATGTGTAACAGGATTAAATTTAAACAACAAGTATAGTTATATATTCATTCATGTTATAAATGTATACATAAATATATAAGCTAAAATTATTTTTAAAAGAGGCTATGATCATGAGCTTGAAAGAGGCCATTAATGGTTTATAAAGGGTTTTAAGGGAGAGAAAAGGAGAAGAGATAAACTGTATAAATGTTATATATACATACTTGAAATTCTCCTTTTTTCATACTTGAAATTTAGAAAATAATTTGTAAAAGTAACAAAATGTTTCTAAGGTTCTGTTTTCTAATTCTTTTCACCTCCATTTTCTTCTGTCCCAGCTTTTCTATGAAAATACGTTTCATTTTTGTCCGTGTTTCCGCCTAATTTTATATCTGATCCAAGGTATGCTGTAGCCTAACCCAGTTCTTCCAGCATAAAAGCCGATTTAAGAGGCAAAATCTACATGTATTTAATCATATATTTTCTCTCTTAATATATGAACATGGATATTTAAAACATATATGTATTCTACATGTATGGCATGCTGCACTCAAAAATTATTTATACATTTTGAGGTATATGTCTCTAAAGTATACTATGATAGAAAGTTAATTGATTTTTCATGTTAATGATGTTAATTATTGATTTACACACAAAGACAAATGGATCACATATTTAAAATGTCCCTTTTGTTTGGGTATTTGAGGGTATAGGTAAAAATTAATTTATTTCTTGCTTTTATATTCTAGATTTTTTACTTACTGGTTCAGGTTTCAGAAACTTCTGTTCATTCTTTTTATTTTTTGCATTTATTATGTTATTTGAATCAAGCATAAATTCTTAACATCTGTCAGTGAGGTAAAATAAAAGAAACAATTCTTTAAAATATTTCCCAGTTTGGTGTTTAGAAGGTAAAAAAAAAAAACTAACTCTTACAGAATACAGATTTGACAGTGTCAAAAAAGACTTTATTACCACATCCCAAAAAAATCATTGAAACAATAATCTCACCCTAATGTTATAGACCTCCAAGAAGAATAGGTCTTCATATAAACTTTTACTCGTAACTGGAAAGTGAAGTAAGTGTTTCTGTTTGGTCATATTATCTGAGCTATTAATGTAGAATTTAGTAACCAACATTACTACTTGGAAAGTACCGTACCTTTTCCAGTAAAAGCATCAATAAAATTTTACTGGATTTTTCCCTTTAGCTGGCTATTTATGGAAAAATGAAAAAAAAACTAAAATAGTTTTTTATTAATCTTTTCTTTTTTCTGTTCCATATAATTTCTTCCAATTTTTATTGTAAATTCACAACTAGTGATTTCTTTTTTATTATTGATTCTTTGGGAATTTTATATCATACACCCCAATCTTGCTTATTTTCCATTCCCTACATATCTGTTCCTCACTCTTGCTGTATCCTCGCAAGGAAGCCTAAAACATAATAAAAATAAGATGAAATGTATTTTTTAAAGAAAGTAGCACCTCTTACTCCTTCGTCTTTTCTGCCTCTCTGTCGTCTCTTTATTTGTCCTAGTGGCACTGGAATCTGGTGTCTGTTATGCAGTATACTGGGATTTTTGTTTGTTTGTTTTGTGTTTTCCCAAACAACATTACTTGCGAATGTTCATTGAGTAAACTATTAGTGGTCAGGTTCAAGGTCTCTCACTTTGGTATACCATCTAATCTAGACACCCCCCCCCCATGATATTTCTCTCCAATATCCTGCTGTTTTCCCAAGTAACAGAGATTCTACAGCTATGGTTCCATAGGATCAGTCTCTTCAAGCAATCAGGTAGATCTTAGATGGTGTAGAATTTTGAGTGTGCCATCTCCAAGCCCAGATCATCTGCCTTCTAGGCAGTTTAGTTGGTCTCTTCGGGATGCTGGTTCCACTACTCTCAGTTAAAAGGCAGAGCCTGCTCTCTCAGGCTCATGATGAGGGTTTTGGAACGTTTTCCCTAGTGTGGGGGTGACAGTTCTCCTATTGAGGGGATCTAGGTTTCCCATGGTGGGTCCTGACCTAAGGGATCTGTATTGCCTTTGGTGGTCACCAGGGACTAGGTAGGATATTGATACAAACCCTCACTCTGATGGGAATATTGACCTAGGCAGCATTTTGGCCTGATGATACCATGACTACAGCTAGGAGTGCAGGGCACTGAGATTGACATGGTCTCAGCAGCGACATGGCCCTCATACTCCAACATGGTCATCAGGGGAGGCCCAGAGGTTTCTTTGGCCTAGGGTAGCAACATGAGCCATGAACATCATGAAAGAGCCAGGGTGCTGTAGAACCACAGTTTCAGTCAAAGTCCATGTGGTATCCTGGGTCCTGAATGTAACCATAGCCCCAGGGGCTGGACTTGCCACTCGGTTTGGCATTGACCCTGCTTCAAGGTGACCCTCTGACCCCAGTCGCTAGCGCAGACATCAAGCATTTGCCCAGCCTTGCATGGTACCGAGAACTATGGATATGGACACAGACCATGGCTGCAGTAGAGCCACAGATCCAGTCTTGGCCCCAGGCTGCAGTTCAGATCTGGATGTCACCATAGCCCGGATTACTGCACAGCGTATTCAGATCTGCAAGGCCAAGGTGGATGGATGACTTTTGGACACAAATATTGCCTCACGTTGAGAGTCTGACTGCATATACTCTAGTAAGAGCCACGGGCATCAACGCGGTCCCTGACTGCTGACATGGACTCCAACAGAAACCCTCAGCTTCAGCCAGAGCCCAGACATCTCCATGACCCACAAATTGCACAGCTATCTACCCCAATCTATATGGTTCTGGTGGCAGCATGGCCCTGAGACACATCCATGGCCTCAAGTGTTGTTCCATACTCTGGGCATCTGCACAGCCTTCAGTGGTATTAGCAGCCACTGACACCAATGCAGATCCTGGGTACAGTAGTGCAATGACAACTTGTGATTTCTGTTTTCCTCAGCCTCAGTTGTCAACCAGTACAAAAGGGGCATATTTCAAAATGAAATTAATAATGCTGTTTAATGATTGTGATAGTTAGCTGTAAGTATCAAGCTAACCCTACTGGTGGAGGGATTCTAATAACGGATTATCTGGGTTGAGCAGAAGGTATGTCATTAGAGTTGTTGCCATAAGTAAATTAATTGATTGGATGAGATCTAGCACACTGGTGACTGAGTAAGGAGGCCCATGTTACTTAGAAGTGGACCCCAAAAGATAAGGAAGCAAGGGCTCTTTTATTTCTATCTGCTCCTGACTATGGATATGATGTGACTGTGTGCTTCAAGGATTTGCCCCTGTCACTTACCTTCAATGATAAGTTTCTCCTAAAATTATTCTTTTTGGAGGGGATTATTCATGTCAATGTGAATTATGATTCTATCACTGGCCATATATAAGTTAAATAGATTGACCTTTTAAATAACATTACTCGACTATTTCTTAGCAGAGCAAAAACAGGCTGTTTGAGTCAGGAAATTTTACATTGTCCATTTTAAGGGAGTAATTAGTAATTACTTATATCACTATATTTAGCAAAATCTTGCTAACCTACAATGCCTTATCTCACTCTATTTAATAAAATTTAACACAAATGAGTCACCCCTTGCCATATTGCCTAGTTTCATTGCCATTAAGAAACTGTACAATAAATCAAAACATCAATTTGTCAAATGAAATGATAAAAAGATGAGTAAGACTTTTCTCTCCCCATCCCTCCCCTCCCCCCATTCCACCCCACCCCCATGTTCCCATTTTTTGTCCGGCAATCTTGTCTACTTCCAGTATCCAGGAGGATAACTGTATGTTTTTCTTTGGGTTCACCTTCTTATATAGCTTCTCTAGGATTTTTTTTACGAATTATAGGCTCGATGTCCTTTATTTATGGCTAGAACCCAATTATGAGTGAGTAAGTCAGGACCGTGAGGAGTGCTTTTACCCATTGAGACGGTGGGACAGATCTAACGGGAGACCACCAAGTCCAGTCGGAATGGAACTGATGGAACAGGGGACCAAACCGGACTCTCTGAATGTGGCTGACGGTGGAGGAGGACTGAGAAACCAAGGACAACGGCAATGAACATGAACTCTACAGCATGGACGGGCTCACTGTGAGCCTTGTCAGTTTGGTTGCTCACCTTCCTGGACTTAGGGGGAGCTGGGAGGACCTTGGACTTAACATAGTGAAGGGAACCCTGATGGCTCTTTGTCTTGGAGAGGGGTGGAGAGGGGGTATGGGTGGAAGGGAGGGGAGGGAAGGGGGAGGAGGAGGGAAGGAGATGGAAATCTTTAATAAAAAAAAAGAAAAAAAAAAGAAAAAGAAAGATGAGTAAGCTCTACTGGTTGAAATGTCTTTATAGCTCGCTATCAGTTTGACCATAATGGAATATTTTAACAAGTTCTCTAAGAATGTTTAACCTAAATACAAAAAGTATTGCTTTAATTATGACTATATCTACTAAAATGTGTTTTAATAAATGATTTCTGAGTGTATTTCTTATGTGCGGCTTATTTTTGTGAACTTGATGTAACTAGACATATTTGGGAAGAGATAATTTCTATTGAGCAAGTTTTACCATCAGGCCATTCTATTGGTAGGTCTATGGGAATTTCCCTGATTAATGACTCTTTTCAAAATGCCCACCCATTGTAGGTAGTGACATCCTGAGGAAGTTGTCTTAGATTATATAAAAATATCAAGAAACCTAGCACTAGAAATAATCCAAGAAATCCACAAGGATGATCCCAGCTAAGACTCTGCGCAATAATGGTGATGGGGCCTGAACTTGCCTTGCCCTGTAGTCAGATTGCTTGCTATCTTAAATGTCACCATAGAGTCTTCATCCAGCAACTGATGGAAGCAAGACAGAGAAACAATGTTTCAAAAATGTGTGTGTGTGTGTGTGTGTGTGTGTGTGTGTGTGTGTGTGTGTGTGTGTGTGTGCAAATACTGCATGGTGGTTTTCAGTCCAGCAGTTGGGAAACATGGGTGGACTGATTCTGAGTTTGAGGCCAGACTGGTAGACTAAGCATTTCCCATGATACCCAGAGCTAAATAGAGTGACCGTGTCTCAAGCTAGAATCCATTGTGTATTTAGATATGTTTCTACATTAATTTACATATCCAAGATACGCATCAGTGCCCACAAGGCCAGAGCCTATAATATCCCTCAAAACTAGAGAAAGCTGTAGTTGATGAGACATTTAATGTAGGTGCTGGAAAATGAATTCAGGAACATTTCCAGAGCCTTCTGGTTCATCTTAGAAGTTAACTTTGTTTATACTTGAAAAGATAAATTAACAGCTTATAGGATATTTAGCAATTATCTTTTAATCTGTTATACACATGGCATGCACATAACAGCGTAACAGTTTGTTTTGATTTGTGTACTCTGTCATATGTTGCCATACAGGGTACCTAAGTGTAAAAAAATTAAATTATTAAATTTATGATTAAAAATAGATAAATATGATGTTACTGACAAAACAGTTATTAAAGTGACAACAATGATTTTATATGATTATTATTGATACACTAAGATATAATGATATAAAGGGTAACTTGAGAAAATAGTACTACATAAATAATTAGAAGCATTCTTATGAAATACAATGAGTACATGTTAATCTGCTTAACAATTCACACTATACTTTATAAGATAAAATATTATTACTGACAAAAAGTAACATTGCTTAAAATAAAAATAGACTTTTAAAAACTGACATATAATATCCATATATCCATGGACTTCAAGTAGTTCTTATATTACTAAATGTTTTCCATGCATAATGTTACTAAGTTTATAAGGAATGTGAGATAAATGTTTCTTGAAGTTATGAGAGCCGGAGAAGAAGCAGGAGAAACTTTCAGCCATTTCTCTGCTTTCTATTGAATTATAAAAGAAAGATTAAAATATCATTCTGAATTTAGACATCTAAGAATCTATGGCTGTGTTCTTCAGATTTTTGACAGTTGTTGCCTCAAGTAGACATATCAAGGAGTTTGGATTAACAAATCACTTTGTATTTAGCAGAGGAGTAAGTGAGTTCCATAAGAAATTGGCCCATAAATGTGTCAAAGACAGTTGAAGTGATTAATGGAAAAAGCATTTGAAGTGGTCATGATATTTTTGATTAAATACATTTTACAATATTTTATTAAAACAATTATTCTTTTTCCTTTAATAATTCATCTTCAAATTAACTCTATATTTAGCCTCAGAGATATAAATATACATGTATATTATAATGTGTCATTTGTGATAATAATATTAATAAGATGTACATATATAGGTCAAAAGAATAATTGTTTTACAATTATGTTTATAAACAGACATATAAATTCATAAATGCAACTTCTTGAGTTCATTTAGTTTTCTTAATATGAAAACAGATTGATATGGGTTTGATCACCTATCAGCGGTCTTGTATAGCACAAACTGACTCTCCCTCTCATAGCAGTCATTGATTGTGTGTATCTCTTTTAATGTAGAGGTGGGACTACAAACCTAGCTACCACCAGGCCCAGAACCAGATCTCTGAAGTAGCCTAACCAACATCCACTCATCTATGAATTGCTGGAGCATGTGAAGGGCCATGTTCTGCAGATCCAAAGTTACAGGATCTCCATGACACAGAACAAGAGGTAATACAAGAGGAATTCCAGTGAGGTCCCAGTATTGAAGGTACAGTGGAATCCAGAGACCCTAAATCAAACCAATGAATCACTGAAAATAACACATAAGTAAAGATTTATGTACTAAAGGGTATACTGTGTGACTCACTGGGCCACTCTATAGGTTTCGCTCTGATATTGTTTATTACGTTTGTTGTTGTTGTTGTTGTTTGACTCTTTTGGGGGGTACTTTTAAATTAAGTTTTGATGAGGAGGTTTCAAGGGCAGATGGTATAAATGAAGAAACAAGGAGATTAATGAAAATAGGATGTATGATGTGAAATCCACAAAGAATCAATAAAAAGCTTCTGAAAAATGTATCTGCTAAACTGCCCTTATTCACGTACTTAATGTGTAATCATTCTTTCATTTTTGATTTCATCATTGACCTACATAAATTATTCAGCATTATTAGAATATTTTAAGGAAATGCAAAAGTAGGGCTATATATGAGGGATTTTTCTCTTCAGTCTCTGGTCTCTCTAAGAAATCTTCACAATTTAATATATTAGAACTCAACATTGTTCCCTGAAAAGAGTTTACAAAATCTGAAAATACAGTAGAAAAACAGAACTTGACCTACTCTAACCGCTGACATCAAATTGATACTGATTTTAACAAGCATTTCAATGTATAAAATGATGAGATTTCTGTGATGTTCTACAACCATCCCTTCGGTTATTTCTCTCTTTGTGCATGGATTTTGGACTTATTTGTCTACCTTCTACTCTAGCCTTATCAGCAGTGTGGGAATTTCTTGTGCATGATACTATTTTGTCAACTTGACACAGGCTAGAATTATCTGGAAAGAACAACAATGTCAATTAAGAAAATGTCTCCCTTGGACTGGTTATTTCCAACTCCATAAAACAGGTTCTTGATTCATGATTGCTGTGGGATTGCCCAGATAACCATGGGCGCTGAAAGCCCTGGGCATTCTGCTGCAGACATCCCTGGGAGGCTTACTCATTTCTCAAGGAGAACTTAAGAAGTTTCGGATCTGGGGAGAGAGGATGTGGTGGGAAACAGGAAGGAGTGGAAAGAGGGGAACTGAAGTTGGGGGGTAACATATGAGTGAATAATAATAATAACAGCAATAGTAATAATGATAGCTATGCACGTAAATTATGAGGAGCAAATCATTAGGAAGCATCTTTCCATGACTTTTGCTTTAGTTTCTGCATCCAGGCCCCTGCCTGGTGTGTCTGCTGCAGTTTCCATCAGTGCTAGACTACCATTCCTCAATACTTTCCTAAAAATCTAGTACCTAAAAAGCAACTTTACTCAGCAAAATATTGGCAATGGCAAGCATGACACAAAGAATATTATTTTTATTTGATTTATTGTATTTTATGATATTATTGTTCTTTCAAGAGTAGTTCATTTGAGGAAACTCAAAGGCTGCTCACTTGTACTTTTTTTTTATTAGTTTACTTTTTCCACAATACACATATGCCTACTTACACATATAATGTACTTTGATTGTATTCCCTTGTGTTTTCATACCATATTTCATTTCTCTTTTTCTTTAAAAAAAAATCGACCTTCTTTAATGCTGTATGTGTATGTGTGTTTATATGACCAGTTTATTAGTGTTGTTTGTTTGAATATAAATAAAGGTAATTTATTTGCACAAGGAAAGTTTGTCAGCGCCTATAACACTGAAGAATATGACTGTTAAGCTCATATAAGATGAATCGGCCTATGAACCCATTTGCTATCCATAATCGAGTATTGATAGGCCCAGTTTGTGAAGCTCTTGTACAGACAGCTATTTTTGCTGTGACTTCAATGTTTAAAAGTCATGCCATGGTCAATAAATCCCCTCCAATTTTTGAGAATTGACTTTAGTTCCATCTGACCTCCCATGATCCTCTCTGGAGGTTGGCATGAATGATAAATACGATACATTTTGGGGTGAGTACACAACAACCACTTATTCTCAGCACATTTACTAGTTATGATCCTTTGCATTAAGTCTACGTCAATTATGAACAATATTTTAATTTGAAATAACTGAGAATACATTTATCATTTGACATGATTCAGATTATATATGAATTATACAAAATGACAATGCAATATTGCATTCAAAATAGTTCCCACAACCATAAGAATTATAATGTTGTTTTTCCACATGCTCTTACTAATTTGATCAATTTATGTTTTAAAGCATAGAATAGTGTGGGAAGTCCTTCTGTATAAGTGTTGCTTTTATTGGTTAATGCATAAAAAATCTGCCTTTGCCTGTGATAGGACAGAGTAGAGCTAAGCAGGAAAAATTAAACTGAATGATGGGAGAAAGAAGGCCGAGTCAAGGAGAAAAGCCAGGGAGCTGCCGCTGGAGACAGATGCAAGCCGCCAGCTGGAACCTTGCTAGTAGGCTGCAAGCCTCATGGTAAAAAAAATAAATGGGTCAATTTAAAAGATAAGAATGATCTATAAATATGCATAAACTAATAGGCCAAGCAGTGTTGTAATTAATACAGTTTTGTGTGATTATTTCGGTTCTGGGCAGCCAGGAACAAACACGCAGCCTTCATACTACAATAGAATGTCAAAACATAATCTAGCCAATGTAAAAGTCACTTTGAAGTAATTAACTTTGTGTTAGCAAACTTGTAAAATGCAATGTGTGATGATTTCTGATTTAATGAGTATTTTTTAATGATTATTCAATATGATTATTGAAGACTTTCTTTATCACTAATATTTTATAACCATTGTATACTCAAATATGTATGCCAATTGTTGGAAGAAAATTATTTATTTTTCCTTCCAAAGGGTTAAGATTCATTCAGGAATAATCAGTGCATAAGTATATCCAGAATATTCAGAATGTTTGAACTGCTTCTGGTAGTATAGTCTTCACATAATAGGACTGACTACTTTGTTCAGCATCACAGAAATAAAAAATAGAGAAAGCAATTTAATTTGAATTTTAAAAAGTATGTATGTATCCCTTTTAATTAAATATTTGTTTTATTAGGAATACATAGAATTTTATCCCATTACTAATAGCAATATTCAACAACACTTTTATCTTCTCGGAGACTTCAAGGTAGAATCAAACTGAAAATTTATTTCTAAGAAGTAATTTTAGAAGATCAGTAGTAAATCAAAAGGAACGTGTCATATTTCACTGTTCTTTCTAACAAAATATTTTGCTTAGTAGAAGTACTTTTTATATAGTCCTCTTCCTAGCATGAATCATTTCAAAGAATCATGCTTTGCTTCCATGATTAGATCTCCATAGGCATTCACTACATATATTAAGGCTGATCATGGGTGACATATGTGAATCAAGAAAGAATTTGTTGGGTTTTTTTGAGGAATAGTACAGTATGTTGAATGCTCACAGCTTTTAGATAAATCTGCCATTCCCTGTACCGATTCCTGTTTGTAGAACAAATGACTTAACATATCTAATTATTAGTCACTTTGTGGGTAAAATAATGACAGTATATATTGAACAGACAATACGTGTTCTTTTGAAGTAAGTAACAACTTAAGAATATTGGAGAAAGGACAGGTGTGGGAAGGCCTTCTGTATATGTGTTGCTTTTATTGGTTAAGTAATAAAGCTGCTTTTGGCCAATGACATAACAAAACATAGCTAGGTTGGAAGAGATATATATTTAAGGAGAGTAGGAGGAGTCAGGGAGATGCTCTGTAGCCACCTGTAGGAGACAGTTGCACCAAAACCTTGCCGGTAAGCCACAGCCACGAGGAGATACACATATTAATGGAGATGGGTGAGATATAAGAGCTAGCTAAAAATATTCTTAAGCTATTAAACCCTATTGCAAATCATATAGTTTCTGTGGGATTATTTCGAGACAGGGCAGTCAGGAAATGAGCTAGCTGTCTCTGCCAGCACAGGACCACTGTCCATTCAGTAATAAGTGGAGCATAAAAACAAATCATAAACTCAAAGGAATACTGAACTAAGCTTTTCATATTTCCAAGACATCAGAGAAATATTTCTTACTGAAAATTAAAATACTTTCTGCTGTCTGACCTGACTTGCTGATTCAAGAAATTTCCCTGTCAAACCAATTTTATTTCTGAAAACTGCCTTTATCTTCCAAGACAATTAGAAGCTGAAAATGATTTAAATGTTGAAAATCATTCCATCTTATTTGAAATTTGTCGCCTAGCCAAGGCTTGTTGGCTTAGTTAGTGAAAAACAATTCCAACCACCAAGAATAGGTTTTCCTTTTTATATTTTTGGTTGTGAGCCTATCCTTTAATGGTTGAGCCATCTCTCTAGTGCTAGATTTCCTTTTAAAAACTTTAAGCCTATTCTGAATCTTGAAACATTTTACAAGTTTGTATAGTTTGCCTCTATAAATTTATCTTTCCTCATACAAAAGAAAATTGATATAGCAAGCAGGAAAAGTCTTTCAAGATACATTAGCAAGCTTTATGGAGTTTTATAAGTCCTTTAAGTCTAATAGAAGATGTATGTACCATGTTATTTTTTTTCAAATTTCACATTGTGATGAGCACTGTTTCAAATGGAATAAATTTTTTATACAAGTAATAAACTGTAAAATGACTTTTTCTATAGTTTTTATGGGCTTTCCTATCATCTTGGCATATAGTGATCTATAGAATAAGCACACCGAATGAGAGAAAGCATGCTATTGATTTACCTTGGCTGATCAGAACAATTTTAATCAAAATGAAAGGGCTGTTCATTGCTAAGCTAGTTCCTGTTAAGTAATTCAAATCTACATTGCAGCAAAAACTTTAACAGTTTTGTGGGCCAGAGGATTTCCTACAACGCTTTGATCAGTATCAGCTAGTGCCTGTAAGCCATCCACTGTTCACCATTTTAATTTCTTATTCTTTTCATGTTTTTCTTTCTTTCCTTTTCTTTGTATTTATACTGCTCTCATACAACACATTCCCAATGCAGCCTCCTCTCCTTCCACTACTCCCAGGCCTCCTCCCACTTTCACTCTTCCCCACTCTTTCCTTCAGAAAAGAGCAAACCTCCAGTGATAGCAATTAAATTCAGCAAAAGAAGATACAATAAGACTAGGCACAAGCCTTCATGCAATGGCTGAAGGTGTGTATACTTACAGATGAAGGCAAGAATTTCAGAACCATTGATAATTTCTAAGTTCAGAACCAGCAACCTCCATGTCATTAATAAAGGAGACAAAAACTTCTTGAACATAGCATGCATCGGATGTGGGATTCCTCTCTGTATGCTGTGATTGTACTTTGTTACCGTTGGTTGATAAGGAAGCTGCTTTGGGCCTCAGGCAGAGCAGAATGGAGCTAGGCAGGAACTGCAATCAGAGATAGAGGGGAAAAGGTGGTGGAGTCAAAGAGAACCCATATAGCTGCTGAAGGAGTAACACACCACACTGAACCCACAGTCTAGTGGCAATACACAGATTAATAGAAATGGATTAAATAAAGATGCAAGAGCTAGCTAGAAATACACTAAAGCCATTGGCCAAACAATATTGTAATTAATATAGTTTCTGTGTGATTACTTCAGGTCTGGGTAGCCAGGAAATGCTCAAGCTGCCCCTGCCTCCATGCATCTTTTTTCTTTTTTTCTCCTTTTTTGAAGACAGAGTGATTTGAATTCCCAGTCCTCCACCTAGACATTCCTATTTCTCAGATTGTAAGCATATGTCACCATTGCATACATATATGAAGCCATATATTTCAGAAAGTAATTCAAAATGATATTCAGAGAATTTGAAAAGAAGCCTTACATAGGAATACAACCAATATGACCACAAAGACAACTAGAAGTCATATGGAGGGTGATTCAGGACCTATAGTCATGATGGATTTTCTCTTTTTATTAGGACTTTTTAATTGCCTCAGAACAGAAAGCTATACCTTCCATATATATATATATATATATATATATATATACTTCTATATATATATTCCATATATATATATATAAAGTATATATATATATACTTTAACAAAAGTGGTAATTTATTCTCTTCTTCTATAACTGTGTACAAATTTACATTTGTCAATAGTTCTACATGACCAGGAAACTCTAGAATAGACTTTATACAGTCAAAGACCTTAGAGTTGAATGAAGTTAACAGGGGTGAGTCTTGTCTCTGAGAAAAGAGATTATGTGTCTATATTTGTAAAGAAGCTTAATGCTTCATCCAGAAAGAAAAAAATAAATTTAGGAAATAAAATAAACATAGAAAACTAACATAATAATTTACTAACTATATATATTTATGTAATAGAGTTTTCTGAAGATCTCTACAGAAATTCAAACCATAGTTTCTGGAATACTCTATCATCTATTTCTTAAGCAGAGTGTTCCTGAAGAGCCAGAAAATCTGGAAAAAGGTTTTCATCATCCCAAAGAAACAAAAAGGAATCAGAGACATCCTAGGCACAAACACTTTGGTAATATTCAGTGACCCTCAAGAGATAGGTAGACAGCATGTGGTAGGAATGAAAACACACCCAGTCTCTATAATAGAGCCACAGTAAAAATAAATAATGAAATGAATCTGTTTTCAAGTGCTTAGGACAAGCTTCCAGCCAACAAAAATAAAAGAATACTATTAAAAAATGACAAAATCTATTGATTCAAATGAAGAATAGTTTAACCTAACCTTCAGTCAGAGGGACAGTAACTAAATGAGTGTACTCCTTGTTTTATCTTCTAATTAGATATGTGTGGAAGTATCAAACAGTGGAAGATGCATACATCAAGAGAGATGGAGACTTGGGGTTATGAATCCAAAACAGGGAGGCATCTTTATAGTTTTAAACTTCAAAGAAGCCACAGTGCAAGACAGAAACTGTCAATCCATGGATACATTATAAAAAAAAAAAAAAGTGGGGCATTATAAGTATAAAGCTCTCTTAGGAAATAATGATTAGATTTTCTTCAATGGCTATCAGGGTTTAATATAATGATTCAGCAAAGTCCTTTCTTTTCACTGTCTGTATTATACAAAGGGTCTAGTTTGGGGTTTTTTTTTTTTTTTTGGTTCTCAGAATCAAAGAGACTGGATACAGACTGCTTCAACCTTTAATAGAGTTGACACAGGATACCAGAGTCTAATCAGGGCATCCTATTTCCAAAGGGAGTGAGTAGGGCTGGGTCAGTGTTTTGGGTGTCAGCAATTTAGTTGTCCAGCTGGAAAAGCTACAAAAGGAGTAGTTGAAGAAAATGGATGCTTTGATGAAGCCTTTCCATAAAGACCTTTCATTCTGGCTATCTAGAAGCCGAAACCTTGCGAGTGAGGACTGTGCCTGTGAGAATAAGAAGAACTAACTCTGCCTCAAGCATTTAATAACAACTTCTGACTGAAGAGTTTTATTTTCTGGAAGGCATGCACTCTCTATCAGAAATTAATGGCTTAATTGGTTTTACACAAAAGTTAGTACACGAGCGGGATACTTAGAGGCATTGTAAGTAATTCTAATTAGCATTGTTTCCACATGAAGTGACTTCCACTATCCAAAGATGAAATACACTACCTCCTTTCAATTTTCCTCAGAAGCAATGGAAATGCTATTTAGTAGTTAGCAGGAAACACATGAGTTTATCCACAGTCTCCTTTGCTTAGCCATCCTGCCTCCAGCATGAAAGTATATTACACTTGAAAAAAATCTATTTAATTAAAAATAAGACACTAAGTATTGGAAAGAAAGAATGAACTAGTGATCCCTTCTAGAATTATATAAAAACACTGAGCTCATACCATTCATGACCATGTTGATAAATTGAAACTTAATGATACGGTAGTCTTTAAGCACTTATGTTCTCTTTATTAGGGACTTGACAACATATTAAGGCAAACAAGATAAAAGCAAATGCAAGACTAAAATAAAACACTAAAATTGAATGTATGCATTTAGAAAATAAGATATTTATCTGTAATATAATTCATTGTTTTAGATAAGTAAAAGAAACAAGAATATTTTAATTACAATCAATAAAATAATACATAAAATTTAATACATAATTAATCCACTTGTCCCAAGAACCCATTTAAAACATTGTTATATAAAAAAATATGTAAAGGTAAAGTCATTGTCATTTCCTGGCCACATTTTATTAAGCAACTTTCTTAAATCTTTCATGTAAACTCTAGACATCACTGTCTAGCCATCATAGCAGCCAGGTTCTGAGTCACCCAACAGAGCTTTCTAAAGCACATCAGCTTTCCTTCCGTCCGTTCTCTGAAACACAGCTTTTTAAAGATTCTGTGTGAGGCTGTCACTGGGAATTCAGCCTCAAACTATCACCTGGGAAGCTCTATTTTTGTCTCCTGCTTTTCTCCCACACCCAGTCAATCAAGAGGTGTATGTTTGTCCTTCATAATACTTCCATCAATGAGTTTTCAAAAGTTAATTTTGATTCTGCCAATTTAATTATCATCCAATCCCAGGACTTATGGTGTCCTAAATTC
Organism: Arvicola amphibius; assembly: GCF_903992535.2. Taxonomy (NCBI): domain Eukaryota; kingdom Metazoa; phylum Chordata; class Mammalia; order Rodentia; family Cricetidae; genus Arvicola; species Arvicola amphibius. Next base: position 11,818,661 of record NC_052059.1, on the reverse strand, counting down.
AATTATTGGTATATCATAGAATCATTTGTCTTTTTATTAAAAGTCTTGTGAAAACGAATTATAAAAGGATATAAGATCATGTCTATGTGCCTTTTTAAAAATAATTAGCATGGTTCTAAGATATTAATTGAAGAAGTAGTAAATGATATATATGTCCTACCCTAGTGACTAGAAAGGGGAATCTCTCTTCAAATTGTTACTTTTGTTGTAATGTCCATGAAGTACCTCAACGTGATATAGACATCTGCCATTTACCTTTACCACTTCCAAGTATATAGAATAAAATTCTTGAAGATACTGCATACTTTGGACAGAGGATTTTGAGGTCTTGAGCTAGCACAAACATCAATGGTTAATTGCTGTAGTCTAGTTTTCTGAAAAGCAAAGATACTGTGACAGCTGCCAAGACTAATCCATTGTCTTCTCCGCATATTTAATCTGCAAACTAGAACAAAGACCACCGAGGCAAGGTGTCCCCAAAATAGTGAAACCCTTAGTGGTAACTAAGATCCATCGAACTGCACTTAAGGAACTCTAAGAAACTCAGCCCTGATACTACAAACCTGGACCCCATGGGTGGAGAAATGAGATAAATGATTTAAATAAGTGATGACTACCATCTTCCTAAATCATTGTATCTTCTAACACGTGTATTTTTTTTAAAGATTTATTTATTTATTATGTATACAACATTCTGCCTCTGTGCATGCCCACATGCCAGAAGAGGGCACCAGATCTCATTACAGATGGCTGTGAGCCACTATGTGGTTGCTGGGAATTGAACTCACCACCTCTGGAAGAGCAGCCAATGCTCTTAACCACTGAGCCCCAACACGTGTATTCTTTACACGAGTGTAGCTCTTACTCCTCGTTAAATGAGCTTCCTTTTTCTGTAGCCAAAGTCTACTACAGAGAACTACAACAGATGAAAGTCACAAAGTATCTGTGGGTAAACAGTCCCAGTTGGTACATGAGCAACACTAATCCTTTCCCTGAAGCGCTGGAAACAGCAGAAGTGTGGGTGGAACACTTGAGAGGGTCAGAGAACCAGAATGCAAACAGTGGGATAATGACTTCTAGACATACCATGGATGATACACCCACAGAATTCCAACAAGACTGCATAGGTATTACAATACTCTACATACTAACGAGAATGGGTGAAATTTAACAAAGCCCCATTCGTACGTGAAAACTGCAGAAGACCAACGTTCACTGAAGAAAATGAAAATTGATTCAGTTTTACCCAAGAATGAGCTTCATGATAGGTAATCAATTCCCAAATGGTCAGCATTAAACATGAGTACAGATGAGCAACAGTAAATCAGCTTATTGGTGTGTGTGAGTGTGTGTGTGGTGTGTGTGTGTGTGTGTGTGTGTGTGTGTGTGTGTGTGTGTGTGTGTGTGTGTGTGGATGAGCAAGTACTTAACGATAGCAATTAAAGGAGTTGATGAAATGAATCTGAGAGGGGTAAGGGTAAGAGTTGGAGGGAATGAAGGGAGGAATAGGAGCCCTTTAAGTACATTATATTCCCTAAAACAGTATATATGCACAAAAGGAAAATGAGTCTTGTACTCTGAAAACTGTGTTTTAAGACATGGAGAGTGCCTTATATTATTGTTTATTTGCTCCAGTGTGAGTAATACATCAGAAAAGACTGGGTCTGTTGCCTTGCTCAGGGGAGTCAGGTCTTTCCTGGAATCTTGGCATATGAGCCTGAAAAATCCAGCCTAAGAAACAAATACTGAGAGACACGATGGTGCATAATTAGATAGAAAACAGCAAATGGGTTTGTTAGGATGCAGCATCAGGTTCCAAGAGAGAGAAACTGCGTAAGAGAAGTGGGGTAGAACAGGAGGTAACTCAAAGAGGGATTAGTGAATCATGCAAAGTAGCATTTGCTTCACTGTCACACAATGGGGAATCCCTGAAGGATTTATACAAAGAAGTAACATGAGCATGTCTAAATGATAGCTGCAAAGAAGGGAGCGATTTAGAATGGTAGCCACAGGATTAACTAGAAATAGTCCACATGAAAGATTTTGGTGACTTGCAATCAGCGTGATAATAGGTAAATAGAGTTGGAGAATAAAGGATTTATATTTTAGAGCTATTTTTATCTTGTAATATAGTATGTATAGAGGATACCATGACTAAAGAACTCTAATAAATTAACATTTTGTGATTTTTATTCATTTCCAAATCATCCATTAAACTATTAATATCAATAGTGATATCATCACGTGTAGAGAGAAATCAAGTAATTCATTGGGAGAATAGGTTAAAATGTCAGGCAAAAATAATGCAACTATTTATCATTTGATAATCACTAGACTCCTAAAACAATATCATTTCAAAAGACTTATTATGTTCTACTTTGCAACTTTATCATTTGAAAAAAAAATTCTTGAGTTACAGCTAAATCCCACCAAGTCCCAGAAAAGTAGGGGTTAAAAAATTGTTAAATTAAAAAGATATGAGAGTACTGTCAAATGCCATCTTCTGCATACTGATGAATGAAAGAATGGATGGAGGATGAAAACACAGCAGATCTGATTACCTTCGCATACACCAAACACACGCATGCACACACACACACACACACACACACACACACACACACACACACACACACACGGCATGATAGCAGAATAAATCTGGAGAGAGAAAGTTAGCCAGCACAAATAGCAGGGGGCACAGAAGGGTGGGTGACGAGTGCCGAATATGATCATGGCTATGTGTGCATATACAAGTTTACCAGAAATGAAAAGAAAAAATATAATATTCTCATTACAATATCATGATTAATTAGCATTCATTTGAAGTTCTATTTGTACTGGTAGTTTTTGCTTAGTTTGACTCATCAGATAAGCTTTAGCATCCTCAGTTACCAACTAGTGTCATTTTTAGACTTTAAAAAAAACATGTGGCTTCAAAACATCAGGGACACTGATTGTCATCATTAATATTTGTCCTGCACTTTATTTCTGTCTCTGTCTGTCTTCACTTTCCATGCCACAGGAACCAGATGTCATAAACAAAGAAAAGTGGTGGCAATCAAAGTTCTGGCAATGTTCTATGCTGGACATCAAACGCCTGACATCTCTGAACATGACCTTGCCATCTATTCAAACACTTTATTTTTACCTCATTCAGAATCATAAAAGTCACAAGAGGGCTAATTTACTGCATGAAGTTTGCCTGATTTTCCATTAGCCGGGCCAAACAGTATGTTATGCACAGCTGAATATGTAAAAATAGGACTAAACTGCCTTTACCTGTCTGGCTTAAAAATGTACTTTCTCTGAATATTCTTTAAGACAACCAAGCAAATTTAAAAATCTTCTACAATATGTGGTGAGTCTGGTGTTTATTCTTGTCAGATACAAGTAATGACTATTAGACTGTAAAGAATGTAATAAGTTTGAAAAAACAAGCGGATATTTTTCGATTACCATTCACAAAATAATACCATCTTTTCTGGCTATTACAACTAATGTTGCTATGAACATAGTTGAGCAAGGATCCTTGAGGTATGACTGAGCATCCTCTGTGTATATGTCCACGATTGGTATATCTGGGTATGGAGGTAGATTTATTCTCAATTTTCTGAGAAAAAGCCATATTGATTTCCAAGGTGGGTGTACAAATTTGCACTCATACCAGCAGTGAAGTAGTCTTCCTCTTACTCCACATCCTTTGCAACATAAGTTATCATTAGTGTTTTTAATATTAGCCATTCAAACAGGTGTAAGATGGTATATGGTACATTTACACAATGGAGTATTGCTCAGGTGTGAAATAAACAATGACATCATGAAATTTGTGGATAAATTGATGGAAGTAGAAAAAAAATAGTCTGTGTCCGACAATCTCAACCCATCAAGACAAACACAGTATGTCCTCACTCATAAGTCGATATTAGGTGTAAAGTAAAAGATAACCAGGCTGCAATCCACAGCCTCAGAAAGGCATGGTAACAAGAGGACCCTAAGATGGTTGCAGAGATTTCCCTGAGAAAGGGAAACAGAAGAAATCACCTGGGTAACCTGGGGGCATATAGGGGCATGAGGGATAAGAACAAGAGAGAACTGGATGGTTAAGTTGGGGGAGCAATAGGGAGGGAGAGCAAAGGAAGACATATCTTGATAGAGGAGTAAGTTATATAGTTAGGGAGAACTTGTGCCAGAGTAACTCCCTGGAATCCACAAGGATGACCCCGGCTAACACTCCCAGCAATAGTGGAGAAGCACCTGAACTGGCCTTCTCCTGTAATCAAATTGGTGACTACCATAATTGTCATCATAGAACCTTCATATATCACTGGGCCAACCTCTGGGTGTCCAGTTGAAGAGAGGGTAGAGGTTTTATGTAAGGATTGGAAGTCAAGAGCATGGTGGGAAAATCCCTAACTGACCCGAGCTAGTGGGAGCTCATGAACTCTGTACTGACTGCTGGGAAGCCTGCATAGAACTGAACCCTCTGTGTGTGGGTGACATTTGTGTGGCTTGGTCTGTTTGTGGGGTCCCTGGTGGTGGAACCAGGATTTAACCTTGGTGCATGAACTGGCTTTTTAGAAACCATTCCCTATGGTTAGATGCCTTGCTCAGCCTTGATTCAGAGGGGAGAAGCTTGGTCCTGCCTCAACTTGATGTTCCATTCTTTGTTGATGCTCATGGGAGGCCTGCCCCTTTCTGAACAGTGGAGGAATGAATGGGAGCTGTAGAGGGGGATGGGATGGGAGAAGAGGAGGGAGGGTAAATTGCAGTCAGGCTGTGAAATGAACAAAGAAAATAACAATAATACCATATTTTCTGAAAGACTGTAAGAAAGAAAGATGTATGTAAATTGGGTCAATAATGATGTTCTAGATTTCAGGTACAGTTGAGTGAGAGAGTGATTGCCTAGCAGGTACAATGCCCTAGGGTCAATCTCCAATAAGGTGGCCTTCAATGAAAGGTAACTTTTTATGGAAATTCTATGACAGTTCACAACATCATAGTGAACAGCAATGATATTACTGAAATTTGAATAAAAATAAAAAGATTAATCATCAAAAGCCAAAGCCAAACACGCAAAACTATAAGCAAACAAAAACATACTTGATTTGATAGTTAATAGCCATATTTGTGTACTCTATAAGCAACAGTCATTATCTATGAGAAAAACAGTAGTTTATTCCCATCCCAAGTCAAATATATAAGTTTTTGTTTTGTTTTTTGTTGTTCTTTTTGTTTGTTACATATTTTTAGATATTTCTTGTGTTAACTAGAAGGAACTAGGTCCCTACCTCAGTATCACAACTACTTGGACCATGCAAACATGGCCCCACACCAAAACTTTCAGGTCAGTAAACAATAAACCACAAAACCAGCCTCCACTCCTTTCACTTAGGAGGAACCTCGGTTCTCATGGTCGAACCCCAGTCTGGAACTTAGATACCCTGAAGCCTGAACTGGAAACACAGGAACTTTCTGCAAGGTTATTTTTTTAATTGTGTAATACTCCTAAATAAAACTGATCTAAGTAATATACCTTTATGTATAGTTTCCCAAATTTAAAAGTTCTAGATTTAAATTTATGTGAATTTGGAAAAACAAAATATATTACTTATAAAGCAGAGGGTTTCATTAGAATCCTCCTAAGTATACTTACCAGAATTTTTCAGCATTTTTCACATTATTGTAAACTATATTTTAGGTGCATTTCTCAGTATATATGTTTGTAAAATAACTTGTAAATATAAAACCAAGTTGGACTTCACTATACCACACTGAAGATTGATCTCGTTGTGCCACAGGATACTATTTGTGTGCTCTCCACATTTCTCCTGTGTCACTTGGGTGTTTATAAACAGTCTGTGTCCCCTTCACATTAGTACTAACAGTAGGTGAAACTCCCTTGTCTCCAGCATCCAGCAACCCTTCTCATGTATTCCATGTGTCTGTAGTATGTTTTTCACTATAGTAGTACTATTCTTAAAACATTAAACATTTAAATATGAATGCTTTGGCCGGTCCCCATTTTCATATAACCTAAGAAATGATTCTGTTTCCATTTAACCTTTGGGTAGTGAATGGAAGAGTGAGGAATCATTGTGATTTTTAATTTTGACAAAACATTCTTTTATATTTTTACTATTAAATGTTTTTATTATAAATATAAAATAAAAAACCATAGGACTATTTGAAAATTTGCATAGCACCATCTGTCTTGTTATCTTTGGAAACGATGAGGAAGAAACACTGGCCTGGAGAGATCTCACAATAGACAAGATCAATGTTAGAAACCAATTTAAAATGGAGATATTAGAACAAATGGTATATTAATATTATCACCTCATGCTAAAAAATAGAGTCTTACATATAAGATCATTGAGGGTGTAACTTTAATGTGTGGAGACCACACACACACACACACACACACACACACATTTATTTAGCAGTCAACGTTAAATCAGTAAGCAACATTTCAATAATATTATATATGAATTTATATCTAGAGAAATTACACATATAAAATTAGTTGTAAAATTTATTGTAGACACTCAGAAAATTATGTGATATAAATATTTAACAAATTAATTCATGTTGAAATCAAAGTCACTTTAGTTAAAGCACATATTAGGTAAATACGATAAATCCTGAAACAAACCAAAATAAAATACACCCTATTACTGGAAAATATACAAATGTTCTAAGAAAATGAGAAAACGCTAATGAAATATTATTTAAGGGCCAAGACCTTGAAACCTGATTTTCATGCCACTTCCTTCATATTTCATGCAAAGCAATAGAAAGTCATTTGATTTTCAAAAGCTTATATAAGGTGAGCAATTAAAAAAACATTTTCCAGATGTCTAGTGGAAAATAAACAGAATATGTTTGGCAAATGGGTGTCTGTAACTTTGGAGAAATACTGTCATCATTGAATTTTCCTATGTTGACATTTTTGTTTATTCGCATATCTTTCAACTCAATGTTTAAGTCTTTTCTGTAAATACTTGCAGAAAGAATGAGAGATGTTATTAAATATCACTTAATTATTTGCATGTTCTGGTAAAGCTTAAGGAATGCACCTGTTCCTCTGTCAATGTGTTTGACTGTGACTATACTGTTTGTCAAAGATGAGAGAATGTTTCTTACATTTAGGAATCCATGAAAACAAAAAAGCCAGCAAAAACAAGAACAAAAACCATAAAAATTATTAAAGTTCTCTTTGAACCTAAAATGGGAAACGTCTTTGAAGATCTTCATATTTATCTAAATTTAATGATAGGATATTGTTTTGACTTTACAATCTATCATTTATTATTAATGACTGCTATAATGTTAAAAATGAAGTTTGTTAAAGCATTCTAAATATTTTGTTCAGTTATTAAGTAGTTTTTATTTGTAATGTTTTATGTGGGAGTATTAACAGTAATGTATTTATAATCTTATATAAAGTCTCAACAATGCTCATGTTGAACTGAGTGAATTGTTCATTACAAATATCTTAATTCAAAAACACATGAATCAGTTCCAGTCAGAAGTGACAGAGGTGGTAGAAAAAGTTAACTATGAACAATATTAATTATATTTGTGCATTTAAAAATAATAACAGTGATGAATTTTTGACATGCTCAACATTGAGTCAAGATATTAATAATATATAATGACCATTAAGAAAGAAAAATAAGACAAATAAAAAAGGGTATTGGAAAAAAATTGCTATCTACTACATGTAGAAATGTATACTTATTCCCCTTACATATATCTAACAAGCAATAACATTTTAAGTGCCATTTTATTCACATATAATATAATCAATTCAATCTATAGATATGAATCACAGCCAACTGGATCAAAGTATAGATGATAAGTTATTAATATGACTTAAGATCTAGCACCAAAGTGTTACTTCCTAATAGATAGGGAAAACATATACCTTCCCAGAAGAGAGATCTTGGCGTTCACTCCATCTGAGAACCTTAATTTACAATCATCTACTGGAAAATGTGTTAAGTGAGAAACACAACACTAATTGACCTGTGTTAAAATGAGCATTTACATGCTTGTAAAAGTGCATTCTGTTAAAATTTCTGTAAACATTTTATAGGTCCAAAGTAGTTAAAGCATCAGGCATTCAACCAAAATTAAATTTTGTAGTATGGTGTTAAGCAATATATTTTAAGTAACTTTCTTTCACCCTCTTTCTTCCCCCCATTTCCTGTTTCAACAGTGGAATGAACTGTACTCAGGTTTTCATCCCTCAAGCAGGAGAACTACCGCTGACCTAACATTACCCAGACTTCACCGTTGTCTTAATTACTGCAGTACTTTTGTACTTTGCTATAATTATGAAACAAACTAATTACAAAAATTTTGAGAAATATGATCAGTCTAGAAGAATGTATAAATTAATCTAGACATTGGATTACAATTGTGACATATTAGGTCGATTTATTGATATAATTGATTTAATGATAAATCAAAACCCAAAGGAAGTGTCAAGTTGAGGATGGATCACTAAAGTTAATGAAAGTGGTTAAGACCCAGAGTAACAAGTGATGGAGGGACAAAGTACCAAGCTTTTCTTTGGTATTATGAGTTTCTTATTTAACTTGACAGTTATCTAAGACAATTCATTTTAAGAAGCTCAATCTTCTTAAAATTTCTGAACGTATTTTCTTAGTAATAATTTCCCAGTATACAATTATCAAACTCACGGCTGAAAGAAAAGGCACAGTAAACCATTACAGGCTTTCCTGTATTTCCAGAAATACTAGCTTGATACATAAATTAATGCTCCAGGCAAATTCAACTACTCAGGAGACAGACACACACACACACACACACACACACACACACACACAGAGAGAGAGAGAGAGAGAGAGAGAGAGAGAGAGAGAGAGAGAGAGAGAGAGAGACAGAGACAGACAGAGAGACAGAAACAGAGACACACAAAGGACAGAAAGGAAAAGGAAAAAGAGAGTTAGCTACTGATAACATGCCTTTGACTTTGTTTCTATCTAGCAAGTCCAGTTCTCCCAATTTTTAAAGAGCTCAGATTCTGTAGAACTCATGTAAGAACCTTAATTATTTGAAACATAATATCTAACTTATAGTTCATCATATCCATGCTATCAGAATGCTTATGATTTAATTCAGAAAACCATTATTTAGTTTTATACAGAAAATAATATGTTAATTTTCACCAGTATTCTACATTGATTCAAAACTTAGGAATACACCCACTCCCTTTACTCTACCTCCACTTGGTGCATATTTTATTTACAATTTGAACTATTACATATTAAGCATATACTTTTTAGACTGGAAACTTCCAAGCATATAACAATTCTAATTTTACTATTTACTATCTATTGGTAGCATTCCATAAAATGCATTTTTCATAATTTTAAAACTTAAACATCATTAGTAGCTGGATAATAATGTTCACAAAAATCTAAACTCTCCCTATATAGTGATATTGCTTCACATGAGGGGATTTTGGTAGGATAGCCATTACAAAGAAATGGAGCTGTTTCTAAAAAGAACACTGTGTCAAGAACGAACAGTGCTATTCTTAAACAGAATTACATGCAGGAAATTTCTTTGTCAAATGAATAGATGATTTTCTTCACTGAGTACTATTAATTATAATAACCATGCATTTATGAAGGTATTAAAATTTAGTAATATAAGCCTTGCAGCGGTGGCGCACGCCTTTAATCCCAGCACTCGGGAGGCAGAGGCAGGAGGATCTCTGAGTTCGAGGCCAGCCTGGTCTACAAGAGCTAGTTCCAGGACAGGCTCTAGAAACTACAGGGAAACCCTGTCTCGAAAAACCAAAAAAAAAAAAAAAATTAGTAATACACAATTTTATTTATAACTTTGAATTCTTCTCACTTTGGTTTGTACATTTTGTAATAGTCTTCGTCTCTTATCTAAATCTGTGGGAAGTTGTGTTTATAACTCAACAGTGGTGGTGTTTTCCTTCTTTTGCATCTCTCAAATCCTCCCAAAAAGATAAATTTGAAACCCCTCATCCAAATTATGTAAAATCGATAAAGCTTCTGTTCCTAAATACCCCATTAATTCTTGGAACGAAGAGATTTGCTTTGCTGGCACAGTATTTGGCTTTCTGTGAAAACTTATTACCTGTCTTAAAGATGGAACTTTACTTTCCAAATTATCTGGCTTAATTTACTCCAATCCATTTTGTCACAGGAACTTTGCATGCCCAGCGGCGACTGCACTGGTATTTATTAGAGCACGTCTGCTAGAACTTTTGCTTTTCCTCTATTATACATAGTACTTAGTCTCAGTTAAATGTCTTGTCCACTGGCTTGGCATTAACATTTTGAACTCTTTGTTGTAATTCTGTCATATTACGTTGTATTATATTAAGTAAAAAATATTGATTTCCACATGTTAAAATGCAACAAAATCAATTCTAAATTTGAAAAATGGAAAGCCAAAACTTCCTTAAAATAATTACTTCACTTGAAGAAAGTTTCATATTTTGGAAAGTATATCTTAATTATAAACTCTGTTGTAATGACTATGGTATTTCTTTCTTTTTTTAAATCATTTTGTGACCCATTCATGATTCTACTATCTCTTTTTAAGCAATGTTTTCATTCTTTAAAATTATTATTTAATGTATTTTAGACAGAGGCACTCCATTTCCCCAGCTGCCTCCACCTTTTCCATACTTCCCTTCCTTCTGACCCAATTTTGAAAGTTTGTTTCTTTCTTTTCAGTTGAGTCCACTTTATGGTTTTTTTCCAGCTAGCATTGGTGGTTTCGCTTGCCCTGATATGTGCCTTTGGTGTTTCTTAATTTAATCGTATTAATTGGAAGTATTAAACACATGTCCATTACTTGTCAACTTGACACCAAAAAAAGTAATTTTAAATCACAGCATTCTGCCCCTGGTGGCCTTAGCTGAAGGTTATAATATTATGCAAAATATTTAGTTCAAATTCAAAAATTCCAACACTCTTCAAAACTTCAAAATTAGAAGTCTCTTCTGAGACTAAAGACAAACACCAGCTATTATTGTTTATAATATCTTTTTTTAAAAAAAATCTGTGGACATTTAATACAAAGTGTCATTGAATAAACCTTCCTGTCCATAAGGGATTGTTGTGGTTATGGCAGAAAATACTGGAATAAGGCAAGATTGTAATACTTGAGAGAAAATAACACACTATGAATTTCTCTGGAAATTGGTGAAACCTAGTGATCTTGATGTCATCAGCTAGTCTCTGCGGATCTTTAGAATCCCAACCCTACAGTTCTTTTGCCTGAATAGCATGTTGCCTTGGCCAAGGGTGGATTATTCTCAGTGCTTCCTGTTTCTGGCATCATCGACAACCCACAGTTTTTACTGCAGCTTCGGTTACAGCTCACAACTTCACACGTTAGTGTCTCAAGGTCTCTAGAATTGACATGATAGAATCCTTTATTCTTTTTTACTGTTTTAATTAATTATTATTTTTTATTCTTCCATTGTGTTTTCTATTTCAGAGTAAATTTTAAAAGGAAATGGCAGTACTTAGTTTACAAAAGAAATTTAAGTTTCAAGTAAACTATTATTTTCTGAAGGAACATAGTTACTTTATCGCTGTGTTCCTTTAGTAGTAGATTTTTTGATTTAAAAGACCCATGCACAGATGAACATTCTAGAGTTATTTATATTTGACATTTTGACCAGTTAACTACTAACCACTGAGAGAAAGAAAAGTTCTTCAGATCAAATTTGAAAGAAACAGAAATCAATTATATGTTTTTGTACATTTGTTTTCAGGGGTATTATTTTTGTAAAGGAGATGATTCTAGAGCTACTTATAAACATTGTTTACAAAATTCTTCAGCCCCTGTCATTTTCCCTGAATCTACCAAAATAATTCCTATTATCAAAGACAGATACTCTGAACTATCTGAACCTCTTTAGAGACTTGTCATTCAAAACAACCCAGGGTTTGTTTCTGTTCCTAGTTGCTGGAACACTCCTAACTCTGCTCCAATTATGCCAAAGGACTGAACTCAGAACAGTACATGCAAGTCTGACCTCTGTTGCAAATTCTGTACATTAGCTTTCATGCAGAGCTCCCACGTGTTTTGCATATTAACTTGTTGGAGTTGTATTCCTTTTGATTTCATATTGTCACACTTGGGTTCTTTATAGTTGCTTTAGGCTGTGTTTGGTTATCTCTCAAGATTTTTCTTCTAAGTCTCTTGCTAAGATGTTTTTATCATGATATAAGAATTGCCCCCTCTTAGAGATGTATCTTATCTTATTATCTAATAACCTTCCCTAAATATACTATGGGATACTAAGCTTTCCTTAACTGACAATTTTATTGTGCAAATTTCTACACTTTTTTCTTAGTTTGCATATTATATTTGATTTCTTTAACCATGTTTTCAAGTGTGAACATTTGAGATATTTACATATTTCTTCCATGAGTATTTCCAGTATACCATTTACTAAATAATAACTTAGTCTGACTCCTGAATATGCATCTTCTTATAACTGTTTTTCAGGTAAATGGGACATTTATTGATGTTGTTTTGATGACAGAAAGCATACCTATTGAGGATTGCAAATTGAGTCAATAATAAGATCCGATAATGGTAGCCACTACCATGTGAGTTTATCTCACATTTATCTATTCTTCTTTTCCACTAGAATCGTTGCTGGTTCTAAATGAACTACTGTATCTCTGGATAGTGACATTTGGACTGTGGGAATATTTTGCTGTCAAATAAATTGGTAGAATAGCAAGCAGTTGCATTACACAAACAAGAAGGCAAAGAGAGTTTTCAGCATTATCAGAATGTAAAGTTCAAAGATAGGTTCCCTGTGTGCTGATAAATGAAGAGGCATTCCTCAGTTGGTACTTGCACATTATAATCACAGAAGAGAAGCATTAAGAGATTGAACTCAAATATGCGTATATGAGTCAGTCCCTGGGCAATGTTGGAGCACCATGAAAGCCAGATGGGACAGTTCTACGAGTGTCTAGGACTGGCATGTTTATCAAACAGAGGACAGTGTTTACCTTTTCTTAGACTGTAGACATTACAGAATGCTTCTAGTTAAAGTGAAATCAATGTGGTTTCAGCAACTCAGTACATTAGAAGAATTTGCAAACTTCTCACATAGAATTCCTTAACTTACTTTTGTTTCTTTTTCTGATAGCATTGTGTTCACTATTTAGTATAGTTCAAATAGCAATTCTTTGTCAATTCTTGTAAATAGCAGCATATTTCCTGATACTAATGTGAATTTCCTCAATATTTTCTAAAAATAAATTATACTCCGATTTCTACCATGGAAAATGCCACCTGTAAAGAATGAGTTTTTGTGACTCTATAATCTAAATGGGCCTCTATTTTGTCACAATACAAAATGAAAAGAGAGTCAAATTTGCGCGTTGTTGAACTGAGCACAGTGAGTCATATTTTCTGGCTATGGGAAGGAGGTAACTAGAATTATAGGGGATGATATTCTGTTTCTTTAGCATTTTATTATTTGTAGTTTGCAAACATCAAAGAAAATTAAACTAATACTTTCTAAATTATCCCAAAAGTCCCTGGATTAGAAAAATGTTTTCTAATTAAAATGAATATATGAAAATTAGCAGTGAGATTAGTTGTAGGCAAGCATTATATAAAGGAGACACTTGGGATTAACTGGCTGACCTTCTTGAATTTGAACATATTAACAAAGTTGTTGGAACTGTTCTGTACTTTTAGGTGTGCTCCTGGAACCTATTACTGAATAGAAAAACAGTGGCCAAACAACCTCTGGTTTTCAGTTAACTACAGGTAAGTTTTCCTTCACTTCATAATAATTGCTGGATATTTATCCTCCATATCCATACTGATAACTGAAATGTAACATATTCCAATTTTAAAAATAATCATGTGTTATATGCACTAGGTATAGATTATAGCTGAATGTAAGGACTTAATTCAATGTTTCATTTATGATAAAACATCCATTGATGAGTTATAGTTGCTCTACTGAAATGGATTATGAGCATAAAGTTAGATATAATCATTTGTCTTAACAAGAAAAATTAAAGACACATGTCAATGATAGATGTACTGTGCTTGACAAAAGATCCTTTGCCAGAATTGCTACTGTATAGAACAGTAGATATTTTTGTTTGTTTGATTTGGTGTTCTTGGTTTTTCTAGACAAGACTTCTTGTGCAGTCATGGTAATCGTGCACCTTGCTCCATAGAATAGGCTGGCATTGAATCAAAGGTCCACCTGCCTCTGCCTACAAAGTGCTCTGATTAAAGGCATATACCACCACCCAGATAGTTACTTTTCACACCCCTGAAAGGTCAATTATTTCATGAAAACGACTATGAGTATAAAATGGGAGATTATAATTGCTAACATGATTCAATAAATATACATAGGGGTTATTAATCAGAAATATCTGTGAGTTTAAGAGAAAGAAAATAGAATTGTAATTATCAAAGGGTAGAATTATTATTATTCAATAGAGTTAATAGAATTTATAGAGTTAATTGTTATTTAATAGGTGAGTATAACACGCAAGATCACCTTACAAAATTGGGAGCAGGGTGGTGGGGAGTAGAAGGAGTGGAAGGGGGAGATAAGGAGAAAAGGGGAGAGGGAGGAGAACTTGAAGGAATGGGATAGTCGAGATGGAGGAAGGACAGGGATGAAAGCAAGGAAAGAGATATTTTGATTGAGGGAGCCATTATGGGGCTAACAAGAAGCCAGGCCCTAGAGAAACTGCCAGGAATCCACAAGGATGACCCCATCTAAGACCCTACGCTATAGATGAGAGGGTGCCCTTACTGGCCTTGCCTTGTAGTCAGACTGATGAATACCTTAAATATCACCATAGGACCTTCATCCAGAAACTTATGGAAACAGAGGCAGAGACCTGCATTGGAGCACTAGACTGAGCTCCCAAAGTCCAGTCAAAGAGTGGGAGGAATAAGAATATGAGCAAAGATGTCAAAAACCATGATGGGGACATCCACTGAAGCAGTTCACCTGAGATGGGATCTAATGAGTTTACAAACTGCAGCCAGACAAGGAAGTAAACAGTATAGCTCCAAACTAGTTCCTCAGATTGTGGGTGACAGTTGTATGGCTGGGGCAGACTGCAGGCCACAGGAAGTGGCACTCAGAATTTATCTCTACTGCTTGTGCTGGCTTTTTGGAACCTATTTTCTTTGGATGGATACCTTGCTCAGCCTAGATATAGTAGGAATGGTCTTGAACCTTCCCCAAAGCAATGTGCTTTATCCTTTCTGAGAAGTGGATTGGCAGTGGGTGGGGGGATTAAGTGGAGGAAAGGGAAGGAGGAGAGGGAGTTAGAACTGGGATTGATATGTAAAATGAAAATAGTTTGCTTGTTTTGAAGGAAGAAAGGAAGGAAAAGATGGAAGGAAAGAAGGAAGGAAGAAAGGAAGGAAAGAAGGAAGGAAGGAAGGAAGGAAGGAAGGAAGGAAGGAAGGAAGCTACTAACCCTTACCAAGACAGGGTAAGACAGTTCTGAAATTTTTTTCTGCCTCTGAAAATGGTCTTTTGGTTGTTCTAGGACTTAGCCAAAGTTCATTTCTTGGACATTGCAAATAAGACTTGGGTGATTGCCCAGGTAGCCAGTTGTTTCTGTCATTCATTAAACATTTTGGATGTTGCTTCCTGCTTACTCAAGTAACATTATTTCCCTTCTAAGTTCTTCAATGGGGTTGAAGACTAGATAGTTGTAGTTACTTTCTTTTCATGACTTGGTCAAGCTGTTTCTAGTACAAGACTTAGACTCCTTAGGATAGAAATTATTGAAACATTTAGCTTATGTTTCTTACTTGATATTGTTTATGCTGCTTGTAATTCTAATTTTTGTACTTGATATTTGTTCTTATTGTACATTGTTTTGTATTAAGCTTGATACTCTCTTATATAGACAAAAAGGATGCATTTAAGACACCAGCCCATTTGGGTGTGGTCTCTTATACTATAAATGCAGCCATAAAGTTTGTGCTTGCTTTCTCTTACAACTGCTGGATTTGTTTCCTGTTCCCTGTTCATGAAGAGGAATCTACCGCTAAATAAATAACCCTTTATTTTAAGCAAGTCTGAGCTAGTGTGGGATTACTTTTTAACATCCATGTTTAAGTGTCAGATATAGGGGTAAAATCTGAAAGATCAGAGACATAGAGCAGCCAGCAACTAGAAAGACTTCTTACTTCTAGGAATCCTCAGACTGAAAGAGAGGCAACCCAGTCTCCACACATCCTTAGACTGAATGAAGTAAGCTCCATTTCCTCCTGCCTTATATTCCTCTCTCCACTCAGTCATATCCCTTTCTGTCTCCAACATCCTAGTGCTGGGATTAAAGGGGTGAGTCTCAAGTACTGGGGTCAAAGATGTAACCCATCACTGCCTGGTTCTGTTTCTCTTTTCATCTGAAATAAATTCATGTAGCCAAGGGTGGCCTCAAGCTCACAGAAATCTGTTTGCTCTGCCTTCCAAGTGTTCAGAGTAAAGGTGTGTATTACCACTGCCTGGCTTCTATGGCTTCTATTAGCTTAGCTCTGCACTCTGATTTTCAGGTAAGCTTTATTTGTTAGTTCACAAAGAAAATATAACAACAGGTAAATAATATCAGTTTGGAGAATGGAAGAAATTCTGGTGCTGTTGGTTGAAAACAATGTGTGAATAGCCAAATAAAAGCAGAGGCAATAAATAAGTCCAAATGTTGTTCTTATTATGTTCTTCTATATACTTATTCAGAGGTTTGCTAGAGTCTACTAGAATCTTGGACAACAAAAGGAAGCCTACATTCACTGTTAGTTGTTTTGAGTTTTAAATGGGTCAAACCACTTTGAAGCATAAGAGTGCCTAATTTATGATAATGTCCCATTTCTTGTTTTACACACATTTCTTCAAATGCAAAACATGTAAATATGCTGCTTTCCACTTTGCCATTTTGGTGGAAAAGGATTTTTTTTCTGTTTTTTTTTTCTTTTAGGTATGTTAATGTACTAAAAACACTACTCTGAGAGTTAAAGCTCATGAAAAATTTAGAAAAGTTTCTTTTCAAAAGTAAATGGGTCACTCATCTTGAGAAAATTACTGTATGTCATCTTCTAAAGAGGAAAGTTACAATTATTTTAATACTCCTGGGATTATTTTTTTAATTATAGCATCCTAAGTCTGTTTTTAGCAGAGAAACTACATTCTCAGTAAATTCAAATTATTCCTTCCTGTTAGTTTTGTGGCAGGGATTTTTTTTTTTTTTTTTTTTTGGATGAGTATTCTCAAAGGAAGAAAGACAAAATAACCTCTAAGTTTAATGGTTCCTTTGAGGAGGAAAGCTCTGGTCTCATGATCCACCTTGAAAAAGATAGTCTGTTTTATGTGATTTGATCAGGGCAAAGAGTGAGATGGTACCAAAGGACAAGAGAAGTTCAGAAAAATTTGAAGTCTTTTGTTGTAAAGACACCACTTGATAGTTTCCCGGTCACCTAGACTCCCAAAATAATCACACAGAAACTATATTACTTAAATCACTGCTTGGCTTATTAGCACTAGCTTCTTATCAGCTAGGTCTTACATCCTAAACTAGACCATATTCATTAATCTGAGTATCACCATGAAGCTGTGGCTTATTGGGTAAAGTTCTGGCATCTGTCTCGGTGGGGCTACATGGCTTCTCTCTGAGTCCACCTTCTTTCTCCCAGTATTCAATTTAGTTTTTCCCACCTAGCACTATTCTGCAGTATCAGACCAAGCTAGTTTCTTTATTCCTTAGACAATAAAGGCAACACATAGACAGAAGGACCACCGACACCAGTCTTTCTCCGGATCTTCAGATCTACATCCATAGCATGACAATATGCCATGCTTTGAGTTATCACATTCTGAGTCACACATAGGAGACAGAAAGCCTTGTCAAAACAGAAATTGACTTTTTCATGATCAGAGGCATTTCTAGATACCAACCCTGTTTTGCTTTCTGGCAGTAGAAAAAAATGAATATGATGTTATGAGTTAAAATAAGGATGTAGTTTCACTCTGTTTTATGTAATTATTTACATAGCTTGTAAATGTCAAAATATTTTAAATGACAAAATTAGGATAAAATTGTAAAATATTTAAAAACATAAATTGCTAAAAGCTCCTTGTAACCTATTCAGCCTCTGAATTATCATGATAAAATTTTGATAAACATTTAATATTAGCTGATAACAAAAGAGTGTTTTGATGCCATTTAGGTTTAACATAATATAGTTTGTAGTCAATATTGCCAGGGCTCAAAGGTTCAAAGCTGAGGTTTTCTTGTATACAATAAAGATTTGTCACTAATTTTGGTTTAATAAAATGCTGATTGAATAGTAGCCAGGCAGGAAGTAGAGGTGGGGCAAACATACTAGAAGAATTCTGGAAAGACGAAAGGCAGAGAGACACAGTCATCATCCAGAAGCAGAGGAAGAAAGATGAGAATGCCTTACTGAGAAAACATGTCAAATCATATAGCTAAACAATAAACAAATAAGAATTATGGGTTAATTTAAGTTGTAAAAGGTAGTTGCTAATAAGTCTGAATGATAGGCCAAATAGTTTATAATTAATATAAGCCTCTGTGCATGTATTTAAGACTGAATGCCTGTGGGGCCAAGTGGGACAGAAACGTCTATTTACAGTTTTCTTTTTCCTGTATTTTTTTGTGAATTAGTGTTTTGCTCTTGTAAAGTGTCTACCTAATATTTGGTTTTATGTCTTTTTTTTGTAGTAACAATGATATCACTCATGCAGTTGGAAATAAGAGTTCACTGAGGCAAAGAATGTAAAAAAACTAGGCCTATGCTTCAAGAAAAAGACTATTAATACAATAATGAAATTTCAGGATTGACATGCTTTTATTGCCATCTAATTCAGCCCTTTTATATGAAAAGTGTGGAAACTATTAAAAGCCTGAGTTGATTAAGATAACAAAGTAAATGCATCATTTGCTTTCCTAGTTTTCATTTCTTTGTCAGTTAATTTCTGGCATTTATTTGTGCATAGTGCTTAGCACATCTTCCAAGCAATATTTGAATTTCAATGGAATGTTCTTGGAGCTAGGAAGGTTTTGCTAATGAGAAAAGCATATATAACTTGTGGAATTGGTGATAGAGACAAATAAGTTTGCTTTTACATATGCATTTATAATTTTCCCCATCAATACTAGTCTACATTTACATATGTATTTATCATTTTCCCTATCAATACCAGTCTAGAACATGTACTAAACATGAAAGGAAAAGTAATTACTTCTACAACCAAAATGAATCTAGTTTGCCACCTTCTATCATCCAAGCACAAAATGTTACACTGACAGAATAATTTTGAAAGTTTTGGCTTTTAATTATGCAACGTGGTAAGATTTTTGTTCAGGGAGGTGGAGATAAGTAGTTGTATTTTCGGATGTTGGAAAAATAAAAATGTGTAATACATCAAGTTGAAGGCATAAAACATGCAAAATTTAAGTAGATATTCAACACTTCTGTCTACTTCATGCTACTGCTTTGATAGTAATAATGTCAACCATTACAAATAAGTAAGACAGTGGTAGTAGTATAAAAATTGCAAGCCTTTGAAAAAAGAATTGAAAAATATATCAGAAGATAGGACAGTAATTTAAAAAGAAAAAGCCTACAGCACCCAGTATTCACAGGTAGTCTCCCATCTAAGTACTAACCAGGCCCGACCCTGCTTAGCTTCCAAGATCAGACAAGATTGGGCGCATTCAGGGAGGTACAGCTGTAGGTGATAGAACAGTAATTTAAACCTAAAACGTGACTTCATCCCTCACAATCCTACCAAAAACATACTGTAGATTCAGTGCAATCCCTATCAAAATTCAATCAGATATTGAAAGAACAATTCTCAACTTTACATGGAAATCTTGTCAAGGTAGTTATTTTTTTCCTACAAAGGTAGTTGTAGGGTGTCACTATAAACATTATGACCAGCAGTGTCGATCTGTGAGATCAAGAAGGAAATCCAGATAAATTCAACTCAGTAGTCAGTATTGGTTCAGAGTTTGAATGTCTGATCCCAGGTAATTTATTGTAGACATATGAAACACAGCACAATTTGGAAAAAAAAAACCTGCTGATAATAAATTCAATTTCATGTGTACAATAAAGTTTAAGACATGACTATATTTAAGCTCTTTATAAAGTACATGTAACATTTTTCCATAAACATGAGCTATGTAGAAAGACTAGATATGACATCTGAGGAACCAGGGAAAGCATATGGTATGGTCTCAGCCACACAAATAGGCTATTAATCACATGTTTTCCCAACTTTCTGGATGGGAAACAGGCTACATATCTCTCCCTCTGAGGAGACAACCCTTTGGTTTCTCTATTGCTTATATAGGAGCACAAGAACCTCAGTGCCTCCTAATACTATTGCCAGTGGAAAGTGTCAATATTCAAAACACCAGGGTTAAATGGTCGGACCTTTATAGCTGAAGAATAGAAATTGTAACTGAGATGCTCTTCCCTCTAATCCTTGGTTCCAAAAAGCCATGGATGGCCAAAACAATAAGATTGTTTTCTTCCTTGTGACTTCTAATGTCTTGACCTTTTCTCTGTGAGTCTATTCATCATAAGTTTCTATCATGAACATTTTAATTATGTGCTTTTTCTGTAACAAAGAAGTAAATATTAAGCGTGAATTTTGATGCTAGTAAAATGTATACTAACTTTTAAAAATTTCTGGAAGTTATCTTTGAGCTTATGAAAGTCTTCCTTTTTCATGACTGTGACAGTTTCTGTAGGTCAGCATTTCTAAAATTCATTTGACATGAAGGCATTGCCATATACAGTTATAGTGATAAGGGGGAACAAAAATGATGCTTGAGCTCTCAAGTAGGTCAGGACTGTTAGTAAGCAAAAAGAATACAGAGGATTTCGTTCCATTTCATTGAAAAGATGATATCCATTACAGATGTTTATTACAAATTAAATTTAATGTACTATATTGTAAAAGTAATCAGCAGTTAATATACAATAATGAAAATAATCATGACGAAACACAAATAATGATTACTATATCAATATCTCAAGATACACAGGTTGACAAAATATTTATTAATGTTCAATTGCATAGCACCTAGTATACTTTCTGCTATAAATTGTATAGCTTTTTTAACATACCATATCAATTTTCAGTCCATATTCTACTAGTGGGTATAAATGTAAATCATATTTTTTTTATATTTTAAATTTTATAAAATATTCTTTGGAAAGGAGTTATTTTTGGTTGTTTTTATATCTTTTATTTTTGCATATCTTACTCTGTGTGTTTCTATTTACAAGCAATTTATCATATCCAGAAAATAATATTTCACAGGAGTCTTGCCCAACTCTTTCTACCTCCTCTTATACATTATTCCTTTAGAATCAATGACCAAGCAGTTACTTTGCTAAACACTTTCATCAGATATGAGGTTTTCATTAAAGTTTCTGTATACATAATTTTTTTTCTTTCTTTCTTTATTTTTTTCTCACTTTTTTCATTAAAAATTTCCATCTCCTCCCCTCCTTCTCCCCCTTCCCTCCCCTCCCTTCCACCCATCAGTTTGGTTGCTCACCTTCCTATACATAATTTTTTAAATAGAAGATCCCACACATTTTTTTTCTGAAAGAATTGTGTTGTGGTATAAAATTTGATCTTATTTATTGGACATATTCATCAAAGTACATACAACTGTATTAACTCCCTTGAAAATGGTTTGCAATTAATTAAGTCTCCGTATAATGGAGCTTTTTGTTTTCCTAGTTCCTTACTGTTTCCTGAGTAGATATTTATATTTTCAGAAAATGACAATCACCAAAATTAGTTGTGTGGAACAACAAACACTACGGAAACTGTAGCCATTAAACAGCTCCTAAAGCAAACACGAAAATGATATTCAGTATGTCCATGTACAAAGCACAGATGGTGACCGAGTGCCAAATATTTAACTGATCCTTTTCAGTTGATCATGCATAATTTAGTATGTCAGTCAATTGAGGTTAAATAGAAGGCAGAAAACTTGAAGGAGGTAATTGAAAACAAACCTCTTGGAGCCGGTGTTAACAATAAATAGACTACAACAGAACAGGCAGAAAATACTGCTGGCTTAGATCTCTGTATTTAGATTTATATCCAAAAGCTACAGAGAAGTCCTGTCACACACACACACACACACACACACACACACACACACACACACACCAAAAAAGGAAAGAAAATTCTGCATTATGCTACTATTCTGACTTTGGGCAATTATACAAGGTGGGCTTTGTCCCAGTCCACTTTTCATTTTTAGTCACCTGATGTTTTATAATATGTTAAATATTATATATTTTATTATAATATACTATACATTTCATATTAAAGTATATTATATTAAAAGTAATAATAGTATATATTTTAATTTATAATACATTATGAATTATAATCATATCAAATTATAATACATTATAAATTAAAAACATATTAAAGCTGAGCCTCACCCATAGCCCAGTTTTTAATTTTGGTCACCTGATGTTATGTTTTCACTCTTGGTCTATCAATCCTTGGAATGATTAAAAAAAAAAAAAAACAAACTGTAAGACTACTTTAATTCTGCTTTGTGTTGTTTTTGCTTCTTTGCTTATGTTGTTTTTTATTGTTTTGTTTTTCATAATGATAGAGATAGCACTTAGCAGTTAGGAGTACTCGTTGTTTTCCCAGAGGACCCAGGTTCAATTCCCAACATATAGATGGTAACTTTCAACCTTCTTTCACTCCAGTTTGAAGACATTTAGTACCCTATTTGACTTCTGAGGACACCAGGCATATATGTGATGCAAGATAGAAATAAAAACCCAACAACCATGTACATAACGTAAAATATAACTTAGCATACTCAGCTATGACATTTAACTCAGTGAAGAATAGAAAGCACAGAAAAAAATCATATAATGTTATCAAAATTAATTACAGATAGAAGTAAATAAGAATAGTTTTCTTCATTGTTTCTAGTCCCTTTCTTTAGCTTGTAATTTCAGCGAATACTGTATAATCTCTGCAATCTTATCACCCAGTTACTGATGGTTTTACAAATGTCTTTACATAAAGTGATATTGTCTATTTAGTTAGAAACACAAAGTAACGATTTTCTTTCCTAATGAAGTTTTTCTTGAATCTTTGCTATACTGAATGCATTAATGGTCAAACAAAGGCTATAATTCCTATAATTCCATGGATGTTTAACCACCAGGAATCTGTTGCTTCTAGTATCTCATAACAGAAATAACACATTTAACAGTTGCTGAGCTGAAAATCCAAAGAAAAAGATTATACATAAAATCCCTATATCAGCTTAGTTGCTTCTATCTACGTACAAGACCGTGAGGGATGCGTTCACTCACTGAGACGATGGGACAGAATTAACGGGAGATCACCAAGAACAGTTGGAATGGGACTGATGGAACAGGCGACCAAACCAGACTCTCTGAATGTGGCTGACAGTGGAGGAGGACTGAGAAACCAAAGACAATGGCGAGGGGCTTGGACTCTACGGCATGGACGGGCTCTGTGTGAGCCTTGTCAGTTTGGTTGCTCACCTTCCTGGACCTGGGGGGAGTTGGGAGGACCTTGGACTTAACATAGTGTAGGGAACCCTGATGGCTCTTTGTCTTGGAGAGGGGTAGAGTGGGGGTATGGGTGGAAGGGAGGGGAGGGAAGGGGGAGGAGGAGGGGAAGAGATGGAAATCTTTAATAAAAAAGATGAGGGAAAAAAAGGATTGAAGAGCTTTGCTGATAGATACCATGAGGGCCTCAATTTTTCATTCTTAAATAAGCTCATCCTTTTATACAAGAAACATAGAGTCTCCTGCTTGAAAAGTCTGAAGTCACTGGAAACTTAATGAAAAAATAAAACAGTGCTGAAAATCAGGCAGGCTTTGGAAGTGTCCACATGGAGAGGATTTGTTTCTATGATGACAAGTATAAAAATTCAATCACTGATTACAGTTATAGCATTTTACCTGGGGATAGATTATAACTTTCCTGTTGACCAAAGCAGAAATCAAACAGTCATTTATGTTACACATGAACCAAAAACAGGATTCTTAATCCAACTCAAATTAGTGACAAGCAGCTTGTTGTAAATGGATCTTACATTTTCTAATGAAAATGATGAACATTGCCTACATGAAGGAGACACAGAGGAGCTCGTGTTATTTAGCAGCAGAGAGCATTTGCCAGTAACGTTCCAAGAAGACTATCAGTCAGCAATGTGAGTCCAAGGAAGCATTGATGGTTAAATACATTTGAGAAATCCTTCGTGGCCTCTGAAACTCGGAAAGTCCATTAGCATATCACCAATCTTCAAAGTCCATATTAAAGTTTACTCTGTGAGCTTGATGAATGAGGTATTACCTCTAAAATGATTTCTTCATTGAATTCTATGTTCTTGTATTGCTTCCAATATCATGAGCTCCAGACATTTTTTAACCTAATGTAGAAATAAAAGTCCTGTGAAGAACTTGCAGAGTAATACAACTGTAAATTCAGCAAGCAACAAAAACGTGGATGGATATGTTAAAATAGAATACCAGAGATATAATGGGCTCATGTTCTATGAATCTAAATTTAGGTCAAATCCCACTTAACTTGAGGTTAACCCAGAAAATTAGTGACCTAACCACACAGGTTGTAGTTACAGAAGTTGAAAGTATATAATCCTACATTGGCCTAGATCACAATATTCTCCCTGATGTTCAATAAATAACATGAAACCTTTTCTGAACAACTTTTGGCACCATTTTTAGAGCTTAAGTTATTTCTTTTGTCTCTTACAACTATCTCATGCTGATTTTGTTATTTAAACTTTCACTTGACACATTGAGGTCAATTTGTTTCAAATGGGACTTTGTAATAAATAATATTGACCATACACAGGTTTCTTTAAGAAGAATCAAGAATAGAGCAAGATAAACCTTCTGAATAGTTATTTAGGGACCTAATTTTGTTTTCACGTAAAAATTAAGATGTAGATGCCAAGAAGGGGACAGAATATAATGAGAAGCTAACCACAAGAACAAATGAACTTAGCTACTATTTGGTTCTAAAAATATTTTTCTTCACAGCAGATAGCATGAATACAGCCTTAAAATGCCAATGGGCTTCATTGGGTTGTTTATGGACAATGAGGTGTTTCTCCGAAGGACAGAGCACACAGATTCTACAATATACATAAAGCTCACATAAATTATATAACGCTTCACTCATCAACTGATAATGATTCCTAATTGTAGAAATAAACAGTGTTAAAGAACACATACTAAAAATTTAAATCAAAGAACAATGACTGTTCCATGCATTACAGAATAAAGGCATTCTTGTACTTCAATCCTATATATTTTATAAAATTAATTTGAAATAAAAATAACCTAGAGCTAAAAATAATATACAGTAGTTTGACAAAATAAACATCATTGATATTGGGCTAGATCCTCTCTAAAAATTAATATAATAATATTCTTTATTTTAAGAGAGTAGATACTTCTTATTTGTAAAGGAATAAACAAGATAAAAATGCTCACAGTCCTATAAGATCATTTGTTTTCCTTCAGCAACCTGTGTTATTTTGAAAATCCTGGAGCTATAACTTCAATAATTACTGTGTAACCGTGTCTTAGAAAATGTACAATTGTAGGTCTTCTTAAAGATCTGCTAGAGAGATATTTTATGGCATGTATTATCCATTATCATGAAGATCCCAAATCAGTAATGTTAGAGAGTTGATGAGTCTCAACTAAAATTGGTCATGAGAGTATATTAGTTTAAGGAAATGCCCAGAAGTTCAAGAGCTCATAAATGAGCTAGCGACTAGAGAGTGAGCACATCATTGGCACAGCCACAGAGAGCATATTGTCCTGTAGCTTCCAGCTCATTCTTTTCCTTAAAATCTAATTCTCAGGAAATTCCATAGTTGTGATGCACTATGAACCCAAGGACAATGAAGTTGCAGGCATTACAACTCAGCTTTATGAAACTAGCCTGTACAAAAGAGTGATTGACAGCCAGCCAAACCACATACTGACCGCCAAGTTGAAGCTGAGTGATCACAAACAAGTCAGGCAAAGGAAACATCACAAAACCCCATTATTTGGCAAGTAGAAGCACTGTGAGATGCTGTTGAAGGCTGAGAAGTGACAGCAGGGGATGGGGAAAAAAGAACCCACAGTAGCGTGTAAGCCATTGAAAAAGGAAAGTTCAATTTGTGCAAAAATGTCAGATAGTCTTTGGGTCAGAGGCAAAATCCTAGAGATGACAGGTCCTGAACTGTGGTCATAGTGAGTGGCTAACAAACAATTTACAAATATTCTCCAAGTCTTGACTTGTGATAACCTGTATTTTCATCTAAGCCTCTAGAAAAACATTGCCAAAATCTTTTGAAATCTAGGTATTTAAAAAATAATGTTTTTCTGAGTCACATACACTTCCAATGCATTATAGAGTACTCATTTTAATTTTTAAGAGATGGGTAATTTAGAAGAATCTTCGGGTTGTAATTATGTATAATCCACAAAATTTAACACCTTTAATAGTTAAAATGAATAAATGGGTTTTATTTGATTTTTGCCCAGATGTCCTATTAGGAGAGCCTCCAAAAAATCTGTGAAATGGAAGAAGAAAACTGAACTCCTTCAACCTTTGCTGACATCACTTTCCTTTTCTTTCTTTCACTACAGTTATAGCGAGAAAAACACAGAATTTCTGTCAGGGTAAAATATTTTTTTTAATATTTATTTATTTATTATGTATATAATATTCTGTCTGCGTGTATGCCTGCAGGCCAGAAAAGGGCACCAGACCCCATTACAGATGGTTGTGAGCCACCATGTGGTTGTTGGGAATTGAACTCAGGACCTCTGGAAGAGCAGGCAATGCTCTTAACCTCTGAGCCATCTCTCCAGCCCAGGGTAAAATATTTTTTAACAACATTCCGGGGTGAGTTCTCTGTTAACCTATTTCCAAAAATTCCCCTCTCATACACTGCCGATTCACTGACTTATCTAGACAAAAGATCCCATACAGCATATTAAATAGCAGATAGGTCAGAGGGCAAGGTGTGCAGAAAATTCTAAGAAACAGTGTTTAGATGTACATCAAAATGTGAATCCAAATATGATGTAGAATTACTGTAAGACATCATTTCAAATCTAAAGTACTAGTGCCTTGTTTCCCTCAAGCTCCAGAGAGTTAGGACAGACAGTATAAGATTAACAAAGGAATTTGGTAGCTTCTGCTACTATATGTTGTTGTATGCTATTTGAAACTGCTTTTCAAGTCTGAATTTCTGAGAATTACTAAGCAAAATACTTTACACACAGTTCACCAAAGACTTTCTGTTTTAATGCCGAGCATATTTCTCCACAAAAAAGTAGTTAAAGCACACAGTATCATAATTTGTTTTCTGTCTACTTGACTATAAATGTCTCCCACAGCATATTTGACAAACTAAACTTTTATTGAAATTTCCTTTAATCGACTTATGATTCATAATTTTTAATTTTCATTTGTATGAATTGGTTTACTCTTTCTCAAGTACTAGTAGTTTTTTTTTTCATTGTTATGAGATGGGCACACAACTTTGCAGTATCTCTATTAGTATGGTCTAGTACAATTATTTGTTATTAGTATTGTAAGATATTTTTATAAATTATAAAATGTATTGCTGATCCAGAATAGCTCTAATTTATTGGGAAAATGCCTTTCATAAGTGATATTGGTGTATAACAGTCTTTGTTGATTGATAATAATTTTATAAATCTTAGTAAGAGCAAGAGAAGGAAAGGTAGTGAAAGTAATATATATTTTCTAAAATTCATGATTTGCTTGATCCTCCATACATATGACTTAAATATTATAGTTTATGTTAACTCTAACTAATTACAATGACTATGCACTGTCAAAGAATTACTACATAAATTACAGGGTATTCAGTTTGACAGTAATCCTTAGAGTGACCCCAAAAGTGATATCCTTATGTAATTCCCTCCAATTGCATACGAACAGACACTGATCTCTGTCTCAGATGTAAGAAAATTATGTTCAAGGTAAAGGGATACCAAGCCACTGATTGTATTACTTCGAAGAGGAAGGGATTTGACTAAAGTAATTAAGGTCTGTAATAGAGCAGAATTGAATCAATCAAAAGGGAAATTATCCAGGACATTAATATCTGAAATATATGAGCTCCTTGAAACAGAAACTCAGGATTTCTGAAGACAGAACTCCAGTCCAGAGAGATTCCTACTGAACATTGTGAGCTTTGGAGGAGCAAGTTGCAATCTACCATAATAATTGCACCAACAGCCTGAAGTAAAAGAATGTGGATCTTTCGATATCTCATCTTCCAAGGAGACAAACCAGCTGATGACTTGATTTCATTCCTGGGTAACATTGAGTAGAGAATCCAGTATAACATCCAAACTCTTTTGATATCTGATCTGCATCAGTTGAACCATTAAATCCTGAGTGTCCCTATTATGCAGCATAAAGAAAAAAAATGAAACAACGAAAACAAAGCAAACAAACAATACTGTTCTCTTCTCTGCCAGGAGGGGAAAAACATTTCTGCAATCCCAATGCATGGAAGGCAGTGGAAGTATGGTTAATGCAAATGTGAGAAGTATAAGTTCTACAAACCTCGAAAACAACGAGGGCTACGGGAGGGGGCCCTCTTCCACCGCTCCCGTCACCTCCCACCTCTCAAAAAGAAAAAAAGAAAGAAAACCCAGAAGGAAGAAAACCCTTTACTTATTGAAAGTTAAATTTTAAGATAATAATATTATTTCATGCAAGTATTATCCCAGTAGAGCATCAGTATTTATTCCTTATTTTAAATTTTAATGTATTTAGTATCAAGATGCTTTGGAATGTATTTTCTTATTGATTATTTATATGTTATTTCTAAATCTGTTCATTGTTCCTGGGAAATTTTCCTCACATTTCCAGGTCGTTTTCTTGAATTTTCATATAAAAGAAAATTTGAAAAGCATAATATGATATATGATTAAAAAGAATGATTCTGGGGGAAAGTGTGATCACAATATCAAGATTGTTAAAATATATACATTACAGAAAGCCTATTTGATGTTATGAACAATATTATTTTCCAGCTCCCATGTCATACACAGACCAGAAGAATGGAAAAAGAAGAAAGAGTTGTATGAGAAATTTGAAAGAGAGGGAAATAGTAAAATTTATTTCTGAAGCCACATGTTCTTCTGATCTTATTTTATTTATCTAAATAATGAATTATTGAATCTACATTTTAATCAAAATCAGAAAAATCAAGCCATTTTATAAGTATATTTGCATTTAGTCTCAGTTATTCATGCCACAAGAATTCATGTAAATGAGTTGTAAAATCAATAACTTTTTTATTTACATAACCCTTTGTCAAAGCAGATTATGTGCAATAAATATTCTTAGAACCTCAGAGGATTTTCTGTTAATGAGACTACTTTACTAGATTTTAGGTGTAAACAGTCATAAAAAGGGGATTTATTCTTTAAAATTACTGAGATGCTTGTTTCCTTCATTGTTAATGAAGGAAAACATTTATTAACTCTATAAATTATTTATTAACTTTTTAAATAATAATCATTTATTAACACTTCTATTAATTGTTATGCCCAAATCTGTGGGTCCCCACAAATCCAACAAAAGAGACTAAGTCCCATATGTAAAAGCAAAGAGCCTTTATTTTAATCAAGTTTGCAGACTTGATCTATCTGCTTGTCCAGTGTATTGGAATAACCGAGAGCCATGAGCTCAAATAGAACTGGGTTTTTATAGCAGTAAAGGTGGCCGGTGAAGGGTCTCTGAGATTCAGGACCCCTGATTGGCTGACATTGGTCTAGGGGTGTCCTGATGAAGTGCTGACAGGTGTTTCTATCTACAGTGCTTGCAATGCCAGGAATTTCCTTTAAATGGTCTGCTCTTGGGTGGGGGTCACGTAATCTCTGCCTGCCAGGCATTGTCTCAGGGTTAACTATTGAGACTCCAGACTCCATTTAAATTTATTGATGGCCAGAGTCCCAGGTGATAATAGTTGGAAGAACTTCTTTTGGATGACCTGCCCAGACTTAGCTTTCATGGCTGGCCCACACATTAATCAAGCTATTCAGTATTCCTGTGTTTCAGATTCCTTTTGTGTACAACAGGGAGCCTGGTATGTGCTGAGTTGTGATGATGTGACAAATGGTATTAATTAATATTTAATGATTTTAAAAGTACAAACTATTTCTAAATTGATAATTTTTAATAAACAAAATATAGCAAAATACATGCTCAATTTATTTATTACATTTTCATTTATCCATTAACATATATTGACTATATTCATCTTATTCCCAGTCTGGTTCCCTCTGCAGTTTCCATAATCCCCCCTCTTCTCTACTCTCACCGCTTTATGCGTGCATATTTTATTGTATGTTTTGTGACCCAGGGAGCATCTTCACAGATGCTCACTCTGTTTACAGAAGTAGTTTTGGGGACAGGAATATATGTACTCTTATAGCACATACATCGCTGAAGAAAACCTCTCTTCTATTGCTATTCATGAACTACTTTCATGTATGAGAAAATCAAGATGCATAAATGTTAACTAACATTTTTAAAACTGTACAATATTTAGCCATGTGTTCTTCAACATGATCTTCTATTCTTGTTCTAAATAATAATACACCCAAATTCAGAAGTTTATGTTTTATATCTGATAATATAACCATTGTTAATAGAAAATTGAAAATAATATGTGTCATAGTGAACTAACTAAGTGATCTGAAAAGAGGGATTTCCTTGTACAGTGGTCGTACAAATCAAAAGAAAGAATGAACTGGGTGCAATAGGGATTTGTATAGTGAATGATACACATGAAGAAAGGAAGATATATAAAACACATTTATAGATGTGTTATTTATATGTATATATATATATATATATATATATACATGTCTGCATAATATATAAAATTACAAATCCTCTTTCTTCCTGGAAGGACATTTAAAAAAGTAAAAGGATAAAGATTGTGCAATATTTATTGTCTAGAAAATTGACTGGACAATAGCAATCCAGTGAAGGGTCTTGTTAGGCTTCGGCACAGTGCTACTCAAAATGGTGTAGCCACTGGTATCCTTTTTCTGAATTCAAAACAGTGTTTTGTGGGAGAGAGCTACAGTAGAAAACAGGTGTTCTGTAACTCACTAGGGAATGAGCTCTGCTTTTGATTTATTTTATTTATTCCTTTTTTTTTTTTTTTTTTTTTTTTGTGGCTTGAATGGGTGATCACAGATAACCCAGTCATCACAGAGGAAGTGAGAAGGAGCCAGGGATCACATCACCTATTTAAGAAGAGTCAATTGAAACAACTTCAGTGTCTGGGTAGCTCCTGCTTTGATGTGCAAATCACTCCTCAGTTACTATGGCGGCAAAGAGGCTTGGTTTACCAACTGTAACCTTTCCATTCATACCCTTAATGAATGCATACGGATGCTTATTTTAATGTCATTGTCACAGGGATGTTCACATGAGATAGGCAAAAGCAGTTTACAAAAGAGAAAATCATTTCCGCCACTTAATAGTGATAGCACTTTTTGTTTTTCAAAAAAAATAGTATTTATTTAAATGCTAGACATTGTTTTGTAGGATTAATGTATTTATTTAAATATTTATTGATTGATATATTCTTTAATCTCAAATATTGTGATAAAGTTCCATGGATTACAGAGGTCATATTAGAACTTTAAATGAAAAACAAATTGCTGTCCAAGTCACCACTGTGTTTTATTTCTACACAGTGAACACTATTCAAATTTTGATGTAATCTGTATAATAGCATCAAAAGCATGTCTTAATTTTAGACCTGAGAAAAAATGTAAAATATATTTAATAGATTTAATATCTGGATATACATTTTATTATAAGACTTTTACATTCAACATGTGGGATCACTAATTCAGTAAATGTCATCTGTTCTCTGAAAGGTGACAAAAAACAATCTAAATTTCACTGATGTTTAAAATGATATTAAACTTCACATGAGTTTTAGATTTTTTTAAACTTTTCATTACTTATCACAATGATTTTTTTAGTTATATTTTCTTTGGTAAATTCTTGCTTTGCATTTTAAGTATGATTCAATTACTTATTCTAGCAAAAATTCATGATATGAAATTCTCATTACAAGACAAGCAATATGTTTTCCATTTGAAGTATGAATACCACAGAAATAAATTAATATTAACATCCCTGAAAAAATAAATTATGTATGTAGATCAGTTAATCTACTTTCTTTATAGATTCTACATTTTTGCATGATAATCACAGGTAATCTATTTTACCAAGGTAATAGATTTTTTTATCAGACTATACAAATTGTTTTTTGTATATAGTAAAATTATTTAAACTTACTGAAAATATGTTTAAAATGACATTGAAATGATTACTGTTCACAGATGTGCATAATTATGCTAAATCTTTTAAGCATCAGTTTTGAATTTGGTATTTTTTAAATAAGAGTTATATAGACACTTTAAAAATATTAGTACATAAAATATAGTATAAATTTAACCTTAAATAAAACATTAATGCATTTAACTAATTTAACTGCTCTGTGATACAATATGAGTAAATATATTCAACTTGAAGATTACATTGAGTATAATGGTGAGATATAGAATGCTATTTCTTAGACTCTACCCCATATTTTCAATTTTTTTAGTGAAAAGTCTTTATATTTCGTCCTAAGCAAAGAAAGTGAAATCAAAGCAAATATTTACAATTCTAAAGTCCTATTAAATACATAATGCTGTGTGTGTGTGTGTGTGTGTGTGTGTGTGTGTGTGTGTGTGATTGTTTCAGGGTCTTAGAGGCTCCCTAGGGGAAGGAAGTGAGAAGGTGTGGGAGTCAACAGCACAGGCTCCAGAAGTTAGGCAAGTGGCAAAGCAGACTCATTTATTCAGCAATGGGAAGAACCTTATACACCTTCCTCCCCGCACCTAGCCTGCTTCCTAATCTGGTGACATTGTGTTGTCATCCCTCATTGGCTAGGCATGATCAGGACCTTTGACTATGCTTGTAGGTAGGCCCTCAGGCAGACTACAGAATAAGACCTTGTAGGCCTTATCTTCCTACACATCTACATATCCTTCTTTTTTCATTTATTATGTGGGCATTTAGTGGGAGTCAGAGATCTTTGTTAAGGCCTTGTTGACCCTGGCTCAGCAGGCCTCAGTAACTGGAATGTGCCTGCCTTAGGTTGGCCTGCCAAACAAGCTTTTCCAGTGATTGACTATCAGCCTTGAAGAGCATTCACTCCTGGGGAGCTGCCAGGGTCAGGGTATTAGGCAGCAACCTTTTGAAGTTTAGATAACCAGGCATGCATACCTCCAATGGAGGACCAATAAAGGGATGCCCAAGAACCATTAACATCCGCAGAGTCACCTTAGTTGCTGCCTATTGCTGTTGAATATGCTGCATGAGACATTGCCGTGCACTGTGCCCCCGTGTCTGCGTTCAGTGTGCTTTTACCCAGTTACCAAGCTTCAGGCAAGGGGTTGGAGGTTAAAATACACAGACACACACAGACAGAGAGACAGCAACACGGGTCATCCTTGAATTCCCCAAGAATGTCCCCTTTATTGTGTTCAGGAGCAGATTATATGAGATAGCCATGCCCCAGCCAAACCCACCAGAAACCACTCTCCTGCCATCAGGAACTCCTGAAGGTCTCGTGCTCAGAGCAGCTGTAGGCACTCAGATCAGAGGATTACAAGAAATTCAGGATCTGGGGTCTCACTGCTCCCAACAAGACATTTAAAGGCTACAAGGATTAACAACAATCCTCTATCAAATAGCCCTTTTATATTGTTCCAAATGTTTTCAGCTATGGTGGTAGGATTCCAGGGCTGGCTAGCGACATTTTGTCCCAGGTTGACCAGAAAGGCTTCCTCGAGTCTTTGAGGCCTGAGGTGTGGGGGAAAGGGGAAAACTGCGGTGACTGATGGCGGTCATACCACAACGTGAGAGAATTAGCATCTTCAGGGATATGCAGACACTGAAGCATTTCACTTTAAAGGTATTTCGCTGGAGGTGCAGACCTCCACAGTAGGAGTGGAGCTGACAGGGAGGCTGCATGTGCCGTCTTGATTATGTTCACTCTCCTCAGTGGGTTTGTGGGGCCTGAACTGCCTACCACCTCATCATTAGATATCTAGAGACATTAGACATAGAAGGGTTGGAGGTGAAGGAGAGGTTACCAATTTTGTAGAAAGAGATAGCAGGTGAGCAACAGTCAGAGAGAAGATGGCAGTCAACAGGGGTGGAAAATTGTGTTGGACCTTCGTGCTTTATGCTTAGTGGGGAATTTCCGTATTTTTTTAAGACACTGTCATATGCCCACAAGGTGTCTCTGGTCAAGGGAAGGTGTTCAGAAGCCAGGGCTTGGTTCTGCCTCCTGAGGATGAAGCCCTTATTTGGCGGCACTAGCAGAACTGAAACAGAAAAACAAACAAACAACAACAACAACAACAAAAAAAAAAACCCTGTGCCTTTCTAACTGGATGGGCAGGCAAACATGACAGACAACACAAAAGAAGGAAAGAATAGGGTCCCAATGCTTTCCAGCTGAAAAGGCTGAAAACACACATCAAGGGGCTTTGTCACCAAACTATATCCTCTGGGGGTGCTGTCCAGAGCTGCAAGTGATGAGAGGGAGACAATTAGAACTTGTTTAGGTACCAGATGTAACTGCGTCCTAACAATTCCCTTGGGTTATGAGGTTAGAAGGTGCCATGCCAATGGCATAGACAACTGGAATCAGGTAAAAGGAATGGGGAGAGCCTTATATACCCTCTTTTGAGAACCCAGGCTACATCCTGATCCAGTGATATTGTTTGGTCACTCACCACCCCTCTTCCGCATTGGCTATGCACCATTAGAACGTGTGATAGCGCCTGTTGCTAGGCTCTCAGTCATACTCCAAATTGGCTCATCTCTTGGCCTTGTATGTCCTATCTTCATACATATGTCATCAGCCTCAGAATTCCGACATCACAGTGTCCAGGCACCTTGACCACTGCAGACTCCTCAGACTTCATGACATGGGCTGCCACCTACTGTAGGTATCTTTGGTGTTTAGTGCCAAAGAGAAAAAAAAAAATATTTCAAGTCTATTGAATGGTTCTCCCTTGCAAGATCTGCTGAAATGGTATTCTTCTAATATCTACTTCTGATCCTTAGGGTAGACTGGTGCTCTCGGGAGATGCCCTGGCTAGATTCCTCTAGATTAAATGAACTAATTCTTAGACTTCCACTCTAGCTTCATGAAAAGATACTTAGGGAAATAATATTAAGTGCTGACCCATAAAGAAAGAAGACTATGTATTAGGGGAGGTATATTCTGAAATATGGCAGGAAAATGTCTTTAAATCTCTTAAGATTTAAAGGCTATTGGAGTTATGGGGAGATTTGATGTTCTGCTTAGTCTAGTTGTAATTATTTTGGCCATAGAGCATAGCTAGATAGTGGTCACATTTCATTCAACATTCTACAAGCTTGTGGGAATCTTTTGATGTTTTCAAAATTATTTGATGTTTTTCCACACCTGTTTCCCAAAATTTCGGCAATGCTAACGACAGGAATGACTTAGAAAAAGCCCCCATTTACTTGCATTTTTATGCAACTATATCTCTAAATTGGAACTACTGGTTCACATGCTTTCTCCATTTTTTCAATTTGGGAGATTACTGGTCTTTTACCCATCTTTGTCCCTTTTGTTGCAGTATTTGATCCATAAATGTACATTTATGTGAGTCTTTCTTAAAAAATGGATCATTAAAAATTAGATAAATATGTGTGCACACACACACATACACACATACATATATGAGGTATATATAAAACATATAGAATAGGTATCTATACTGGATAGATAAATGGAATCTTTAATCTAGAATTACATCTTTATTCTACCTTAATGGGGTCTTCACCACACAACATAGTGTGGAATATATGTTTCTCTCATATTAAGAGATCATGTCCAGAGACAAGATGCCATTCATACCTTAAGGTCAGTACCCCAATGAAGTGGGATTCTGCTCTGTATGCTGTTAAAGTTTTTTTTTTTTTCCCCCATTGGTTAGTAATGGATCTGCTTTGGGCCTTTGGCAGGGCAGAATAGAGCAAGGAGGGAATTCAAAGTAGAGATAGAGGAGAAAAGAAAGTGGAGTCAAGGAGACACCATGTAGCTGCCAAAGGAGAAAGAAGTGAGCCACCAGTCAGAAACTTACTGGTAAATTATGAGCCTCATGGTAAAATATAAAATCATAAAAATGGGCTAATTTAAGATGTAAGAGTCAGTTAATAAAAATCCTAAGCTAATAGGCCAAGCAATGTTGTAACTAATATAGTTTCTGTGTGATTATTCGGGTCTTGGGCTATCGGGAACTAATGAGCAGGCTCTGCCTACACTCCAAAACTAGAGAATTCCCAGATGAAATGATGCTAGCAGGTCATGTGACTTTTAAATAGTGGAGAGTAGTGAGTAACTTTTAGGACAATGGAACACAGTACTCTACAAAATTACTGATAAAATTCTTATATAAGACACAATTGTCAAAAAAACAAATTATCACTAATAGAAAGTCAAGCCTCTCCCTTGTGTCTGTATCCCTGTGTTTCTGAGTGACCTACGCATCCTCAACTGAATACCAGAATGCCAGGAATTGTGTGTTGTAGCAGGAAAGGAAGTTTGTAGAGATGAGTTCTTCAACCTGAACAATTTTCTTCTTCTTAGGCTTTACCTACTTTCCTTGAGTGTTTTGTGATAGCAATGGAAAAAAAATTGCATACTGAGGTTAAGTTGCTCATCACCATAACTATAAATTCTCTGTGTCAAACAAGGTTGCTGTCTACAGATTAGGCCCAGTGTGTAAATCTATACTTGAGGCTAAGCAGGGCAAGTTTACTGCAGAAAGGGCTTCCAGCTCTTTTTTCAGCCTCTCAAAAGCTTAGCCTCACTCTTTCTTGGACACTTAAGTTTGCTGGTATTAGATGTATTCTCTCAACAATTTTCAACATCTCTGTATTGGTTTCCATGTTTCTCCAAATAACAATGTCAAGAAATGACCTTTGAGAATTTAATTCACTTTTAAAAAAATCAGGAAAGAAACAAAATGTCAACAAAGGTCACTTAAATATTAAAACAACTTAACCCAGAAATTCATCTGTAAAACATGCCTACTGCCACCCAGGGTCTTGAAGGGAAAGTTTCCCCTTGTAGGAGTTCTAAATTGAGATTCACAGGGTATCCAGGTCACCTGGTTAACACAAACAGAAGAGTTTAAACAGGAATGCCTTTTTTCACCATGGTAGAAGGCAAAAATGTTTTGTATGCCTTTTAGGAGTGTATATGTATGTATGAGGTTATACACTATATATATATATATATATATATATATATATATATATTCTGTATACTATGTATTAAATAGTTTTCAAACATAAATGGGAATTGAATTCTTTGATATTCTTTCCTATAATGAATATTTGGCAGTTTCAGAAAACTTTATCATGTGATATTCACCAATAAGAATATTTTTTCAGAACAGACAGAATTTGCAGTAAGTCATCACAAACCCAGCTCATCAATCGCAGGATGGAATTTTTGTGGGTCAACATCTTGCATGTGTGTGGCATGCTGTATCTTATTACTTATGGTCTTTAATGGCCATTTTATCTAATGAGAGACCATCTGCCATCAATTTACTAAACCTCCACTACTTCTGTAAGTGTTAAAAAAGACATTACTTAAAATTCCATTTCCTTTTTACTGCTCACAGTTTGATCCATTAAGGCTAGGAATTTCAGAGAATTGACCTAGTTTACAAAATTATTCTGAAGCATATATTTCCAGCTATCTCTCTTTAGGTTCGCATCACAGTCATATTTGGTAGCTTCTGTGACCTTTGACATCAATGGAATTCTTTTCTTACACTGAAATGAAATTCTAGGCACTAAATTAAAACCAGTTCCACTAAGACCCGTGACCCAGTTAGAGAGAGACATTGAGATTAAGCATGTCATTTATAAGAATAGAATTCCATAAAATCTCTGATTTCATCTTTGTCTGATTAAAATTTCCCAAGAGATAACTAATAACTTACTAGCTTGTATATTGTAATAATAAAAATAACAATAATAATAATATTTTCTTTAGCATTATCATCAGTTTAGAAAGGATTGGATGATATTTAAAAAACTGTTAGAGTATTTTTTCCTTAATGCCATTATGCTTTCTTATTTATCATCTCAAGAAAGGAAGATGAAATTAAGACTATATATATCCAAGTAACAAATTGTCAAACTAAAAGAAAATTTCCTTTTGCAAAGAGAATTTAAAAAAAAATCATTAAACTAAAACAAAATCAGAGCCATTTTGTTTGAAATAGAAAGGTCTTTTTTTTTTTTCAGATGTCATTAACATCATTGTAATGTACTTTAGGAGACTGATACAGACAAACATTTTCCTATTAAAATTAAGATCCTGTCCAATGTTATACAACTCTTCAGCCTATTCATGGTAATTACTAAGGAAAATATTTTATGCATCCAAGTGAGTCTCTTAGTACGCCTTGGGTAACAAAGGTTGCCAAGGATTTTGGGCTAAGGGCCAATGTATATTTAACTTGAATTTTGAGAAACTGCTGGAAACCAGGCCATTCTCATGTCATATGTATTAAGAGTTGTTTCCCACAGAGTATCATAGGATAAGATTGTTCCCATGAGTTACACTTTCAAATGTTTCCCACATGCAAACTTATGTAGCTTATCAAATAAACAGTTTAGACAATCATATATAAATAATAGTATTTTAAAAGTTTCTTTGATAAATCTATGCCTTTATTTTGTTAACTTCCAGGAAAATCTTTTCCTAAAAGTATATAGTTCTTAGCAATTAGAATTTAAATGCTGATAACTTATATTTCTCTTAAGCAAAGTTGTAAGTGTATCCACAGTCACGTGATTTTAAGATAAAAAGCATGTATTTCTGTCTGAAAATTCTACCCATGTAAACTTTACAAGGGTTTGTTTCAAATTATTCTAATTAACTATCTAACATACATTTGTAGTCTTAGTTTACCTTGCAGTATATTTCACTTGTAGGTATACTTTTTGACCTTTATGTTGATGTGTTACTGAGGTTTGGCTAATATTTTTATTGCTTCAGTGTTTATGTGTAACTTGTTTCTTTAATTAATATACATTTTCTCTGCCTTTTCATTAGTGTTCTTTAAAGTTACAACTCTAGCTAAACTTTCCTAGTTTCGGTATTTCAGTTTTATATGGATATAAGAATAATACCATTACCAACGCTTGGATTATTTATTACAAATTAACTAAATAGAACAAGATACTATTCCTTAAGCAACTTTTTATACTTGGTATTCTTTAGATCTAAAGTAATAGCTTATCTACAAAGGACTTTATAGAAAAAGTCAAGGTTAAGATTTATAACATAAACAGAAAATTTCAATGGCATAAATATACATACTTGATTTTATGTTAGTATTTATTATGAATAACATTTTAAAAATTAATTATTCAATAGTCACATTATTATTTGACTAAGTATGTTTAACAGTCTGCAATCCTATTTGCTGCTGAAAGCAACATTTATGAGTGCAATCAAGAAAAAAAAATTGAAACCATTAAGTCTATTTTTCACATCTAAAGTAAAAATATATATCAATTCATCAGTTCATTCTCATTTCAATAAATTTAATATTTATTGATGCATGCTTTAATTCTAAAAAAAAATTATTGGAGAAACACTACAGACTTAATAACCTTTTAGAAGCCAGGCATAAAATCATAAACTACATTGGAGCTATTGGTACAGGGATATAAGGAAAGAGTAAATAGAGGGGAGACAGAGGTAGAAGTTCCTCCAGGGAAGACATAGTTGAATGATGACACAAAGACTCCATACAATATGTAAGATAGCCACTAAACTACTACTGCTCAGAATTACATGCCTTATGAATTCTACGTTTAATACACATTGACATATTCAGTATTCACAAGTAAGAGCAATATTTAGCATATATGATCCAATTCTCTCAAATGAGGTGCTAAATTATAAATGGCATTATGGCACGTACTCCATTTCACCATGGTCATCTGTTGCTCTTCTTTATAGGTTACCATGTTCTGCAGCCCAAAACCCTGCAAGTAGAAGAATCATGATTCATTCATGCAACCTGGTTGCTGTGTTGGTTGCTACAGAAATCTGAGTTACATATCATCAAGCTCTTTTCATAACTCTATTAATCATGGTACTGAGAGATGAAGTAACATGCACATGACAAATAGATTTTAACACAAACTGCTTGATACAGAAGTGAATTGTATTGATAAAATTTTGTGGGTATTATAATAATAAAGCTTTCTTACTCATATCTTGGAAACCAAAATTCTAATGACTATTATGAAATGATACAGACTTCTTATATTCTATAAAATTCTAAGCTTGGAAAAAAACCTATAAATATGAACATTCGAAGTATACATGTACATATATTAAAATAAGTGGCATTTAAAGAAAGATATTCTACATGCCCACATTTTCCTTAATAAAGGGGTATTAACACGGTGACACGAAGTTAGAAATTTTAAACTAGCAAGATATTAGGGGGTAAATATCTTTAAATATACCTCGTGATATCTAAGTCAGTTTAGGCAGCATTCATTCACTCTTGATTTTTTTTTTCTCCAGGAAAGCACTTTGGTAAGTGTGCAGGACTAGCCTGCTATCTCAGTAGGTCTGCCCACTTCTTTGCTGGGTCTGAGAGTTTCTGTGTAGCTGAAGGTTAGTGATTATTGTGTTAGTGATTAATGTAAGCAGGGCTACTGCTCATGTGCTCTTTTAGACCCCCACAGTTTATATCATTTGCTAATGAATAGAAAAGCTATTATGATGGCATCAGCCTCCAGAGAAGGTGACCAGACAATAACCATTTCTGGAGATCATTAACCAAGGATAAATGGTCGAAGAATCTAGAAGCAGGCAGAAACAAATCTTCCTGTAAAACTCTTACCTGTGTAATCAAAGATAGAAAAAAAATTGCAGGAATTGTTGCATAAGTTAATTACTTAAAGAAGCCATAGCCAAAAATAAAAAAAAAAAAAAACAGAAAAAAAATTGGAACACGGACTTCTTCTTATTATTTATATTAAAAATTTTATAAATAATGCTTACTATCTTTTGCTCCTGTGACAGAAAAGCAAGGGTCCTAGTGAAATGGTATCACCTTGAAAAAAATGACATGCCCCTTTCATATATATTTGATAATAGTAGAATCTGAGAGTAAAACTAGTAGACTTTTTCTATTATTTTGTCAACAAAATTATGAATTCATAAAGAACTTTTAAAGAATTCTCTTAAAGATAAAGGTACTTTTGTTATTTCTCTTAATAATTTTAGGTTAACCAAAAAGAATAAACTTATATCCACGAATACTAATGTGAAATAAATTTTCACCACACAAATAATGTGTTATAATGAAATATGGGAAGCAATTCTGAATCTAATAAAATTGCTATTATCTCTAAGGCATTGTGTACATTTATATTAATTCAATGGCATAATGAATTGCACATCACATTAAAATATATTTATTTTTAGAAACAGCCCTTCTCACTGTTTTATAAAGATCATTCAATTTAATCACCTGTATTCTCCATAACAGCAACTTTGCAGAAAATAAAGCATGTTTTGAATTAAAGTCAGGTTTGTGCTGCATAGATTGCTCATCTCACCTTAATTTTCATAACTAAAACATCTTCTTAAAATGTACGCAAAATGGCATCATGGACCCTGTCTTTTATTAGATGAAAAGTACTTTTAAAAATAAAATAGTTTCTTCTAAGTTTTCAAAAAACGAGAATGTCCTGTACTTATTTGTCTTAAGAGCATTGTCTACAGCAATATAGGACCCCTTCATGAAGACACACTCACAAGAATAATAAGACTTGTGTCAAATGTCCTTGTCTTGTGTTTTTTTTTTTTTTTTTTTTAGTTCACTCTGTGAACTCTGTCAATGAGAAAAGCAGACATTGATTGAGGTTAATTTCTACCATTCAAAAGCAGTAATGTATAATTCACAATAGAATAGAACAGAAGTCTTCATTTACTGGATTGTTCCCTATAGGAAATTGGCAAGCCTCCAAGATGTCAAAAGGCTCAAGATTTATAAATGCAGGCCAGCGTTAATAAGCTTGGTTATTTAAGTGAAGAATATTAATAGCCAAATAAGTATGCACACATTTAAATATGTGTATAAAATTTACATATGATTAATTACATTATTTAATTAAAATTTGCATTGATTAATTATGTTATTTAAAAACAATATTTAATTTCTCATTTGTTACACATGCCCTAAATTACTAAGGCCACAAAATCTGATCAGATTTAAAAGTCTAGAAAGTTGAGAATTGTTTTTTTGGCTTCTTATTTAGACTCTTCTCTGTGGCCTCCTCATGTTGAAATTTAGTACTCAAAGTGACAGTATTAACAGCGCTTAGAAAGTTTGTGGGGCCACTGGCCATGGATTTGTCCCTAGTGCATGAACTGGCTTTTCTGGGGTCCTTTTCCCGTGGAGGGATACCTTACTCAGCCTAGATACAGGGTGGAGGGCCTTGGTCCTGCCTCAAGTGATGTCCCTGACTTTGTTGACTCCCATGGTAGGCCACACTCTCTCCGAGAAATGGATGGGGAATGGGCTGGGGAGGAGGTATTGGGAGCAGGAGGAGAAGAGGGAAAGGGAACTGAGATTGGTATGAAGGGGAAGCCTAGCCAAAAACCTTGTTTTGTAAGGCTTGTCCCCCTTTCCCGCGGTCCATCTGCCCCCCACTT
The DNA here is from genome assembly GCF_903992535.2 of Arvicola amphibius. Taxonomy (NCBI): domain Eukaryota; kingdom Metazoa; phylum Chordata; class Mammalia; order Rodentia; family Cricetidae; genus Arvicola; species Arvicola amphibius. The sequence continues at coordinate 11,775,639 of NC_052059.1, read as the reverse complement.
CATTGGTATGTAAAATAAAGATTTTTTGAAAGATAAGATTAAAAAATTAAAAATAACAACAGATGAGGTTAGTTCCTATATATAATGTCCATATGTATATATACATATACATGTGTGTATATATACATATGTATATATATGACAATTGTTAAAGACACCTTTTATTTATTTTTTTCACTGTTATGACACATTTTTTTTTATTCTGCTCCTTTTCATCACACTGTAGCCGTGTTACCTGGGCCACCTTTGCTCTCTCGCACCTCCACTGAGATCACAGATACAAGCCCAAATGCTTGTCTTGTTTGCGTTTTTATTTTTTTTTCTTTTTTTTTCCTCATTTTTTTATTAAAGATTTCCATCTCCTTCTCTCCTCCTCCCCCTTCCCTCCCCTCCCTTCCACCCATACCCCCACTCCACCCCTCTCCAAGACAAAGAGCCATCAGGGTTCCCTTCACTATGTTAAGTCCAAGGTCCTCCCAGCTCCCCCTAAGTCCAGGAACGTGAGCAACCAAACTGACAAGGCTCACAGTGAGCCCGTCCATGCTGTAGAGTTCATGTTCATTGCAGTTGTCCTTGGTTTCTCAGTCCTCCTCCACCGTCAGCCACATTCAGAGAGTCCAGTTTGGTCCCCTGTTTCATCAGTCCCATTCCAACTGGACTTGGTGGTCTCCCGTTAGATCTGTCCCACCGTCTCAATGGGTAAACGCACTCCTCACGGTCCTGACTTCCTTGCTCATGATCTCCCTCCTTTTGCTCCTCATCGGGACCTTGGGAGCTCAGTCCGGTGCTCCTATGTGGGGCTCTGTCATTTTCTCCATCCAATGCCAGGTGAAGGTTCGTAAAAAATCCTAGAGAAGCTATATAAGAAGGTGAACCCACCAGCCTGGTCTACAAGAGCTAGCTCCAGGACAGGCTCCAAAGCCACAGAGAAACCCTGTCTCCAAAAACCAAAAAAAAAAAAAAAGAAGGTGAACCCAAAGAAAACCATATAGTTATCCTCCTGGATACTGGAAGTAGACAAGATTGCCGAACAAAAAATGGGAACATGAGGGTGGGGTGGGATGGGGGGAGGGGGGAGGGGGAGAGAAAAGTGTGAAGTGGAGGATGGGAAGAGCTTGGGGGAATAGGATGGTTGGGATATAGGAAGGGTGGATATGGGAACAAGGAATTATATATCTTACTTAAGGGAGCCATTCTAGGGTTGGCAGAGACTTGACTCTAGAGGGGTTCCCAGGTGTCCAGGAAGATGCCCCCAGCTAGGTCCTTGGGCAGCTGAGGAGAGGGTGCCAGAAATGTACAGATCCTATTGCCATACTCATAAAGACACCTTTTAATTCCTTTTAACAACACGATGGAAAATGTCTCATCTTTCTGATATGTAAGGATTAGGTGAGAAAATAGCATCTACAACACAGAAAGCAACTCCGTTCAGACATTAAATCAGTTGTACATTTCATCTTGGTGTTCCCATCCTCTTAATAAATAAGCTATTATTTTTATAAACTGCTTACTGTTGGTTTTGACAGAGAATGATTGATACATTCTCTCAAGCTGTTTTTCCAAGACTACTCTTATTGAGGGCCATGAAGACATATTTTCTCTTTCTTCCTAGCACATTCCTAAATCTAGTCCTTATTCTGTCCCTCCTGTAAATCCTTACACAGATCATCACAATAAATTTTCTATTTCCTTTGTCTCCCCTCTACATTGAGACCCTCTCATCTGTACTGATCCACTAGCAATAATCATGTATAGTTATTTCTAGAGGAGCATCAATGGCACTGGAGAGAATGATGTTTTCTTCTTTTTCAAATTATGCTTATAAGAAGTGAATAAAAGCTGTATTATTATCATCCCTGCCCCCACCCCTTGTGATCCTACCAATTGCTCTGGTTACTATCCAGAGCATTTAAACATGCAAAAATGGAAGAATAAAATATTTAAGATAAAATCCACTTTTTAATAATACACTTTTGATTACAAGTGAAAAAAATATGGAATCATAGTTCCATGGTTCTTTCTTTATTTGCTATTTACATGCTTCTGTCAAATAATAATAGGGCTCTGAATATGTATGCTATATTTTATTTGGAAAGCATGTGTATCAATACAATTTAAATATTCAATGATAATATAATGGAATGATTTGTTACAGTTTTAAGCAGAAGAAAAATGGGGAAAATTTTGATGCTCAGTGTCTTAAGCAGTATGCAATACACAACAACATCTTCTTACATTTCATATCATTTGGGGAATTGGACAGACACCAGTTCATGCAAACAAATTTGAAAAATGAAAAAAATGGAAATTCAAGCAGTTGTATCCTAACTGCTTTCATTTAACTGATTTTATACCATAAAACATTAGTACAGCATGTTCTGGGTATGACAGCTTCAAAATTGGAAATTTCTTTTTACAGGATGATAGGATCCCCACTGGATAGAAACATAATTCTGGAACAATTTTCAACATGGGTCAAAATGATGCAGAATATAAGACAGGATTTGTTAATGATTTATTTCCTTAGCTGCATTAATAAAAGTTGATATCACCAGGCAGAGCAAATAGGGAGTATGAGCTCTGACCCTCCAAGGTTTGTTTAAATCCTGAAGGCATTCCACATTTTTGATGGGTTTTAATTCACAGCAATTTGACATGTTTCTACAATGATTAAAACTGCAGTAGTTAGCTAGAAAGAAGCAAAGAAAACTTTCAGATTAATAAGCAAGAAATGCTGCTTAAAGCAAAATATAGAGGTTGCTTCTCACTTCATTTGCCAAGTGTACCTCAGAGACCACTCACTTGAACTGTGCTTACATTGATGTTTTGGGCAGTCCCCAAGCTTATAATAATTTTGTGCACCCTTACCTAGACTGAATTTTCAGTATTCATACTTATATCTAGGCTCAAGTTATTTCTCCTTTCCAAAATATAGAACACATTTTCATCTTATTTCTACAGAAAACACCTCATTCACAGACACACACAGAAAGCATCTATTACAGTACTTGAGAGCATTACAAAAAAATGTACATCCTGTCTCCAATGTGAAGTGGGAAGCTAATTAAGTCTCCCCAACATATACTAACAAAAGCTTATATATTCACCCCAATTAAGTCATTGCATTATTGATCCAGAAAAGTAGATTACAATGAATTTAAATAATCATATATTTTCTATGTCTGAAGCCCAGTAATAGTCTCATTTTGAGTGAAATAATGTAAATACAATATTTACACCAGGCGGTGGTGGTACATATGTTTAATCCCAGCACTCGGAAGGTAGAGGCAAGTGGATCTCTGAGGGTTTGAGGCCAGCCTGGTCTACAAGAGCTAGTTCTAGGACAGGCTTCAAAGCTACAGAGAAACCTGGTCTCAGAAAAAAAAAAAAAAGAAAGAAATGCAATATTTAGAATCTATAAAGCTTTTGTTAATGAGTGACTCCAGAGAAGTTACTTAAAGTCCTTTAAAACAATGTTTGTAAGGATTGGGTAGCTAATTAAACTTACGATTGAAAACATGGAAACAAACTGCGCAATATATAGAGCATAAAAATGTCCTGAATATAAACTACCGATTATCATTGTTAGGAAAGAAAATATAGTATCGCACATAATTAAACACAGTGCCAAGCATGACAATAATAGTAATCAAAAATAATATGGACTGTGCAAAACATGGAAAACATTGTATAACACCATGTAGCATAAATGTACAAAAATATAACCCTAACTTAAATTACCTATTGTCAATATTAGCAAAGGAAATAAAATTATATACTAAATTACATGTAGTATATACATCAACATGATGATAACTGTAATGATACTGAACGGTGAATCACTTCAGGTTGTATGACTGGCATACCCACATGTCTTTCTGCTTTGGTATATTATTATATATATATTTAACAGTAAGATAACTATAAAAATATATAATTAATCCCTGTCGAGTCTTAGAGAAATCATGGAAGAGGAGACAAAAACAACAAAAGAGGCTAAGGATGGATAGGAGTGCTGTCAGCTCTCATCGTCTGGACGAGACACGACTATCATCCTACTGCACTCGAAGGAGCTGTGCCTTCCTGCAAAGGGCAGTCCATGGTAAAAATGACCAAAATTCTGCTAAAGATGGTGAGATGGTCTCAACGCCCCATCCACACTGAGGAGTGAATAATTACTGAGAATCTTTTGTTTTTCTTTGAGGGTACTGGCACTAATAGAATTTCTTCTGAGAAGATGAGCTTCACAACCATGCGTAATAAGAATAACATTAACTAGACTCAGGGAATTATAATAAGACTTGAGGTTAGGGTAGGAGTTAATGTGGGGGACTTTAGAGGGGGTTAGAAGCTAAAAATAAAAGGTAGATGTGATCCTATCCCATTATTCTGTTACATTCCTGTATGAAATTTTCAAAAAAGAGATTTTTAAAGTTAATTAACTAGTTTAAAGTAATTAACTACACTAGACACACTAAACATGATGACTGGCAATTAAGAGTATCTTTATAATGAATGTATTACTTGAGTACATGATTGTGAAAAGAAAGCTACAATGTAATTATGCAAGTGTACTACCTATTCAGTTCCTGTGCACTGTACACCTGGATTTTTCAAACATTATAACCATAATAAAAATAATAGGCCCAGATAAAAAGGATTGCTAGAAAGGTAGTTTTCACTATCACGACAGGAAAACACATACATGGATTTAGAAGTTCTTAGAGGCAAATCAATTTTTTTTTTTTATTTTTAAGCCCTTAAACAATATCCCTTAAGTACCCTAAAACAATGTGGGTAAGACCTGGAACACGACTTTTGTCTACTCCACAAACCCTCAGCCGGGCGGTGGTGGCACACGCCTTTAATCCCAGCACTCGGGAGGCAGAGGCAGGCGGATCTCTGTGAGTTCGAGGCCAGCCTTTTCTACAAGAGCTAGTTCCAGGACAGGCTCTAAAAAAGCTGCAGAGAAACCCTGTCTCGAAAAACCAAAAAAAGAAAAAAAAAAAAAAGAAAGAAAAAACCCTCCCCTGGGATTTCTCCTTTCCTTTTTATTACTAAATCTTCTTAACTAACGATGAAGAGTCTCAAAATTTAATATTAACTGACCCTAACTTTACATTATTAGTCAAAATTCCAGAAAAATAATCTTCAGATTTAAGTCTTAAAATCTATTATGCCAATAAAACTTTACTTCTAGAGAGATGGCCAGCAAACTTGTTCTCCTAGTGAGGGAAATAGCATTTTCAGCGAGCTTTCTTACACCTAGCATTGAAGTGGGAACGAGGCTTAGGGAATACATTGCAGCAGCCAAAAAGCATTTAACACAAGAATGAAGGAGCTTCTTGGCAGACATATGTTCCCTTTTTCCTCAATTCACTGGACAGGTGGGGGCAGAGATAACTTAATTGAAAGCAGAACTGGAAAGGCTGCCTTAGGCAGCTTACAATGATTCTAAGCACTTGGAATCATAGCAGAGCAAGGCTTGATTGATTTAATTACCACTCAAGTGTGGAAAGGTTGGAGCCCACAGGCCTATCCAAGCATGCACAATATGGCCTGTTAAATAAAATGTATGCCACTGAGGAGGAGCAAAGCTGCGAGATTGAGACAGCATTACAAAACCCTAAAGAGCAAATAGGCATTCTTCCTGTCCTTGGTGTTTATGCAAAACCAAATGCTACAGTGGTATTATTATTCCCTGTTTAGCTTTCTCCCTTTTCAGAACCATAAGATGAGAAAACATAGTTCCCATACCACAAGGTGCGTGATCACTTTTTCTCCCCATTTAATCCTAAGTGCATATCCTTAGAGCATCCCCAGTCATCATATACCCAACAGTGGCTTGGAATGCTTATTGCATCTAATAACACATAATTCTTATTATAATCACAATTTTGATATTGACATTCTTATGAATCACAATTTTCAGAAGAAAAAAAACATTCTGTACATTTAGCAAGGGTAGAAGCCAGAATAGTCACCAAAAAGTGTGGCCAATGAGTTTCTATTCTTAACAAGTTCAATATAATGCTCCTTAAATGCAGCATAACAAATAGAGAGTAGTAGTTACAGTAGTAGAAAGGCTGTGTAAGTAATATTCATGACAAATTCCTACATGAAGAAAAATATCTATTTACACCAAGATATTCCTAGAATGGCATTAACTAAGAACAACTCTTTCTAAACTGGTTATTTTTTTTATCATACATAATTTGATTTCATGAATTGAATACCGCTAGGTTGTTTGCCATGGAAAAGGTCTGTAGGATTCTTTTTCAGCCTGTATGAATGAGAACTAGGGATTCACAAGCATATGAGTGAATTTAAAAGACCAGTACACTCTTGTCACATCAATATTTTTGTCTCATTCGTCAAGTATGACTTGGAAAAGACTAAATGCACAAGCATTTTTTTGATTTAATATCACAAACTGGAGGGTAAGGTCACATTTTTATAGTTTTGAATAGTTCAGGACAAAAGTATTTATTTCAAAAGGTGAAGGATATTTGGGATAACCTAAATTTCCATGGAAAACCCAAGAGATATAACATATGATAAGTCTAACCATAGGACTAATTAAATTAACAGCATCAACAATGCTGCCTCAGTAATAGATTACAGTTGGTTATATAAGAGAAATTTAAATTTAGAACACATGATAAGCAAGAGTACATAAAGAAAGCATTGTGAAATGAGAGATATGAATAGGGTTAGAAAGTAAGAATAATTGTGAACATCACATGCCATTTTGATTGTCTTTATAACTGAGCAGGTGATCAAAACATTAGGGTCTAACTTTAATAAAAAAAGCTGTTATTGATTAACATCAACTGAATATTGTATTCTCCTTACAGTATACTCTGGGGAAATTAGAATCTAAGTCTGTATCTTCTTCAGTTAATGATCTGTCACTGGGTATTGACTGCTCTTGCATGGGATTATTTAATTCAGTGAATTGACTACTTTAAGGGGAGTCATAACCATTCATTTCTTAGTACAAATAGTAAAATATTGAAAATATTGCTTTATTTTTAATTAAAACAAAAGACAAGAATGTACTTTAAGACATTAAAAACAATCTGAATATCATAAATATTACTGGCTCATGAGTCTGTGTGTGTGTGTGTGTGTGTGTGTGTTGCATCTGTGCTAAAAATAAATATCATTCATTAATAGGTTAAATAATTATAAAGAAACATGTACAAGTTTGGGATACAGAACAAAAGGAGACCCCTGAACTTTCCTGAACTAAAGCCAATAGTTGCTCTCATGTAATGAATAGCAATATATCATTGTATAACCTAAAGAAAAAATAAAGGCAATTCTTTATAATTAAGGTTTATAATTAATGTTTCAATATTAACATTGTGATAGTAATGCAATAGACTATGCTTCTTTTAACAACAATCATAAATATTCCTAGGATTCTGTGAGCTACATGATGATACTAGAATAAAAATTATTCTATGTTAAAGAAATAACTATTGCCAAAAAATGGATGTATTTTACCATGCCTTCACCATGTCTCTAGAAACATCTCAAATTACCTAAAGTGTTACTAAAAGTTGAATGTGCTGTAGTGGAGTGGGAGGTCATTCTGTCTATGTGCTGTTTTATAAAAATTTTAACTGTAATTCTTGCTTGATACCTTTTATATGTAATATTACTATGTTAAAGCCTTCCTTTTTGTTTAAACAAAATAGAGAAAATGGTGTGGGAGGTCCTTCTGTCTCTGTGTTGCTTTTCTTGGTTAATGAATAAAGAAACTGTCTTGGCCTGTTGATAGGCAGAACTCAGGTAGGTGGGGAAGATGGAACTGAATGCTGGGAGGAAGAAGGGTGGAGTCAGAGACACGCCATGGATCTGCCACCAGAAAGAAGAGCTGGAACTTTGCTGGTAGGCCACGACCTCATGGTGATATATGGATTAATAGAAATGGGTTAAATTAAGATGTAAGAGTTAGCCAATAAGAAGCTAGAGCTAATGGGCCAAGCAGTGATTTAATTGATACAGTTTCTGTGTGATTATTTGAGTTCTGGGTGGCCAGGACAAATAAGCAGACCACCTTGCAACAGTTTTCCATAGTTATGATAAAAGATAAAGTAGATATAAATATTGTAAATGTAATTCTTGCTTGATAACTGTTTTGTTATATGTAACTTTACTATGTTAGAGTTAAAGCCTTCCTTTTGTTTAAATAGAAAGGGGAAATGGTTCTGGTTCTTTGTGTAGCTTTTATTGGTTAATGAATAAAGAAACTGCTTTGGACCTATAGCAATGCAGAACTTATAGGTGGGGAAGGCTGGACTGAATGATGGGAGGAAGAAGGGTAGAGTTGGAGAGAAGCCATGGAGTGGCCAATCATAAATGCCGAAACTTTAGCTGGTTAGCCACAGCCACATGATACACAAATGAATGGAGATGGGTTAAATTAAGATTTAAGAGTTAGCCATTAAGAAGCTAGAGTTATGGGACCAAGCAGTGTTTTACATAATATTGTTTCTGTGTCATTATTTTTGGGTCTAAGCTAGCTGGGCAGCTGGGAACCAACAATCAACCCTTCTTACTACATTGTAGAAGTGAGGAAACTTGAAAATATCCCAGTACATTGACATCTTGCCTGTTATTGCAGTGAAAGAGTCTTTTATGGGACTCTATAAAGGTGATGAATCACAAGCTCTCATCTCTAATCCATAGGATTCTGCAAAATTGAAGCAGTATTGAACATGTGTTCAACCCATTTCTGCATTCCTGAAATAAAATGATGAAATGATTTATTTAAACACACTGATATATCTCAATTGTGCTGCATTCATTAAGTACAATATATATAAAAATTCAAGAATCAAAACAAATAACAAAGATTAAAAAAATAACTAACTGAATAGTATCGGAATTATCCCTAGCAACATGACATAAAGTGATTACCACTTCATCACCTCAGAGTGGTGCCTGTATTTCACATCTTGAATCATTTCTTAAAATCAATTTTAGCTTAAGAAGAAAGCCAAGTCTCATTCCTTAAAGCATCTTCAGAAGTTTGGATTACACATCCCTTAGTAACTTAAAGCACTACTGTGTCATTCCAAACCCAAACTCACCATTCTGGGAAGATTTTAGTTTAGTACTCATTTTCTCCTGTTTGTTTCTCATGAACTTTTCATTACTTTCATCAGTGGCAAAGCCTATCTAAGGGAAATACAAAAATTTATAAGTAATTATATTCTAGAAGACACTGAACAGCAGATGAGGATGAATGTTGTTACCTAAAATTCAGAAACAAAGACATTGGCATTGCTATTATTAGAAGGCTCATCTCACCAAATCATTCATGATGTTTATTTTCTAGTTCACTCTGAAAAGTGCCTAACTAATCTTCTGTGTTGATATACTAAGTAAGAGACATTTTCATAGTAAAAAAATCACTATCAATATATGGGAATCATCTTTAAAAGAATTGAAGTTTTGATACCCAAATAAGTATATCCTGTATAGTCTTCCTTCTCTGATTCTAATGTCCGTGATCATTTGGTTTTTAGAAAATATGGAACAAATCATTGCATAGTATTGATGGCTAATAAACTATCTCTCCTAAATAAATAATGTCAACTATAACCTAGATTATATTAACCAAAACCTACATTACCGTATACTCCAGATACTTAAGATACTTTCCGTAGAGCTAGCAGAGTGGGTTGTCAAAATTATTTGTTTGTTTATTTGTGGTTTGAGTCCATTGGGGTTAGATGGTAATAGATTAAACACATTCCAACATGTGATGAGCAGATGTCTACCAAACAAAGAGTGGTTTTTGCTGTCAGAATTCCAAAACAGATAGTGTTACATGGGGTTAAAGCCTATTTAAACAGAATTCAAGTAAACCAGTACTATTTTACTGGAAAACCAAGAATAAACAACCATTCAAGGCAGGCAAAAATCATTCATAACCACAGTCTCATAAAATATGAGGACTATACAGTGTCTTTACAAATAATGCTGAAAATGTGGATTGCACTGAGTTCCTTTTCTTTGATACAAGATCATTGCTGAAGCAAGAATAACAACTTAATTCTCATCAAGCACACTGTATATTACCTCATTGTCTAAATTATTATCTCCAGTGACCAAAAGAATACTCTTAAAGCTATAATTATTTGGACTAGTTGCAAAATTTTAATTATGCCTAGAATGTCCATTTATCCAAGAAAAAGAAAATTGTGTCGCAGATTATTAGAAATTCATGTGAAAATCCCCTTGACAGTACTAACTTTACATATCTAATTAAAGCAATTCACAAACCTGATGGAGTAAAACTTATTTATGTTCCATCAAGGATGTCTATGATAATTCAGGTATAAGTATGGAGTTAAATCTAAGTGCAATTGAATTCCAGCTAGACAAAGTTTTCTCATACCAGTAAACAATATCATAGGTGTATGTGTGTATACATGCATACACATAACTTAAATGCATGTGTGTGTATTTCATCTGAAATTTTCTAACTCTAACACTCCCTCAGTACCTACTAAAATTCCAAATAAAGTGTCAGGGCTATCCCTTTCTTCTAAAATATTTTAAACTAAGTGACTGATGACCCTGGCAAATACGATTTACAGTGAAAGGCAGTATTACCAGTGGTGTGGACTCTGCCCCTTGTGCTACTTCAATGTTATATTTTTAGTAATTCATTAACTTGAGAAGCCAAATTTGCTTACAACTGAGATATACATGACATAAATTACTCTGTCTAGGACATAAAGTTCACAGGCTCTCTGGAAATTGACATAGATAGTGGCTACTTCTTCACAAACATAAAAATCATTAGTAATGAAACTATAAAAAACAAACAGGTGACTTTCCATAGGAAATGGATGGAATTTATGATTTTTCAGTACTGAAACACCTAGCCTTGAATTTCTTCTTGTTAAAATGAAGAATTTATATTCCTGTTGAAGATATCATTTTATGCATATATAAATCATTCAGTGATTTGGGGAAATGATTTATCAGTAGATAAATGTTCTTCAGAAACTGTCTTTTAAATAGGGCAACTCGAATGAAAGTGACTGAAGGTAACTAAGACACTGTATACTTTCAAAAGCACACTTTATTTACTGAGAGTAGAAAAATGTAGAAATTATTCAACTGACATTATGTTTTTCAACAGTTATAAATAATCTCCTCCTATTTCATGTTACTCTCAGTTATTACTATTTTAAGTAACAGTAGATGACTATTGCAGTTAACAACCAGAAGCCAGAATGTGAAATACATTAAAACTTCATGCCCAGCTCTCCAGGCATTTAAGATCTCATGCATATAAACAAAGCATCACTTTAGAAGTTTGTTGTGCAGAGGCTTGTATGATAAATGACCGTCATCTTGAAGCAGTAGAGTAGTGTAGCAAATTGAGTCTCATAAATTGTATTTTACCCAAGACCTAGATCCAAATATTAATGCTAACTAAAAAGAAATGTATCAGAATCTGATGTAGGCACCACCTAGGATTTTTGCCTCAATGAAACAGTCATTGGAAAATGTTTCCAATGAAAAATGATAGCCTGCTAAATTTCAGTGTCCATGTGACTCCTCTCTACCTTACTCAATGAGCTACTTCATCGTATTTCATTGTTTAATAAATTACTGAGGAAATAACCATGGGTCATGCATAAAACAAGAGAAACATTCATCAACAGGGATACATTTCACTCCCCCACATTCATATTTTGAATTATTTATTTTATTTATAGTTTATCTTATTTTACTTTTTTCCCCTCTTTTTGTAGTTAATTTATTTATGTTCGGTTGATAGTTTTATATGTTTATATGATGGATTTTAGTCATTTTTCATACACACACAGACACACACCATCCCTCTCATCTTCTTCTGGATCTCTTCTCAACAAGCTCTCCTCCAGCCTCCATGTCTTCTTTTTGGGTGCTGCTCATTGAGTTTAGTTAGAGTTTCCTCTCAGGGGCGGGTGACAGATTGGTGCAATCTAGTTTCTGAACCTGGGAAGTACACAGAACAATTGTGACCTCGGCTTTGCAGAAAGACAAAGAACCATAGAAGATATATTTGCCCAAGCACCACCAGATCTGTGGTTCCAACAGCACTTTTCCTTCTAGACCCTAGAATCTAGACTTTGAGGAGACTCAAAATAGAAGGACTTGCTTCTATCAATCTACTGGAAAACAGTGAAAGGCATTTGCTTGGTGGGGAAGTCTTTGTAGCAGGGAACCAACCTGTAGTTGGGCTCAGAAATTCTTCAGTTTAATGGCTAGAGTGTGCTCACCACGGGTCAGAAAAGGGTGTCTGCACTAGCCTCTCTCCCGCTGGTCCCATTCCCTAACCCCATCTGTACCTGCGGAACTGAAGGCTGGGTGGAACCTCCACGGGCCAGCAGAACTAGTGTCTGTGTGACCCTCTTCGCGTGGCGTCCTTCACGTCCTTCACGGTTGCTCTGGGACACAACCGCAGCAGCGTTGGATCGACAAGAGGTAATGAGGGACACATGGAGGTGTCAGCGCCCCTGAGGCAGGTGCTGCCCACAGGAAACCCAGAGCAGGAAGATCTAGACCTAAACGGAACCCCTGAAGGATTGCCCCCCTACTACCCTTAGGATCATACGGAGTAGGGAATCCATAACCCATCAACAGAGCACGTTAAGGACTGGCTTTGGATACTACTTTCTGGTGAGTCTCAGTTCCATAACAGCTTCCTTTTCCTCCCCAGTATAACCCTACAGGCGACTCTTGCCGCAGAGAAGAGCCTTTGACGGAGTTTGTTACATTTTTTAAAAGTCGTCACTTTGTAATGGGTAAGTTTTTAACTCAAGCATCGTCTAAAATGCTTTTTGAAATGCCTTTGTGTATTTTCTTCCTGTCGAAGGCCAATGGGCCGTTACTACGGCAACTGAAACCTCCAGAGTTTGTGGCTTATAGGAGGAGAAGAGAATGTGCAAATGCAAGATCTGGAAGCAATGCTGAATTCTAGATAAGATTGTGCACAGCAGTTGAAGGAAAAGGGGAAAGATTGGTCAGACATTAGAGAGGGAGAGGGGTAGAGAGTAAGGGTGGGGAAGAGAATTTTCAAAGCTACGTCTATCTAGAAAGCCAAATCAAAAATGTGTCAATCTTTTGGCTGAAAAAAAAAAAACCCAAAAATTATTGCTTATTGGTTTGAGCAACATATGAGTATTTAGACAATGTATAGGCATTCAGACTTCCAGCAGGTAAAACCTAATAATGCCATGGCTTCTAACAGTTTTGACTGACAAAACCACTCAAAATGTTCTGTTGAATTCAGGTGATGGAAATCTATCAAGCCTACTTTTTGTGCTCAGGAATAAGCCTTCTTTTTAGAAGCTTTGGACTCAATATGCTTAAACTAGTATAAAACCAAAAGCTTAGTGAATAAAGTGAGATATTAAAATAGGAGATCAAAGAGCTGTCATGAAGTTGGTGGATGATGGAAATTGAATACCCCCTGTTTTTGTTTTTTTTTTTTTAATTTGATTTTGGACCTCAGAATGCAACAATCACAAAAAAAATTGTGGTTATCTTCCTGGGTAGTGGTATATCTGCAACTCATTGCATAAACAGCACCCAGAAAACAGATGATATTAATCAAAAACAGGAAAGTACAAAATACTCCGAAACTTGAGCATTTGAAAGATTCATTTCCTGAGGTTTCTTATATTGGGAAAAAATAAAACAATATTCTAAATATTTTTTCCTGTACTTCAGAACATATCTGTTTTACTATAAAATTGTCTCCTTGAAAAAGAGCTGAAACATGTCAAACGCAATTTGGAACTTACTTCGGAAAATGGAAAAGCCAGTACAAGGAAACATATACAATTTGGTGGTGTCCTTCTTTCAGACAGAATTAATAACAGCATCATTGTTATTTCTGCTACTTGTTCTGACCTCAAAAGCTGAAGATCCAAATAAAAAGTCCCAGTGAAGTCAGTCATTTGGAATGGAATTTGGAAAAAGTAAGCACTTCACATTCTTGGGCATAGAATGGTTGATGCTGTCTTCTGTGGCTTAGCTGCTAACTCCAATAATTGATGTTACTACAGGCTGCCACTGTGGCTTAGCTACTAACTCCTATAATTGGACATTAAAACAGGCTGCTATGATTGACTGGAAAGAAAAAAAAAAACAGCAAAGCTATTAGAGCAGTCTAGTTATGAGATAATTATTGTAAGGAAATGGCCAACCACTATTGATTGAAAGATTCCAATGGAATATTATTAGTGGTAGATTTTTGAACACTTATATTTATCATGATAATGAATTAGTTTGGTCTCAAAAGCACTGAAAATATACATAGATTTGGAACTGACTACTATATTCATTATTTGCTTTTGTCAGGGGATTCTTTTTTAATTTTTAAAAGAAATACTGAAAACATTATACATTTATCCAAAATGCATATTATTAAAAGAAATACTGAAAACATTATACATTTATCCAAAATGCATATTTGATGATGAGTTATAAACATATTTTATTAATGGATACAATAGAAGAATAAAATAAATTTAGAGTAATAAAAACAAATATACAGAAAGTACAGCAAACTAACAATATATGTACAAATTGCATCACAGAAATTTTTAATTTTAAAAAAGGGAACTATCAATTTCTTTTAATTTTAAAGAAAGAAAATATCATTTCTCAAAAAAGAGCAGAAATCCTTAATAAGTAAATTTTGAAACCAAATGGGACTTCAAAATTTGCTAGCAAAAAGGTCAATGATTTCCAAGATATGTGACTGCTAAAATTAGAACATAGAAAGTGAATCCAGCAAAGCACACACACACACACACACACACACACACACACAAATGTGGGTAAAATAATGAGAAATACAAAATAATGAGAAATTATAGATTAAAAACATTATCGAAAATGGAAAAAATTTTAGCTAGGGAAATAAGACTTTGTAAAAATGAATCAAAAACGATGGAAAAGAAAACCTCAAAAAAAGAAATAAGAAAACCCATGGAAGTGTCACCAATAATCAATCTCCATCCAGCAGAAGGAGAATTCCTGAGGAGGAGGAGAACACCGACTACCAGGTTAAAATGTGAATAAGGGATACAGATATAAGTGACTGTGATCACAATATCTAGGCAATCGGTGATGCTATCATGCCTAAGAGTTTAATCAATTGGAAAAAGAACCAATGCAGAAAACTGAACTCGTGTAGATTGTATAAACGAATTGGTAGCAGAACATTTCTCAAATTGAAAAAAAAAAAAAAAAAAAACTTGATGTCTCCAAGCAAGAAATGTTTAGAAACACAAAGACTCATGATGAAAGAAAGGTCTCTCCAAAACCCACTCTATGGCCCTCTACTCATGTGCATAATTGCAGCACTATGAGATTATAGATATTATTAGGAATGATAACTATTAGAGGACATGAGTTCTGAGATATAAACATTTTTCTTCCGCAGTGAGACAATTAATAAGATGCCCACATTCTTGAAATTTCAGATGACTGAATTTAAAAATAAACGAATATTAATGTAGAATGAAGATTTCTGTGAATAGGATGTGGATGAGGTATGTGTACCAGGGTTGTTACTTTAAACATGTGCTGAGCGATAAAGACGCCACGCAACAGAGTTCATGTGGAGGGGGGTTATTAGGAGAAACGGAGCATAAATAGACAGAAGGGGAGATGGCCGCTGGGGACAGAAGAAACAAAACAGAGATTCACAGAGAAAAAGAGAGAAGGGGAGAGTCAGAGAGATAAACAGAGAAACGGGGGCGGCAGACAGAGAGACAGACAGACAAAGAGAGATAGGAGGTGGTCAGGGCCCTTTGAAAAGGGAATGTAGTGAATGTGCCCAGGAGGTGCTCCTAGCAACTGCAACTGAGGACTATCCTGTCAGGACTGGAGGGCAGGCCAGTATAGATGCCTGACTCCTAACAACCAGGAGATTGACAAAAGGGAGTAATCACGATAAATATGACGAAATCAATATAACATTCATGGAGATGTCATATGGAAAACCATAATCTTGCCTAATTCTTACATGAAAAAAGAAAACATTTTACTTTAAAACACTAAATCTCAATGTTATTTCAATATAGCTGACTGGAAAAAAGGTCCTCTTACTCATTGTGACCCAGAGAGTAAATTTAGTTTAGCAGTAACACTAATTTTGTTTACTAATTTTTGAACTTATATGGACTCCTCAGCTTTTTAATTATTCATTCAAAACATCAGTTTTTAGTTTATTATGACATTGTTTATTCTCTGTTCGTTTTTTCGAGACAAGGGTTTCTGGTTGTCCTGGAACTAACTCTGTCCTAGAACCAGGCTGTCCTAGAACTCATAAAGATCAGTCTGCCTCTGCCCCCCAGCCCTGGGATTAAACACATGTGGTAACGCACCCGACACTGTTTACTATTTTAAGAGAAATAGCCAGGTGGCGGTGGTGCAGGCCTTTAATCCCAGAACTTGGGAGGTAGAGGCAAGTGGATCTCTTTAAGTTTAAGGTGAGTCTAGTCAAAAAGAGATAGTTTCAGGACAGGCACCAAAGTATTTCAGACAAACTGTTTCAAAAAACATACATACATACATGCATGCATACACACACATGTGTATGCATGCATGTATGTATGTAAAATCTCTGAGTTTTGCATATGCCAATAGCTTTTATTTAGAGTTCTTGTTATTAGTTCCTTATATGATTGATTAATATCCAGGTTATCATCTAATTCAAATTCAACAGAAAATTTGTTCCTATTAGTGATCGTTACCAAATACTACTACTACTACTAACGTATATCTTAACATATTAACTCTCTTAAGGATTTGATGATATTCACTTAGCTAATGTGTCTATGATAAACGATTAGAAACAAGAAATAAAAACCATCTAGAAAACATGAAAAAAATTGCTAATGATTTTTTTCTCAAATAATATAACATAATTTATACATGAATAATTTTATACTTAGCTTGTAATTTTAATGAATTTTAATATTTTAACATTTAAAAAGAAGTCTGTGACAAATTAATTTCACAGCAATTAATATGTAATCTGCTAATTGACTCTTGATAAGTGAGTTAATTGATATAAATAGCATGGTAACTTAGGTGCTAAATGTCAAACACGTGTTTCTTACAATTACAATTTATTGATACTAAATTAATTACACATGAAGTCACTGCCATTAATTATATGATATTCTTGTCTTAAATTTATTTAAATTAAATATTTTCATTGAATTGTTAAATAATAAAATAAATTTAGAAGTTATTGATTGGATTGTAAAGAGTTGGGCTCCCCTGCACAAGAAGAAAATGATATACTATTCTCTATCAGGTTAAAATATTTATATCTATTCTGCATAGCTTTCACATTATATATATATATATATATATATATATATATATATATATATGCGCAATCTCAATAAAATTCAGAATCGATAGCAAAAGGGTAAAAACAGAAAATAGAACTACACTCTGTCTTCCAAAAATTAAAAAAAAAAAGGACTTCTTAACAGAAGTGAATAGAAATGTGCCCCAAAACTTCTTTAAACAACAGACCATAGAGCTGGTTTTGGAAACAGAACAGCTACATCTGCATCACATTTCTATTATTTGTTAGCACAACTAATTTATGAACATAGTCTTCTGCTTGGAGTCTAGAGTAAGAATGTGTTATATAGTATGCCCCTACCACACAGCCTTATAATGGCATACCTTAGTAGAACAGACATTAGTCTTAGAAGTCAGTGCACATTATGTTTTAGCTTTCCACTTTTAAAATTAGTTCATTTTTGAAATTATTATTATATATTGATACTTGTATGGACATTGTCAGGGCTGCATTTGGTATTAGAGACCAGTTTGTATGTCTTACCTGGTGAAGGCTCTTTCTCCTGCTTCCAGAATTGCTTAGTTTTCTGTTATTCTTTTGCAGATTGCAGTCTAAATTGGATGTCAGGCCTAGACAAATAGTTCTAAGGACTAAGAAATGTCTTGAATAAGATCATTATCCACAGCAAATTGGGAAATTCAAATAAAAACAACTTTTCCTCAGTTATATGTCAAAGATTTAAAAAAAAAACAAAAGAAGAAGAAGAACAAAAAACAGCTAAAATCATGCTGGAGCAGATGTGGGAAAATGAAAAAGTATTCACCATTGGTGGGAATGCAATCTGGGCTAACCGTTCTGGAAATCAGTATGTAGAATTTTCAAAAACCAAAAATAAATTTACCAGATGACTAAGATATGCCACTTTTTGATACATTCCCAAATAATTCAATTTCTTAAACCATAGATAATTCTTTTGTCATGTTAATTTTGTCATATTCATAATAACTAAGATCAGACGAGACTGTGCATATTCAAGGTGGTATGGCCATAGACAACTAAGAAAAGGAAGCAACCTAAATGTATTTCAGCTGGCAATGGATAATAAAAATGGGGTTCATATACGTTATATACTATTTTACTGTAAAGAAGGATAAAATCATAAGCAATGGAGGTTGGAACTAGAAAAGATCATATTGGGCAAGTACATTTTTTGAAATAACTGTAGAATCAAAGAAAGTAAATGGAACTAATGTAAGATAGGAGTGGTGGGTAGCAATAGGGAAAAGAATAGTGGAATACAACTAATTCCAGGTGATAAATGGGAAAAACAAGGTTATAATTCTTGTTAGCGTGTGGAGAGATGAATATCAAAAAAGACAGGATGGCAAAATCACACTATAGCTGTCTTGAAAATCATAAGGAATAGTACTATAGCTATATACATAAAATATCTACAGTATCTGTAAGTCAGTATGTAAATATACATACATGGTTTAAATTAAATTTTCCCAGCTGAACTGAAAAAACTAGTAACAAACTACAACCACAGGTCTAAGAATACCACCCACTTTTGAGTTGTTGGTACGAGTTGTCAAAGAGACATTCAAAACTTTCTAGGCTATTGCTATGGACCTTTATTTACCTCTCAGAGGTAGGTGGTAAGTCCGTTTTGCTGTAGACACCATGTATTTCAGATTGAGGGCCTAGAGTCTTTTTAGCTAAAAGTGAACTGTAAGACTTTCCTATAAGTGCTAGCTTTCATGGCATGGGAAGGTGTCATGCAAGTTTCCAAAAGATGGAAGCAACTCTCAGGCCCATAATGGTATGATGCCTATGAACCAAAACAATGGCCAGAATGACATGATCTTGGAGCAGAACCAATAACCACCACTTTTCTAAATCAGCATAATCCCTAACCACATTCTAAATATTTGTATTAGACACACAGATATGTGTAGCCTTCATCCCTCATCAAGGAAACATCTCTGTGCAACAAATGGAGACCATAACAAAAAAGCAAAACCAATCAAAACGCAGCTTTATGGAACCCATTGCCTATAGATACATCTACATAACAACTCCCACATCTAGGAGTCTGTGTCTACGAGGAATGTCAGAAACTACACCCATAAAGTCTCGTCAACATTAGATAAACATGAACTGAACAAGAAAAACAATAATACATGTGTAATAAATCTTTTCAATGTGATATGACTGGGGAAGAAAAATGATTGAATTGAAAGATCTAATCATCAACTGGGCAGCTTTAAAAAGAGAGAGAATGAAGTAAATGAGGACCAGTTCTTTGGCTTAAGAAAAACATGATGAAGATGATATTGTCATTTAAAGAAAATGGGATTGCAGAAAATTTTGGCACTTCAGTGATGGGAAAGGGGAAGAACTAATTTTCCCATGTGTGTAATGAAGTGTGTAGTTCAAGAAACAGGATATATTTATTGTTTGTGTTTAGACAATATAAAAAATAAAGAAGATATGAAATGATCATTAGCTGCTAAATTTATTTTTTTCTAACACAGAGATACAGGTACTGTGATGAAATATAAGCACATAAACATGTATAAACCCCTGAGACCTTTGCCTGTGGAAAATGATATTCACGTCCAGTTATCTTGTATCTATTAGAGAGCTAAGCCGAAGTCATGTGACCTATTATTTGCCACATAGATCACCCAGGAATCAAGAAGAAAGGAGCATAAGGGTCTCCTTGATGAAGAGTAGACAGTGTTACTTGAAATTATTTGTGCAGTGTAGACTACAAAACATCCTTTTGGAAATGTAGTCTGTCATATTTAGAAAATCATGGTTAGACAGTAATGTCGATATTTTCATTTTATTTCCAAGTAGAGAGGTCAAGAATATGTTACAAATATCTCTGAGTTCAAAGAAAATATAATTAACTTAAAAATATTAGATGGTAATCAATTTGTGGATTTTTTATGGATAAGTTTCTGACCTATTTATTCAAAATTCTTTTTCTATTGGAGTATGTGAATTAACTTCTGTTTTCAAGCTGTGCATCTCCAAAAATGGCAGTAAAATGACCTACAGGAATAGGATGACAGAGATAACACATTAGGTACTACAGGCAACTAAGATAAAAAGACTGGCTTCTGGAGGCTAAAGGAGTAACTATTTCTGAAGCAAGGATTTGAAGTGGAAAAACGCTTTGAACGCTTTAGAGTTCTAAGTATTCTGATTCTTTCATGTAGCCAAAGTTCATTGTAAGGAAGTTTCTAAACCAAAGACATGAGCTTTAAAATCAATCTCAAGTAGGCAGGATGCAGGTGACCTGAAATTCCAGTACCTAGGGAAAAGAGACAAGAGGCTTGTCATGTGACTGAGACCACCACGGCTACATATTCAGATCCTGCGCCAAAACCAAACACATGCAAAAAGAATGCAGGAAACAAAGAAAGCCAAGAACTTTATTAAAGGTTGATCAATGCCATCACATCAGAGTTTTGATCAGGAAGATTATCTCATCAACTGATAACGAAGACTAACTCATCAGAGGTCATAAATTGTTGATTTTTTTGGATTATTGTAGGTTCAGAACTCAAGAGATCAGGCTATAATTGCTTTTTTTAAAAAAAGATATGTAATATCTCTAATTTTTTTTCTTACTGTCTTGTTTTTCTTATTTTTAACTACCACCCATCAACTGTCTCCACAGAGCCATGCCCGCAAGGGGTACTTTGTTCATATGATCACAAGCAATACCATAATTAGCTCTTTCATCAATAGGTAAAGGGCTTACAGATTCCAGCTCCAGCAGTTGAGTGATGACTTGCAATGCTCTTTGTTTCATCTTCCCTAGGGAATAATTAC
The DNA here is from genome assembly GCF_903992535.2 of Arvicola amphibius. Taxonomy (NCBI): domain Eukaryota; kingdom Metazoa; phylum Chordata; class Mammalia; order Rodentia; family Cricetidae; genus Arvicola; species Arvicola amphibius. The sequence continues at coordinate 11,754,431 of NC_052059.1, read as the reverse complement.
AAGTACACTATATTTAATTAGAATCTGTTATGTGGAAACAAGTTCTGAAACCAATTACTTTATGAGCTATGGTCTTCTGTTGCAGGCCAAAATACCTTTAGCTTACTTAGAGGAAATTTCAATTTGTTGATATTCACAGAATTTGTTGGGAAAGATATAAAATTTGATTTAGAAATAACAGAAGTCAAATTGTTCTAGGGTTTCTTTTTGAATACATTGCCTCCAGAGACTTATTCCTGACCTGCTATGAAAATAACTAAATATGCAAAATATTCCCTTTTATCACTCTGCCCGTTTGACATCACACACAGAGAAGTACTTTGAATGTCAGTGCTACCAGATGGTATGCAAAGAAAGGTAATTAACACCAAGTAAGAAAATCAAACTCCAGGAAAATGAATGCAACTGGAGATAGTCATATTAGGCACAAATCCAGACTCATAAAGCCAACAGTGTGTTTACATTTTTGGATATTAGAACTGAAATAAACAATATAAGTGAATGAAATAATAAACCTGCATAACAACAAAATAGACAACTGCCTAGGAAATCAGTGAGAACCAAAAGAGTGGAGGAGGGTAGAGGTTGACAGTAGATAGGTACAGGTGACATGCTCACATACACTCTATGCTTGTATAAGTATTTCTTTCTAAAATCAATATAATGTACGATGAATATGTGACATAAAAATTTAAAAAGAAAGAAAATCAAACTCCCATAGCAACAAAAACAGGTTAAGGAAAAGCACAACAACCAAAAAGCAAAGCGTGTCAGCGGATAGTAAAAAACACTACACAAATCATGTAAGTCTTGTGTTTCAAAATGTACTCCTGATTGCCAGAATTAGATAATCTTTATACTGCTCAACTTTGGGTGGGTTGAGACTTCTCCTTGTGGAATATTCTGATTAATTTGATATGACATATGGAATTCCTAACATATTCACGCTATACTTTTTAGTTCTCTTTTTTATAACCTTAAATTTTGCAGTAAATTCAGTTTCTATTATGTTTAAAATGATTTACACTTTAGTAGAAGCTCAAAAGGCACTTGTATAATTACATAATTATGTCAAACAAGGAATCTCCAGGATTAGTCAATAATTCTTTGCCAGGAATAGAGTATACTGTGTTCCTTACTTTAAAACACACACACATAGGCACAAACACAAATGCAAATACAAAATAATGTAGTAATGCAAATAGGTCCTTAGCACCTGCTTTATAACAATAGGATCTTTGAAACTTAGCAATCTTTTTAAATTGTTTTAAAATGGAGACCTTGAATTTGAAAAAGAGTGAAGTATATAAGGAAGGTTTTAGAGGTTGGAAAGGGAAAGAAGAAATGCAATAATTATATTATAATCTGTGATGAAATTCCATGACATAAAACAACTTGTGGGAGGAAATATTTCAAATTACAGTTACACATCCTAATCCATCAACAAAGGGAGAAGGGTAGAACATCAAGAGAAGAACTTGGCGGCAGAAACTGAAACAGGCACAGAAAAACCCTGCTCGCTGGTTTGCTCTTCTCTCTTTCTCAACTTGCTTTCTTCATAACATCTGGAACCACCCGTGCAGGGGTAGCAAGCACACAGCTAGTTAGGCCCGCAACACCAATCATCAGTTAGGGATATTTCACTGAACTTCAAATGCTCAGGTTGCCAGTGTCTGGGGGTGCATTCTCCATCTTAGCTCACTGCTCTCAATTCTTCTTCATATACTTAAGTGACCCTAAAAATTCCACCACAGAACTTCTCCAGCTAATATACACTTTATAGGAGGGATGCTGACTTTTTGAGTTAGTCTCTAATCTGGCCACCTCCCTGAAGATATTTATCAGCTGTAAGAGCTCCTTGGCATACACAAATAACAAATGAACTGAAAAAGAAATCAGGAAAAAAAAAAAAAACCCTTCACGGTAGCCTCAAATAATATACCTTTGGATTAAACTAGCCAAGCAAGTGAAAGATGTATATGATAAAAACTTGAATCCTTGATGAAAGTAATTGAAGAAGCTATCAGTAGGATTAACAAAGCAAAAATAGCAACCCTACCAAAAGAAGTCAATAATTTTAATTCAGAGCATGTACAAATGGTTTGGAATGCTTTTATTTTATTGTTCTGGGAAGATGTATGTATGGAAAGTGAATAAAATGTATTACTTTTACTTACCAAATAACATGACTACCTTTCTTTATTAATTGTTAAGGTGATCCTACTAGTTCACAAATCAACCTTAGTTTGTCAGTATAGAATACACTAGAGTTACAAGATTAGAACTTGCCTTTTTCTTATTTACCTGAGACATTTTATAATTTATTCATATTTACCTGATTAATTTAAATATGATGTTTTTGACTGGATATTTATATTAAGCATATTTTATCTATTATTTTATTATGTTGTGTATTTACTTATTTTCATGTATGTATACATGTGATTGTGTATGCTTCTCTATGCGGTAGTCTGAGCACACACTTTTAAGAATCATCTCTTTCCATGATGTGGTTTCTTGAGATAAACGTGGCTAGCATAGATAGGAATAATGGGCTACTACAAGTTTTAAGAGTTAATAAGAAGCCTGAGCTAGTGGGCCAATCAATTTATAACTAATGTAGACATCTGTGTGATTTCTTTGGGACTTAATGACTACAGGAACCAAACAGGGACAGAAACCCCAACAACACTTATCTTTAGTTATACCATTCCTTCAAACCTATATTAAATAATATGGCTATAACCCTGAGAAGATAACTATTGCTTATATAATTTAACAAGAGTATAAATACATGATAAAATTAAAGCTGAAGGGAAATGGGATCATATGACCTAGGTATGATCGTATAACAGAGATTGCCTTAGAAAAATCTCCTAATCTTAACTCTTTAGAGAAATGCTTATATATAATGTCTTTTTTGGTGTTGTGCTGCTACTCTTTTCAAAAGAGCCTTATGGAGAAAGCCACAAATACCAGTGGTCATGGCTAACACTATGTTCTCTACAGTGTGAGTTCAGCTGAACATTGACTGATTAGGTAGATAAAAGAAAAGCGATTGCATCAGCAATACTACCTTAAAACAGCCACTATTGTTTCATCTCATTATATCTTTCCTGACTAAATGTTTTTCTCAAACCTTCAATTTATTTAAGTAGTATCTAGTATGGATGCAGTGAGTTATACCTATAAGAGACATAAAAACAGTACCAAAAAGTAACTTCACTAATCACATGAAAGCTACAGTCTGTGTGTAGAAACTCAAAACTCCTGTCTTAGGAGCTCATGACAATATTGTTAAAGTACTGGAAAACATGTATTAATGGAATGCACACATCTCACAGTTACCATAATCTTGGCATTTTTCAAAGCAGTCATATAAAATTAACTCTACTAAATTTAGGAAACAGGATTATTTGAAGTTACTAAGAGAAGCTTTCATTAGATATATCTTTGTACAAACTTCTCACCAGTTTTTACTCACATTCCTTCTATCTGGAATACATGCATGCTTCATTTCTTTATAATAGTATAAATCATTTAGAATGCAGGTTAATTTCTTCAATTTAGCTTTTTTCTTAGTTTTCTGTATAAAAATTATATCTACAACTTAAACATTTATGGATATATATATATGACCATATATGAATATCAAGCCTAATACGTATTAAGTATATGTTCAAAGGTGATTCTTACCATTTTAAAGCTACTTTTCCCATTTCATGAGAGATGGCTCAGCGACTAAGAGCACTGTCTGCTTTTCTAAAGGTTCTGAGTTCAATTCCCAGCAAACCACATGGTGGATCACAACCATCTATAATGACATCTTGTGCTGTTTTGAGGAAGAGACATGGTCAGTCATTCTCATCAACTTAGACCATGAAACTCAATATGGACAAGTTCAACAGAACTGCCATTTATAGGTTGCCCATGTATGCTTCAGCATTGCCAGGACATAAATTTCAAAAATTTTTAACATGATTTATTGAAGAACTAAATGATATCATGTAGGAGAATAAATGATCTTCTCTGGTATGTCTTCAAAAGGATAGAAATTATTTCAATATGTTTGCATTTTGAAATTTTACTTATTTGGTAAAGCTAAACAAGGTAAACAAAGTAAATTGCATTATGTCTTTTTAAAGTTCTTGGATTATATTTATGTGTGTGTGTGAGAGAGAGAGAGAAAGAGAGAGAGAGACAGAGAGAGAGAGAGAGAGAGAGAGAGAGATTAAGGAGAATTAAAGAAAATTCTATATACGTTTTACTTCTTAATTTGACTTATTTTTGCACAATAATGTTTGTGAGACTTTCCAAATCCTTGCTAATTAACTCTAAATAGATTGGATAGAATATGTACAAAAATATAAAGTTCCACTTCTATTTTTCTTTATTAGAATTAAGACCATTTTGTACTTCAGCATAGATATTTCCTATGCATGAATTTAATTTTGCTCTAATCCTAAATAAGTTATTAAATCCATCTTATATTTATTATACTGTATAAGAAAAATATGAATGTGTTTCAATGAATTTCATAATGGCAAAATATGCTGTATCCTTCGCACCAAAAGTTTTTCCACTGATAGTGGGAAAAGCATGTGCAAAGCATGGAGATCCATTCAAAATTCTGAATTGTCTCCTTCATTTGGACCTGTGTTTATGTTTGCCAAGTTTTTCTATAAGTAACTTGGTGCCAGTGATGGAGTAGCAAACTGTAGAGAAACCCAGGATGATGTGTTATTTGAAAACTGATGTGTCTGCATTTGCTGAATCTGTTGACATTGTAAATTCAGGTCCTTGAATCAAATATTAGCATGACTCATGCAAATAAGCTTTGTTTTTAACTAAAGATGGTAAAACTCCCCATAGTTTAGCTATAGCCCTCAAAGTTAAGATGCTCTTGGGAACCAGTTTAAAAAAAGAAAGAAAAGAATGGAACAGACTACAGGGGATAGAAAGGCCAAAGGCGTGTATAGATTCTTATGGGAACTTCATTTTTCTGAGACCAAAGTGGAAAATATCTCCCAGTCATCTTCTTTATAAAAAATTCTGATGTTTCTAGGGGGAAAAAAACTTCAACATTGTTTAGTATTCAACAGTGTGCATATCAAGATTTGGATAGCAGAATTAAATAGGGTTCTGATATTTTTTAGTTCTTTGTGAAATTGAAAGAATTGTCAATAGTTAGAGATGCTTCAATAAGGAATTTTTCATCATAATGCAATAAATGCTTTAGTGCCATTTGTTTCAATAAAAAGATTTAAACTTTATCTTAAAGCAAAGTTTCTGCACGATTATTTTGTACTATATCACAAATGCAAGAATATTTTTTTGGTTTTTTTGTTTGTTTGTTTGGAATTTTATTTTTTTCTTTTCTTTTTTTATTTTCTTAAAAACTTCCATCTTCTCCCCTCCTCCCCCTTCCCTCCCCTCCCCTCCCCTCCACCCATACCCTCACTCCCTCCCTCTCCAGACCAAAGAGCCATCAGGGTTCCCTACACTATGTTAAGTCCAAGGTCCTCCTAATTCCCCCCAGGTCCAGGAAGGTGAGCTTCCAAACTGACAAGGCTCACACAGAGACTGTCCATGTCGTAGAATCAAAGCCCATCGCCATTGTCCTTAGCTTCTCAGTCAGCCTCCACCATCAGCCACATTCAGAGAGTCCGGTTTGGTCGCATGTTCCATCAGTCCCATTCCAACTGGGCTTGGTGATCTCCCGTTAGTTCTGTCCCACCGTCTCAGTGGGTGAACGCACTCCTCACGGTCCTGACTTTCTTGCTCATGTTCTCCCTCCTTCTGCTCCGCATCAGGACCTTGGGAGCTCAGTCCGGTGCTCCAATGTGGGGCTGGGAATTCCATAAATTCCTTTTTTTTCTACTATTAAACTTTCACACTTTGATATTTTTATAAAAAATTTGTTTCTTCTTTTTCTTCTGAAAACAACACTAATTTTATTTTATTTTTTTTGCTTTATATCAGATACAAAGTAGTAGTATATCACATACAAAGTATTTTATGGTGTTTTCCTGAATATGTACAATTAAGTTAAATCTTGTTCATAGAGAATGTACACCATTAGTAAAGACTTTTTCAGATGCTCACAGTGTCTTTTATTCAATCCCCATTATTACAAAAATCATAATGATACCATTAATTTTTAATCAAATCTCAAGGAAAAATTGACATATGCTGTATTATCATATTATAAATGAGCATCTATTTTTTTAGGGAAAAGGGGAGACAATATCATATGATAGAAAAAGAGTCATGCAAATGATCATGAAAAAAATCCTTAGTATATTCAAGATTACAAGGGTCATTGACCTAGGAAGAACTGACTTTTCCCTCAGATCAAGCAAAATACCACAAAAGTCTTCCTTGCTTTCCTTTTATTTTAACGTTCTTTTAGAAAACTTTCAAGTATGAATTCTGCTTCTTCCTTGTTGGGACTAATTGAGTCCTGGCCTTCAGCTGTTCTTCCCTGCTAGAGCCTTCTAATTGAAGTTACTAAAAGTTGTGCTTTGCCTAGAGGATCAGAGGATGGAATTTTCACCTGTTGGCCATTGACTGCAGGGTATTTAAGCCTCCATGGTGCTTTTAAAAAGACAGGCTTTTGTACCAGTGGTTAGAGATCCCTGTTTTGGTCTGTCTCTGTATGTGTTTCCTCAAGCTCCAGCCCCTTTCCCTAAACCCACGAACTGGGTTCTAGCCCAGAGAGCGCAGCCTGGGGGCCCGGGGCACGGCACTTCCTTATCTAAGAAGGACTTCTCACACACTCTAGTCAGTTTTGCAACCTGGAATGTCATTCTTGAATATGATTCCTTGAAAATCATTCGAGAAAAGATATCATCCTTGCCTCTCAGTCTTGCTAGGAAACTAACAACCAAATATAAACACAAACAAATAAGCAAACAAACAAACAAAAACCAATAAAAGTTGAAATCATATATAAGGAGAAAAAGACAACATCTCTTGAGTAAATTGGGAGCATGAGGGTCACAGGAGAAAGTAGGTAGGGGTTGGGTAGCAAGGGAGGGAAGGGGAGAGATGATCCTAATGTCACTCCGCTATTTTTATAGATCTGTGCCTAGCCATATCATCATCAGGTATGCTTACTCTCTGATGCTAATAGGATCAGAGGCAGAGACCCACTGCCAAACAGAGGTTGGGGAACCCTGAGGAAGTGGGGGTGTATGGATTATCACAACCAAAATGATCTAGGACACCAGAAGAACAGGGTCCACATGAACTCACAGAGGCTGAAGTGGCTTTCACAAAATTTGCAAAGTCCACCAGTCTGATCTAGGTCTTCAGAATATATGTTATGGTGTGCCACTTGCTTTTCTTGTGGGACTTCTAATAATATGAGTTTGGGTGGTATTTCTGGCTCTTTTGCCTTTTCTTTGTACTTTTTTTGTTCTATAGTGTTGCTTTGTTCAACCTTGTTCTGAGGATTTATGACTAGTCATATTGCAACTTCCTATGCTCTGTTCAGTTGATATCTCCGGGAACACTGCTCTTTTCTAAAGAGATACTGATGAAGGAGTGCATCTGGGGAAGAAGGGAGGTAAACAGGCATGGGAAAGAGTGCAGGAAAGGAAACTGTGGTAAGAATTTTACATATGAGAAATTATAAGAAAAAACTATTAAAATGACAAAAAGAAAAATAAAACAGTTTTCAGGAAACATCGAGGTAATACTATTGGCTAATCTCCACCCTCTATTACCTGACAGTAATTTTCACTATCTCACTCAACACACAAATCCTCCATCTTTGAGAAGACAACATTCCTTTTTTTTCCCAACATAAACAGCAGTAGTGCTAAATAGAAGCTCCCAGGTATCCATGGAGATGTCCCCAGCTAGTTCCTTGCGCAGCTGAGGAGAGGGAGCCTGAAACAGCCATTTCCTATAGTCATACTGATGAATATCTTGCATATTACCATAAAAGCTTCATCTGGCGATGGATGGAGATAGAGACAGAGACCCACATTGGAGCACTGGACTGAGCTCCCAAGGTACAGATGAAGAGCAGAAGGAAGGAGAACATGAGCAAGAAAGTCAGGACTGCGAGGGGTGCGCCCACCCACTGAGACGGTGGGGCTGATCTAATGGGAGCTCACCAAGGCCAGCTCAACTGGGACTGAAAAAGCGTGGGATCAAACCGGACTCCCTGAAGGAGGCAGACAATGAAGGCTGACTGAGAAGCCAAGGACAATGGCACTGGGTTTTGATTCTACTGCATGTACTGGCTTTGAGGGGGCCTAGTCTGTTTAAATGCGCACCTTCCTGGACCTGGATGGAGGGGGAGGACCTTGGACTTCCCACAGGGCAGGGAACCCTGACTGCTGTTTGGACTGGAGAGGGAGGGGGAGGGAGTGGAGGGAGGGAGAGGGAAATGGAAGGTGGTGAGGAGGCAGAAATTTTTAATAATAAAAAAGAAAAAAAAGAATGCTTTTTCTTTTTTTATAAAGCTAAATATCAATGCTTGAATCAATGAATTTAGAATGAATTTACTAATAAATGTTCAATGTTTTTCATTCCCAGGCTTCAATATCTGTATAACTTTCTTCCTCTCCTGTAGTTCTCATGACACCTATAAAAATGTTACCTATTCTTTAGGAGTGTGTATACAGTGTTATGTTAGATAATCGTTTATTAGCTCTTTACAGATATCAGTTATTATAATCTGGTAGTAAGTTAATGCACCATTTATGTTACTTTTCCTTACAGGCATAGGTTACAATATCTTTAATAGCCTTCTGCTGAACTCCTTAAATTTACTAGAATTATGGTGGCTTGTTTTTCTTTTTCTCATGTCAGATAAAGTAAAGAAAAGAAGATGTAAGAGGGAGATACATGAGAGGAGGGCCAGGAAGGGAGCAGAGGTCCAGAGACACACGTCATCAAATGGAGTTATTAAAAGAACAAAGTATATCAATTTTTCTTTTTTTCTTATCAGCATGAATTTTTCACTTTTCTAAATGCTTGTGTTCAAATCATTTTTATTTGGACACACTTTTTCAGTGTTTAGTTTGAATATAGGTGGTGAACACATACATTTTTTTAATTAGACTACAAACCTGGAAAAATAATGGACAGACAGGAAGTGGGTAAGGAAGAAGAGCTTGGAATTATATACTTCTATAAATTTCTAAGTAATATTATTTCATAAGAAATATATAACAATATGCTTAAATATTCCGCACACACACTTGCATATTTTAATCATATTACTCAGAAAGTATATACTTTGGATCTGTGTAAGAAAATTCAGATGTTATTTTTATTAACCAGAATCTCTGGCATTAATAATGTTCAATGTAAGAGGTCACTTTCCTAGCCCTTGAGATGCTTTGGGATCTATCCCCAACAGCATAAAACAGAAACAAGAAGTGAAAACAAAGCCCATTAAAATACTAAGACAAGAAGTAAACAAGCAAACAAAGACCAGAGATTTGCTGCTCATTTTCTTCGCGTGAGTCAGAGTTCAGACAGGAAGCTGGGCTAATCAAATCTTCAAACTTAAAATGAGACTCTAGAACAAGAATGGGCAAGAAACTGTCTTGCACAATAGGAACCAAAGCGGGCAGAAGCTTGTTCTTTAGCTAAGAAAAAGAATCAGAGCAAAGCTCCTTTGCTCATAAGATGCTAAACTATACTGGACAGAAATTAAACCCCAAAACTCAGACAGCTGGAAATTTAGTAGGAACTGCGAGAATTTTAACTGTTGATTCATTCTTTTTTTTTTTTTGGTTTTTCGAGACAGGGTTTCTCTGTAGCTTTGGAGCCTGTCCTGGAACTAGCTCTTGTAGACCAGGCTGGTCTCGAACTCACAGAGATCCGCCTGCCTCTGCCTCCCAAGTGCTGGGATTAAAGGCGTGCGCCACCGCCGCCCGGCCATGACTTCCTTTTCTAGTGATGTGTGATTCTGTGATTCTGTAGAAAATTTCTATTACGATTGATAGAGTCTTAATTTATGCTGTTTGTATGTATCTTAAAACCAGTGATAAATATATTTTCTCTAAGCTGCATTTCAAAGATTTTAGAGGAGTTTCTGTCTCATATAATGAAGCACACAATCGTGAGTGGTCATTATTAGCAAACAAATTGTTATTATTTTAGATTTAATTATTATTTAGTGAAATAACTACATTGTTCCTCTTATCTGATGAACTTGGAAATTTTATATACAAATGTCTCATAGAATTTTTATAAAGCTTTTAAAGAAATTAAACAATTATTTCTGACATTATTTCTATTCTTTAAGCTCAACTCTGACTTGAATTTCTGTACAGGTATCAGATATTTAGGGGGTTTCAAATATGTTTGCAAGCTTCCAGTTGAAAACATTAAAAGTGATAACTGTTGCCACATTTTGAGAAAACACTGTTTACTTATTAATTAATTTGGATCATTACATTCACTATCCCAAAATGCGTCCAAAAGAAGTAGGAAACGTTAGATAAGCAATGTAATGAAGAACATACTACAGGAAATTTCCAAGAATATTAATTTACATGGTTCTTCCTGAAATAATGTTCTTAAGAGTCACCTAGGGATTTTAATAAATATAAATCTTGGCACAGAAAGTTAAGGAAGATCTGAGATATGTGTTCCACCATGTTCCAGTGATGTTTCTGATGGTAACCTATGGGGACCTTTGAGCCAACAAAAATTAGATAACAATGGCTGTACTATTTTAGGTACCAAGAGAAAGATACAGCTGGTGAAGGCAAGATAATCAGAAGTTCAGACCATCCTGTCTGAATATGTGAATGTGAGTTCAATTGGGGATACATTCTGCCATCTTTTAAGAGAAAGGAAAGAAAATTCAGTCCTGGGAAATTGGCTGATTCAGTAAAATATCTGCGATGTAGATGGAACAGCGGAGGGAGGCTTCCCGCCACCCAGCTAGCTTTACCCAAAATAATTACACGGAAACTGTATTCATTTAAACACTGCTTGGCCCATTAGTTTCAGCCTCTTCTTGGCTAATTTTCACATCTTGCTTTAACCCATATTTAGTAATCTGTGTAGCACCACAAGGTGGTGGCTTACCAAGAAGGCTCTTAGCCTACATCCGTCTCAGGTCGAAGAATCATGGCGACTGACTCACTACCCTTCTTTCCAGCATTCTGTTCTGTCTACTCCACCCACCTGTATTCTGATCTATCAGGCCAAGCAGTTTCTTTATTAAATAACCAATAAAAGCAACACCCAGACAAATGACCCTCCTCCATCACTGTGAGGTAGCTTGAATACCTGAGTTCAAATCCAAGTACTAATGCTAAAGAAAGAGCAACAGTATGCATCTTTCATGGGTCAGGAGTGGAAAGGAGCATCATGAGGCTTGATGGGCAACAACTGAACAAACTCTATTGGAAAGATGAAAATCATAGGAGAACAGCAACTGACGAAGGCATATATGTCAAGCTCTGTATTCCACAGATAAACACACATGTATGCAAACACCTGTAAATCCATACAGATGTACACACACTACACAAATATGTCTAGGTGGCATGCACACAAAATGAAGCACATAAGTTGTACTTCTATTTATTAAAATAGAAACAAAACATTCATGAGGCTAATTAAATTATTGAAAACTTTTCATATTCTCAGAAGTGAAAATCTTACATATTCATAAAACATAATATACACAAATCTGTTTGAGGGATCATATATTTTGTTTCTTAAATAGCACATTGCAAAGGATACTGGAAAAACCTCTTTATTCTGTCAAGTACAGCAAGGTCTCCTGAACAATACTAGTAAGTGATCTGATGAATTCGTCTGACTTTCTTTCATGAACAGACATTAATGATCAGTTGTAACTAAACTTCAAGGACTGAATATAATACAGATTTCTGTATTTCTTCATTGTTGGGCTAAGAATTCTTTTTTCTACTTTGAAACGATTGAAAAGTAAACTAAAACTGGCATTTTCAACTATTATAAATTTAAATGTTCATACAGTGTGCTCACATGCCTCTGGAAGTTAGAGAATAACTTTCTGGAATTGGTCTTTTCATTCTGTCTGATTGACAAGGATTTGTTTGTTTTTGTGTACTCCATCATAGCCCATGATATTTCTGGCAATTCTTCTTTCTCTTTCTTATCTTACGCAATGGGACTATTGGGGCTACCAATGCACACCATCATATGAGGCTTTTTTATATAAAGACTGGAATAAAACTCAGGTCCTCAGATTTGTGCAGCTTGCTTTTTTACCGACTGAACCAATTTCATAGCCCCAAGCCTACCATTTCTGGCATGGGAAAAGCAAATAGGTTAAACTTAAGTATTCATAAGAGTTTATTAAAATATAATTATTATAGTCATTTACCCTTTGCTTTGTCTACTGTATTCAACAATGGTTGCAGTGAATACTTCTGTTGGAAGTTGGTCACACAAAGATTGAAATCTTTTTCCTTTAACTTGTTGTTTAAAAATAATTATTAATGTTCTTACACTAGTACATTTAAGAATAGCTCTATTTGTAAATATAAAATAATAGCATAGATACTAAAAGTTTATATATGTTTATTATAATACTGGGTATCTCAATCTAGCCACTTCACAGAGTATTACTTTATGAAACATAAAAAGAATTCTTCATCTCTAATATTTTTCATAACTGGAGAAATAAATGCTCTAATTTTTCTATACAACTATTTTTGAGTATAAATTTTTAATGCAAAATGGGCACACAGAAACTCTAGTGGGAAAATGGTCCCAAGGCTTAACTATATTTCAAGGTTTTGCAAGGGACACTTGAGCCACTTCTCAATTCTTGTTTTCCGTTTATTAGGAACATATTAGCTAAATTCTCTGTAACAAACAAACTGTCTTTCTTCCTAGGAGAATAAAAAATGTTAAAGGCAATTTCCAGACACTTCATAAAAACAGGAAGCACAATGAACTCATGATCTGAAAACATATCATGGCACATGTAAGAGCAAACAGTTGCCCCTCCCTAAACCCAAAGAGCATATTCATTGTGAGACACTGTTTAAAGTATGAAAAACAAAATAAAAACTTTTATTGTATGTCATTCTAGATACAATCAAGACAGAACAATTACCTATCTGGCTCAACAACAACAGCATTCCACAAGTCAAATGATACCTTGTGCCAACAAGACAAGTGTCCAAGGTTTTCTGGCTCCCTTTGTACAAATAAGTTTAAATTGTTTACTAGTTTGATAAGGTTAGTTTAAATTTTATTTTCAAAAAAACCCTTGTCTCCTTTATATGTAAGCCATAAAACACCAAAATTTATTCCATCTTAATTCAGCAGAATTAGACATCGTCTCCATTATATGACAAATTAAAGTTAGGATTTTTCTTGCTTTTGTTCCTTTTTGTGTGTTTCCTTGAGATGAACCAGGTTTCCTCAGTTAACGCTCAGTTTACAAAGGTATTGCTAAACTGTCAATGGAACTAATTAATATATTGTAATATTTTGAAATTGACTAATAATTTTCTATCCTTCGAAGAATAGTACCATGATATTTCACTGACATGCAAAAATGGTGCCAGATACACAAAACACATAATAAAAAGAACTCCAGGACCCCTAAACTTATTTGATAGAACTAGTTCACAATGAATTAAGGCATGTTATAATTTGCGTATAATTGACAACTTCCTACTTTCCAATGAATAAAATATCCTAGAACTGGGCATTCAGTACAGATTTTGGATCTCTAATTCACCATTAATAGTCAGCCATGTAAGCATGCATGAATATACTATGACTCAGTTTTTAATAATAATTTTCCTTTCCCAAAGTCATAAAAACAAGTTCCATTATTCCTATTGCAAATTTTACCACAAATTAAGCTTCGGTACTTTGGGAACAGCCAGACTTGAGAAAACCCTTACTTAGTAGGAAAGCAAAGTAATTGCTTTAGGCTGACACACTTTAACAGTTATGAGTATCGGGGAATGTGCATTTCTGAAGCGCATTGCTTGCTACCTGTTAGAACTCCTCATAGCTGCACCATCCTGTTCATTTCAATAAATGCCTATGCAATACAGTAGCATCAAAGTCTGGAAAGGAATCAAGAAATGTGTCATACTGTCTCCAAAACTAAATTTCTCTTAGAACATTATTTTACCATAATGTTTAGAGAGAGTAAGCTTGTGTCACCTGTCTGTACTGGGAAGATTTAGTGACTTCAAGGATAGAAAAAAAAAAAAAAAAAAAAAAAAACCACTATTCCTGGATATTGGACTTGGTAGTCAAATATGATCTGATAATGTCACTGTCATTTTAACACAAACTTCTCTCACAACCTCTACCCAATATATGCTCCATATTCCTACCTAATGTGAAATCACAACATTCATTTACTTGAAGAATTGCCTACACTGGGATTTCATTGTGAATAATAACTTATGAAAGACTACGTATTTTCATGAGTAACAAAAAGTTTACCTTTAACTTGTGAGTCATTTATTACACACAGGAAATTATTCATACAAATCTTGGCTTGACGATCTAATGATTTAGGTATCCAGCACACCTAAAATAGGATTATGACCATTCTTGAGGCTGGACATGTGAAATATAGGTACTTCTCAAAGACATTAATTTTGTGCAACGAAACTCTGTACCTATATTATATGTCCATTTATATAGTCTTAAATGAGGTAACCGGGAACAGAACATTTGAAAACAGCTATTAACCCTTAATGAATAAAAGGTTGAAGACATGTCTGTGAAATACTCATCAGGTCTAGTGTCTTAGAACAAAGGTATTGAGATAATTTTACAGGAATCCTACAGTGTCGCAATTCCATGATAGAAATGGGCCTCTGTTGAAATTCCATGGCTACTTTATTACCACAGTTTCAAGAAGAAAGAATATTTTTATGAAGTAAGGTGTTATCTTGCACTATCTATAGCTAATTTTAGGGGGTCACATGTATTCATACTTATTTATAGAAACAAAAACACTAACCTTTATAGGAGACTGGATATAAATGAAATCTTCCACTTGGAAACTCGGTTGCTAACATTTTTACTGTACCATGCACTAGCAGACCTGAAAAATCCTGTGTACAGTTTTATTGTCAAGAAAAGAGATATCAACAGAAATACATGTTGACCTAAACAGTAATCTCTTCTTAAAAAGTTGTATACTTCAAGAATTGTCTATGTAGTCCTGAAATCTAATGGCTCTATGCAAACTCCTAATACTTTTCAGTTATAACTAAAATTCCACATCCTAATACCTAAGTTTATGGTTTGCTCTTTTCTCAAACAAAGAACTAATTTATTTTTTATTGTCTGTGTAAAATAATTGAACTCCTTAAAAATAATTTATGAGAATTAACATCTGATTTTATCCCATAGATTAAGCCTTTCCTTTTCAAATATTAAATGAATAAAGAAGAGCTTCCCTTAATTTCTTTTAAATTATATTAAAATAAACAATGGTGTCTGAAAGTACTGCATTGTGTTAAACTTCTCGATATGGTGTCATTTTTTTTTAATAAATACTAAGATCTACAGCTTTTATCTATTGTGAAAAACCAAACATATAAATTTCCTTCTCTATGATATAATAGCAATCTTCCATTGGTGACAAAGTACTATGCTTAGGATACTAACTAAGCACATTTACAACAAAGGGATAATCAACAGAAGCTGTGGTCAAAAGCTACTTCATTGAATCCAATACTCTAATACTACCTACCTTCATTTCTCTAAGAGTCAGAAAGTATTCAGGAGCATCTGTTTTGCAAAGTGTTGTTGAATTAAAATTGTCAGAGCATATCATCATCTAGTTTCTACTTTCTCTAATCATACTTGCAGCTTTGCTTGTTGACAGTAAAAATAACTGAGAATCAGGAAATACCTCATGGAGAACTGAGTTTCTGGAATTGCTAATTTGACTGTTCTGTCACCAATGTACCCTTCATAATTTCTTACTCTCATTTTCAGGTCAGTTCTGACAAAGTAAGTCATGCATACAATGCACTAAGATCATATTTGGTACTGCAATTACCTGCCCATCTCTCCACCTATGCTTTACTGCAGATGAACCATTTCTTTTCAAATTCTCTTAGACATTAGTTTTATAGTCTGCATATGCACAGTTTGGTATTTTTGGGGATTTGTTTCAGATATCTATGGGTATCTTGACCTACAGTCATTAAGTGAACTTTTAAATAGAGCTTAGTATTTGGAGATATTCTGTACTAATATTCCCATGTATTTTAAATAACCTACAAATCACATGTAATAATTTATAAAATAGATATTATATATAAAAATTGTATGCTTAAAAATATGGCCAGATAAAATCTGCTCAAATTTAAATTGCAAATTATTTTCAATTATCTGCAAGTTGAATCCGTGAATTTGTAGCTAACAGTTGCAAATTGAAGGAAGAAATCAATAATGACAACAGAATTATGTCATTTTAAATTCAATCACAAAATATTCATGTATTATAAAGAGATTTTCCCCCTCTATCCAGAAATGAGTCATTCTCATCCACGTAAGGTGATTTTAGGGAAAGTGATAAGAAATCATTTGGTCTTAAAATAGAAGTCTTCAAAATAGGAATATTGTGTATCGTATACTAGAAAAGATGAGAAATGGTAACTAGTGATGATGTCAAGTTCTAGCCATCCATCTGTTGAGTATGGTTTTCTGTTCCAAACATTGACATTGAATAATACATTTGTTTGTCTTACCCAGGTTTTCTCAGAAGTCCCTTTAGAGATGGAGTTCAGAATTTCATATATCTGGTCTCTTCTATGTCCTTACAATGCATGAGAAAGTTAAAGCAAGATAGATGGCTGGAAAAGTATTGCAGGTCAAATTGCAATGAAGAGCTGTTAAAATTATACCAAAGGAGAAGAATGTATGGAGACAAGATTGCTCTCTGAAACAGATACAAACAAGGCACAGAGAAAATTTTGACTATTCTATTCCTGGAAATCCATCAGGAAGCTCACTGGGGACATTTAGCATCTTACTTAATATTAAATCCAAAGAGAATTCAGTTTATAATTGCTCCATGGTTGTGGGAACTTTTCAACATTGGTGCATGTCATACTCCAAAACTATCAATCTATTAACTGATTTTTGAGACATAATAAAAGCAACAATAATGCTTGGGATATGCAAACTACAAAAATATCAAGATCTTGTGTAGAGAGCAGAATCTTTGAACATATTAAAGGAGTTATTAATACCTCTTCTCTGAGAAAAGCAAGAAATTAGGAATGCAAGACTTTGAGGGATCTAAGAACTAAAGGTGTAATTAACTCTACATTTTCTTTTTTTGTTTGTTTGTTTATTTGTTTTTCCAGTTTATTTATTTTTTATTAAAAATTGCCATCTCCTCCCCTCCTCCTCTCCCTTCCCTCCCCTCCCCTCCACCCACACCCCCACTCCCTCCCTCTTGAGGCCAAATTTTCTTTAAAGCTTGAAATACATTACTTTCTCAATGTGAAATTTAAAACGTTAAATGCTGTGATATTAATTTCAGGAATATTTTGATCAATAATTCAAAATATATCTTTATATAACAGATGTTTAAAGGTTGGTGATAAAACATATAAACTAATATGAAGCAGCACTTTTATTACTTTACTTATTGTATATTACATCCCATCAGTAGGTGATGCTCAGCCATATTCATTCCCACACAAATCACTAGAAAATGGAAACAATAGAAATGCCGTCCAACTGAGGAATGCCTAATGAAAATGTAGGTCATGTAAAATTGGAATTTAGTTCAACTGCAAAGTAAAATAAAATCATTAAATTTTCTTGTAAATGGATGAAACTAGAAAATATTATGCACATCAAGGAAATCAGAACCAGAATATCAGGGGCCACGTGTTCTTCCTTATTTGTGGATCCAAGCTTTTGGATTTTAGATGCGAGTTTATAGCCTGTGATAACTGCAGACACCAAGGAGGTGAAAGGGATTGTGATGACAAATAGAGACTGAAGAGGACAGCAAGACACAGGTGTTGTGGGGCAGGAAATGCGAAATACTAAGGGGTTAACCAAAAGGGAAAGGGCACAAACAGAAAGAGAGGAAGAAACAGGGATAAGTAAAGTCAAGGGAGTTGAAAAGCCATAATGAGACCGTATTTCAGACTTTTTTAGAAATATGAGTATTATACATGTGTTTTTGCATGTGATCATACTTGCACAAAGATCCACAGACCATCTAACAAAGACCTCAGTGCTGGAAATGGGAATTATTCCTTCTATATGTTTGTCAGAAAGTTAATGAAATCAATCAAATAGTATATTTCATTGCTGTGGTTCTTAATTTTCTCCTGGAACACAAGGATAGAAGCCTATTGTTGCAGACACTTCACCGTTCAGTCATAGGACTCAAAGAAAAGAACTGACCTGGTAGCTACCTCCCTGAAGACAAACCATCACAAAACAATGCAAGTTTGTCAGCGGAGGAGAGCAGTCGACAGACCCACACCACTGTAAGGCTTAAAAAGTGCAGCAATGACTATCACACCAAGATATCCAAAATGGTGCAATATTGGCACATACATCTAGTGAGTAACCATGAGCTCTCTAATTAGACTTACCTCTTGCTCAAGAGGAAGAAACTCAGGCCTGATAATATAAGCCCTAGATAATGAAGATATGTAACCTAAAGAAGGACTTTATATTACTCATTACCTAAACCAGTATAATTTCTAACTCTATTATAAATATGTATTTTTCTACCTCTATTGAGAGTAGCTCTAGTCTTTTATCAATTAGGTTTCTTTTTGCTGAAGACATAGATCATCTCAAAATTCGTCAACAGGTCAAAATGTAGAGAATAATGGACCACAAAGCAACTACAAGTGATATATCTACAATGTAATTCCTACAAAAAAAGCTCAGGCAATGTTGCAGAAAGAAAGGTTGGAAAAATTTAAAGAACCAGATGTCAGTGAAGCCTCCTCTGTATTTTAAGTGAGGAGCAGCAGGGGCACCTGGACTCTAGGTATAAAGGCAATTTCAGTAGTTTCCTATATAATATTGCAGCTTGTAGCGACCAGAGAATCAGAACACATTCTTTAAGATATTGTCTTTGTGTATGAAAAGGAAGCAGTAACTGTAAAATCTCAAAACTATGATCACCTAAAGTACACCTGCGTAACATCACCAGTTGACATCAATGCACTGGAGGACATTTCACAAGGTCACACTACAGGAAGATGGGTTGTTCAGGGATAAAAAAACTAAAACAGTATCCATTTTCTTTCAAAAATTATTTCAAAGTTTATTTTTTGAGATATATTAACAGATGATTATATTCACATTTCTACAACATGATATTCTGTAGCAGTGCTTGATACTAATGGGCTATTAAGCCTTTGGCATTAAAAGTCAATGTAAGGGTTTTCCATTTTGAGGCCAATTAATTCTTGCTAAAGTAAACAATGATTTAATCATTAAGAAAAAAGTTCACACTCTAAACTTATTTTAATTTTATACACACCCACACACACAATTGTTTTCTTTATTGTACCTACTCAAGGCACATTTTATTGATACTGTCCAATACTCATTTGAACTAAAATAACTTCTCTATAGCTATGTGGCAAGATGATAAAGACATTCTCTGTGATTTAATAATGTATGCATCTTTCAATGTTTTATGGACAAAATATGATGACATGAACAAAATTTTTCTTTTACAGAATATAAATATTAATCTCACTAGATAACTTATTCTAGTAATAAATTTATACTTTAATGAAATACTTTTAAAAATAACATTCATCTTAAACATGATTATGGACAGTAATCAAGACACATTCATAATATTTCCAATTTCAGTACAATTCAATTTGCCCTTTGAACATATGTGGAAGATATCAGATGTGCTTACATAGATCCATAAACACCAAAGACAGACTCTGTAATGGAAAGGACAATGAAGACTCTACATTCCAGGGGACTTTTAGAAATGACTGTGTGCATCTGTAAGCTGTTTAACTTTCTGCCAAGTTTCTCAAGTTCTTTGTTTCCTAAGGGTGGGTTATAAATGTAAACATCTTGAGAAGCGGCGCCAGAGCTTGTGACACAGCAGCACTTTAACGTTCTTTTGGTTTCACAAAGAAACTGGTTACCTCTGATTTTGTAAACACAGAGCTATGGAATCATACTTTATTTGTTTGTCTCCTAATCTTGGTGTCAAATTTAAAGACACAAATTTCAAGCCAGAAGTGTTCTGAGTTTTTCAGAGGTTGAAAAGAGAAAAAGGGTTTTGTGATAATTTTATTCTGTCTTTACTGTTCTATTATTTTTTTCACTTATATTCTCAATTTGATAACAATAACATAGATGTTAATTGATCATAAAAGCAGACCATTCAAATTCATGTAAACAGAAAATTGGCAGGCTACTAATGGAAAGAAAAATCATGTGAAACACAGAGGCGAAATTAAAAAGTTATATTTCTTTTCAAAAATGGTCAACTAACACACAATAGAAACTGTTCTATGTATCAAATGTATGCTTATTTACACCATTCATTCTTGTTTGAACAGTCATTTTTCACCCAAACTGTTCTGATTACACAATTCAGCAAACTACCTGAACCTAATTTGTGGCATAGTCTCTCCAATTGTAGTTCCCTAACAGTGCCTTTCTGATTTTTAAATCTTTCCTGTCTGACTGGTCAACTAGAATTGTAGAGTAATTGCCAGTACCTGTCACTTGTTTATCCCTCCAAAGTGAGATTCCATGAGTCATCAGTAAAACATGACAATTCTAATGGTTCCTTTAAAATGAAACAACATACAACTTGACTGATAATAGACACTGATCATTTTTAGAATAATTTCAAAACTTAAAAACTCAATTGCAATTTCATACTGACTGATCAGCCAAGTATGAAACAGAGTAATTTCAATGTGAATTTAAGTTATTTCTTGAAATGCAAAAATTATAAGTTATCTAGCTTTTTCTTTAAGAGAGTTTGTGATTTTAACCTTCTTTTTATATCCCACAGAGAATGTTAAGTTAGTTCTCATGATTGTCTCCAAAAGTGAAATTGCTGAAGAGTGTTTTAATTTTGTGACTGAATCTACATCACACTTGAGAAGGAGCCCGAAATCTAACACCTTGGATCAACCAAAGTTCAACTTTATCACTGCTTTAATGCTTCTGGTATTTACCAACTACTTGCCTATCACAGTAATTGAAATATAGTAACCAATCATTAAATATTGCAAGAACCAAATCCTTATATAGATGGTTTAAGTTGAGGACGATGATGCAAACATGTAATTATATCTACTCAGAAATTTGAGGCAGGAGGCCCACCTAGCTACAGAGTGAAGTCAAAGCCTATGTTGACATTTTATTAAGAGTTCAACTGGAAATAAAAAAGGGGAAAGTGAGCTAGAAATGTTGTGCTAGTTCTCAAGCCTCAAGTCTGTAGGGTGCTTGCTTTAAACAAAATAACAAGGAATAACTATGCTCCAGCAGAGATGTCAGGAGCAAAAATTAGGTTTCAATAATTTGTTCAAATATGAAAAAAGAACAATTTAAAATCTGCAGAATAGTAGCAGGTTAATAAATGCAGGCTATGCAATAAATTGAATTAAATTTGTCTCTTTTATCTCTTGCCTCTTACCATTTAATAAATTTCATAAATGGGACTCAAGGATACATTAGATTTGTTTTCTATATTACTTCATATTAAGATTTTATAGCAAGATTTTTTTACAGCAACCCCCAAGACATTAGAGGCATTTTGTATGCTGCTTCTTATACTTACAACTCCAGACATTGTTAATAAATATCCATAAAACTAATCAAAGGTCCCACTTGTACTACAACTTTGGTGAAAATTCACAAGCCTCCTAAGCTGCTACCTGTTGTTGCACTAGGGAGTATTTTATAGAGTTACTCTCAACAGGGGTAAAATCAAGGACTTATCTTGCAGTACATAAGGTTGGGAAATGTTTCCATGGTTATAAATATGCTATAACCCAGTATAAATGACCTGTGAAAAAATATGGCTAATGAGTCCCATTTATGTGAAATGTCTCTAAACATTTTCTCAAAAATTATGCAAGGCTTTTAAGAGATTTTTGATCTGTGATCCAGTTACTATGTTTTCTATATGCACTGGCAAATAAATAGCAGATGATATATAGCTTCATCTTATGTTTTTAAAATTTAATGAGAGAGGTAGTGGGTGCAGTGAACTCTGTATGCATAATATGTATGTATGAGATCATAACTGAATAAACTTAGCAAAGCAATCAAAAAAGAACGGAGATAATGTTCTTGTATTTAATTTGGAGATGCTTAAACTTATCAAGGAAGAAACAGGGTTGTTTCAACTATCTCTGTGATCATAAATTTTACCAAAGGTCTACTAATGAATACCTCCACTTCATTATAACAGAATAAATTGTGCCTCCAAATCTTAAAGAAAGAGCACAATGTAGAAAGCTGTTAATTAAAGTTATAAAGAATGAACACATCAAGTACTATTTGTACTAAGAAGAACATTTCTACTTCAACATCATGTCCTTATTTTGGAGAGTTGGAAATTAGCATGATAAGGGGAGTGTTGAAGATGTATTCTATTGGGCAAAGTAGACATGGAGATCTTAAAACTATTTTTTTTAAAATCTGGAGGGAGTTTTCAGTGATCCCTCATGAAATCCTGAGTTAGCATCCTGTCATCCGTATTTGTTCTCCAACGAGCTTTTATACCAAAAGGGAAACTGAAGGGGAAGTTCATTAGGATTTGGTTTTCTGGTTAGCAGGACTTAGGTCACATCAACAACTATGGCTGCTCTGTCATGTAGACTGAATTAACACCTCTTCCCGAGGTAATCACCCAATTTACAAAGAAGGAGCAGAGCAACATTATCATATACTGATCCTTTGTTTAGAATGGCACCAGATTGTCTAGAAAGGCTAGGTCACCACCTCCTTTGTGGCAGGCGCAAACTGTGGCCTGAAAGTCTGGCTGCCATACAATGTAGAAAAACGGGCCTGTAGCCGGGCGGTGGTGGCGCACGCCTTTAATCCCAGCACTCAGGAGGCAGAGGCAGGCGGATCTCTGAGTTCGAGGCCAGCCTGGTCTACAAGAGCTAGATCCAGGACAGGCTCTAGAAACTACGGGGAAACCCTGTCTCGAAAACAAAAAAACAAAAAAAAAAAAAAAGAAAAAAAGAAAGAAAGAAAAATGAGCCTGTATAATATGGCCCTACAATTCACTCCCTCTTAATTTTAATAAAAATCTGTGCTTCTGCAATTGGACAGATGATCATATCTGCCTTAGGCAAATACTTCTCCATTTACTCAAATTTAACAGTCTTTGGAAAACAGGCATCATTATTATGTGAGCTCCTTAGGCATCTGGGAAGAAGAAGCTTCAAACCCATCTCCATAGAAGGTTTTTTTGTCAAAAACATAAAAATTAAAAATAAATTATCATCATAACAAAAATAACATTATTTGTCATTAAATCAATTTTATGATATGTAACTTTTGAGACAAAATTGTAGAAGTTCTATGTATTAATTGGAAATATATTAAATAAAATGTGTAGAATGAAGGGAATGAATTTATGTGTTTTTGAAAGAATGAGCAGATGAAAAACTTCAGACAATAAGTATCTAAATTAGATTAGGTACAATTCTTTCTATAAAGCTTGTACTAGCTTGTAATTGCTATACAAACTACAATACCTTGATTATGAGGTGATCATCATCCTAAGATTTCTGAGTAATGGGGTTATGAACATATAACACCATTCCTGGTTTTTATAAAACTCACCAATTCTTCCATTTTCATCCTTGACTCCAGCTCTTGAACACTGTGATTCATAGTTACTCATGTTTACAGACCTCAGTCACATATCCTCATAGCAGTAATTGTAATTTTCTGGAATATAAACAAATTTTACTCCTTTATCACCACACAATTCATGAACACATACACACCACATGACATACACATACTACTGACCACACACATTCTACACACACAGTTATGCTGCACTAGATCCTTAAATTTACAGAAACAAACCCGCAACTGCTCTCAGAATGAAGGGAATAAAGGTGCACACCACCGTGCCTGGACATTCTTATTTCTTCCTTTGATCACATGTAATTTTTTGGGAACATCCAACATAGTATACTTATCTTTGTATACAAATAAATTGCAAACTGCTTTGGCCCAAACTTGGCATTTGAGATGAAAGCTGAAACATAATAACTTATTATTTTAATAGTAAATTGAAGCACAGGGTAAGTTTCATTATATTAACACTCATATCCTATTTGTAGCTATATTTGCTCATACTTATTATATAACTAATACTTTCACATATCATTATCATTGGTAAATCCTTAATAATGATAAAACTTTGGGACAGAGTTAATTAGTAACTTGGCAAAGCTAAACAAACAAGAAAATTGAAATTAAGATAGCAAACTAGCAAATAAGAAGATTATAAATATTGAAAATCATCACCTTATTTTTAAATTCATAAATACAGTTCTATATTTTATTATCAGCTTTTCAATTTGAGCAATGTGGCATTAGACATTTCATGTACACCAATTAGAAATTTAATATTATATACATATTCTGAATATTATTCAAAATCTCCTTTAAAAACAAAGTCTAGAAATTTTTGAAATAATTTCTAAGGAATGTCATTCATCTTTAGTCTGTCTATTCAGCATTGTGTTGGGGCAGTATGTGCTGAATTTCACTCATAACTTCATACTTACACAATGACCTCATACTGGATATGGTGCAAAAATCAAGTTTCTTAGAAATCTGTATAAATGTTTTTAATCACAAACAAAAATTGTAAATGAAAAATCTTTTGTTTTACAGTCATTTGCTGTTTTATACTTATGATAAAATATAACCTGCATCTCATTCAATCTGCTTCAATGAAGTCTTTTGTCTCATAACATATATCAATCTTGTTTCAAACATAATCATTTGTATCTTTAAAAATACAGTGTGCCATGGTCTTATTTTCATACATAAATATTTATTATCAATTTGAAATGTTTTCTGCTGTGGTTTAGTCAAATAAATGCCCTCTCTGTAGTAGGATGTAAATAAGGTGGAGTTTCAGACTTACACAGTCACAGATGGTTTGGCAGTTATTCCACATTAGAATAATTACGAACTCTTTATGGCCTCAAACAAAACTCTTTAGATTTTACATATATATCTCTTGGAGTGAAAACAATCATTAAAATGTAATCTTCAAACACATTAGTAATAGTTATATAAATATAACTCAAGTTTTAGTACATTTTAAAGGTAAAAATATACATGATAGCCTGTTTGCGGAAAACTTAAAAAGTAACTCAACAAATATTATACATATTTACAATAAATATTCTTATAACAAATTAATATATTCCAGGGTTATGTTAGGATTGGAAAAACATGAAATGAAGTTCTATATTTCAAAAATTTTCTAATCTAGAAGAGACACAGTAAGAATTGCTAAAAGTTACTTTACTTCAGAAGATACAGAGTTTAGTTCAGAAAATAGATACTATATCAAAGAAAATAAGGAGATGTATTTAGTTGAAATGAGGTACTTTTTATAGAATAAAGATTTTAGCAAATTAATTTGATTAATATATATTGTATACATATATAGATCAAATTTAATTGGTATGTACAGATAACAACTTGTAATAATATAGAAACAACAATGTGAACAAATTTAAGCAGGAACCAGATATAGAAAATGTGCCTAGTAAGAAGTGAAGAACATACAATTAAACTTGATCTTTTATCTTTATGTCTTGAATCTTTGGATCTTAGATTCACTAATGAATCAATTTTCACTAGATACAAACCTGGCATTCTGGAATCCACGGTTCTCTTCCTGTCTAAATCCGTCAAACAATTACTTGATAGTGGGATGTTTGCCTTTTATTTTCCAATTATTTCACAAACAAAACAAAAATATACAAGCGACATGGGAAGGCAATAAGTTATTGAGATTTAAGTAGCATAATTCCTTTTTAAAAATTATGCCTCTATTGCAGATTGTATTTCTATGTTAATGATTATACATCTCTAGGTTGATGCCAGATGTGTTAACATGTTAGCAAAAAATAAATTTGGTTATCATGTCTTATGTATCACTCAAAACATTGTAAGTTTTGTGAAAAAGTAAAAACATGTTTCTCTTCATTTGTGTAGACAACAAGAATCTTCATCATTAAGTAAAAAAAATTCGAACCCACGTGAGGAAAATAATTTAATTCTCTTCATAAATGAGAGTTTCCTAAGATCAATAAATCAGAAAGAAAAAAACATTCCCATTTTATAATTCTTTCTCAAGGACAAAGCTTTGCTCTAGGGTGTCTTTCCAGAACTTAATTCAACTCAGCAAATTCTGAGTCTACCTATTCTTCACTACTAGGGAAAACAGTCTAGACATATCACCGAAGTTCATTATGAATATCTTCTCCTAGGTTTCGTTCAAACTACAGTTACAGATGGTGGTATCTAATGGAAGCATAAATATAAATGGCTTTTATCTTTTATTTACTAAAGCATTCATCAATGGGTCACTGAAATTTGTTTTTGTTTCCACTTTTAAGAATATTGAAATTTGTCATTATTTTTAAATAAAACCACAAAGATTGGCAGATGTGTGTATATTTTCTCTAAAGATATGAATTTTAATATATTATCACAATACAAAAATATTTTTGAAATAATTCTATAGTGAAAATACAATCATCCATTTTATTATCTATTTTATTTTATTTACTTTTATTTTATAGAATACATTCGAACCACAGCCTCCAGTCTCTCCACTCCTTTCACCTCCTCCCTCCAAGTTTCTTCTCTACCAGATCCACTGTACACCACTTCCCTTCAGCACAAAACAGGCCTCTGAACTCAGCATACAAAGACGCAGTAAGACTAGGCATAGACCTTTATATCAAAGTTGTACAAAGCAGGTCAGTAGGAGAAGAAGTGTTCCATGAAGAGACAAAAGAGTCAGAGACACCAACACTTCATTGTTAGGAGGCCAACAAAAACCTTAAGCTAAAGAACCACAAGCTTGTGTGCACAGGACCTGCTGCAGACATTTCCAAGCCCAATGCTTGCCACTTCAGTCTCTGTCAGCCCCTAATACCCCTGCTTAGTTAAGTTTATTGTCTGCGTTCACCTCATGTCCCTGACTCCTCGATCCTTTCTTCTCATCTTACGCAGAGTTTTTAGTTCTTGTATTAAGGTTTGCCTGTCTCTGTGTCTATTCTCATTAACTGGTAAAGAAAGCCTCTCTGATGAAGACCAGGGAAAGCAACATCCTATATTTATACTTGAATATCATTGGGGGAACTTTCATTCACTTTTTCTTTTTCTTTCACTTTTCCTTTTTCTTTTTTTTTTTTCTCATGGAGAACACGGTTTATTTTTTTATATTTAAACACTTTTCCTTTTTCTTATCAGTTGCTTTTTAGTTGACAGTAAGTCTCTGGACTATCTGGCTTCTGGATTCTGGCCACTGGGCAGTGTCACGTTGTGGTGTGGTATGTCTCAAAGTGATAAAGTGATTGACTGTTTGAGTTGCCCTATGTATTATGTTATTATGTATTAAGTCTTTTGTTACCAACGTCCATGTATCATCATACATTCATTTTTATAGTTTTGTTTTCTTTACCAAATTCAGCATTCTTTAAATAATTTCATTATAAGCTCTTATCTTCTGCCACATATCTACCCATAGAACTGCATACTACACGAGCCCAAGGGCTGTTCTTTTCTTGTTTATTCTGTGTCTGCTGTGTCATGGCCTGACATAGTCAGCAATAATTTATTAGGACTTGTTACAGAGTTGAATGTTTTCAGGAGCAAGTGCAGTGAAAATCTTCACTGTTTTTGATTGATAGCTGATTATAGACACCAACATGGATCATTTTCTATACTGAGAAAGTCTAAGTCATACATTATAAGATAATCTCATACATTGTAAATAACGGTTAATACATTTAATATTACTAATTCTGGAAATTGTGTGTTTAATATATTTTATTGTCTTTCTTTTCTCACTTCTCTAATATTTTGGAGGCTCTATAAGGATTCAAGGCAACAGTTTGGGTTCTGGCAAGTATTGAGTCTGATGAGTGAATTACATGCTTTGAACAAGTACTCTATTATTTATTCATAAAATTGGGTGACAATGTATTTACTTGAGTCTAGACAGAGTAATTGCTCAATTTTGACTTACTGTTTTTTTTTTCACCAAAGGGTTTCTGAAAAGTATAATTTTATTTAAATGCAGGGGGAGCAAAAGATATTAAATAATTTTAAATCATAATAGTCTTAGCAAATACATTAACCTTAGCAGTCAATTTATTTGAGTTACTATTCATGAGGAAAATATAAAACACTTAAAGACACAATTTTTCATGTCGTGCTATGTTTATGTGCTCTCCGAAGAATCCCACTTCAGAGTCAAAGAAGTCTTTGTCCATTGAGGCGTGCAGGTCACTTCATGATCGGGCTATTACATCAACACATCAGGATTCCTTCTGAATAAAGACTATTGAAATAGCATTCTGTCCACTTTTCTGTTAGCCACTTCAGACTCTCCACTGAAGTCTTCAGTTTTGATCATCACTTCACAATACATCCCATTAAGCATTACATGGTTTAAATTTTTTCCAATAGTACAAAATCAGATATCATCTATGCTTATAGACAAATTCCCTCATGCATATACTCGAAAATACTTTTTTGAATTTAGTTAGTTATTATACCTTCTTTTCCAATGTATTTGCTTCTATTTATGTACATATTACATAATTCTCATAATTATAAGAATCCGTGTAGTAGTTATCTTTTCAGATAAATGAAATTGAAAGATTTTAGCATGTGTTTAGAGATAGGGATAAAAGGAACAGGCAAATGGCCTCCCTATTATAGCAGGATGAAGCTAAGAGAATCCTCTCAGATTCTCTTAGAGTCTTAAATACAAAATTTCCCTTTCTGTTCTTTAATATACAAGTATCTACTCATTCAATGATTATTGTATGTGTCTGTATAGGCATGCGCATACCAGGTATGATTATGTAGCCTAGGGGAGAAACTGTGCTGTTGTTTCTAGCCTTCTCCATTATATAAAATTCTGGAAACAGAAATTTTAAGATTTCAGATATTTTGAACTTTGGACACATTTCATATGCATATTCAATATTTGGTCCTAAAAATACAAAATCTAAAATGCTTCTTCATGTGAAGTTGGTAAACCTTATGTACATGGCTATAAAAAAAATTAGCATCTGTTCATTTACACCTTACTTTTTTCTTGAAAATATAGAACACTGAGAAATTAACTAGAAATGGATAAATGCATTTTTAACTGTCAATGCTGGATTGTTAGCATAAGATTATGTGTTTTCCCCTTTTTTTGCCTACATTTTGTCTCCTTCTAAAGGGGCAGTGTCTTTTATGTGTTGAAAGACAGACTGCAGTTCCCAGCTACTGTGAATAGAAGCATCAAGAAGCATGGATGAACAATTATCTGTGTGGGCTATGAGTTTGGATTTCTCAATATAAGCCCATAGGAATGGCATATGAGAGACATAACTGTAGTTTTGGTTTTAGACCAATTTGTTGTTCCCTTTGTAGCTTCCCGAGAAATCAACAACACTGATTTCTACAATGATTGTGCCAGTTTATATTTCTACCAGTCATGTGTCTTGTAGTCCTTAATTATGTGTGTATAATCTGACATATGTTTTCTAATTTTTATTTGTTTTACTCTGTTCTCTGTAAAATAAAAATTTAAATCTGCACTGTTGTAAAAGTTGTTCTTATTCTGCATGTAGACATTGCCCTATATTCCCTGTGGAAAAGTGAGGAATTAGTTCTTCAACTTGTACCATTAAAAAACCATTTTTAAAAGGTCATTATTAATAGCATACAATAAATTATTCTCTACTGGCAGATGTGGCATTTAAATCCAAGTCGTAAAATCCCAGCACTCGGGAGGCAGAGGCAGGCGGATCTCTGTGAGTTCGAGGCCAGCCTGGTCTACAAGAGCTAGTTCCAGGGCAGGCTCTAAAAAAGCTGCAGAGAAACCCTGTCTCGAAAAAACCAAAAAAAAAAAAAAAAAAGTAAGTGTTAAAATATGTACATAAAGGACTCTACTGAGATGTCACAGAAATGACAAACAAAAGAATACACAAACTAATGGGGAAATTTTAGCTGTGTAATAAAAAAAGTATGGCTACATGATGTGAATTTGCCTATGTCATTATTCCTGAGAGATGCATCATCTCTTCAAATATCATGGGAGAATATACACAAAACTTCATGAAAGATTTTGCACTAAAAACAGAGCCATAAAACTAAAGATGTAGCTAAGAGATTAAAAGTGCTTTCTACTTTTCCAGGGGAAAGAAGTTAGGTTCCTAACACCCAGTGTCTGGGAGCTAACAATCACCTGTAACTCTGTCTCCATTACTGAAAGAAAATGACTATTAGAATCAATACATATTATGAAGAGGGCTTATTATATTGACTTGCTTTTAATGGGATTGGTTTTCCAAAATGTGTTTACATGCACACCAGAAAGCATAAAAAGCTGGTAACTGACTAATACACAAAATTGAGTTTGTAGGCAGTCCAACCTGTCGCTAAAAATCTGGAGAATTATTGAAGAATGGCAGGTCTTTACTGCAACATTAGAAGGCCAAAGAAAGTGGTTCAATGTCCAAGAAGAATGGCAACACCATCTGTGGAGTCAGACATTGTCTAAGCAGTCATCAGTAGGGAGTGAAGCCAGGCAGGCCAAAAGAACTTGGCTTCCCCCTCAGACCTCCTTTTACCTGGACCAATAAAGGAAGGTGCTGTCCCTCTGGCATTGGTATTCCTCCTTCAAGAAACCCATTGAGGATATTCTTTCCTTTCCTGAAGAGTTCTTCCACCCATGAACTTGTCTTATTTCACTGTATTAAGGAAAATGAAAGGTATAAAGATTTCCTGCTACTGAACATTATAGTTTTCTATTACACAGTTAAATATTTAAAGTATTAAATATATATTGAATAGAGATATTCTGGTAGATTTTTTACTTGCTGTAAAGTTATTGATTTAAAATAAAATTATTATTTTTTAACCAATAAAAAAGTTTCAGTACAGAGGGAGATAAACAAATTGTATTTATTCAAACATATTATTATTTTTTAAAGACAAATTAGTTCCATGGAATTTCAGTTAAAGGTTAAAGCATCTTTTCTAATTTCATTCAAAGATAAGTGTTACTAAGGGGAAGTCCAATTGGGTACATTGTTCTTAAAAAAAGTTGTAAATGCTAAACTCGAAGCTGGAGTTCTCTTCAAATATGTCCCTAATTGTTAATTGTTATTCTAATTTAAACTAATTTCTGCAAATTTAAAAAGACTATTTTGAAAAATATAATCAAAAATCCAATTTATGTATCATAACCTTCATCCCACACAAATATGTTGAGTTTTAAAATTCATATTATCATATTTTATTTATTAATTTTGGTAGTGTTAGCCATATCTTTTCCAGGAATTCATTAGAAACAGTAGTAGAAAGACCACACACATCTCTGTGTTAAGTAAAATGGCTCTACTTTCTTAGCAGTCAGGAAGTAATCTGCTTAGTTCCCAACTAACATGTTATGGTGACTGTTGAATATGAGTTTGTAAAATTGAATTTATATGTAATTAGTTATGACCAAATTTCCTCTGTATAAAATGATGTGTGTTCACAAATATGTAAGAGTGGAATGAGTGAAACTATATTAAAAGAAAGAACAAAGTAATGGCATTATTACTCTAGGAAAACAGAACCGATTTGATATGAATGGACATTTTGTTTTATTTCCTGGAGGAAATAGCACAGAAGCAGAGACAGATAATTCCTTTCCTAACTGAATTTGCTTTCTTTTATACAGTGTCATAGGAATATAGTTTCCAGAAGTGTAACCAATCATCAAACCAAGAACTCAGTGTCTGTATAGTTTGTGCTGCTGACTGCATTTCAAGTCATTTGTGAAATGAAGAAACAAAGTAAACTCCGCAGCAAATTAAGCTACAATTTACCTTATTTTGAAAACCATTTTCTATTCATTTTTGTTGTATGAAATTAAGTTGCAATATAGTCTTCATATAATTCCAAATGTATCCCAGACCTATATATAAGAACCAACTTTTTCTCTAAATGTGGTCTGTAATAAATACATGTAAAAACCATGACTCAATAATGATACAAATTTGTATTGCAACTATCTGCCTTAAAGTAGATTAGAGAAAAAATTATTTGTCCATCAGATGAGTTTGAACAGATAATAGTAGAATAATCTATATAATCACTTGTTTCCAGTTCACATTATATTTCTATAAAGTTTACTCTTTTCAATATAACAATTTCCAAATAAATGTCATGAAGAATTAAAAGTCATGCTCTCTGCCATAATGCACACCCATCTATGCATTCAGAATTACGTATGACTGTTTTTATCCTTTCAATAGAAAATTTTATATTTTGGCCATCAGCTATCAAATGTCTATTTTTTGTCTTGTTGACAGCAATATTTCTTCTTGATCTATCTATTCTAGTCCAGTTATGTATTAGAGCTATGACATATAGTAATAAAACGCAATATTGCATCCATACTGAATTCACATGCTGTTTTTCATTGAACAATAACTCCAAAGCACAACGTGGTAGGATACTTAATCAGTTAAGTTTAAAGTTGATATTCATCATAATGATGTGTTTCATATCTTTGGATTCTTTTGACTTGAACTAAATTTTTGGTATCCTGGAGTTTTGATATTCTCATACTTTGGATCATGTGAATTGACCCTTTGTAGACCTTAGTTACATAAATATATAAAATGAGTAGACAGTTTGAAATAGTACTAGAAATTTAATACATAAAATAAACATTAAACATCAGTATATAATACCTTACTAAAGGCTGTAAGCATGGCTTAGGTAAAGTACTTGTCAAGCATGCATGAAATATTCAGTCAAACAAAGTTCTGCAAAAAAAAAACCCTCATTCTTTCTATGAAGTTTTTTATATTGATACATCTAAGATTTGGGAGAGAGAATATAATTAATATAATTAACACCATTACATTGTTTAATCTCTAATTTTTATTTTATTACTTATATTTGGACACACTCCTTAATTAGTAAGCTTAATACCTTTATGAAGCATTCAGTTAAACAATATTTCTGCAAAAACAAGGCATTGTTGTTATGAAGTCCTTTTATATTAATACATGTAAGACTTGGGAGACAGGATATAAGTAATGAAATTATAGATGAATTATTGCATCTATAACTTCTTATTTCATCACTTAAATTTGGCACACTCTTTGATTAGTAAGCTTAATACATATATGCATATATACATATGTATGCATGTATGAATCCACCTTGACCATTGTGCAGACACTGATTCTATTTATTGCAAAAAAATTGATTTCCAACTATTGTTAAATTATTTATTACTGGATTCTTTTCTTTATACAATGATACGCTTTGGTACTTAAGAAAATTCATGACCATATTATCTAGACAAATTTTTATTAAAGTTTACTCATATGTTCATATTAATGTTGTATAATTTTATTATCTGAATAAAATGAAATAAAAAGTTAAGTAAGATAACATATAGTGTTTAATGAAACAATTAGGAAAATGTGACTTAGAAGTCTCAAAAATATATTACAGGTTATCAGAAAGTTTACCTCTACATATTCAGACTAAAACGTAAATAGGCAAGAATCCAAGTTCCTAGGGATATCATGAAACTAAATCTAATTTAAGGTCTGAAAGTTGTAATGATAACTACATGCCAGATTAAAATTAGAAAAAGATGTTGGAACAAGATATCTAGATTTAAACCAACTCCATATGGTTTTAATAATATTCTGAGACTTTCAGTAAATTAAAATACACCAAAAGTTTTAGTAAGAAATTAAAATTGTGCAAACAAAAACAAAGTGGATTCTTCAGTTAAAATAATGTTAAAATTCCTAACTCTACTCAACGTTAATTTATGTTGATGAATCAACCCCTTCTGTATTAAGTTCAAAGTTTGTATATAATGGATTTTATAATGGGAGTTTTTATGGAGACAAAGAGCAGGCAATAGCTATATGCCTAATGATTTTGAAATATGAAAGAGCAAACTTTCAATTTAACTTGAAAACAGCATACTGAGGGGCACCTGAACTCCTCAGGCTTCAGGATTCCTATTTCAGTCGACAGAAGCCCATGGACATGTGTATAAATGGTCAACATGCTGACTGAGATTTTATTCCTGGTACTACAAACTGTGTGAAAAGAGCATGCCTAGGGAGGGTGTACATTTTAGAGTAAAACTTGTAGCTGATATTTTAATATCTTGTCTTTTAGTTTATTTTACATTAATTACAGTAAATGGGTGGCATTGATGATATTAAAATTGTAGGAGCCAGGATTGTAGTGATGAGGTGAGCAGGCCTGCTTTTCATCCCACCCTGCTCCCGCATAGCTAGCTTAGCCCCGGAAATAACAACACACAAACTGTATTCATTTAAACACTGTCTGGCCCATTAGTTTCAGCCTCTTATTAGCTATTCTCACATCTTGCTTTAACCCATATTTAGTAATGTGTGTAGCACCACAAGGTGGTGGCTTACCAGGAAAGATTCATCATGTATGACCTGGCGGCTGGCTCCATGGCATCTGTCTCAGTGAGGAGAGGCATGGCGATTGCCTGAAGCATCTGACTAACTTACTTTCTTCCCAGCATTCTGTTCTGTCTACTCCACATATCTAAATCCTGCCCTATCAAAAAGCCAAGGCAGTTTCTTTATTAACCAATAAGAGTCCTCCATCACAGGATGTTAGGGGACATCAGAGGAAAACTCCCAGAACCAGCTAGTTTTGCTCACAGGAACTCCCAGGGTCTGATCCACAAGCTGGGAGCCTGTATGGAACCGACCTAGGTCCTCAGCTTACATGCGAGCTTGGTCTACCCATGGGAGCAGTTGTCACTGATGCTTTGGATGGCTCATTAGAACCCATTCCTCATTCTGGATTGCCAAGCTCTGCTGATGCCCATGGGAGCCCTGCCTTTTTCTGAGCGAATATGGAGAAAAGGAGGATGGGGATGAGGCAAAGAAGAGGTGGGAGAGGAAGTGGAAGGTCAGGAAAGAGGGGAAGTTTGGTGAGGATGAAATATCCTAATTAATACAAAAAAAATCATCTTAAAGCAAGAATGATGAAGGCCAAGCAGAATTAATTTAAATATTAAATTTAGAAATTATGATTTCCAAAATTGTGTCAGCAATTTTTTTTCTCTCATTTTTTTATTAAAATTTCCATCTCCTCCCCTCCTCCTCCCCCTTCCCTCCCCTTCCTTCCACCCATACCCCCACTCTGCCCCCCTCCAAGCCAAAGAGCCATCAGGGTTCCCTTCACTATGTTAAGTCCAAGGTCCTCCCAGCTCCCCCTAAGTCCAGGAAGGTTAGCAACCAAACTGACAAGGCTCACAGTGAGCCTGTCCATGCTGTAGATTTCATGCTCATCGCCATTGTCCTTGATTTCTCAGTCCTCCTCCACCGTCAGCCACATTCAGAGAGTCCGGTTTGGTCCCCTGTTCCATCAGTCCCATTCCAACTGGACTTGATGGTCTCCCGTTAGATCTGTCCCACCGTCTCAATGGGTACACGCACTCCGTGGAAGAATGGATGAAGAAAGTGTGGAATATATACATATTAGAGTACTACTCAGCGGTAAAAAACAATGACATCTTGAATTTTGCATGCAAATGGATGGAAATAAAAAACACCATCCTGAGTGAGGTAACCCAGGCCCAAAAAGATGAACAGGGGATGTACTCACTCATAATTGGTTTCTAGCCATAAATAAAGGACATCAAGCCTATAATTCGCAAAAAATCCTAGAGAAGATATATAAGAAGGTAAATCCAAAGAAAAATATATAGTTATTCTCCTGGATATTGGAAGTAGACAAGATTTCTGGACAAAAAAATGGGAACTTGTGTCAGCAATTTTTAAATTTGATTTTAATTTTTCCTTTCTCATATTACTCTTGTCTATCTTAATAAAGTTAAATGAACTTATTGCATGATTAGGCAATAATCTTTATTTATCCCTAAGAATTTTTCTAACAATATCTCTGGAACAAACTCTTTTAAGAAAGAAAAGAGTTTGGCAGTTAAGTAGAATTTGCTAAGAAAAATCATGTGATTCAAGAATTTACTTTGGGAAAAGATGGTAAATTGCTTCTACAAAATATTGAACTTTAATATAATGATATATGTAATTTTGTACCTCTTTTGCTCTCTTTCTTGGCAGATTTGGTGTGTTAATATTTTAAGAATGTGTTCATTTTAAACTCACTGATGTTAGGGCTCCCTCTCTCCCACTGTCTTTTATTGAATAATTCTAATTACTTTGTAATATACAAAATAAATACTCAGAATTGGTCTATTATCTATATAATCAATTTGTATGATTCCATCCGAAGAACTATGAACGAATGGAGGTTAAATCATTTACCCCTGTGTATTTATGATATAGCTCCAGAATCTAGATCACCAGCTTTCAAATAATGTGGTACTCAAAATATACTCAAAAAATAAATACTTTTATACTTCCCACCTCCTAACAAACCTACATATCACCAAGAATGCATGACATGGTGGTTTTCATTTTTTAAATGTCCCAAAAATTATTTATATAGAAAAAATAACTGTCAGTGTTTCCACTAAAACCTGCTAATGAAGCCACATCTTAGCAATAATGATACACCTGGTGGAGTTCATTTCTACAGTGTCCTATGTGGTGAACTGCTTTGCTATTTAACCTCAAGACTCTTTTGCTGAGTGTGCTCCAGCATCATTGCTTGTCATTAGATAACCCAAATAAATTGGGCTTTTGTAGGTAGTGTATTAGTAGACCTTGTACCTTCTCTTCTCAATTTTTAATATTTTGTTTTTTACTGAATACAGAAATTTACATCCACAATCAGCAATTGAGTCAGAAGTATACAGATTTTGAAAAAGGTATCTTAACTGAAAGCAAATGCATATTGTGTACTATCCTCATCCTACATAAGCATATGGATCTCCTCAGAAAGACTTGGAATAAGTGCCTAGGGCAATATTTCTCTGTGAAAACACAGTATATGTATATATATATATATATATATATATATATATATATATATACACTTTAGCTTTGTAAAACGCCAAAGGAAGAACTCAGCTATTTGATAATTGCCAGAACCTTTCTCTGATAGCCAGAGAAAATTGCCAGGGCCATGAGTCATTGTTTAGGTGACAAAATGTCAGGATATGACAAGATATCCCAGTTATATAACATGACAAGGAACTTAACTCGGCTCTAATGTTGAAAAATACAAACCAAAGTAAAAATAAAAATGAAATAGGTCTTCCCTACTGTATTTGATGAAAAGATATCAAAGGTCTGTATGAAGTGCTTCTATTTTTCAAAATGTACAAACGCAATATCTGAGCCAAAGAGTAGGAGCCTTTAGAAAGGAAAACTCAGATGTTCCATTAGTATTTTATACACAATCTTCAAAGGTGCTGGCAAAGAGCACGGCTCTCTCAGAGCACCATATTAAGCATGAGGAAAGCATTTTTATTAAAAACAGAACTACTTTGTTGAGTAAGAATTAAAATCTTGAGGAATATCAAACTTTTGTGGATTGAATGCTCTCTTTGCTTTGCTTAAAACTATGATTTTAGGCATTAAGGGAAGGCATGAGGAAAATAAAGCTTTTTAAACAAGTTGAAATATGCAGAATGAAAAAGTTTAAAACTACCTAGAACATCAAACTAGATCATTTGTAAAGATAACGAAATTAATTTTTTTACTCTTTTTTAAAAAAAGAAAAATGCAAGGATCAATATTGAGTTTATCAATTTTTCAGTGATATATAAAGCAAGTATGTCACTGTTTTAAAGAAGTATCAGTTGAAAGGTATTATCTAATCACAATATTGATTTTTTCAGTGTAACTATCACAATTATCAAATAACGTAATGGAATGTATAATAAAATTTTTGTAAATTATACTACAACTGTGTGATATTTCTAAACCAAACTAACTGTGAAACTGTCTGTCTAGCCATCAAAGAATCATTTAAAATAGAAATTAGAGAATTAATACATTATTGACTGATATTTGAAGAGCATTACTATTTCAAACAATCTTATAGTTACAAAGAAACATATATTGCTTAATATGTTAAATATAAATAACATACACTGCTAAACTTTGTAGAACTCTTATAGTGAGGAAAATAAAACTTTATTCTGCCCCAAATTACATTGGCATGATCTATAGTTACTTTCTGGCTGTGAACTTTTGCCTTCCTCAAAAATGATTGCTGATGATGCCCAAGAAAAGGATAGATTATTTATAAATCTTACACACTTTTCAGGCTGTTTGTTATTGCCTGTGGTTGTTCAGTAAAAACGAGTGCTAAATAAAAGACTTGTACATTTATTTTAATCTCAACTCAGGTGAGAAAATTGCATTCATGGATAATTGCTTTAAACATGTCTAATATATCTATCACTTTCATTCCTCCCAAAAGCTAATTTTGTATTAATTCACATAATCACAAGACAGTGTATCTATAGAATTTTTCTTAAGAACTAATCTTGGGTAATATTATATGCAAAAAATCATTTTAATAAATAATTATTTTCAAAGTCTAAAATAAACTTATATTTTATAATTTATTGTAAGATTTTATTTAAAGAACATTATTTAATACCATGATACTACTTGTAAGCTGCCAGACATTTATTAGAGGTGTTGAAGATATGTATTATAGTGTAATGTCTATGAGATTAAATGGTTAGAGAGTTAGTTTATTCTTGTGTGCTTATGTGTGTTAGAGAGAGAGAGAGAGACAGAGAGAGAGGGAGTGAGGAGTGGGAAAAAGAGTGAGAGAGAGGGAGGCAGTGCTTGGATTAACAGATTGTGCCAACACCGCCTGGCTAGAATGTTCCATTTTCTAGTACTCCAAGTGCCCAAAAGCTCCATTTCAGCAAGTCCAAACAAAATATAGCATATCTTAGTTAAGGTTTCTACTGCTGTGAAGAGACACCATGACCACAGCAGCTCTTTTAAAGTAAATTAATTTACTGGGGTGGCTCACCACAGTTTCAAATGTTCAGTGAATTGTCATCATGACAGGGAATGTAGCAGCATGCAGGCAAATTTGGTACTGGAGGAATGCCTCAGAGTCCTACATTTTGCAGGAACAAGAAGACAACTGAGACACGGGGCTGTATCCTGAGGATGGAAAACCTGAAAGCCCACTTCCACAGTAAGACATTTACTCCTACAAGGTCATACCTGTGCCAACAAGCTATATGTCCTAATAGTACCACTCCCTATGAGATTATGGGGGCCAGTTTACATTCAAATTACTACATAGAAGAAGAAAGCATAATACTTAGGTCCAATTTGGGGAAAAACATCTTTGGTAATTAGCATTAAATGTCACCTTGAAACTTAATATAACCTAGAATCACCTGGTAAAGAATTTCAATCACTGACTATCTTCACTGGAGAAATGGAGGTGAATATAAGCAAGCAAATGACTGAGCATGCCTACACTAATACTTTCAACTTTTGATATTGACTGTTATGACATGCTGACTCAAGTTTCTGACTTCTAACTTGCAACCACAGACTATAACCTGGCATTTTGAGCTGAAATAAAGTCTTTCTCTCCTAAGTTAATTACTGTCAAGGCTTTTTTATCACAGCAACTAGAATGAAACTAGAACATAGTCCAGAAAAGATCACTTAAAGAGACAATTTAACTCTTTAGTCATTGTAGTTACTAAGCAAATAAAAAGATTCTGTAACAATGAGACATAGAAATTATAATCATTCTAAAGAACTGTCCCCAGAGGATGCTGGTTTACAGGAGAGAAGTGGATATTACCAGAACCTAGGACCTGAGCTGCCAGGTTCATTCTTGAGCTGGTGAAATTTCTCAGAAAGGAGATTCAGCCATTGCCAGGGATGTCATATTAAGTAGGGAAGGAGACTTTACCTTGGCTTTCGTTCACCCTGTCCTGAAATCTCCCAGCAAATCTTCTTAGCAGTGGAATTTAATGGCAAGCTACTTCACAAGGGAACCTAGGAGTACAGTTTTGCAGAATCAGCCACAAAAGGATAAAGAGGAAAAGTGTGAGTGGAGGGCCTAAGTAAACTCAAAGTGATGCGTCTGTTATCATTTTGAAAAATATTGCTTTCATTTTCATGGCTTTGAGAATTTCTGAGGAAACATAGTAATGTATTGTCTATTGTATAATCATCTTTTAAATGAAAACATGATTGGCAGTTTGGTGTAGGAGGTCCTTCTGTATTTGTGTTGTTTTTCATTGGTTAATAAAGAAACTGCTTTGGGCCTGGTGATAGGGCAGAACTTAGGTAGGCGGGGTAGACAGAACTGAATTCTAGGAAGATGGACAGACAGAGAGCCGCCATGGAGCTGCCAGAATCAGACATGCTGAATCTTTCCCGGTAAGCTATGACCTCGTGGTGATATACAGATTAAACAAAATGGGTTAAATCAAGATATGAGAGTTAGCCAATAAGAGGCTAGAGATAATGAGCCAGATAATATTTAAAGGAATATAGTTTCTGGTGATTATTTCAGGTATAAGCTAGCTAGGCAGCAAGGGCAAAAAAAAGGGTCCTGCTCTTCCTACTGCAGCAGTTTGATTAATATGCTGGATACATGTGACCATTTACTCAAATGATTATGGATAACACATCTTGTTGAATGTCTTAAAGCTTCAAAATGCTCACCAATAAATTTACAAAAACTTAGAATCAGTAAATGTTGCTGTTAAAACCTACATTTCCTGTCCTTATAAACCCACAACTTGCTTTCATAGTCTTTTTGCAAGGTATTCAACCACTTCATCCAAATAAATTTAAACATACTGATCATTGTATCTGATTTGTTTCCTCCAGTTATATGTTAGTTATATCAGGTGGATTGAGTTCCATAGCAGTGGTCTAAGGTTAGTATCTATTATCCTTGAACATTCATGAGAGCAATTCATCACAGCTAATCATGTTCAAAAGAAAACACATAAACCATTCACTAAAATAGTATTATTTAAGACCAAAATGAGGAATTCCTTTATTTCTACAGAATTTCATTCAAGCTTCTAGAAAATGCTTGGGCTGTAATAACTTACCATGTATTTATGTGTGTACACCATAAATACCATTTGATTTTTATGTTTTTCTTTTATTGAAAATAGATTCATTTTTCATACAATATATCCTGATTATAATTGCCAATGCTTCTATTCCTACCAGTTCCTCCTATATATAACACCAGTAGCACAGACACTGAGATCAATAATAAATAAATGGGACCCCTGAAACTGAAAAGCTTCTGTAAAGTAAAGGACACAGCTAATAAGACAAAGAGGCAGCCTACTGAATGGGAAAAGATCTTTACCAACCCCAAATCGGACAGATGACTGATCTCCAGAATATATAAAGAACTCTAGAAATTAGATATCAAAATTCCAAAAAACTCAATTAAAATGAGGTATTTTGGCAGAGGCTGGTTTTTAATTCCTGGCTGCTCAGACCTGAAAAAAATCACACAGAAACAATAGTATTTAAAATACTGCTTGGTCAATAGTTTAAGCATGTTTAAACTATTAAACTAGCTCTTAAACCTTAAATTAACCAATTTCTATTATTTTATATTTTAATACTAGGATTGTAGTCTACCAGCAAGGTTCCTGCCTGTCTGTCTCCAGCAGTAGCTGCATGGCTTCTCCTTGACTCTGCCTTCTTTCTCCCAGCATTCAGGTTAGTTTTCCCACCTAGCTCTATTCTGCTAAGCCACTGAACAAAACAGCTTTTTTTCATTACCAAAAACAGCAACACATATACAGAAGGAACTCCCACACAATTTCCCCTTTTCTGATTATATATAAGGGAAGGTTTTAACTTTAATGTAGTAAAATTATATATGACAAAAAAGTTATTAAGCAAGAAATATAGTTACAATATTTATATTTACTTTATAATTTGTCATAACTTAGAAAAACTACAACTATAACTCTCTGTTCTTCAAGACCATCAGAGACTACAGAAGGATATGATATTACCTAAGTAAACATAATGTGCATTGTAAACAACTTACAAATCTCTAGAATTGATAGAGACATCTCCCTGACTGGACAGTCACCCAAAGTACTTCTGTAACATTGGGACATTGAATCTTTAGCCTACAGGCCCATAGCATAGCAGACTCTTTCATGAAGCAGGAAATTTGAAGATCTGTTCTGCCTTGTAATGTCAAATCCATCAGGTACTTTCTTCTGTGTCCTACAAAATGTCTGGCAGTTCTTTCATAAAGCAGGAACACTGAACGACCATCTCACTGTTGGAAGCAGTGAGACCCCAGATCCTGAATTTCTTGTAATCCCCTGATCTGAGTGACTACAGCTGCTCTGAGCACGAGACCTTCAGGAGTTCCTGATGGCAGGAGAGTGGTTTCTGGTGGGTTTGGCTGAGGCGTGGCTATCTCTATATAATCTGTCCCTGAACACAATAAAGGGGGCATTCTTGGGGAATTCAGGAATGACCCGTGTCTCTGTCTCTCTGTTTGTATGTGTTTGTGTATTTTAACCTCCTGCCCCTTGCCTGAAGCTCGGTAACTAGGTAAAAACGCACAGAGCACAGACACGGGGGCGCGGTGAGCGGCATCTCACCTTTAGGCAAGTTCAGCAGTCATGTTTTTATGTGTGTGGGTACTAAATGTCAGTTTATACAGAATAATATCAAAATGTCCAGGAAAGAGCTGTTTCTTGCCCAAATGGCTGGCAAACTCCATAAGGAGCCTCTTCAATGTCCATCATCCTCT
Organism: Arvicola amphibius; assembly: GCF_903992535.2. Lineage (NCBI taxonomy): Eukaryota > Metazoa > Chordata > Mammalia > Rodentia > Cricetidae > Arvicola > Arvicola amphibius. The sequence continues at coordinate 11,711,432 of NC_052059.1, read as the reverse complement.
TGAAGTAGATTGATGCTGTCAGAAGCATCTGTGTCCACTGTCATGAAAATTCTTAAGTTCTTAAAGCATTTTAAATTCCATACTGCATAGGCCTTTGAAAGATTTGAAGATTATTTATCTAGCTAAAATATATCTAGAAAACCTAACTAACATGCCTGCAAGTTTGACTAGCATAAATGACTACATATTAGATTTTTAATTATATTTTTAATTATACATTACATTTTTAAATTAGCTGGACAAACACGATACCTTAATCAAGATCAGAAATATAACAAAATTGACCTTTAATTTGTATCAATAACCCAAGATCTATACCAATGCATTTCTATAGCATATCCCCATTTAAATGCAAATAAACATTTCTAAACATTAATTTACAATATTTGAGCACAGATTATTTTTGCTGGGCATAGTTTTTTGGAGCTGTTTATGGTGACCTTTTGGGGGTTTTGGTCCATTAAACCACATTAGTCTGGAAGGAATCCACAGGTTCTCACCCTCTGTGGAAACAAAAAAAAAAGAACCTTTTTTCCAGGCAACAAAGCCTTAGATCTAAATTTTGAGTCAAGATTCTTCTAAAAAAATATGTAGATTTAGCTTAGCAGCCCACAAAATGAAATGTCTCTTTGTATTTAGCTCCTTAAAAGTCAAAAAATTTAAGAAAACTGAATAATATACATAACCCAGACTCTCTGTGTGTATTCCATTTCTATGTGGCTTATTTTTCTTACTCTATTATTTTTCTACAAGTTTTTCTCTGTCTCATTAAAGACTTTTATTTAAAAAAAAACCATTTACTTCTTTTTATAATTCTCTACTCTTTTTTTCCCTCACTTCTAAGCCTACATACATTTTTTAAACACACTATGACCCATTTAGAGGTCTTTCTCATCTGAATTTGTTTTTATTGTGTATCTGTAATCCTTTTCTAACTATGACTGCTTCTTATACAAAACAGTGTGGCTAGGACCAAGGCTGTTTGCTTAGGCTCTGCCCAGTCCAGCATGGTGGTGGCATGTTCATCACAAATCCCATTTAAAGGCTCTGTAGATGGACCTCCTGAAAGAGTCAGAGCCTTCTGTGCTGGCAAAACAGCTAGCCAGCTCCTAAAGAAGCTATTCAGTCTTTCTTGGAAATACTCATTCAGGAAGACCTGTCTTAAAGGAGTCATGGCACCCCTGCATGCCCAAGCACAGCCCATCTGGAAAACAAAGACTGTGGCTAAACATTGATGTGTGTGTGTGTGTGTGTGTGTGTGTGTTAGTGTGTGTGTCTAGAATTTTTTCCAAGCTCTTATGGGCTTTAGGTGGATTTAATTAGTATACATTGTCACAACAATCTGTCATCAGGGGTCGCTTATTCATTTCCTAGTCACACAGACTCCCAAAATAATTACACAGAAGAATATCAAAAATACCAATGATAGCTTATGCTAGAGAGAATATAGAGTAAGGGGAACACTCTTTCATTGCTGGTGGGAATGCAAACTTGTACAACAACTTTGGAAATCAGTATGGTAGTTTCTGAGAAAAATTGGGTATCATCCTACCTCAGTACCCAGCAATACCACTCTTGGGCATATACCCAAAAGATTCTCAATCATACTACAAGGATATTTGTTCAACTATGTTCATAGCAGCATTATTTGTAATATCCAGAACATGGAAACAACCTAGATGCCCCTTAATGGAAGAATGGATAAAGAAAGTGTGGCAATCTATACATTAGAGTATTACTCAGCAGTCAAAAAACTAGTCTCTCTGAATGTGGGTGACAGTTGTGTGACTGGGGAAGAATGTGCAGCCACTGACAGTGGTTCCAGGATTTATCTGTACTGTTTTTACTGGCTTTTTTGGAACCTTTTCTCTTTGGATGGATGCCTTGCTAACCCTAGATATAACAGGGAGGACACTGGACCTTCCCCAAGGCAATGTGCCTTACCCTCTCCGAGGAGTGAATGAAGGTGGGATGGGAGAGTAGGAGGAGGGAATGGAAGCAGGGGGGGAAGTAGGAACTTGGATTGGAAAGTAAAATGAAAAAGAGATCATTTGTTTTCTTTTTAAAAAAAATTAAAAAATGATTAATACAATAAAAAGAAAGAACGTTTTTATGATTTGGTTGAAAATATTTTGGGGATTTCTTTAGCTCAGATTATTCTTCTTACTCTATTCCTATTATTCTTAAGTTTGTTCTTTCCATTGTCTCCCCAATATACTAGAATTTTGTAGATTCAACATTTTCTTTTACCAATGTATCCATTTCTTCTATTGGAGCTTCAGTATCTGAGAATCTCTTTTCTGTCTTTTATATTTTAATGGTGAAATTTGCCTCTGTAGGTTACATTTGGATTTCTAAATTTTTCATTTCCAAAATTAACTCAGTTTGTGTTTTCTATTTTCTGGTCTTAAACAGTTTATTTCTTTCCACTGTGTGCATGTTTGTGTGTGTGTGTGTGTGTGTGTGTGTGTGTGTGTGTGTGTGTGTGTGTCTTTTACTGTTTATTTAGATTCTTTAAGGGACTTATTCATTCCCTCCAATTGCTTGTTTATATATCCCTGGATTTCTTTTAAGGGATTTATTCATTTCCTCTTTATGAACCTCTATCATATTCATTTGTTTTAAAGTCTTTTTCTTATTGTTCACCTGTGTTGGAGTATTCAGGACCTGCTATGGTAGAATAGCTGGATTCTAATGGAGACATGTATTGTTCTGCTCTTTATTGACTGTGTTTTCACTCTGGTGGTTAAGCATCTACGTTGGGGATGATTATAGGTCTAGATGTTGATTTTTGGAATTTCCTTTTTTTTCAGTGGAGGTTTTGTTCCTTAGTTTCTATTTTCTCTCTAGATTTTGGAGATATTGATGGTTGTGTATTACCTGCTTTCCTGGCCTGCCTCAGATAGTGTGTCCGGAGGTAGTGCCTGCTAGCATTGGAGGCTAAGATAGTGTATCAAGTTGGCGTAACAAAGGATTGAGGAGAAGTTCTTCATCATCCATGGGAGTGAGGTCAGAGAGCAAAGGGGGACTGGAGCAAAGCTTTTTGGTATGGAACTGGGGATGAGACTGGGCATATTGGAACTGGCAGAGCAAAGTGAGAGGTGCAGGTCTGCCTTCAGCCTACTTTGTTGACCAGATAGGACTCATCAGTATATATACTAAGGTTTCCACAGGTATTCTGATGCAGAGCATTGCATGGGAGTTGGAGTTGGATCTGGGTGGACAGAGAAAGAAAAATTTAACTACTCCAGCATGCCTGGTATTCTGGGAGGTGAGGTCTTTGGCAGGTATTGTCTACTGAATTTAGGTGCTGGAATAAAGCAATAAGTGGGATTTGGGGAGTTAGAGTGGGAAAATCAATGGGATCCATAGGATATGAGATTAGGATCCAGGGAAGGTTGCTACAAGTGTTCTTCTGCAGAGCTGGGGAAGAGACTAAGCAATTGGACCTGACAAAACAGAGGGAGAAGAGAAGATCTGCAGACAGAGTACTTGGTTTTCTATCAGACAGGCATTACTTGTGGTACCTGCTGGGGTTGCAGGCTGTGATAAAGAGAAGAATGAGAAGATGGAGGTAAGGAAAGGCTCATCTGTGGGATCTGGAAAGAAGTTTTCAGCTCATGTTCTCAAGCAACACAAGGGATGAGACTTAGGGATTAGGTTTGGGGAGGATTAGGGAGTGTTGAAGGTCATCAGGTGGTTTGCCTCCTTGCCTGTCCTGTTCAGCTGACCTGTTCCCAGTAAATGCCTGCTGAGATGATGGGATAAGTTAGTTCAAGGAAGATTATGGGAGAAGATATTTGTGATCGGTTTGGGTTTTCCAGAAGGGAAAGGGACACCACAGCAGGCTTCATTTCTCATCGAGCTGGTGATGAGACTTGTCATATTGGACCTGGAGGAGGAAATGGAATTTGTAGATCTACAGCCTACTTGTTGCCCTAGGAGGAGTACTTTTTGGGTTAGCAGGAAGTGTCTGTTGGAGGTGGGGTCTGGAACACAGCAATAAGTGGAGGGAAGGAGGTTAGAAGCAAAGGTCTGTGGCATACCATAATGGGTACAATGGGAAGAGAAGACTTCCAAAGGTATTCTTTTGCAGATCTGGTGGTAAGAGAGAAGGAATGGATCTGGGGAACAGATAGCTATGTATACTCTAAATATATAAATATGTGAACCAAATAAAAATCATATTGATGGATTTTAAGTATGTGTTTTACTTTCCTCTGTCTGGCCCAACTTGCATTTCTACCTAAACAAACTGGTCATCTTTCCTGATGCAATGTAAGTTTTAAACTCTTTCTTTAGCTAACAAACCAATTCTCATTCTCTCTCTCTCTCTCTCTCTCTCTCTCTCTCTCTCTCTCTCTCTCTCTGTCTGTCTGTCTCTTCCCCTCCCTCCCTCCTTATATCCTTCGCTACTGTCCTACCTCTCTACCTTTGTTGATTTGATTCTTCAAAATGATGTAATTAGTTATGATATCACCCCCTACACGTTTTATTTATTTTAGATTATAATATAATTCCATTGTTCCTTTCCTTTCCCTCATGTCAATGCCTTCCACGCATTGTTCATTTCCCACATGGCAATCACGTGGGTAAAGGGTTACGGGTAGGGATTTTGATATTACTAAAGACACAGTCTCACAGGAAAGTCACTGCTCCTCTGATTCTACAATCTTTCTCACCTGCATATGCATAAAAGTTGTCTTTGAACATTTTCTAGAAAACTGATATTTCATGTCCACAATAAAAGACTGTAAAGCTTATGAGCATATTTTAACCAGTAAAATTTTCAAACGAACTTCCTCTAAACAGGTACATTTAGGTATTTGCATAGCTATTTATAAGTTGGTATCTGGACTGCCTGTTGAACTTTTGTCAGGGTTTTATTACTTGGCAAGCAATTTCAAAGAAAGGAAATGAAAAAAATAATTTAAACAAATTATATTTTGTAGAGTTTATTTGAGAGAAAAGTAATTAATAGACATGGAAAATTTCCAAACCAAAATTAGTTCAGAAACATCCACTCAGCAGCATGTACAATTTAGTTTTTGAGAAATCAAGAAAGGACCATGATTTGCTGCAGCTAAATGATGCTATATTTGGGCATGGGATGAAGAGCATTTTGATTTGGTTGTAGTTTGATCCAATGAGTGGTTTGCCATTAATTGAAAGATGACTTCTTGTAACAGGCTAAAGCAATTATTTCTTACAAAAAAAGTCTTGAAACTGAATATTGATCTGAGTATACAATATCTCATGCTGCATTTTATTACATAGGAACTCAAATATTGGGTACAACTTAACTCTAATTCTTGATTTTTGCTTACTTAATTACTTAATCTTTTAATTGGTATCAAAGTTGCATCTTAGAATAAAAACAGCAATATAGACTAATTACTAAATTGTTTCTCCCAGTACTGATTATCCATTATACTATAATTGAGTATATTTTTCTGCTTTCCCAATTTTCTCAATTAAAGTTACCTAAACCAATTTAATAATTATTTTAGGTAATAAAGAACATTGATTGCTACCAAAACAATGAAAACTAGACATAGAGCCATGACTGTCAAATGAAGCTGTGGGAAAAGAATGAACTACATGACTTATTCTCTGCAATTGTCTACAATACTCTTCTATGATAAAAAAAAAGTCAGTTTTGGGTCTATTCTTTTTAAATATTCATAATGTTTGTCTTAAACTTCAATTTATTGAAAGAGTTAAGGTCATGGGCATTGGATAATTAGAACTTGGTCATCTGCACAACCTCTGTATTGAGTCTCATCTCTTTTCTGTATCTCCAAACTTTCATTCTACTGCCTTGATAATAGTCTTGGCTCAAGTCCCATTCTTCTTCTGACTCTGGCTTGTGTCTTGCAATCTTACTGGCTCTAAGCCCTGTTCCCACCATATCAATCCTTCCAACCTCAGCAACTTTAGCAATGCTCACTATACTCCATCCTACCTCTAGTTCCAAATTTATATTCTAATTGGATAGCCTCCACAATATCTTAGCTAGTCCCAACTGTCTAATATATATTGTGATTTAAATCACAGAACTTTTCAGGAAGTATCTCAAATCCACAAAGACTATATTAGTTTTATTCTCAGAATTATTTTTACTATCTTTTTTTTTACTTCCAAATGTTAACATATTTGGACCACCCACCCAAAATCACAAAGGAAAGAAAAGAAAATAGAGGAAAACTAAGCTTCAATGTCCTTCTTTTCTCACATGACAATTCCTTAAAAAATAAAAGAAAAGTCAAATTTTTTTCTTGGCTCAGATAATTTTAATTAAAATCAGCACTATATTCTAAAACTTTTTGGTTATGAAAAAAGCTATAATCCTAAGTCAAAAGGAATTTTTGTCAAGATGTATCTGGCCCAAATAGGAACTTACTTCTTTTTAAGTTGCAAGTCATAATACCACATTTTCCCTTATTAAACGTGTCCCTCTTCCCAAAGACATTCTTGGAAGCATGGTAACTTTTTTCTCGTTGCTCATACTCAGTTAATTGATTTCCTTTGTACTGTCCAAGAAAAGAAATAATTTATGGTCTTCCTTTGGTTTCTGTAGTTTTTAGACTTCGATAATTTCAGCTTCATATTTCTCAGTAAAGGCTCAATTTTATTAACACATACATACACACACACATAGTAACACACACTTCTACAGTGAGATTCACATAAATTTTCTCATCAAATTCATACATGTATAGATGAGCCTCCAAAAGAAAATATACTTGAATAGAATAGGGAAAATTTGGTTTAAAACTTAAAGTTTTCTCTCAAGTATGGAGCCAGTTCAGAAATTCCTCCAACTGCATTTGAGGATCTTAAGTAAACAATCCTTATTACAAAAACAAGGAGAAGATTCCCCTATGTAAAGTGTCCCACTGTAGAGATCTGGCTCTTCTCAGCAAGAGGAAAGGGTTACTGAATCTTTGTCATTCTTCTTACAGAACTGAATTTATTTTATGCTGCCTCTTTATTTAGTGCCCATTCCTTGTATTTCTTCGTGATATATAGTGTCCTTGCCATGTTTTCCCACTCATTTGTGTGCTATTTTCAGCAGGAAGGCTTTTTGAGGTTTTCAATTTCTAAAGTGAGCTATATGTAACATTTTATGATTTTGAATATTATTATTTTGAAATCATTGAATGAGTGGATTAGATTAAGCTCTTTATCATAAAATCATTTCTAACTTTAAATTTCTGTCATAACATCACATTTCTTGCTCTCTTAGTAACAAAAATAAAATGAGTCTCATAATCATACAATTTAAAAGTAGATAAAAAATGAATCAATTCCTTCTCTTTAGTATCATTTTAAACATCTTTTGAAATATCAAATTCATGTAATTCTGCAACATTAAATTTAAGTGCCACTCTGGGAGAGATTTTTTACAAACTTTGTTTTTAGAAATGATCATTTTCTCTTATACATTAAATGGATTTACTAAACCTCCACTTACAGTTATTTTGATAATTTGTTTCAGTAAATTTTGTTTACTTATTATTTTATAGATATTAATTTATCTTCAGGCAATGAATAATAACTTTTCATAAGTGAAAAAGTATTTTAAGGGTTGCTATAAAATATTCCCATATAAATATTTGTCAAAGCAACTGAAGATCTAAAAGGCTCCTGTGGATTTCTTGGCTTAAAAGTACATATACCTTTTCCTAGAAATATACTGCACATCACATGCGGCAAAGTAACTGGTGAGTTATTGTGAATATGTGTGTCAATTATATAAATATAAAGCTTCTCTTTGTAAGTGTCATGTTAACAGTAGGGTCTAGATGGCTTTTGAATAAAAAAATTCTATCATGCTGTACTTGAGGGAAAAATAAATACCAGAGTATGAAGCAAGGTATTTAAAAATATGAATATTCTTAGTTCATGAGAGTATTATACTGTAAAAATTGGTTTCCTAATCACATGTTATAGAAAGACCAACCATATAATTTGGTTTATGGTATTTTAAAATGTTCTATTTTTAAAAGTGACATAAACTTATACATATATATATATACATATATATCAGATAATAAATTTATGAGTATGAATTAACTGGAAAAATAGGGTTATACTGTGTTCTAAGTAGCATTTTGTAGTACAATTGCAATAAGAAACACATCTCAGCTAATTTTATGGATTTACTGTGCTTTTAACCTTTTTAAGCATATTTGACTAACATATAATTTTGAAATTTTTATTTATTTTTTTTTCTTTCTCATGGTTTATTTTTTTTTATATTTAAAAATTTCCATCTCCTTCCCTCCTCCTCCCCCCTCCCTCCCCTCCTTCTCCCCTTTCTCTCCCCTCCTTCTCCCCCTTCCCTCCCCTCCCCTCCTCCCATACCTCCCCTCCCTCCCTCTCAAGGCCAAGGAGCCATCAGGGTTCCCCACTCAATGGCTCTGGGCTCTGATTGTTCTTCATGGACGGGCTCTGTGGGAGCCTTCTCAGCTTGGTCGATCACCTTCCTGGACCTGGGGGGAGTTGGGAGGACCTTGGTCTTAGCATAGAGTGGGGAATTTTGAAATTTTTAAAAGAATTTCAAGCATTTTAAAAGAAATTAATGAGAATCTAACTTAGAAATTGCTTTTAATTAGATTCCAGCATTCTCAATTCTATACAAGCCATGTAGCTTCTTGAAAGTGTTCTTGTGTGTGGAAAGCTTTTCAATATGTATTTTTTCTCTATTAATCTCAAACATGCTTTCTATAATCTATAATCAACACCCTGTGCATTCTTGTTCTATTGAAAAATATTTTCTCATAGTAGAGTCTATGATGGTATAGAAAGCCATTGTCTTTAATATTTTCCTTTATATATTGTTATAAATAATAGCTACAATTCTCTTAGTGTGAAACCACAAGCTTCCGAAATCCTTTTGAGGCTCTTATTTCCCTTCTTGAGCCTGGGGTCCACACTCTCCCAGAAGACAATATCCTCTAATGCATTAAATTCCAGCTGGACTAAAACTAGGGTAATGAATAATACCTGGTGCATGGTTCCTTAGCAAACTCTCCATCAGTTATCTTATGAAATAATTGTTTAAGCTAATAACAACAGTTAATTCAGTAGCTAAAGTATACAGGGAAAACATTGTTTTAAAAATTTACATGCCATTACTCCAGTTTACTTTGTTTGCTGACTTTTGGGGCATTGTGTACATTATAAACATGTAGTGATTGCATAGACTATATGAATACAAAGTTCTACCATATGATTCATATATATTTTCTCAAATATTTTCTTAACAAAGAATAAATTTTGAAACTATCAAATACGCAACAGATTTTATATACAAAGGTTTTTGTGTCAATGTTTCTGTTTAAGTCAATTAATACTTTAATACTGAAAGTGGTTTAACTTTTTAAATATCCATTCTATTACTTCAAATATGATTATTAAAAGTTCAAATAGTAGTGTTATTTTCTTAGCTTCTGAAATTTAGGGAAACCATCACAATAGTGTAAACAATTCTTGTGTAACATTATGCAAATATAATACATTTTAGAAAAAGCATAAGGTATTCATTAAATTATGTGGTAATACTAATATAACATAATTTACATTAAAACATTCCAAATATTGACAGCTCAAGACATGAGCTCTTATCATCTAGTTCCTTTCACCATACCAGGCGTTTGCAGTTATGCTTCCGGCAACGATGGATGCTCAGCCCTATGGAACTCTAAGCAAAATAGACCTGCCCTTCTATAAACTGCCTTGGACTTCTGTTTATCATAGACAGTGTATTTTGGGAGACTTTATGTTTATTTTATTGACGTAAAATCTTGCTATTTGTATTACTAAGGCTTTCCTAATAATTCCTGTCTTAATCCCTACCAAATAGATAAATAAATAGCAAAACCAAAGACACTACACACTTCCTTTGCCATTAGACTTTGCAATTCAGACACTTTCCTGTCATCACTGATATTGGAGTGAAACATATCAAGCCAACCAGGCTTGGATCACATTGTCTGGGGAGACAGGCATGCCATGATGCTGATCTTCCATGAATCTCTTTATTATTATGAACATAAACTTTTGTTATTGTTTGAATTCACATTGAAAGTACTCACTTTTGATCTCTTAAATCCCTACCACATTCATATTTTTAATGTATTTTTTGCTCTGTTTTCTACATTAAATTCAGTATACGCATTTGCCTGAAGCTACTATTGGTTGGAACTTAGTTTCTCAGATTTCCCTTGGCTTCAATGATTTTTACAGGGTTGAAGCATTTTGTAGTATTCTCCTTGGTTATGTATTTTCTTTTCATATTGGTGTAATCTAACGTTTTCTCATTAGCTCTTGGTAAAATCTATCAAGAAAGTTTATCTCTAGATGATTACAGAACATCGTATTTCTCAAGCTGGTAAACAGCATAGAATACTGTATTTATTCTGCTTTGTCCCTTCCTTCAATAATAGTCTTTCTGAGCATACAATATTGTTCCTCATACGCATACTGACCTGCTGGAAATTCTTTTCTTTTTATACCAAGAGATGCTCCATGCTAGACAAATAACAAGAGGATTTAACTCAAAACAAAATGCTCCCAGAGACTTAGTGCCTAAAATCCTGCTGACTTTTGCAGTAAATTAATGTTTCTTGTTTTATTCATAAGCCTATTTTTTATTGTAACCAATTCATGTTCTTTAACAGAAATCCTTATCCCTCCATTATTATTCATCCATAGGCTATATGATTGTTGTGTTGACTATTTGACATAGCTTTCATGAATACTTCATCTAGTTGATGTTTTAAATTAGACAACTATATTAAATAACAATGCTTAATTACTTTTTAATTCAGATGAATTAACCTGTAAAGATCATAACTATATGCAAATGGTAGAGTAGTATCTACACATTTATATAATTCATTTTCTTTATGCAAAATAATATGTATATACAAATATTTATAAAAATTTAAAAAATATGTTAGTTTTAACATTCAATTTGTTTCAATTCAAAATTCACACTATTATGTTTTAACAAATATATTCACTAACCATTTCATTTTTTTTCACTTAAGATAACATGTACATAAAATCTAAAGAGATAATTTGACCATATTATTTTGCACTGGTTGTAAGAATTGTGAACATGAGAAATGAATGTGGAAATAATTTGTATTTTGAGAAAAAATACTGAAGGTGTCTGTTGAAATTAAGTGGATTTCTGCAGAAACCTGCTTACCACCAGAGAACGTTTTAGGTCTGATAGATTCGAATATTAATAGTCAAGGATAAAACCTCTTGTTCATTAGGCCTTGCACCTGACTAGAAGCTTAAGCTCACCTGTTCAAAATGAGATTCATCATCCTAAAATTTTCAAGACACCTATGGAGAAATGACAGCAGGAAGTAATCAGCTTGAAGAAAATCATCCTTAATGAGGTGTTGGAGTGCTGTTTTCTTCTTTCCTGCCTTGATCCTGTCCTGTTAATTGTACTAAATAGTCTCTGTATCTGAAAGTCTTAGACTTCCTAGGTTTTATGCTCATCTGTTCACATTCTTGGGACTATAACCATATGTAAAAGTCCCCAGAACTTGACACAAGTAAAGCCATGATGGAAGTATCATTCAGGTCATGGAACTCAGCATGTAGGCAGCCACCATCTGCTAAAATAAGAACAAAGATCTAACCCATCAAAGTCCAGAGTTCTGGGAATGACTCTTAATATACCACTCTTGCTCTTTGGCTTCTGCGCTTCTATACTTCTCACTAACTGTTGTTGCTGGCTGAGGTGTGTCAACCAAAGTTGTGGATTTTCTGCTTGCAAACTCAACCTAAGAAAGGTTCAGGACTGCACTGTGGTTGTGAACACCCTTTGTAGCTTCCAGTTGGCTAACAAAGTTTTTTTTTTTTTTTTTTTTTTTTGGCTTTATTGAAACCTGTTTCTGAGAAGTTTTCTGTGGTAGATTCCTCACAACCTAAACTACATAGGTTAAATATATAAAAATCACTGTCTCATACAAAGTGATAAATATGTGAGGGAGATAGAAAGAGGAATAATAAACACTCTGGAATGGAATTTACAAATAATATAGTTATAAAACCATCAAAAAAATCTGTATTTAAATATAGTTTATCAAAGTGAAAGAAATGAAACCTCTGAGCTCGTGCTTTACATATGGAGAATGTGCAAGGAACACCGTGCAGTGCAAGATGTGAGCAGGTTTAGTAATAAGGACAGTGGTTGCAGCAACTCATAAACAAGAAAACAGAGACAAACAATGTGGTGGCTTAAATTAGAATGGCCCCCTGAGGCTTGCATATTGAATGTTAAGTCACCGGGTAGACACCATTTGACAGGACTAGTAAATATGACTTTGTTGGAGGAAATATGCCATTAGGGGTGTGTTTTGAGTTTTCAAAAGACCATGCCACGTTCAGAGTCCTCATCAAACCTCTCTAGCAGCAGATCAGGATGTAGCTCTCAGAAACTTCTACATCACAGTTACTGAGTATGTGCCCCCACGCATTCCACTATGATGATAATGAACTAAACCTCTAAAACCCTAACAATGAAATTACTTCTTTCATTAAAGTTGCTTTGGCCGGGTTTCTCTTCACAGCAACAGAACACTGATAAGACAAACACTAAGAGTCTGGCAAGGGCACAAGAGAACTTTGTGTGCTGAACCATCATGGAATCCACTAATGTATACAACTAACACATGGTAATCAAAAATTAAGAAATAATCGGTTTGAGAATATAGCGAACTGATAAAAGATGGCCATAGCCTTGGATTAATTTACACTACTATCTAACAAAGAAATAATAAAAAAGCTAAATTGGCTAAAAGGATTAAGCAAAATCTTGTCAGTTTTGCTATGTGTGAGGAATGATATCTGGGGTAATGGTCACACAGTGGCTGGACTACAGTATAAAAAACATATGGAAGATATCATGGGAGGGTATTAATATAAATACAGAAAAACAGAGAGAAAGAAGAGAGATGAGAAGAAACTTGGAAAGAATAAACAAGAAAAATATCAAATAGGTTGCTAGCTGAGGTAAGAAATGACTTAAAGGGGGAAGGAGTAGGGAGTTGAACTAACTGCTGCTGCATACAGCATGTTAAAATACATTGTTGGATTTTATTAAAAAATAATGTTTCTCTTGTGCTGATGAAGTTGGGAGGTGCAAGAAAATTAGAAGACAGAAAGTGGAAACCTACACATAAAATGAGTATTAACTAATCAGTATTTGAAATGGCACGAAAAGTTCTACCAGATGGACAGTAAGTGACAATCAACTGAGTTAGGTCCATATACCACCTCAAATCTCCAATTCCCTTCTGCTCTTCCCCATATATTTATTCACTGTGAAACTTTTTACTGTAATGTGCATGCTAATATACTTTCCCTGGGTGACCCTGGCATCTTTTTCTTCAGATAACAGAAATTCTGATCTTTTTGTTCTGATAACCGAAGAAACAAACAGAATGCAGAAGATACCTTGCCTATTAAACCTACTCTAAAATTACATATCATTTCAGTTCACATGTCTTAGTTATGCTTAAGCCCGTGGAACCTTATACTGATGGAAATATCAGAGGAATAAGTGTTAAACCTGGGATATTGAAGGATCCAGTAGGTTCTGAGTTTGAATATAGTGTGTTTAATTTCTGCCTATTGGCAAGTGTTGTATGACGCCGCTTGTTCATTCCTGGCTGCTCAGCCCCAAAATAACCACACAGAAACTGTTTTAACTAAATCATTGCTTGGCCTATTAGCTCTAGTTTCTTACTGGCTAGCTATTACATCCTGAAGTAGCCCATCTCCATTAATCTGTGTATTGCCACGTAGCTGTGGCTTACCAGGTAAAGTTCTGTCCCCAGCATCTGTATCCAGTAGGGCTACATGGCATCTCTAGACTTTGCCTTCTTCCTCCCAGCATTCAGTTTAGCCTACCTCTATTCTGCCCTGCTATAGGTACAAAGCAGTTTCTTTATTAATCAGTGGTCATCAGAGCATACAGAGGGGAATCCCACACCAGGCAAGTACTTTCAATTTCTACCTATTGATAAGTGCTTTTGGATGTGTATTTAGGATTTGTTTTAAATTCAAGTTGATTTTAGAAATTTGTCAAAAGATAATCTGCTTATTCAAATAATACTGAGTTTTTATTATTCCAAAGGGGAAAATAAATAATGAAAATAGTACTTTTTTTCCTATTCATGGTCATATACAAAGGGAGAAAATATCATCAACCCCTTGTCTCTTTTGTCTGTTTATTTGCATCTGTATGCAGATAGCCCTTTGTATCTTATATTTATTTACAAAGAAATATGAATTCAATTAGTATTATATATAAGAAGTACTTAAGGGAGTTGTGTGTGATCTAAACCATTATACCTAATCCAAAAATCTGGCTTTAAATTAAATAAGCTTTAATATTTACAAAGAACCATTAAAAATCCTCTTATGTGATAGTAAAAAGAAGACATATGGTTTCCTTGACTTCTGAATACCCTGTGCCTCTGAGGAACATGTCTTTATGAATGAGATTTCTATTTCCATACTCTTTATAAGCTTCTTTTTTTCCAGTAACTCATGGTTTAAAGCTTGGAAACTGTATGTGAATAAAATAAAACAGACTAAACTTATACAACGAAAATAGATTTCGAGGTCATGGGAGCTTTTTGCTTTGGGCCACTTGATTGCACCTGGCATTAATAATTTTAAAATCTTGAACTAGAGTTGAACAAAGGAAATTTGAGGTCATTTATAGTTTATTGTTTTATAATAGATACAATTCACAGTCAAGCAATTGAAATTTGAGGCCATTTTTAGTTTATTGCTTCATCGTAGATATAATTCTATTATTAGGAAAAAGTAATCTTCTTGCAAAAACTTGTATAAATATATAAGAAGTGTAGAAATCAGTTTGGATTGCTTTTGAAAGTAGAGATTCACTGATTAATCAATTAATAACTCAAAATAAATAAGGCATATACTTAAGTAGTTAATTTTTATATCTTTATTGGAAGTGTAACTCATGATAAAACATAGTTGCTGGCTGAATATATGGAGTTCCTTTCCAGTGCCGCCACTCACTGAAAGCAAAATACAATTTTTCTACAGCCAAGACAAATTAAAAGTAGAGTTAGTTAATTTAAAGAAGAAACTGAAATGCTTCCTTTCAGAACAATAATAAAAATATAGATTGCAAAATATGCAGATTCCAAATCACAGAATATATTCTCTAAATTATCAAAACTATTAAGTGACATACCCATCATATATTAATGTTATTAAGTAGGACATTTAGACAGTTTCTCCATATTGAAGATGACCATATTTATATAGAATTATTTACAAGATAAGCTTAGCTTTCACAATCATGAAAATAAGAAGTTTTAAAATTCTAAATAATTATAAAATAATGCTCTTGCTTACTCTGATGATTTGAATAAGAATAGCCCTTATAGATTCATAGTTCTGATAACTGGTCATCAGGGAATGGAACTACTTGAGAAGGATTAGTACATAGCTTGCTAAAAAAAAAAAAAGTATCTAACAAAAGGGGTTGGGAAACACTTGGAGGTTTCAAATCCTAAGCCAGATCCAGTCTCCTTCTCCCTATATGTCTCTGTTTCTCTCTCTGTCTCTCTTGTCTTTCTCTTGATCCCCCTCTCTTTCTCTCTGCCTAAGGATCATGATAGAGCTCTTATCTACCACTCCAGTACTGCATACATGCTACCCTGATCTTCACCAAGATGATAAAATTCTGAAACTGTAATTAAGATCCCCAAATAAATGGTTTCTTCCATTAGACTTACCTGGTACATGGTGTCTCTTCACAGAAGTGGCATAGTGACAAAGATAGTTATGTTCTACGAAATTGTCAAAATTTCTAATGAATTAAAAAGAAAAACCATTCCATGACAAATATTATTTAGCTATTCTAAATTGTATTATGTGTGTATTACTTCAGCCATGTCAAACGAGTTTTGGGTAGTCTAATCCCAGTTATATTTCAAGCTGTATAACTTCATTTGCCTTAAAACAAAACAAAGAAAAACACCATCAGCCTGCTTTTAAATATTCAACTCAACAAGAACAATTATTATGGTTCTATAAACAATAATGACGACATGATCTTCCATTTGAGGGTGTAAAGCACTTTCATAGATTGCTTGGGACCCCTGGTTGAAGTTTAACGCCAAAGATATCATGTCACTGTAGCAGTAAATAAGAATATTTTCTTCTTCCTTCCTTTTCTAGTTCCCCTCCTTCCCTCTTCCTCCTCTTCTTGTTCCTTGTTCTTTGCATTTCATCATTTGTGTTTCTTGTGGAACATCGTATATTCTTTTTTAGCCCCTCCAGAATGAGCCTGCTCTTTCTTACACTGAATTCTTTCTCGTTTTACTGACCCCAGTTTGGAAGGAGAGTTTATATATTCTTTAAATAGCATTGCAGCAATCCATGTTTAGTCCAGCTGTGTTTGGATTTTTCTGCGTCGCCACACTCTGATAGGATAGCTTTCTGAGATAAGAAAGATGTGCAATACTTCAACACCTGGCTTACATTACTTGACAAAGATGATTTCTGCTCGCCCTGGGAGTGCCCTCAGACTTGAAGTTGCCTTTTGTGTGATTCCAAAGTTGGTAGTTAACATTATTTCTCTGCTCCAGGGTGTGGAGAAAAGCCAGAAAGTGAGAGAGAGAGAGAGAGAGAGAGAGAGAGAGAGAGAGAGAGAGAGAGAGAGAGAGAGAGAGACAGACAGAGACAGACAGACAGAGAGACAGAGACAGACAGAGAGAGAGAGAGAGAGAGAGAGAGACAGACAGACAGACAGACAGACAGACAGACAGACAGAGAGGAAGCTAAAAGACTAAAAGACTCAGTAGACCAGCTGCTAAGTACTGTGTTACCAAAACAGCACAGCACACCACATTTTGTTCAGTCATGACAACGATCGGTAGTATCATATTCTGCTTCAGTTAATTCTGAGATTATGAGCATTTGTCCATGTTTTGTGTTTTGCTGTCCCACCATAATTCAATACAGAGAATCTAACAAGTTTATGTTTCCCTTTACTTGTTTTCTAAAACTAATCATGGGAGAATGAAAACAAAGAAACTGTGTTTCCAAAACTAGAAATATGATCTTAGCACAATTTCAAATTTGTGTTTAAATTTTGATTAACCTTCCAGGTTTTAAAATAATCTCACATAAATGGTAATTTAAAAGTTTACTGTTGTAAATACTCTCTCAAAAGTGGACTTTTTCACCTTTTGAAAATGAAAATACTAAAATAGAAGAGGAACAAGTCCGGTGGTGAAGGCATTTCTAATACAAATTACTCGTTTTCTGATTAAAGAAGTTATTTTTCTAAGTACAATTGAATTGGATGATCTGCAGTAAAATCTTTAATCTTAACAGCTGAAGCACACAACTGAATGTATTATCTAGGTAGTTTATTGTATGGCACAGATTATGTTTGCCACCAGGGAAAGCTGATGTTATGCAGCATCAAATTATGTGAAAACTGTTCCTCAGTCCTCAGGACTTTGAAGCAACCTGAAGCTGACTTGTTTAGGGAAACCCAGGGATTTATGTCTGAGGAAGGATGGAAATTTCATATTTATTGTTCATTGTTCCCTTTTAAAGGCCTTCATTTCTCAGACTTTCCTATCATCAATATGTAGAGAGAAGACATTAAAGTGACAATTCCATGTTTTGTCTAGAAATAATTTTATTGAAAAATGCCATACATATGGAGAATTGCACAGGCTCATTTGGCTGAAAATAGAGCAGCCCAGGAACAATACAAGCAGTATTCATGAAGAGTAGCCAGACAGCTCACGGAACATGAGATGCTTCATCACATTGACCATGCCCTTTATCACCAGAGTAGCCGACACAAAGCTCCTACAGTGTTAGTTAAAATGATTGGGTAATGTAGATTAATGAAACATGTTTAGGATGAATTGAATTCATTTTATTATTTGAGAAATAGTGATTTGTTTTTAATAATTTAAATTTAATTGGATTATTTAAAGTTACCGGCCATTTCTTTGAATTATATTTTGTAGTAAATAAAAGACATATCAATAATAAATCAGATATACAAATTCAGATAAATCTTCTAAATGTTAAGTTTGAGAAAGAGAATTGGAAGGTGGTTTCTTTCCTCATATAAAAAAGGACATAGATATTTTCTTCCTGTCAGATATTTTTTCCTGTCCTTGAAACTCTCTTGTTCTTCATTTCTGTATTCTGTAACCCCTGACCAACACATATTCTCAAGAGTTCCTTGAGATACACTTTTGATAATATCTATTCTAATCACATGATTCATGATATCACAGTATTTGATAATATAGATCATATATTATTTGAGAAATAGAAGATGCATTATGAGAAAAATGAAATTAATATTCCTTGAATGAGTTTTTTTTTATTGATTTTTATTGAGCTCTACTTTTTTCTCTGCTCCCCTCCGTGCCTTTTCCCTTCCCCCTTCAACCCTCCTCCAAGGTCCCCAGACTCCAAATTTACTCAAGAGATCTTTCTTTTTCTCCTTTCCATGTAGATTAGATCTATGTAAGTCTCTCTTCGTGTCCTCATTGTTGTCTAGGTTCTCTGGGATTTGGTAGCATTTACAAATCTTGTAGAGCAATGGTGCACTATCAGTCAGGAAACCGTGTACGGATCTTGTAGAGCAATGGTGCACTATCAGTCAGGAAACCGTGTACGGATCTTGTAGAGCAATGGTGCACTATCAGTCAGGAAACCGTGTGGCATCTGTCCTCCTCACCTCAACTCCATTGATGTGAGAAAGTGTGATCATGAGTGAATTGTTCATTGTGAAAAATGGGGTCTCAGGTGAGTGTGTAATTCTCTGGATTCTCTATCAGTTTAAATAAATATTTTAAATATCATACCAGTAAATAGACCTAATTAGAAGCCACTTTAATCCTAATACATGTAAGATTAAGGAATTCTCTTCTGTAATGCAGCTATTATTCTGTCCTAAATTCTTACTCATTTTGGTAGCCTCAAAATATGTATTGCTATCCATAAAAGACTGCTAACGTCACTTCAGGTTGCTTTTTTGCAAACAATGCCTAGCAACCTTTAGAAGGTCAGAAATGGCTAAAAAACTAAATGTGTAACTCAGTGGTACAGCATTTGTCTGAGTTTAAATTTTGAATTTTATCTTAGTAACCACAAAAATAGGGCCTTATTTTATCCATTAAATAAATGCTTAATGAACATGCCATAAAAACAAACTACTTTTCAGTTTATTTTGTTCTAGAAATTATGGAAAGCTCCTTTAGAATCACTGCATATTAACTGGGAAATAGGGCTCTATCATGGGGTTTTTAGATGCTATAATAGATTTTAAGAATTGTCTCAAAAGAGAAAGCTTCAAGGGCAGGCATGGTGATGCACACTTTAGCCACAGTACAAAGGAGGCAGCAGCGGGCAGATCTCAAGTTCATGGAGATATAACATGGATCTGTTATAGATAGTGAGTTCCAGGCCAGGACTACAGAGTGAGATTGTCTCAAAAAAAGTGGAAATTCTAAAATAATTTTATTAAACTATTGCACATAAGTTATAAAGCTTAGATGAGAAGGGAAAATCATGTTGCTTGCCAGCAACAATGTAAAAATGAAGGGTCAAAACCAGAAAATAAAAGCATATGCAGGTTCTGGCCAGAATCTGAAAGAGAAAAAGAAGAAAAAGAAAAATTCTGCCATTCTGAGTTGAGATTGAGTCATGATTCTGAAAGGGGAAACAACCTAACAGAGCTTCAGGTCTGCTCCACAGTGACTACACAGAGGGTAGAAATTCTTGAAAGGAAAGCTACATTGCCTTATTAAAGTGATAATTATTGCACCCATCCCATTTAGCATGCCTTAAGCTGTACCCACCTTCCTGAACACTGGTCCCTTAGCCAATATATCAACCTGTCCACCAGTAATATAAGGGCTCTACTAGAACAGACTCCATTCTCTTTACCAAAAAGAAGTAATAAAGACCTTAGTGGGTCTTTGCTGCTATAGTAACAAAAAGGCACATGAGAACAAACTCTGTTTTCTAAGTTTGTATTTCACTTCCGTGCAGAGAACAAATACACACATGAATATCGCACTGTTGGATAGGTGAATCATGAAAATATTTTAGTCTTACGGAGACATTGAATTCACCTGCTTTTTCTGCGCTATCTCACCAGTCTCAGTCTCCTAGCGTAATCCTACGGAGTGTTGCTCTATTTCTCCATTTCCTCTGAGCCCCAAGCTTCTAAACTCTGATCACAGTGGATCATAGAGTGAACAATGCATCTACTGAATAATTGAATGTCCCTTTCTGAAACCTTAGGGACAAAACTATTCCTTTCTTGTCGCAATTTACAGAGTTAAAAGGATTATGCATGTTTTCCTGTTTAAGCACAGTGGAAAGTGCTCCATGACATATCTTTTTTTTTTTTTTTTTTTCTTTTTTTTAAACCAAAGGTCTGGGAAGAGGGAAGTAATTTTTCTATTCAGCCAAGAATACTGGTAGACATCCAAAGCCAATATTGCTTTTGTCTTTGAGTTTCCATAGCATGTGTGTTCCAGCCTCAGCATCACGATGTGCCAACACCACAGGCATTGACTGGAATTGCCAGTTACCCTGACCCAAACCAAACCTAAATGAGGATGGTAATACTAAAGATTGCCTAAGAGGTTTACAGCATTTATATTGCATGATTAAATTAAGTCTGGCCATATTCATTTGATTTCTCTGAAGGGGTACTTTCCCACCACTCTTTTTAAGGGGGGGAAGGAGGTTTCGAGACAGGATTTCTCTGTAGCTTTGGAGCCTATTCTGGAACTAGCTCTTGTAGAGCAGGCTGGCCTCAAAATCACAAGAGATCCGCCTGCCTCTGCCTCCTGAGCTCAGGGGTTAAAGGCGTGCGCCACCACCACCTGTCTTTAAACAGCTTTTATATGAAGTAATTTAGTATGCACTATTTATCATGAAGCTGTTTTTGAAGATGTTATATATGACTTTATTGTATGTCATCTTATACATCTATCTGATGATTTCATTGGTTAATTAATAAATCAAGTAGTTCTAAAGAAGTGCTTGCCATTACAGTGGAGAGATATAAAGGCAGGGTTTGTCAGGGTGTTCTGTTGTCTAAACAGATAAAAGCATATGCAGAAATGCTGTGCAGCAGGCAGCATAAGAAGAGATGACCCTTGTGATACTCTTCAAGATTCCTGAGTTTTAAGCAGTAGATGAAACCGAATAAATTAGTCTACAACTCCAGAGAAACAAGAGACAGTTGACATTTAAAACCTTGAAGCAGAAAAAGAAAGGCAAGGAAAAAAACTTAAAATGTTTACTCCTGGTTTTGAGGGGAGAACGTTGTTAAATGTGATGGGGACATTTTCAAGGAACCGTGAGGCTATGATACTAAGTAAATTGTCTGTAATCCCTGAGTCATTTGTGATGAAGGACACCACAGATTGCAGAACCTCTTATAAGAACAGGGCAGAATCCTGCAGTCATGAATTCTACAGCTGATAGAAACCTAACTATACAATGCATTCGTGAAGAATGACTGTCACTCTATAGTAAAGCACAGTGTAGTTTCAGAATGTCAACTTCTACAAATGATTAATAATTGTGTGAATGTGGAAATAAATGTCTTTATAAAATTAAATGTTCACAGCTAGACTCAGGGTTATGTAAAACTCAGAATGTTAGTTTGCCTAAATTTCAATTTTCTTAGATGTGTTTGTTTTGTCATCTTCCCTTGTTTAACTAAATATTACATATAGAAAAATATATTAAAATTTCTTAGCATTCTTCATGCATGACTATTTGTCTGTCTTCAATAATAGTAAAACCTAGCTTACTACAGAAGAATAATAGACTTTTAAAATAATATTTTTAATTATTAATTTAATTTTTTGAGATTGTAATATGGTTATATCAACTCTTCCTTCTGTTTCCTCCCTCCAAATTCTCCAATATCCTCACCTACTTGTACTCTTTCCAATTCATGATGTTTTCACTAATTGTTATTACACACACATACAAAAAGAAAAACACATACATACATTTCTAAGTACAACCTGTTCATCCTGTAAATCCTACTTGTATGTGTGAATTATTTAACTACTGGAGATACGGCTAAGCTGTTAAGAGCAGTAGGTCTTCTTGTAGAGGCTTTGAAATTGGTTTCAAGCACCCACACTTGGCTGGATAAAATTCCTGTAACTTCAGGTATATAGGATCCAAGGCACTTTGCTGACCTACTTATGAACACTCCAGCAGGCTTGCACATGTCCATGTAAATGTGTACACACAAATACACACATGTAAATTAAATATATCCCTAAATATGTATTCTATAAATTATTACCATTTATATATTTACATAGACTAATAAATTTCATCATGACCATTTCACACACATGTACAATGAACTTTGGTCATATTTAACCCTCTTTGCATGCTTTTGTCTCTGTTCCTGCTGCTGATCTTTCTCTCAATAGGTTGTTCTCTTATTTCTCATTTTTGTTTGTTAATTAACTTAGATGGTAAAAGGTTTCATTAAGGTAAATAAAATTATTCAAATATAATACTGTAGTATATGCTATACTATAAAATAATATATTTAAAATGATTAAAATGAATTTACTTTTTAAGTAAAAAGAAATTGAAAACATTTTTTTTCCTGCTTTTTTAGTTTAGTGTAGTTATTGGGACTAAAAGATTTATTTTAATCCTGAATTTTCCCGAACAGATCATAACCCCTAAAGGGCATGTAAGTTTTCAGTAATCATGTACACAATTATACCACAAACCAAATATGGCCCAACCAGAAACAAATCACAAATAAATATTTCCAGAAAAGCTGCTTCCTAAAAGCAACGAAGAATAAATAGCTCTACTGCACAACACTTTAGCATCCTGACAACAGGGATCTGGGGATGATCAGAGAATAAGATGCCGAGGCAATGAGATATAAAAGCAAGAGATGCTGGGCTGCAGCAAAATGAATAGTTGCAATCAAGAAGGGAATGAGGCACGGAGCGAGGGACTGCATGAGAAGTAGAATCAGAGAAACAGGGACAAAGGACTTCTGAGTCTCCATGGCAACCAAGAAGGTAACTGGATTGGGAACAGTGTGTTGTGCTCTGTTAGGCATCAAGAAGACAGGTCACTGGGTTAGATACCTGTAGATGCTAGATGCGGTTGTGCCCTGAAAGAGAGCTGCTTTGGGTTCAAATGCCACCTGTGACATCTTTAAAGTATTACCTGTGTTAGGAGACATGTCCTATTTTTTCTTTCTGTTTCCCTAAATCCTTATGACCTGACAAAACTTTTGTCTGTTTTGATTTTTGTAGTCGAAAAGATCCTAATACAATACATTTTGTTTATTTATGTTCCATATGTGTGGTCAAATGACAAGATAAAAATTTAATCTGGAGTAATTTATAAGCAAATAAATTAAAATGGAAATGGCAAAAAAGATGTGGTGAGACATACTTTTAGTAAAAATCAATTACATATCGAAAGTTAAGGATTATTTTGAAATCTAAATTCTGTGAGCAATGTAAATGACAGACATCCAATAGAATAGGAAGTATAATTCTTATTACTTTGGAAAATAAATAATATTTTATTTTCAAAGAAAGGCATCTCTATTGCTCATAGAAATATACCAGGTGCAAAATGACCTTAACTGAACAGAATTAAATAAAAGTTACAAATGATATATTTCGGAAGAAATTTATGAGAAATCCATCTTTCTTTTAAATATACTTTTCCTTTGATTATGTGTTATAAAAGAGAATAAACTACTATTAAGTCCACATAGTTTGTTCTATAGTCACTCTGCAATTTGACCACCAATTGCATCACTTTACAAAAGCCTTTGTCTCCCCTTTGCCCCTGCTCCCTCCAACTAAAGACATGCCCCATCCCCCATCAACTTCTGAGGCAAGTGGAGAGCTGGCAGTGAAGGTATAGGTATGGGTGATCCGTCAATGGGCACTTGAGAGCAAGAGAACTAGCCCTCTGCCCCCTGCTCATTAATGCAAGGGGTGAACTTGTAAGGGCAATGCAGGAGAGCTCACCCTGGTGGTTAGGACAAGGGAAAGTCAGTCAGCTGACCAACCCTGTAACTAAGCCAGCCCAGAACCAGGGTTATGTGTTGGCCCACCCCAAATGACCGCACTATCTGTGATCTGCTGGAGCACATTAAGGGACCTGTACTGCAGATCCAAAGCTGCGACATTTCCACCACACAAGGCAACAACAGGATATCCAAGAGCAGTCCCAAGTGAGGACCCCGCATGGATAGTGTACCAGAAACCAGAGGCGTTTATCCAGACCAGTGACTGTTATGAACTACTAAAAAAAAATATATGGTTAAAAGTGTTTACTGCATGACTCACTATGTCAGACTAAAGCTTCCATGACGAGACCCCCAGGCCCTTTTCTTCTTTTCTTTTAAATTTTATGGTCTGTGGGGGGAGGAGGGAGGAGATTGCTGCAAGGACAGAGGATGGAGAAAAATAAATGGTATCAGGATGCATGATGAGAGAGACACAAAGACAAAATAATAGAAATTTTAAAAACTAAATAAAAGTATTTAGGAACACAGTGTTTTCCATATTTAAATATTGACCATTGTCAAGTCTGGGATTTCTATGGCTCTACTTCCCAGTCCTGGATATATGCAACCTAGCACAGTCAGTACATCCTTGTAACTCATGCTTCCATTTCCCTACCTTGCCCAGAGATGTATCTTCTAACACACTTTTCTCCAAGTCAAACATCTCAGTTCCCCCGCCTGCCATTATATGGATCCATCTCTCTCTGGAAGACAGTGTCAAAAATACAAACAATCAAACAAACAAAAAAACACATCAAATTGCACAATTTAAAATTTCTAATAGCTCAAATGTGAAATAATACAAATAAAATAATATAAAAATAAGTCAATGGGAATATTAAATAAAATGTAAATGTTTTGATAGAACTTGGAAAATTCTCTAGTATTGGTAACTGTGAATTCCAATGAGAAAATACAACTGTATATTTCAAAAATGTTCATGAAAGTGTTACCCTTAAATTTAGTACTCTATAATCTAATGATAGAGAGTAAAATTTTTTTTCTGAGTACATCACAGATTACTGCAAGATCAAGCCTCCACCATTAGAAGAAAAATATACTTTTTTACATTTTCATATGTTCCTACACCCTCATAGTCTTTATTTTTTTCTAGGATATGTAGTTCATAATATTTGATGAAAAAGACGTAAGATCTCTGTGAGGTCATTTTCAAGAGTTTGACATGTAAGTCAGGGAATTAAATAATGGAACTCACCTTCACTCATAGTGGGGATGGCCACCACAGAGATGCCTCGTGGGAGTGTCATTTAGTAGATGCTTGACTATGAAACCGTGACAGAGTGTCCTCACTGTTGCACAAACCCAACATAGCTGCTAGGAGAGTCCAGTCCTGAGACTTCAGATCAATAGAATCACCAGGGTTTAATTATACCCTGTGATAACCACAGGTATTCAGCGTTTAGGCAAGTTCATGAAACCTAATGTATGAGCTTCTGAGTATCCTGGGCTCCATTCCAACATAACTACAGCAGAGAATGAAAGATTATTTTTAAGCCCTCAGATTTAATGCTGCCCTTTAGGTATTTTGGACTTGCTTGCTGTTATTCATTTTCTTCCCCTGTTCCCTTCCCCCATTTGGAGTGATAATTTCTATTCTAGATGCGTCTCACAGTTGTATTTTGAAGACTATAGTCTTTTTAATTTCATAAGTATGCAGTTATAAAGTAACTTCTGTAGCTGAATTATTCTTTTAATCACACGATTGTCTGAGTTAGATGATATTTGATGAAAACCTGGAATCTGGTTAATCTTAAAAGGAGTTAAGAAATGAGGGCTATTAAAATTAACCCATCTATGAAGCATGTGAGCTGAACATACATTTGGGAATTGCATCAGCCGAATTCCCTACTTTGCATGTGTCCATGCAAATTCTACAATTAAATATTAAACTCTGAGGTAATGCTATCAAAGGTGTAGTGTGGAAATGCAATCTGTCACATTAGTACTACCATCACAAGTGAGATGTATATAATTATAAGAGATTTCTGAAGGACAGGTCTGTCCTCTTCTTTATACATGGACAGATATAAGCAAAGAGCTCGCATAAGGCACCATATCTACTGACACTTCCATATTAGGATTTCCAGAACAGTGAACTCGGGTGTGGCAAAATGCTATTGTTTGTGACTATTTTATCCCATATATGTTTTATCACAACCGAAAAGGATGGAGACAGTAAAAATTAGTAAGAAGGGTGTGGTGGTTTTAAACAACTAATTATTCTTCCCCTGTTGCAAGCAAGCTGGGAAAGAGATGCATGATGCAGTGTTGGCAGCCTAAGAAGCAGTCAAATAAACAGAGGGCAGGGTGGGAAACTGAAATATGTCTCTTATGTCTCTTAGAAAATAGTTTAGTGAAAAGCTATAGGGCAAGGAATAGAATGCACACAAATATTTTGCTTTATTGTAGAGATAAGAATAAAAATGAAAATGATGTATCTTTAAACATCTGTCATAGGGAGAACAATTAATATCCTAAGCACACTACATAAATATGGGAGGGAAGACAGTTGCTTTTGAAAGCTCAATAAAATTAAGCAGTAACAAATGCTGCAGACTTCCCTAAAGACAGAGTATTGCCATAATCAAGACTGGTGATGTCTGATACCTTTCTCATATGTTCAAACATAATAGACCTATTTGGTTTGATAATATTTACATTACAGTCCCAGGGAAATCGAATTTATAAAAATTATCTCATTAATGTGACATTGTGGACTGAGACTATTAAGTATTTAGGGGACACAATATCATCCAAACACTGATTTTAGCTTTTTATGGTGTTACAAAAAAAAAAGATTTACTCCCTACTCTGCTTCCAAGGTGAGGCTGCCAAATGCAGTTTAAAGAAGAAACAAACCAAAGAGATCACAGAAAGAAAACAATCAGACGCACAGAAATGGTTAATCAAACTTACTACAAAGGAAAATAACACAGCAGTTTTCTTTTAAAATAGACTTTTCTTTGGCTATAGTTCTGATTTGATTTTCTCCCGCTCCTTTGGAAGGCTAGTCATTGATATTTTCTAATGTCTCTGACCTTTTATTTTCCATATTAAAGAAACACTTATGGACAAGTGAGATTTGAGAATATGTTACCAATTTAAGCAAACAAATCCATTCCCTTCCATGCAAGTCCAATTCCATAATGAAGTATTTTAAAGCAATTTATATTTAATTTTCCGAGATCAAATGAATAATGCAGTATAATATCTAAGTTTCTGGATAGTTCCCTCAATGGTGACACACTCTAAACTCCTTGAGATGCATTCCTGGAATGAGAAACTGAAGAAGAAA
Organism: Arvicola amphibius; assembly: GCF_903992535.2. NCBI lineage: Eukaryota > Metazoa > Chordata > Mammalia > Rodentia > Cricetidae > Arvicola > Arvicola amphibius. The sequence continues at coordinate 11,683,944 of NC_052059.1, read as the reverse complement.
GTATAATTGTGAGAGACATTGTTCAATACATGTTTAACTTCTCCCTCCTTGCAGTTAAATGGTGGCCATTTGAGTAGCTAGAGATCTGTAAATGAAAGTTGCCTATTTTGTCCTGAAGATCAGATAGACTTAAAATGTGTAAAAAATTATCAACATTCTTTCTTGTTCCTATATACCTAATTTAAGCCTCATTTTGAGACACCCAAATTATTATTATTATTATTAGATGTTGAACAATGCAGGATAGAATATAAGAAAAACAAACAAGGTCAAGAAATTTTCTTTTAATGTAATTAAAAACAAGAGTAAAAGAAGAAATTTTAATATGCTGAACATGTTCGCTTACATATTAATTTTTAAAATTAATTTCAAATTATAGAGAAATAATATTTATTTATAATTTAAATATTTGTTACTTTAAAGCACAATGAACTGACTTATAATTGTACATGTCCTATATATAAAATAAGAAATTAAAATATTCATTTAATTATATGTTCTTTTTTAATTAATCAATTAATTATTTTGTTCCCAGCCTAATTATAGTTTCCCTCCCTCCTCTCCTTCCAGGAACTTTCCCATCCCCCTCCCTCTTCCTTATCTTCAGAAAATTGCAGGCCTTCCATGTCTTTCAGCCAGTCATGGATAACACATTGCACCAGGCCTAGGCACCACAAGAGGAGGAACCCAGACTAGGAATCCAGCAGGAGGAAAGGGTCCCAAGAGCAGGCAGCAAAGTCAGAGACAGATCCCATTCCCTCTGCCAGGAGTCCCACGTACTATATTAGGTTTTTAGAAAGGAAGTAATGATAAAAAGCATAAAAGAAAATAACAGAAACATAAAATAACTTTAAAAATCCATAGTACATTGATTACTGCTATTATACATTTAAATCTACATTGAGAAGAATATTTTATGGAAAACTGGCATAAGTAAACAACTCAAATCATGGTGCATTAATTTATGCTGAAGACTAGAGAAGAGGAGCCTATAAATAGATAATATGACTTATGTCAGTGCATTCAACCTTTACATCTAATTTTAGTGGAGATTTTTCTCAAGACACCATACATCAACTTGAATTAATAATTAACCACAGAATGTTAAATTAAAAACCATATAATACACATTTTGCTTAGCAGTTCCTGAAAGTCCCCCACCTAAAATCTAATGCACATAACAAACTTTAACATATTTAGAAAAATTGAAATGACTCCATGTAACCTATCTGACCACAAGAAATAAATCTTGATCAATGGAGCTCCCTGCTGAGATCTAACAGGACAAGAACCTATGCAATCCTCCAGACAATGGGAACAGATGTTTTGGGGGCTTCTCCTCCAGATCCTGGAGAGTCAGGTGGGTGTGTCTCCACCACATCAGGTGCTCTGTGAACTGCACGTGGACCTACTTTTCCTTCAGCAGTAGATGTCATAGTTGACCTGAGTTGATAGAATGAGATATCACACACCAGGTGATTTTTTTTTTCTTTTTTTCTTTTTTTCTTTTTTTTATTTTTTTTATATTTAAAAATTTCCATCTCCTTCCCTCCTCCTCCCCCCTCCCTCCCCTCCTTCTCTCCCTTCTCTCCCCTCCTTCTCCCCCTTCCCTCCCCTCCCCTCCACCCATACCTCCCCTCCCTCCCTCTCAAGGCCAAGGAGCCATCAGGGTTCCCCACTCTATGCTAAGACCAAGGTCCTCCCAACTCCCCCCAGGTCCAGGAAGGTGATCGACCAAGCTGAGAAGGCTCCCACAGAGCCCGTCCATGAAGAACAGATTTTTTTTTAAAATATTTTTTAATGTTCCTGCAAGCTTTTAAAATGGCAAGAACAGTTTGACATCTCTGTCTCCTCACACGGCATGAGAAATACTAGCAAACCTATAGCATCACAAATGGCTTCACCCTAATAATAGAGCATCCTTGGGATTTCACTGTCTACAATTTCCTGCAGATTAGATTTCAACAACTGGATACTGGAAAAGTATGTACCTCAGCAGCAGTATTACAATAAAGAGGATCCTGAACAAAGGCAGTATCTGTGCTGCCTTCTCCTAACTCTCCTCAGCTCTCAGAGCCCTGGAGCATCCTGATACATTCTCTGGACTCATTGCTTATGTGGGCTTCTCAAGCAACTAATTTATGAACTTAACATTTTTTTCTCAGTTTATTTTTGCTTATACCACAACTAATTAGCCTGGCCTTGATTTCCTCCTATGAACAAGTAAGTATTACCACTCACCTCCACAGGCTAAGGAGAGTCACGGGGAGAACCTGCACACGTCAGCATAAGACCGACCTACTTTACACTCCTTCTTTCCTAAGCTTTTGTTCTTTGCTTTGTTGTACTTCTCAATAATAGAATCATATACAAACTTCCTTAGTATCATTTCCAACAGAGGTTTATATCTTTTAGTTTAACATATGCTGTGAATAATGTCTAACGTTAACTTTATGTACATTTACAAAGAAATGATAAAGTAGAACAATATTTGAAGAATATTGTAGGCGGGAGTGGGCCACTTGTTCTTCCCAGCCTCCTGGCTAGCTTACACCCAAAATAATCACACAGGAACTGTATTCATTAAATCACTGCTTGTCCCATCAGCTCTAGTGTCTTACTGGCTAACTCTTTTATTAATTTAACCTGTGTATTAATTAATCTGTGTATCGCCACATGGCAGTGGCTTTCTGGGTAAAATTCCGAGCGTCTGTTTCAGGTGGCTCCATGGCATCTCCCTGACTCTGGCTTCTTCCTCTCAGCATTTCTTTTTGTTTTCCCCGCCTACCTAAGTTCTGCCCTATCAACAGGCCAAGGTAATTTCTTTATTAACCAATAAAAGCAACACATATACAAAAGGACCTCCTAAACACTACACCAGAATATGTTTGTTTAAACTAAATGTTAGTACACATATAAAATAATACGTTGAATATATCTGAATTACAAAGAGTTAGTATCATTATTTTGCCTTTAATTTTGAGAAAAATGTATAAAGAGTAACTATTCAGGTGTGGTTATAAGATACAATATATTCTAAGGGAAATGACAGTGAAGCTGACTGGTTTGAGTTTCCTTATTGTAGAAATAAATGTAATCACGTTAAGCATTTTCTAGACTGTGAAGCAACGCCTCAGATTGTGGATGCAGGACATTTACAGTACCCTCCTGCAAAGCTCCGGCCACATCATGGAAGAGGAGGCTAAAAGAATAGGAGAGCTAAAATGGAAAATGTCCCATTCATGGCATAACATAGAGAATATAATCTTTGACTCACAGAAACTGCAGTTATTTATGTCAACAATCAAGTTATGAATGGAGACATAGCTAGTGGGGCCCTGTCTTTCCAAAATGAACTTGTGGTTTTCTAGCAGTCATCTTCAATACGCGTGTAAAATTGGTGAGTACATTTAGCTCCAGTGGAAAGTATCAATAATGACCACACAGATGGTCTTGTTTAAAATCAGTGGATCACAAGACATACCAGTAAACACATGAATGTTGGAAGACATTTTTAAGAAGTGTCTTATGACAGAGATGGGAAGTGAAAGCAATTATGTTTTTTACACATGTGTTAGGTTAAAGAAAAAATTTAATTAATAATTATTTCAATTGTATTTTTATTTTGAAATGAATATATATTATTATTATTAAAAATATACTAATAAATAAAAACATCACACATCCAAATTAAACAGACACAATGTTTGTATATATTAATAAACGTCTATGAATTTAAATAACACTTAGAATAAAAGCCCTGTAGAGTCATATTAAATTTTAAACTTTCAGTATTGAAATATACTGAATATATATTCAGTATTGAATATATTTTATATATTTAACCACTTTTTTAAAATGTAATTTTTACTAATAAAGATTCTAATTTATTAGTAATTAAATATAGAAAACTAAAAAAAATCTAGAAATACTTCAATGAAAAAATTCCTTTAATGAGGAATGAAAACTTTACCTCAAGACTAATGTGGGATGTCCCTCTGTGTATGTGTTGCTTTACTGGACAATGAATAAAGGTGTTTCGGCCAATGGCGTAGTAGAGTAAAGTCAGGCAGGAAATCCTAACAGAGTAGGTAAAGTCAAAGAGACACCATGTAGCTGCCAAAGTAGAAAGACGTGTAACCTGTCTGGAAAGCCACAGCCTCGTGGCAATTCATAGAAATGTGTCAATTCAAGATGTAAGAGCTAGTTAGAAATATCAAAATTGTTGCCAGAGAAAGAAAGGGTGTGTGTGTGTGTGTGTGTGTGTGTGTGTGTGTGTAAGAGAGAGAAAGAGTCAAAAATATACAATTAATACATAAAATCGGTAAAATTTCAAAACAAACAAGATAAATATATGATAGCATAGAAAAGTAATTAATATCCACATAGCTGCTATAACAGAAATGAATGAAAAAGCACTCATTTGTAGCTGGTAAGACAAAATCAAATAAGAGAGGAAGCATTAGAAAAAAAGCCTGTGTCTTTTGACTGACATTCATTCTGGTTTTCCCTAAAAATTGGTTAAAAGTTAACAGTATGCTATGATGCCATTTATATTAACTTAACATGTATATTTAAGTGATATCTAATAGTTTGCCATATTTTTAACTGGGAAATTTATTTTGCAATAAAACAGTGAATAATAAATGTATTTAGGTCAACTACTATGGGAAGTTTCCAAATAACCAAGATCTCCTTTCATGTTTTAAAACTAACTGTAAAGCAGGTGATGACAGATCTAATATTTCTGCAATATGACTATTGAGTCTGTAGAAAAGTAAACAAATATATTATTTTATAAATTTGTTTGGAACTTAGAGTCAAATAGCACTGAGAGATCATCTATAAAAGTGACTTTAAATTACCAGTAAATAAAATTACACTGTAGAGAAAAGTTTCATATACATAATTGGTAGATTTATCTTCATTACAAAAGATTGATCACACCCTTTTGTATCATCAGTGGTTGAAGGTTGCCTAATATGTGGTTATTTCACTATTCCTTTGTTAATACAGAGAGCAGTTCAACCCAGTGCACCCTTCCCACTTAATAAAGGCAATATTTCATAAAGAAACAACAGTGTATGTGTACATGTGATTCTGTTAATTTTTGTACTCATGTGTATATTGATGCATTCCAAGTAACAGTGTTTTATAAGGCTATATAAGTAACATTATATACACTACCAAAAACTTGTATAGAAACATTATCCAATCCAAGTAGAATTTTGTTTTGTTTCGTTTGTTTTGTTTTGTTGAGAGAAAGTTTTGCTGTAGCTTTAGAGCCTATCCTGAAACTAGCTCTTGCAGACCAGACTGGACTGAAACTGACAGAGATCTGGTTTCCTCCGCCTCCCGAATGCTGAGATTAAAGGCGTGCACCACCATCACTGCGTATCATGCTGAGTAATTTTTAAATGAAAATAACAACATTTACATGGGATACTTTAATAAAAATTCAAAATGGTTTTATCTTTTAACAATTAACTGAATCGTCCAGTTTAAAAATATAGAAAATTCTGATGTCTACATTTAAAAATTAATAAGTTATGGAATTTAAAATTCCTTTTTATATAGCCTCTTTATCTACATCTTTCGAAATTACTGAAATAAACCCTAAGTTTATCTTGTGTTATACTTAGCAAACACATCTATTTTACCTATCACCTTTGCTTCACAGAGAAAATGTTCTCAGTGCACATGAAATGACTAAACATTTTCCCCACTGAATTCATGTCAATAAAGTTGAATGTACAGTTGAAATCCATAAACTTCTAATTATTATTCCCAGAGCTCCAAGTAATTCCATAAAAGCCATACCTAAAGGTGTCATACTAAATTTAACATGAGTCTGAACTTTCAATAAATATTTACTGAAAGCATTAACAAATGTAATTTTTATCTTTGTAACACTCCATATAATTAATTCAATACTCAGAACAAAATCTTTTAAAATACATGTTAGAATTTTGACTTTAACAACAGTAAAAATATGAATCTCGTTTCACTCCAAGACCATTGCTAAGTGATGTAAAATTTTATGAAATTCTTTGTTATTGTCATTGTCAGTTGTGAGAAATAAGCAGAATATTTCAAAGCTAGTTCTCATTTTCACTTATTACTGGAGGTCCTAGAGTAAGTTCATATGTCCAACCATGCACAAAATTAAGAAAGTCACTATACTTTTCTTATTTTATGTTGTGTTAGTGAACCATGAATAAAATGAGAGTGGATTGTGGGTGTTGAACATAGCTATTGGATGGGCATTTTATCTTTAAGCTGCATTTTTTTCAAGAAAGATGTGATTTCAAATCATCAATACAATAGTTTGTTTAGTTTAATAAATATTTATCATATCAGATAGGAGTATATAAGTTTCTTTTTTGTTACTTCAACCAAATATATACAAAGTATATCTCTATGTCTCAGAGTGTTAAAGGATCAAGCTATAAGATATGGGAGTAGTGGAGCAGTGGTGGCACACACCTGTATCGCAGCCCTCAGGATGCAGAGGCAGACATCTGTGAGTTCAAGACCAACCTTGTCTTCAGAGCAAGTTCTAGGACAGGCTCTAGAACGACACAGAGAAACCCTGCCTTTAAAAAACAAAACAAACAACAAACAGAGATATGGGAGCTATTGCATTGAAAATGATGGTATTCAGTTGCTACTTAGTTTGATCAATTTCTGTGGAGCAAGAAACAGAAAACATGGGGTTGAAGTATAGTTATTCTGGGATCTTCAATTCCAATCTCCCAGTGACCTATTTCCTCCCAAGATTCTCCAGTTGCTGAAAGATCCACAACCTCCCCAAATGAAGATGTCCAATATGGTGCATCTATTATTGAGCTATTAAAAAAGCTTGTTTCTCCTCCGGAAGACTTGGGCTCCTTTCCCAGCACCTGTACAGTGCTAACTCGAATTTCAGGGTGTCCAGTGTGTTTTATGCAAATATGTTGTACATGCATACACATAGGCACATACACATAAAATATGATAAATAATAAAAGCTTGTAAAAACTATAGATTGAATTCTATAATAGCAGTACTTTCTTGGTCTTCATAATATTAAAATGATGAAACTGCATTTAATTAAATATTCAATTCTTTAATTGCTATGAGTAGTCGGTGATTACTCTGCACATAGCACAAATGTAACACAGCTAACTCCTCAGAAACTATTATTAGACAGCATTGGTTCCCCTTTAAAAAAAGGATCCCACCTCTCTGAAGTATAAACAGAGCACTATCATAACATGTAACAAGTTCACATTGAAGCATAAATTTAATGTGGTGTGTTGTGAAATTATTTAGAATTTATTATGATAAATTCATTCAAAAAGAATAAAAACATAAAAGTTTTGTTTAATAACACAATTATAAATCTTTCACTGGAGGAGAAATGTAAGGTGTCACTGAAAAAGAATTTATGACCATTCTTGAGAATGCAAAATGGAGCGATTTATTTTATTACACAACAGCTGACAGTTATTAGAAGTCACTGACTTTGAATCCAGTTCTGCTTGCCCATGCTGTCAGAATAAAATACATCTTGTCAATTAGTTCCATAAAAGATGCTACAATTTCTTCATGCAATATCAGCCAAATATTGGTCTCATCTTCTTATCACATGCAGAAAATGAAATTTCTGCTATCGGTCTCATCGTAGTTAATTTCTGGATTTCAGGAAATTGTGTTTGTTTAGCTGTATGCTATCTGAGCTAAACATAGATTTTTTTTCTTGAAAGCTGAATTAAAGAGTAATTTCCTATATAGAGAGGGATTCTGCCATATGAGAGTCAAATACATATTTTAGATCAAATTCTAGTGCAGAGCTAAGCCCTAGTTTTCTGGGGTCGGCAACAATTTGCCAAGCAAGACTCTTAGTGCACTGAAACAACTTTCTTCAGTATCTACATTTTTAACTCTAAAAATTTACAACTATTGCTGTAATTATACATATTTAATACGTTATAAAATATTCTTATTGGACAAATATGGAAGTATTACTATAAATAACAACAAAATTAGCATACCTGAACATTCACAAAACTGTTGAACAGTGACTTGCCTTCTGCTTGTGTTTCTAAGATCTCCCACTTACTGTTTGTATTAAAAGAGAATAAGGATATTTTTATTATATCTTCTTACCTTAGAAATAAATAGCCTGAAGTAAAATGGGTTGTTCATTTCATGAGGTAAAGTCACCTTACTGGCATTGTTTGTGGGCAGTAAAAACACCATAGAAACCCAGTGTTGAATGGTTGCTTGGCATGGTAAAAGTTAGAAAGATAATGACGGATGCAGGCGAGGTAATTTTTGTTGTTATTATTGTGCTATTTATGCTGCTACGACAAAGTGGCTTATCAAGGATAATGTCTTGTAGCCTCAGCCTGAAAAGTTCAAACAACTGTGCAGTCAAGTTTAGCTCCTGATGAGGGCTCCCTCTCTGCTTATAAAATTGTGACCTATTGCTAAGTTCTCACGTGATGTGAGGCAAAGGGATTGTGAATGAAATCTTAGAATTAACTTTATCCTCAAAAGAGGCAAGTATGGGTACATAACTCTTAAATAGTTCACTTCTTAATAGAATACTATGAATTATTACATTTGACCACCTGACTTTGGAGGAAATGAATTAAAATCTTAACTATTTTTACATGATGACCATATTTATAAATTTGATTATATAAAAATTATTTTCTTTATTTTTCTTTTATTGAAAATAGTTTTTATCATACAATGTATTTTGATTATGGATTCCCCTCCCTAAACTCTTCCCATGGAGCAGTTCACTCCCTGCTCTTTGTCTGTTTTTTGAAAACAAACATGCATCTAAAGATGAAGAATAAAAACAAAGTAAGATAAAACAAAAAGAAACAACTAGGAATTGAACAGAACAACAGAAGAAATGGAGCAAAAAAAGTACTAGGAACATAGAAACTCAGAGGAACACAAAATCACACACACACACACACACACACACACACACACACACACAGGAATTCCATTAAACCTTGAAACTGAAAGCCATTATATTGATGTAATCTGTGATTTATGTGATCTGTGAGGTTAAAAAAATCTGACACAAAGATCAAATGATCACTTAGAAAGATCAAAGTACTGTTGAAGTCATTTTGTGTTGGCAGACTACCTCTGGCCAAGGGGCCTATCCTTAACAAGTATTTTGTTTCCCCAAAATACTCCCTTAGAGAAAACTAATTGCTTATTTCAAGTGGCTCTCAAATGGAGGTAGCTTTTATGTTTAAGATGGAGGAATGTGTCCATTTCTCTTCTCAGCTTTAGGACTCACTCTGTGCAGGCCCATGTGGGCTCTATACATGCTGCCAGAGTCTCTGTAAGTTCATATGTACATCAGTCCTGATGTGTTTAGAAAGTCTGTAACACCTAGGGTCTTCAATCCATTTTGACTCTTACATTCTTTCTTCCTCCTCTTCCGGAGGATTTCTTGAGGCCTGAGTGTGGGGAGATTTAAGGGAGATATCCCACTGAGTGTGTTAAAGTCCTTCATTCTCCTATCATTTCCTGTCTGTAGTTCTCTGTACTTGTTACCATCTGCTGCAGGTGGAAGAGTCTCTGAAAAAGGTTGAGCAAGATTCTGACTGATGAGTATAGCAGAATGTCTTTAAGAGTGGCTTAATTGCTAAATTTCTTTAGCAAAACAGTAGTGTTTGGATTTCTGCTAAGTTCCTGGAGTATCTGATCTCAGGTTCTTGGTTATCAGAGTAGTGTTGGGTATGAGTTCTATAACATAGAGTGGGCCTGAAAACAAATCAGATATGGGCTGGTTACTACCACAAGCTGTGTGTCTCTATTGCACCATGGTATCTTGTAAGTAGGTCACCACTGTAGATTAAGGATTTGTAGCTTGGTAAATGTTTACTTTTCTTTTTTGTTAGCCTGTGCCAGCACTGTGAATACTAGTCCTTAGAAATGAAGGCTCTAGATGGGACCAACATTGCTTTTCCATGTTCACTCCGTAGTCTAGGTATTTTTTTCAGCAATAGGGCCTTATTGTCAGCTTGTGTGGAGTAACCAATAGCCTCAGTAATAGCAAGGTTTGTTTTGTGGATATGCATAGGACCCCTTTGGCCAATAACCCAATAAAATGCAAACAATCCCAGTACTGCAAGCATTATTTAGTGAAGAAGTCAAGGTGGATTTCGGTCTCCCCATTACTTGTCAATTTCATTTTGATTACATTCATATATGTATATATTTTAGGAAGCTTGTACTGTATTACATATCCACAGCCCCTCAAGTACTGCCTTGGTTGTAGCGATCCCTCCCTGTATTCCTTTCATTATTTCCTCTTCATTTCCCTTCACATTTGATCTTCACTTTCCAGTCCCACACACACTACCCATCCATCCATAATCTTCTAGTCTTCACCTCTTATATGGGAAAGCTATCCCTCCTCTCGAGTCACTCTATAGCTAAATTTTGGGTTTATGCTTACAATATGCATAAACTTGCTTATCAATGACTTAACAGCTAATAGTCTCATATTAGGAAATATAAACCATATTTTTTTCTGGGTCTGGGTGACGTCACTCAGGTTATTTTTTTCTAGCTCCTTCCATTTATTGAAAATCTCCATGATTATATATTAAAGAACTGAGTCCATTGCATTAATATACCACATTTTCTTTGTCCTTTTATCTTTTGATGGATTGTTGGATTGTTTCCAGTTTCTGACAATAAAAATGGTTGAGAAAGTGTCTCTTTGGTAGAATGACAAATCATATAAGGTACATTCCCAGAAGAAATATATCTAGATCTTTAGGTAGATTCATATCTTCCTAAAGAACTACCACTATCTTCATAGTGGCCATACAAACTTGCACTACTACCAGCAATGGATCAAAGTACCCCATACTCCACATTTTCACTTGCATTTTCTGTCACTTGTTTTATTAATCTTGGCCATTTTTCCCAACAAAATGTTTGTATTTTTTATTTCAGAGTTTCAAATAATGCACCCAATCATATTGACCTACCATTCCTCCCAGCTACACCTAATACTTGTAACCTTCCCAAGAAAAATAAAATAAATAAAGAAATGTGAACACCCCCCCCCCCCAAAAAAAAATATACTCACTGGCTAATGGTCAAATTCCCAGTGACCAGCCCTTAGAAGAACTGAATTTAGGACCAGGTAGTGGTGGCTCATGTCTTTAATCCCAGCACTAAGGAAGTAGAGAGAGGTGGATCTCTATGAATTCGAGCTTTGGCCTACAGAGATAGCTCCAGGATAGCTAGAGCTGTTACACAGAGGAAACTCTATCTCAAAAAAAAAGAATTTTTCATATCCCCACTCTCACCAAAAGCCATGAACTGTGAAAAACTACACTACAGGAAATCTATTTATTTTATACCCCAATCAAAGTTTCGCCTCCCTGCCCTCTTCCCAGTCCTTCCCCTCCCTGCTTCTCTCCCCACCTCTTACTCCCACCCCATTCTCAATCCACTCCTGTTCCACTATTTTTTTTTTCTGTAGATACCAGCAGGACTCCCATGGATATCAGCCAGCCATGGTATATCAAGTTGTAGTGAGACTAGGCACTTTCTCATCTATTGAGGCTGGATAAGCAATCCAGAAGAAGAAATGGGTCCCCAAAACAAGCAACACAAACAGAGGCAGCTCCTGTTCTCACTCTTATGAGTCTCACTTGAAGATCAAGATACATAACAATAACGTATATGCAGAGGGTCTAAGTCAGTTCCATGAAGGGCCCCTGTTTGTAGGATCAATCTCTGTGAGTCCCTATGAGGCCAGGTTAGCTGATTCTGTGGTTGTTTTTTGTGGGTTTTCTTTTTTGTTTTAGTTTTTGATGGTGGTAGTGTTTTTGTTTGTTTGCTTGTTTTTTGTTTTGTTTTGTTTGTTTGTTTGTTTGTGGTGCCCTTGAAGCCACTGGGTCCTACAAGCCCTTCTTGCCCTTTCTCAGGATTCTCTGAGCTCTACCTAATGCTTGGCTGTGAGCTTTGCATCTGTTTCCATCAGTTGCTCGGTGAAGCCTCTCTGACTACAGTTGGGCTAGGCACCAATCTCTGAGTGACTTAATGTCAAGATTGTTTCAGTTTTTAGCGGGAGACAGGAGAAGCGAGGTTGTCACAGAAGCCTTCTGTATCTCTCATTGTCAACAGGAGTCTGCAGTCGTCTATAGCAGACACTTAAAAGTAAGGATGGTCTAGTAGGGCTTGAGTGGGGCTGGGAGGAGCCACAGGAGGAAGACCTGAGGGATCTGTCACCAGATCTTTGTAGACCGCTGAAAATGAGAGAAGAGAAGGAAGAGAAGTCACACGAGATATCGCATATGCTACAGAGCTATAAGACTAGACACTGCATTTGGAAGAAACTAGAGATAGTAAAGATCACCTACCTGATTCTGTGATTGGAGAGGCCACTGCTTCTAGGGAATCCACTGTATTTATCGTATGCACATTTGTAAGCCATAGAGAAATATGTGTACTGACAGTCCTCTTTTTTGAGAATAAAACAGCTGTGTATTATATACCGATATATGCTTATATATTCACATACATATATGTTTATGATTTTACTTTATGAATGAACTTAATTTTGCTAATAATTTGTATAGTTTTTTTAAATTGCTCCAAGTGATGATTTATAGAAGACAGAAGTATCTTAGTTCAAGTAATGCACACTTGACATAGTGTTTTAGAAACAGATATTTTACTTAGAATAGTTGTATAATGGAACATTGTTCTGTAATTTGTTTTAATTTCAGTCTGTCACCCAGATCTCTCAGTTGTAGGGAAGATAACACTTTGCAGTTATTTAAATAATTTTTTATGACATAACATCTTCTTTATAAGTTTTATAAAGTAGCAAGATAAGTAATGTGTTTTTAAACAATCTCTAACTAAATATCATTAATAATTTTCAAGAGACTTTATTGTAAATGAAAATATTTCCATGTTTTTAAAGCACTAACAAAATATAATTTTAGTAATTTGACTCAAGGTAACACTTTAAGAGACACGTTTTCTTCTTGTCCATTGTAAAATGAATCAGTATAATGATTTCTCTGCACCTTAAAATACTTATGGAAAACATATGGAAAATTCATTGAGGCATAGACACCAGCTCAAGTACATATTTATGACAGAGAGTATAACTAAAAAATTAATCTCATATACCATATAAATGTTATTCATGTACAGCAAGGCTGGGACATTTAAACACTTCTGTTTAGGTTTTGAAATATTATGTCTCAAGAATTGAAACATTATGCGTCTACATTATAGCTATCTAGGTTGTCCAAGAGATGTACTCTTTATAAAATTCAATTTAAGATATCTAAAGGGAACAAAAAAATTCTACACAATTTACCGATGGATGTTTTACTGATGGTAAAGTAAATTAAATGGATGATCCATGCTTGACTCTACGAAAAACATCCCCTCAGGTCTAATTCTCCCTGACTTACACCGTGTCCTTGGCTTGTAGCAATGATAACAAATGGAATCAATCAAAAAGTATTTGGTTCAGCCGCTATAGTGGAAGCTGAAGAAGCACAGTGGAGCCATATTGATGGATGGCATAAATGATTCGTTAAGTCATTTCTCTGCATCTGTAGGGAGGACAGGATCAAATGTGCTTTTTTTCTTTTCTTTTCTTTTTTTTGCTAAATATAACTGTTACTAGAAAATTAAGTCAGATCATTAATAGCCCAGGAAAGAGAATGAACGAAGACAGAAAACTGCTTCCTGCCCTAGTCTAGATCAAGTTCTGTTTATTGTAGTATAGGCATGTAAACCTTATGTTTTGCCTAATCCTTGTTATTGACAAAGTCATGACCACTGATTTTATATTTTGCTGAAGAATTTCTCATGGTCTTTATCTTTCAAATCAGGAAATATTGTAAGAAAAATCCCCCTAATATTCCATAGTTTATGATAAACACTAGCAAATACAAGTATGGTGAGGTTAAAAACAGAACTTAGAAACACAAGAGGAATGTTACTGACAGTGGATTCGCCACCTAAAAATGCAAGTCAAAACAGGTAAATATTTTATAAGAGATTAAGTCTCTGGAATGTGTCCACAGGGACTGGTTACTATCAAACAGAAAAATGTCAAATGGCGAAGATTAACTGGCAACATTGGTGGAGTCTTTTCTTTCACATGTTTTCATCTGTCAGTGTTTATCCTGTTCCTTCTCAGTGTATTTAATACCTCCCAAAGGACTGGAGGAGAAATCTTGTAGCAGATAATTAGTATGCGTACAGACTCATAGTTCAAACAAGCCTGTGTTACAGTTTTGCTGGGCTTTTGATAATAGTCCTAAAACACACAAAAGATATGATTCTTGTTTATTCTGTTTCTGTGAGCTGTATCTGTAAATATCTGATTGATGTCACTATAATCTTAGCATGTATAATTGTGATGCTTCCTTCTAAGAATCAACTACTGAAATTGTTGAAAAAAAGACTAAAGATATAAGAGGTTTACAAAAGGTAATGTGAAAGGTTCAGTTATTCAGTGAATATTTCTGATATCTAAAAATATTGCTGTGAGACTTGCTTTTCTAAATATTAAAAATTGTTAGAACCAATGTTTTACTTTTGTTAGTTTGCAAAAAATACAGTGTTGAAGGAACACTCTAGTTGTAAGTAATAAATCTAAACTGTTGCTGCCAGCAAAATGTTTGATAGAGCTAAATGAGAAAATGCTTAGCATAATGCAATGTTAGAATATTATCTTGTAATGTAATTCCCAAAACATTATCACAATTCTACATATATTATATTCATTTATAATATAATTTCTACAAATGTTACTACAGCAAATGTGCTATTACAAAGTGATACTAATTTTGAAACAATATTTTAAGAAATAGGCTGAGTATACCAGAATTAAATTGTTGGTGGCATTTTGTATTTGTTACAGCAGTATAAATTCAGTAATAGAATCAATACTTCATTAAAATAAAAAGTATTATCTTTTTCATAATTGTACAGTTTATATTAAATGAGATAATAAAGTCAGAAAAACCTGGAACTATACCATTTTCTTATGCAATTCTTAAGATCCTTACTCAAACAAGATAAAGAACTAAAGTTGAATGAAATTCATCATCTACACTAGTAGGGTGATCTACTAGTGTAGATGATGATGATATATTGATGTGGGATTCCCCTTTGTATGCTGTGAATACCATTGGTTAGTAAAGAATCTGACTTGGCCTGATAGGGTAGAATACAGCTAGTTGGTGAAAACTAAACTGAATGCTGGGAGAAGGAAGGCAGAGTCAGAAGAGAAGACATGGAGCCACACAAGAGATAGACAAGCTAAAACATTGCTGGTGGGCCACAGCCTTGTGGTAAAATACAAAATAATAAAGATGGATTAATTCTAAATGTAAGAGCTAGCTAGCAATATGCTTAATTGTCCAAGCAGTTATTTAATTAGTACAGTTTCTGTGTGATTATTTCAGGAGTCTGGTCAACAGGGAAAGGAATAAGGAGCCTCCATAAAACAATGTATCTACATTTTCACCTCACCTACAAGAGGTAAATTAAAAATAAATAGGTATGTAGAGACACACAAAAGAAGGCACTCCTTTTGTACTATTATGTATAACTCTGAAACTCACTATTATTTTCCCTTTATGATGTTGGAGGTTTCACTCATGCTTTACCTGGAGAAAGGAAATGCATCCACACTATTATGATTGCAAAGCAACCTTCCTCAATGTTGGAAGAGCTGAAAAGAGGGGAGGTAGCCTAACATTTACAGGAACACATTCCAGTGTCTCAGTGTCTGTCCTGATACAACAAGATTTCAGGTCCTGTTGCCCCAGGTCCCTATTGGCTGAAGATGCAAGGTGACTTATAAGCACCTCACTTCAAAGAAAAAGAAGTGACAAAGTGGCATTTCACTGGAGAAGCTGGCATTGTCTTCTTTCACTGTCCAGCATTTGGGTATATCCACCTGAAACACCATCTCACTTCCGTAAGACTTTGCTGTATTTCACATTTGTACTGAAGACTCTGATCTGCCTAAATCTCAAAAACCTATATATTTCACAAGCAAGAATTTAAAAAAAAAGTTTTATTATATAATCAAATCATTAGAGGAAGGCAAAGTGGGCAGTAGAGTTTCCTTAAATACAACTTGAGATAGTACCTCCATAAGATTCAGATATAATCAAGCTTGCGAAGCATTTTTAAATGGGCACAGCACATTCTGGTAGTGGCAACCTTGGACCAGTGCTCCTTGGATTCCTAGCAAATCAGGCTGAGTAAGACATAGAAACAAGCCAGTAAAAAGCATTCTTCCATATTTTCTGCTGGAGCTCCTGTCCTGACCTTCCTCAATGATGAACTGTAGCCTGGAAGTATTAGATGGACTTTCCTCCCAAGTTGCTTTTGGTCATTCTCTTTGATCATGTTAATAGAAATCCTAACTAAGACAAAATATACCAAATTTCTTTCATTTGTTTATCTCTTGATTGGTGCCTTAGCTGTATTTGGACTACTGTGAAGAGTGCTACAATTAGCAGGTATTTACAGTATCTCTATAGGAAGGTGATTTGACTTTCCATGAGTTGGGCATTCTAGAAAATCAGGAATTTCCATGACTGATAACTTGAGGAAATTTCATACTGTTATCCATAGTGGTTAGACTAGTTTCTACCAGCAATGAATGACAGTTCCTATAAAGCCCACTATGACTAGGGTGAACAATTTTTATCAGAGAGAGTTAATAGGCACATCATTAATGGGATGATCAGGGTTGTTTGCATGAAGGGAGAATTATTTTGACCGAACATACAAACTGATTGCATCTTCAAGTTTCAAGTTGACTGATGTTGAAATAAACTAAGCGTTTATGACAAAATTCAAAACAAAGAGAGAAAGAACAACAAAACATTTCTTTCGTATCGACTAAGGAAACAAAAAAGACATTCAAGTACTCCTTTTTTAAAAACATTTCTTCAATTACAAACCCTGATGAAATTTGTGTAATAGAAGAACCCTAATATTCACATTAACCCTTCCTATTTGGTAGCCCAGCCTGAAATCCTGAAAACACCATAGATCTTTCACCAGAAAAATACAACTTAAAAAGATCCAAGAATAAACATGTTCTTCAAATAGTGCAAAGTAATATTATGTATAAAATGTACATGTAGGGTAATGTGTTGATAATTTGGTTTCCAGCTGGTGGTGCTGTTCTGAGAGGTGATAGGAATCATGGAAGATCGGGCCTAGATGGAAGAAATAGTTTCTATGTACACAAATTTGGAGGTTATATTATACCTTTTTCATTGGTTTTTGATGTCAGGAGACGAAGAATATTGTACATTACTTAATCCTCTCTTTCTGTGTCTAACTAGCAAGAATGTTGCTACCAATACACTTCTACTTGTAAATTTTTTGAATATGGCTCCTTAAATCCTATTCTGAATAAGAGCATTTATTCTGAATAAGAACACGGAGATAGTCTCCATATTCCACCTTCTATCTTCATTGTGGCAAAGTGATTATTAAACAGGAAACTTTACACATCTCATAGAGACTATTCAATGAACATAAGGCTCACATCACTTCTCAGCCTTTTGGCTAAGATCAAGGGACAAGACAGTAAACTAAAAGGTCTCAGAAAAAATTACAGAAGTGTCAAATGAGTTTCCAGTTTAAAACATTCTTTCAGGTTTCATAAATCATATAAAATTATGATACATCCATTCATCATTTCGGAAATATTTACTGACCCTTGCTTAATAGCCTTCTACAGATGTAAAACATATGGAACATAAAAATGTAAGAGGACAGGAAATATTAAACATGAAATACTTTGTCTATGTGCCACAAATTGAATACATTATCATTTTATATTTAAAAACCTCTGTATTATATGCCTGGCAAATGATGAATGCTGGAAAGATATGTTCCCTATAGTTTTTGCATTAAATGATATATGCACAAGGATATTATAATTAAATGATTTTTAACTGTTCTATTTAAAATTTGTGTTGTAAAGTGTCATTACAAAATTCAGCAAATTCTGTCCTGTGTTTTTATAAAAATTACATAATAAGGGATAAGTAAATGTCTAGAATATAGACTAATTTATGGTTTGAATTAAGAAATGTGTGTATGCCCCTACTGAGAAATTTTCAAGTCTGCAAACTTAGAGAACTCTGAGTTTCTACCTCCATGCACTGTGGCACTTTTATTGTAAAAGATCACTTGGAAGTTGGTTGCTTCTGGACAACAGAAATGGTTCGAGTTTCTCTTAGTTAAACAGCTCATTGTGTCTCTGAGCCTCTATTCAGATTATTAAAGGTTTCAGCAAAATGTCCCCGAAAACTGTGGAGGTTTGTTCTTCTTTCTCTTTTCTTTTTTTTTTTTTCAGGAATCCCATCTGTCCTGTGAAGCTCTCGGTTACATCTTTGGCTAATCTGGGAACTAACCTATTTTCTATGACAAAAGCAGAGAATCATTGACTATTATTATGTAGAACTAACCTGTAATTTAAATCCCTTCTTAAGAATTCTCCTAGGGATTTTCTCACCATCATTACTGAGGTGACTTGTTCTGTGTCTAGTTCATTGAAATTCCCAGACCCAGATGGTCTGATATTCTGATATTTTAGAATTTTGCCCTTGTTTACTTTTATCTGTTAAGTGAAGCCCAGATACATTTCTCCCATCTCTTTTGAGGGGCTCATTGGTGTTTAAATGTGACTGTAATTGCTTAACATAATGAATGCCTTAGACGCAAAATGTTAAGAATTTCTAATTACTAGGGTGAACCTTAGTGAGTTGTGCTTCTTCCAACCATTGAAAGAAGTTGTTATGTGTCAGATCAAAATTGAAGAATATGTATATATTAAAATTAAGGGTTATTAATTTGAGGACTTATGATATACAGACTATTATGCCAGCTCATATAAACAGTAATGGTTGCTACTAATTGGCATGTTATTAGTTCATGTCATGAACTAAAAATTGCGACAACGGCGATGAGCATGAACTCTACAGCATGGACGGGCTCACTGTGAGCCTTGTCAGTTTGGTTGCTCACCTTCCTGGACTTAGGGGGAGCTGGGAGGACCTTGGACTTAACATAGTGAAGGGAACCCTGATGGCTCTTTGGCTTGGAGAGGGGCGGAGTGGGGGTATGGGTGGAAGGAAGGGGAGGGAGAGGGAGAAGGAGGGGAGGAGATGGAAATTTTTAATAAAAAAAAAAATTGCCCAGCCATTTGAGATTTTATTTTATTGCCTTTTGCTAACCAAGGTCAATGAAACAAATAATAGTTAATGCTGGCACAGAGGTGGAATATTTGGAACACTTTTCTATTGCTGGTAAAATTGTAAATTTGCACAGCCAAGATGGAAATCGATGTGACTAGTCAACCATCAAGAAAATAAGAATCAATCTACCTTAGGACACAACTATACTTATACCTTCTAGGTATATAGCCAAAGGAGGTTTCAACTTACCACAAAGACACTTGCTCAACCATGTTCATTGCTTTTCTACTCATAATAAATAGGTAAATTCACAGGTAAATTAATGGGATTAAAAAAACTTACATAGATATAATTTACATGGGGAATCAAAAAAGAAAAAAATCTCCTGAATACATTGGGAGCATGGGAACCTTGGGAGAGGGATGAAGGGGAGGGGAGAGGCAGGAAAGGTTGCAGAGAAAAATGTAGAGCTCAACAAAAATCAATAAAAAAAAAGAAATCAGCCGGGCGGTGGCGCACGCCTTTAATCCCAGCACTCGGGAGGCAGAGGCAGGCGGATCTCTGTGAGTTCGAGGCCAGCCTGGTCTACAAGAGCTAGTTCCAGGACAGGCTCTAAAAAAGCTGCAGAGACACCCTGTCTCGAAAAACCGAAAAAAAAGAAAAAAAAAAAGAAAAAGAAAAGAAATCATCTCAAGTGAGATAATCCAGACCCAGGAAGACACATATTGTATGTATTTGCTTACATGTTGATAGTAGCTGCTGAATTAATGATAACCAAGATTCAATCCATATTACCATAGCGGTTAGCTATAGAACAAGGGATTGGCAGGGGCAGATAGATCTCCGTAGGAAAGAGAAATGGAATTGATAGATGTGTATGGATAAAGTTGGGCAGGAATGGGAGAATCAGCTGTGGAAGAAGAGAAAAGAGAGGGACAATGGAGGAAATATGGGGAGAGACATATAAAATTCATTGCAATTTGAGGCATAGTATGAAAATTTAATTCTTAGAAGCATTCTTAAATACATGCATAAATGAAGGTTTTCTAAATGGAATCACTAAATAAATGGGGAAACAGAATGCCAACTGTCTATCTGTTATCACCAAATGAAGCTTCTATTACTGGATTGTATTATACCTAACCGAGTTTCTGGACAAAGGGATCCCATGGAAAAAAACCAAACAACCAAGACTATTGATAAAACTATAAGCCGCTCTCTACCCACTACCAACAGGGACCTATTGCTGAAGGCAAGACCTAAACAAGTCATTGAAAATAGATAAAATGACCTTGATCCTACAAAGATCCTTCACTCATATGTGCTAGCATCTTTGGTACAGGAAGGTACTCTTTACATTGTCAAAGGATAAAAAGTAAAGCACCAACCCAGCTACAAATGCTTCTATCTGCCATGGTATCCTGACAGCAAGATACACTAGTGAAAGGGTAGCACTAAGCTTGTCAGAGTAACAAACTTTAAGCCACACTTCATGAGAAGAAACCCATACACAACACTGCGTGGGCGACAAAGAACGTGGACACTTAATAACCCAGGGACACTGAGTAAGACTAAACATGACTGATCTTCTAAAAGTATGTGGCAATAAAGTATATCATAATGTCGTCCGTATTTACTTATTGGTAAGTGCCTTGCTCAGCCATCATCAGAGAAGCTTCCTTCTGCAGAAGATAGGAACAAATACAGAGATCCACATGTCCAATAGAGAGTTAGAGAGACCGTGGAGAACTCAGCTGTAAACAGGATGTCTCCAAGAGAATGAGGCAGTATGCATAGGGCCTGCATGGGTCTGCACCAGATGGGGGCAAGAGTTAAAAGGAAAAGTAGACATATGCTGCCATCCCTAACCTAGAAACTTTCTCCAATTGATGACCACTTGCAAATGAAAATTTAGTTTTCTTTGAGGGAGTTTCACCGTAGATACAAACTACTCTTCAAGGTAGATTGCATTCCCAGAAGTAGGTGGCAATCAAAGTAAAATCAACAGCATCTTTGGATATTTCCTGTTTCATAATTTTATGTCAGGGCTTTACATTTTTTCTTTACATTTTTATTATATATATATATTTATATCAGTATATATGTGCATATGTCTATATATGCATATGCATTAATTTATTTTTCTCTTTTTACCCCAGACATATATATATATATATATATGTGTGTGTGTGTGTGTGTGTGTGTGTATATGTATACACACACACACACACACACACACACATATATATATATATATATGATGGATTCTAATCAAATGTTTGATGGTTTTCCTGAGTGTGTGAAGGAATGGCTTTCCACATTTATAATTGTTTTTTAGACTTTTTCTTGGACTAATTTTCTTCTGTTTGTTTTATCCTATTCCAATGTGTTAGCTTTTGTTCTATGTTATTATATTATCTGTATTTTCTTTTTATTATTCCCTTAGAAGCGTATAGAAGTATGGTCACCTATTTGTTATATAAAGCCCAGGAAGGACTGATCCAGCAATGATGTAGCTCACAATGTATGTAGCAATGATGTACTGGGTCCCCCTATGGTAACATAAATCAAACAGATATTGGGGTTCTACAATTGAAATTTCTTTCTCAGAGAACTCTAGGGTGTGCCTAGTTGACAGCTAACATTACTAATACAATGAACATGAACGAAATCCTTCCCTAATTCACCAGAATCCAAAATCATGTTTGACATTGCTTGAGTAAGAGATAATGTCACCTGGAATCCTTCTGGAATAGTAAGCTCCAAATAAATTCTTCTTCCGTTAAATTGTTTTGATTATGATGTTTATCATAAATCTAATAGGACTCTTATAATGCCACAAGTAATGACAATAGTCACAATAACTAAATTAAAGTTTCTGAAATAGCTCTAAAACAGTAAATCATTTTGATCTAATGTCTTTTTACTTCAGAAGATTGAGAAATAATCATTTGTTGTATGTATTGCTTACTTTCCATCTACACAAATTTTCTACAGTTCAGATCTTTGCTATATTTCTGTTCTATCATAGGATATTCCAGTCTTTTAACTAATATATTTACACAATAGTCAATAATGGTTTTTATTATTAGATAATTTTATGTAAAATATTCTGTGAATCTTGTTTTAAAACTTATCATTGCAGTGATTTGAACTTTAGTGTCTCAGAGTTTGGAGAGATAGTTGAACAGTTAAGGGAACTTGCTGTTATCATTGGGGTGCAAGAAAACCATTGTGGAAAGCCCTGTGCTTTGGGACTTTCCCTTCAATTGAAATACTGACTTCGAAGCAAAAAATAAATTTTGAGTCTTTGAAGAAAAAAAAATACTAAAACTTAAAACTCTGTTTAAAAAAATTAAAAATGTCAAATGATTTTCACGCTATCACATTCATAATAATTCCTTTGAATTCTAATTGGTGTCTAGGAAATTCAACTACAAATCTGATTTTTAAATCTGTTTTTGTTGTTTTGTGGGGATTGTAAAGAAGGATTGCAGACTCTGTACACTGATCACTTTGCTTGTTGACATATAGCTGAGAAATAGACAGTTACATAATCTATTGATAACAACCATGGGATATGTAACCCCAGGAAAAAAAATTCTTTCTGAACATGAACTCAGATCATAATCTTTCCAAATATATAATGAGCCAAGTACTAGAAATTAAACTTCCATTCACATTTTCTTTTCATTCCTATTTTATTAGTTGAAACTTGGTTCTTTTTTCATACAATGAGTTCTGATTACGGTTTCCTCACCTCCAAGACCTCTGAGGTCCTCCTTCCCTCCCATCCCATCTGAGCCCACACTTTTCTGCCTCTCCTTACAGAACTAATGGACAACTGGAGACTTGTAATCAAATACGGTGAAACAAAGAGACAAGGCAGGGTAGAACAAAATTGATATCAAAAAGGAAGCTCAGGACACACAGACAGTTCTACACGCTTGCAAACACAGTAATCCCGTACAAACACAAAACCAGAAACAATAATAAATGTACACGGCCTGTACAAACACAAAACCAGAAACAATAATAAATGTACACGGCCTGTACGTTTGCGGAAAGGTTTCCTCACAAAACACGAGGGGAATAAGAATCTGTACAGATGCAGTGAGCTCATTTTGCTGGCCATCTACTCGTGTGCATGAGTCCTACCGTTAAGAGAAGTTTGTATCTCCAGTGAGACTCTGGGAAACACTTTTCTTGATTTGAAAATTGTTGCTAGTAGGGGACAGCTTCTGGCTTAGACACTGGTGTTTGTGTACAACTCGCCTCTCAGTGCTGGGTCCTCTTCTGCAGCAGACCTGTGCAAGCTGTGAGCATGCTGCCATGGTCTCTATGAATTCATATGGGCCATGGTCCTGTTACATTTAGAAAGTTTTGTTAACTTGATGTCCTCCATACCCTCTACCGCTTACGCTCTTTTCTGCCTTCTCTTCCACAGAGTTCCCTGGCCCCTTAGGGAAGGGATTTGATAGACATATCGCATGAAGAACTTAATGTTCCAAAGCATCTCACTTTTGGCCTACTATTTGACTTTGGATATGTTTTTATCTACTGTAGTAGGAAACTTCTCCAGTGGTGGCTGAGCAAGGCACTGATACATGAGTATAGTAGAAAGCCGTTAGGAATCATTTACTTGCTAAGTTCCTTTAATAGAACTATAAAGTAGATTCTGTCTACAGAGTAGGCCTTGAATCATATCAGACACTGGACTATTGCTTCCTCACTTATGTTCAAACATTTTAAAAACAAACACAATTACACTTTACAAGTCTTTTCATATGTACTGTTTATTCTGTAATAATTATAAACAAAGAATCTTATACATCTTTCCTTCTTAATATTCAAAACTAACTTTCAAGGTTTCTATCAGAAGGGACACATTGCTTTAAAGGAGCAAAGAATTGCCAGGTAAAGCAGCTCACCTAGGGGGCTGGAGATATGGCTCAGCGGGTAAAGGCACTGATTGCTCTTCCAGAGGACTGGGGTTCAATTCTCAGCACCCACATGGCAGCTCACAACTGTCTGAAAATGCAGTTCCACAAGATCTGACACCTTCACACCAATGTACATAAATTAAGTTAAATAAATCATTAAAAGCCAGGCGGTGGTGGCGCACGCCTTTAATCCCAGCACTCGGGAGGCAGAGGCAGGCGGATCTCTGGAAGTTCGAGACCAGCCTGGTCTACAAGAGCTAGCTCCAGGACAGGCTCTAAAGCAGCAGAGAAACCCTGTCTCGAAAAAAAAAAAATCATTAAAAAATTTTAAAAGATTTTAGAAAGAAGAAACTCACCTAAATTAACATGACAAATGAAAATCAGAAATGGAAGCTTTTAAATGACCTGCTTCCAAAACATGTAGATATATAGGGATACATTTGAAGTGAGACTCTCTTTGTCTCTCGTTCTTTCTGTGTGTGCATTTGTGCTATTATTGTTAGCTTTAGTTTCTTCTTATGAATAAATTTTCTAATGGGAAACTAAACATTCCTCATTGAAAAACAAAAACCTCTGTACATTTCTTCTTAGTTACTTTTCTATTACCATGACAAAGACCATGACTGAGACAACTTATGGAAGAAAGACTGTGGTTTACAGTTGCAGAGGGTGAGTCCACGGCTACCGTAGTTGGGAGCACAGCAGTGGTTGACACACATTGTGCTAAAGCAGTAGCTGGAAGCTCAACTATTCCAATGCAATCAGGAGGCAGAAAGCTAACTGGAAATGACAAGGCCTTTTGAAATTCACAACCCGCTCCCAGTGACATAATTCTTCCAATGAAGCTACACTTCCTAATCTTTACCAAATAGTTTTACCAACTGGGAACTAAATATTCAAATACATGAGTCTAAGGGGGCCATTCTCATTCAAACAATCACATATTTCATTAGATGAGTCACCAAAAATTATTTATGATGTTGCTAGACAATAGAGATGGTGCAGTAGGACTGCTGCGAGGAGCAGCCCTCAGCGGTTTAGCGGCTGAGGGGGAAGCTGCCCAGCTGGCAAACACGTCACTTAACTTGACTTTTCTGAGGGAGCCAAGCTAGATTTTCTAAGTCAGTGAAGGAGGCAAAACTTCACTCTCTGGGGCTGATGAGAAAGGGAAAACTCACATGCACACATCTTTTAGGATCTCTAAACAGGACCTCTCTATCATTTCTCTCTCATCTCTATTTCTTTTCTCATTTCTATCAGGATGTATCCTTTCGGTCTCACTCTTGATTTCTTCCTTCTAACTAACTTTATTTTTCCCCTTACAGCTAATATATCCCAGCAATATATCTTTAATATTTTATATTTTATATAATATTTTAATATATCTTTAAAGCAGTATAGAAATTGTACTGTGGTTACATTCTATTTCTAAATGAATGATTACAATTAATACAGCCAATAAACCAACATGTTTTTCATATTCCTTACATATTTAAACATTTTATGTATTACAGGTATAAAACAAGTTGTTTCAAGGATCCCAATGCATTCATACACAAGCAACTTGTTATAGATTAGCAGAGTAGAAGCACACAAGGCATTCTTTTCTCCATCAGTTCTTTTGCTAACAGGCTGCATTTTTAGGTTACAAAGAAAAGACAAATCATTTTATTACTTAAAAAGAAAGGTGATCTTATGAGAAATCTCAGAAGATTCACAAATATAACCTTTTATATATGAAAAACAATCAGTCATCTCTCTACTTTAAATCCTGAGGGTACATACCCACTTCTCGACTGCTTTTTTATATCAGGAAGATGAGGGAATAAACGGGTGCAAGTAATTAATCACCAGTCCTTCCTAACAAGATCAGCCAACAGTCGCCAGGTTTCCGCTGTTCCTGTTGCTTGACCTCAAAGAGTCCTTTGCTCAGCTTTTAAAAGTGTGCTTTTAAATTGTTTTGCAAATTTTTTTTAAATCTCACAACCATTAATAAAGGCATCTTAATCTAACCTTTAATAATATTTAAAGCTTTGTTTTAGTTATGATGCACACCGGAACCTGCGAACACATCTCCCAACATTAGATTAAATGAGCTAGCTAGGATTCTGGGACTCAATTGCTTCTCTGAATCATTAACTTAGATCACAATCTTACCTAAGTCACATGACTCCTCAAATGAAACTCATAAATTCTTCTTCTTTTTTCTTATTTTCTGTCCTCTGCAACCCTTGCTTTATTAGAGGCTAAGCAACACCGTATCTTTCTTTTGCCTATATTAGTTTTTCAATTAAACTAATCTCTATTATAATCCCTCATATTTTTTAAAAACCTGCAATCATGAAAATTTTCCTAACACTCTTATTATATAAAGTCATTGCTTCAATTAAACGGTAAAGTTTAAGAGAAAAATCATCTTCATAATAATCCACAGGGAAAAGTGTCCAGTAGAATTGTCTATTTCTGTGAGACAATGACACGACAAGAAAGGTATTAGAGATCCTTCTACACCCATTCACACCTTGCCAGACACCAGAGAAAAATGACAGCAGCAAACATGTAATGACAGGGCTGTAGCAAGAGACATTCTGGGGCAGAAGCCCTCAGAAGTTTGCCTATCTGAGATTCATCCATCACTGTTTTGCTTCCTGGTTGGCCGACCTCCCAAACTTCAGTTGGCAACTGCTGTTCCTCTGACATGGCCACCAGCACTAAACTATGCTTATTAGCTCCTAAAGAAATTAAAATTCAGTCTTTCCCTGAACACTCTTTTCAGAAGTAACATCATTCACTATAACTCTGTATTGAATTAGTTAAGGGAGTCATCAATCTGATTACAGGGGAAGGCCAGTTCAGGTATCCTCTCCACTACTGCTTAGCCGCAGTCATTCTTGTGGATTCCTGGAAATTTCCCTACTGCCAAGTTTCTCACTATCTCCATAATGGCTCCTTCAGTCAAGATAATCTCTTTTCGACGGGCGGTGGTGGCGCAAGCCTTTAATCCCAGCACTCGGGAGGCAGAGGCAGGCGGATCTCTGAGTTCTAGGCCAGCCTGGTCTACAAGAGCTAGTTCCAGGACAGGCTCTAGAAACTACAGGGAAACCCTGTCTCGAAAAAAAAAAAAAAAACAAACAAACAAAAAAAGATATCACTTTTCTTGTTCTCCTTCTCTGTCCTTATTCCATCTTGACAATCCCGTTCCCTCATTTTGTTCTCTCCACTTCCTTTCTCCCCTCCTCCTCCTCTTTCTCTGTCCCTTTTCTTCCCATCCCCATGCTCCCAAATTTCTCAAGAGGTTTTGTCTATTTCCCCTTCCCAGGGAGATCCATGTATGTTTTTCTTAGGGTTCTCCTTGTTACCTACTTTTTCTAGAGTCTTGAACTATAGGCTGATCAACCTTTGTTTTATGTCTAATATCCATTTATGAGTAAGTACATACCATGTTAGTCTTTCTGGGTCTGGGTTACCTTACTCAGGGTGTTTTTCACTGGTTCCATCATTTGCATGCAAATTTTAAGATGTCATTTTTTTCCTCTGAGTAATATGGCATTGTATAAATTTACAATATTTTCTTTATCCATTCTGAGATTGTTATTAATGTGGTTCCAAAAAGCAGAACTAAAATGGTTTGGTGAATGAATATCAAGTGGAAATATGTAAGTATATATAACCATTGCATCCAATGTATACAGGTCAATCTTACAAACCCTTCTGACATACCATTGAAAATGTACTCCTATAGTATTTACCTGAATAAGGAAAAAGGAAACTATCTCTTCAATGGCCCTATTAAACAAAGACCCAGAACAACATTGTGGATTTTAGGATGCTTGCACATTCAATTTGCTCAGTTGTGTCAAATAAATTTGCAATGGTACCCTCATATCTCTGTTACACAAGTATTGATTATGTAAGTATTTTGCAAACCAAAGAATGGTTGCTGTCCAATTGCATCTGGACAGATAAGATTACCAACAGAAGTTAGTGATAAGTAGATAATATCTTAAATAACACAAAAGAGAATGAATTCCTAAGCTTACATCATTCTTAACCATTTACTTCATTGTGATGCTTTCTAGTTTTCAGAAAATCCAACCAATTTTGTGACTATCATAATATCCAATAAGACTTAATGTAGAATAGCTAAATAGTTAATGGACAAGCAATGGTTCTTGTTACTTTTAGTTTTCCTAAGGTCTTTATTCATCCATTAAATACTAGCACTAGCATGAGACCAAACAGTTCATTCTAGATTCTCCTCATACCTGGGCTTTGGTTTAGGTGGCTCTCTTCTCTAGCCTAGTTGGGTAATCTAGACATACACACAAGGAATTTCTGTGCACTTAGTTACCCTATCTCTGTGAGGCAGGAGTTTCTACTGTGGCTCACAATTCTCATTTGACACAGATCCATGAGGAACGACCCAGTAAATGTCTTTCCTTTTGCCATACTACAACTGTAAGAAACCATAACTGGACTATTCATGACACTTTAGTCAATTTTACAATCATGGGTATAAATTCTATTTTTATGTAAAGTTATAGAATCAGTGTAGGAGAACAATAATTGTATCACTCTACTTAATTGACTGCAAGATATTTTCATATTTGTGTATCCATGCTACATAAACAAATTTCTGCTATAATAAATTAATAGAAGAAAATATCTGACTGACACAAACTAAACAAATTACCTTGTCTACCTGAGTTTAACAACCTTTAATTTTGAATATTCTGTAGCAGATTTTACTATTCATAAAGTTTGTAGAAATTCCCTTACTTATTTCTATAAAGGTCTTTCTTATTACCTAATGTTGTAGCATCTAGGAACTTTAATTGCTCAGGAGTTTATGTATGTATAAACTAGAGGACCAAGATTCCCTTCCTGTGGTAACCGTAAATTGTTTGACTCAAGTTTAGCCCACTGGGTGGATACTTTTATTATTGTTATGGGTGCTACCACAGTGATTACATATTTACATTTAGCATTAACAATGTGATATGCGGCCCTCTTTTTTTCTGAATTAGTTGTGATGCTTTCATTCTGATTAAGACATCAAGGGCAATAACCTCAAAATACCTATATATGATCTGAAATCGAAGCATTTGTTCACAAGGAATATTTCTCAAGAAGAAATTGCCTAACCCCATGTCATGAGCTCGTGTCTTTTGGAACCGATTCAGGAGCAGCATTCGTTCCACCGCTATCATTGTACAGGCAGTGTTTTCAAAGGTCAAGGACTGTCTGCTTTTGCAGTCACCTGGTTTTCTCAGAGTCGTCCCTTCCTAATGTTAATTCCCAAGCCAGAAGCATATTTTCAACATGGGTCCAGTTATCTGCTTCCGAAAATATAGATATACTTTCTTCTTTATGTATCTACAGTGTCCTATGATACATCATAGACCACAGTGATTTGCCAGTATCATGTTTACGTCATTGAATCATAGACAATAAAGGCTGAATCATGGAACAACTGTAGAAAGGCTTCTTGCTCATAAGCATATAAAATAAGTTAAAATCATACTTCAATATTATGATCTGATTCTTACAGATTTTTAAGTAATTAACAAAAATTTAATAAACAGCAGTAATTGTAAAAAATCACCTCTTTCTTTTTCTTTACTTTCTTTTTTTTCTTGTCTTTTGTATTTCATATTGTCACACTTGATTACGATAGCTTCAGGGATGTCATGGCAACTCTGGCATGCTCTGCTAAAGAGCAGGTAGAAATTTTCCACTTGAGAGCTCTTTAAACAAAGGCTTTCAGTCCAAAGGTTAAGGAAATGGTGACAGGGTACTGGCAGGTATCAGATTTGTTTACTCTAAATATCCATGAGGGGAAGGAATGAATAAAAGGAAGAACTTCAGATACTGACCAGGAAATATACATCACTTTGAAATTTGTTTTTAAAAGTGAGACTTTTTTCTTTTTCCTTTTCTTTTCCCCCTTTTCAAATTTATTCTTCTCTTATACAATATATCCTGACTGCAAATGCCTCTTTCTCTATTTCTCTCTTTCCTGCCTTCCTCCCCTCTCCCTAAGAAGCACAGTTCCTCCTTCAGCTTCAGAAAAGAGCAGATTTACCAGGGATATTAACAAAACATAGCGTAACAAGATGCAAATTCTCATATCAAGGCTGGACAAGGCAACCTATTAGGAGAATATAGGCCCCACCAGTACGCAAAAGAATCAGAGACACCCCCACTCCCTATGTTAGGAGTCCCACACAATTCTGAAGCTAAACAACCATAACATCTATTCAGAGAACCTAGCAGGACTGATGTAGTTTCTATAATTGCTGCTTCAATCTCTGGGA
This sequence comes from Arvicola amphibius, assembly GCF_903992535.2. Taxonomy (NCBI): domain Eukaryota; kingdom Metazoa; phylum Chordata; class Mammalia; order Rodentia; family Cricetidae; genus Arvicola; species Arvicola amphibius. The sequence goes on along the minus strand of NC_052059.1, from coordinate 11,653,431 downwards.
GCCCCTATGAGCCCTGCTTAGTTGATTTCGGGGGCCGTGTTGTCCCAGTATCCCCAGATCCTCTGGCTCCTACAATTCTTCCTTCCTGTCTTCTGGGCAGTTCCCCCCCAACATTCACCACAAAAAGTAAACAAAACAAAGTTTGATAAATACAGACAAAATTAGCAACTGGGTATTTGGACTACCTGGTAATAGCTTGTCACTGTGCATATACTAAGGCAGTTAGTTCCATTTGGAAAGCAGAGTTCACTGCTGTAAGACAAAACACACACACACACACACACACACACACACACACACAAACAGAGAAAGAGAGACTCCATATGAGATACCCAGCTGCCAAAACAGGCAAATCAACAGCGGGATGGCTCAGCATGTAAAAATTGTTGCCAGACAGGCAGACAGTAAGAAATAATACTGATAATAATATTTTTTAACTTTGGAATTAGATCTATTTATTGAATTTTTCCAAGGTAACAAAATGACTTTCTAATTGATCACATATTTTAATTGGCATAGAGAGAACTACACACACACATTTTTTATTCTAATAATTTCTGTAATTTAAAAACTTTTAAATTGGGAACTCATAATTTATGAAACAGAACAGTAACTATTAATCACAGATAATTTGGATTCTTTCTAAGTTTGTTTACTTTTTCATGTAGTACACGTTCTGCCTACAATGTGTCTGCGCAACACACACATTCAGTGGTGTATAGATTAGAAGAGAATCCTCTGGGCATGGAGTTACCGATCAATGTGAACTACCATATGGTGTTGGGAATTGACAGATCTGTTGGAAAGGCTGTCAGTGCTATTCAGCTCTAAACCTTCACTCCAGCAACAGATATCCTAATTTGTAACATATTTGCAAGTGAAAAATTGATGCTATATTAGTACTTTTCTCTTGCTGGTAAGAGACACCATAACCAAGGCAACTTATAAAAAACAAACAAACAAAAACCTTCTTTAGAGCTTACAGTTCAGGAATGGTAAGAATCCAAGATTGCCACAGGGAGGGGCATGGCAGCAGCAGGCAGGATTAGCGCTACAGAATTTTCTAAGATCTTGTATCTGATCAATAGGCATGAGACAAAAAAAGTGGTAACTGGGAATAGTACATATTTTTTGTTGAAGCCTCAAATCCACCCCAAATGACACAACTTTTTCAACCTTCAAAAACTGTTTTCCAACTGGAACCAAGCAAATATGTGAGCATATGGAGCCATTCTCATTCAAACCACCAGAGACACCGTGGAGAACACAAAGGTAATTACAAAATGTTTCATTTTTTCCTGAGAAATGTTAGTACAAATCAAAAGATGACAATATGATACAATCTTCAGCCCCTTGGGTATCACTGGCTCAGAAAAGGGGAACTTTCTACCTGCCAAATGAAAGAAAAAGAAATCTCAACATAATTTTAATATAAAATTCTTTCATTACAATTTATGAATAAAAAACAAAATAAATTACATTGTATTTATCTAGTGAGCTTTGAATTGATGTGTGAATGTTACCTTGGTTTATAATCCAAAATTTGACTGTAGAGATGACCTTTCAGAATGATTTTAATTTCATACCTTCCCTTATGTTATGCAAGAATAATCTCTTCCCTTTGATAGTTTATAAAGGCTAATTTGTACTATAAATGACAGCATTATTTTGTCTCAATGTTCTGAAAGAACACAACCAAGTTTTGAAACACAGAACCTTGATACCCTGACTGAGGAACAAGTCAGACAATGCATGTGTGTGGTCCATTGAAGTCTTCCATTTGGATAACATCTTAACAGGTGAGCATTTTCCCCTTGCTTTATTTACAAAAGACCTTGAACAGTGAAGCAATTACATTGGACCTCATTGAATACTTTTTCCTGATAATCTTATGCTATTCTCAAAATTAATAGATACAAAGAAGTGTTTATTAACATCAGTGAAAAAGTACACTGAAATTTTAGATTTGATATTATTTCAGAAACATTTTCTATGCAAGAAACTTGTTTATGTTAAGGGTTGTTGAAGCATGTGACATTGGTTGTGTAAATACTAAGAAGATCTATCGCTTTCTAACTGACTTTTCATTCAGAGACAAAGGAATAAAATTGACTTTAGAAAAAGAAGGTTTTATTTCATGGAAACTGCCTCCTACAATCCTACTTATTTTTATGGCTATTTTAAAAATCATTTAATTTTCTACTTCTGAGTTTTCTCCAAGACCCCAAAGTTCCTCCCAGGACACAATGAAGTGCTTCAAAACTCTGCAGTACGGGCCGGGCGGTGGTGGCACACGCCTTTAATCCCAGCACTCGGGAGGCAGAGGCAGGCGGATCTCTGTGAGTTCGAGACCAGCCTGGTCTACAAGAGCTAGTTCCAGGACAGGCTCCAAAGCCACAGAGAAACCCTGTCTCGAAAAACCAAAAAAAAAAAAAAACAAAAAAAAAACAAACAAACAAAAAAAAAAAAAAACTCTGCAGTACGAAAAACGCATCTGCTATATTAAGGCAATGATTGTGTTTTCCTACTTATTGGTTTCTCAACAACATGAGGATTAGGGAGATTCAATCTTCCTAAAATCCTTTGGCATGCTGTATATTCAAAAACCCGTCAGACATCCTTCTGCTGTAACTGAATTTGTCATATGGCTGTAGTCAATGGGCTAAATGCCAAACTATTATCAATACTGTACCTAGAGCTTTGGTCTAACATGTGGTTTTCTTTATCAAAACCGTATGTTTAACAAAATGCTAATGCTTATCACTCACTGAAATGAGTCGCCTTGCTGAGTCTGTCATTAACATTTTCATCACCTCTTTTAAGTGCATTTAATATTATTTTCAAATAATTCTTTCTACAACTTTTTCCAAGAAAAGAACTTGTTAACCTGCTTTGTTTCTTATTTAGAACCGAGGCTTTGCTGTTCAATCCACATTGACTAAGTGAAGAATTTTTTTTTACTTTCTTTCTACTGTCTTCTAAAACAATGCCTATTGATCAATTATTAGGGTCAATTAAAAAGCTGTACTTTAAAGAAAGAGAACTTGCTTATCTGCACATGCAAAGTGTCACCACAGAAAAGCTTTACTAAAAGCAGGTTAGTAAACTCATCAATAATTTGGATGCAGCCTAAAGAATATACATACATGGATGTTAGAAAGTGCTGACTTGTAAAGAAATAAACACATTCTACTCCAGCAGGCTTGTAAAGCTTCAGCTTCCAAGTCAGGACTCGTGGAGGAGAAAAACACCTTTCCAATCTCAACAGCACTGGTTTTGCCTATCCAGGCTCGCAAAGCTCGGGAGATAACACACAACTGACAATTTAAAAGAAATATTTTTTTGTCTTCTGTTTTAATATTCTCTCTCTCTCTCTCTCTCTCTCTCTCTCTCTCTCTCTCTCTCTGTCTGTCTGTCTCTCCCTCTCCCTCTCCGTGTCTCTCTCTCTCTCTCTCTCTCTCTCTCTCTCATAAGAAAATACCTCTGATGTGCCCATTGCTTTCATGAGATAAAAATAGAATTCAATCTCTACAAGACGGCACACGCTAAATCTGTGATATTTTCTTGACCCAAACTCTGAAATACATTTAATATAAAAGCTACATTTGACACAATTCAGATATAAAAAAAATGTTCTCCACTAGAAATCAGATAGCAAGGCTCCAGGTTTTATCCTTCATTTTGTGTTTACCAGATCATTTTTAAATGGACTCTAAATGCATTGAAAATAACTGACATAGTGCTTTGCAAATACATGGTTTGAGTTTGGGAAACCTTGACCATATTTCCTCAGGAAGGTTGATTAACACAATGACATTTATCTCATTTTTTGTATAATTAGATGTAATATCTCAAGTGAATTACTTAAAATTATTGTGTTGAAATCTTTGGAGTCAATGTGATGAGACTGGGAATGGCTTTGTAAGGTAATTACAGCAAAAAAGGGAGCACCTGCCTGTGTGGAGTTAATACACGTGTAAGAGAGCACAGTGAACTCCTATCATCCCTGTTAGGGAGAGGAGACAGATGTCTATATACAGAAAACATACATTTTCCCAACTCTTGAACTATCTGCTCCTGAATCTTGGGCTTGCTCCAGAGTCTGCAGGGTAGTTGTAGCTCCTTAATACTTTGTTTCACCTGTGATTGGTTGCTATAGCAGCCTGAATATACTAAGCCATTTATAGAATTTGTTAGACTTCAGTTAGCAGTGTCCTTCTAAGGCAAAGCTTGTGCTCTACAAAATTTTCTTCTTCTGACATAACAAATTAGATTCATTTTCAGAATAATTAAAACCATTCACATTTAGAGAATAATTAATACCAGACAAAATCTATCAATAGTAGGATGAATAAGCATTTTAGATTATTCAGAAATCTTTTCTAAATGCACTCTTCTATGTCTTTTCCCTTTACTGCTGCTTTTATTTCTGGAAGAATGATGCTGATACACATTAACTCTCTAAATTACAGTAGCTGGGAAATATAGACACAATCATATAATAAAAATCACTGCATTCTGTATCATCAATCCATAGTTCATCAGTAAAACTCCAATTTCTAGGTCATTGGTAACTCATGTTATGGAAAAACAAGTTTGGGTAGATTTCTGAAAAATAAATTATTTTTCCTAAAATAAGATGGACTGTCCCTAGAATGTACCTAGCTATACTCTATCAATAAACACTATGTATTGTTCTTCCAAGGAACTTCATGAAAGAAACAGATGTAGGTTGGAATCACTCTCAGTTGGAATCAAGTGTGAGCAGGCAGAGAGGGCAGGTCTGTATGCCCACATTAGCAGAGTGACTCATGACGCACAGGTAATGATATATAACACTTTCAAAGCAGAAGGACATTCTTTGAATGCATTGGCCTTTGAACTGTTGCTGTGTTTATTTGCTTTTGTAGTAACGCTAATTAGTCTAATAACGTAGAACAAAAAGCTGTGGAGAATAAAAACAGTTATAGAACAAAATTAGCAAAAATAGTAATACTTAGAAGAAGCAAATTTATAGGAGACAATTTGTAACATATGTATATATGTATGTGTATATTTATGTAAGGACAAATTGTTTTGTGATGATTCATTTATTTCCATAGATATTAGATACACTATCTTTATAAACTACCTGAGAAACATACAAAGAATTTAACTAATTTACTATATTTAAAATTTTTAAATTCAGTTCTGATTTCAAGACATTGGTGTCTAAGTAGAGAATATGATAACCAACTGCCCTTGTACTAATAATCATCAAGAGAGACAAACATCGACACATTATTATTAAAAAGCCTCAGGCTCTCCCTTCTCTCTAGTGTTCTCACTAATTTTCTTTAGTATAAGTAATATGAGAGGTTGTTGTTTTGCCCCGATCCATAAAGTCTACCAAAAACCAACAAGAAGACCGAGTCCCGTAAGTAAAAACAAAGAGCCTTTATTTCATGCAAGTTTGCAAACTTGGTCTCTCTGCATGTCCAATGAAATAAACAGAGCCCCCAGCTCAGTTAGAGTTGAGTTTTTATAGTAATAAAGGTGGGGGTGAGGAGTTTATGAGGTTCAGGACTCCTGATTGGCTGAAATTTGTCTAAGGGTGTCCAGGTGAGTGTGCTGGCAGGTGATCCTCTCTACAACAGTTGGAATGTTAGGCATTTCCTTTGAATGGTCCGTTTTTGGGTGGTGCTCAGGTAATCTCTATTTGTGTTTTTTCCTGCAACCACGTATTGCTTCAGGGTAAACTACTGAGACTCAGGCCTCCATTAAACCTATAGTTGGCTGAGTCCTACTCTGGCAGGTGATAATGGTTGGTAGTAAGGAACTTCCTTTTGGTGGTCTGTTTGTATTTAGCTTATCACGACTGGCTCCTACAGTTGTGTGCAGTTTACTCTTTGTTTTAAATATTTGTTTTAAACTTAGACTGTCCTCTGTAGTACTCTAACTCACACTATCATTTAATAAAATCAGTAATAGATAATTTTAATATTTTTTTCCAGTTTATTTATTTTTTATTAAAAATTGTCATCTCCTCCCCTCCTCCTCCTCCTTCCCTCCCCTCCCCTCCACCCACACCCCCACTCACTCCCTCTTGAGGCCAAACAGCCATCAGGGTTCTCTACACTATGTTGAGTCCAAGGTCCTCCCAACTCCCCCCAGGTCCAGGAAGGTGAGCAACCAAACTGACAAGGCTCACACAGAGCCCGTCCATGTCGTAGAGACCAAGCCCATCGCCATTGTCCTTGGCTCCTCGGTCAGCCTCCACCATCAGCCACCCTCAGAGAGTCCGATTTGGTCGCGTGTTCCATCAGTCCCATTCCAAGTGGACTTGGTGGTCTCCCATTAGTTCTGTCCTGCCGTCTCAGTGGGTGAACGCATCCCTCATGGTTCTGACTTTCTTTCTCATGATCTCACTCCATCCGCTCCTCATCAGAACTTTGGGAGCTCAGTCCGGTGCTCCAATGTGGGGCTCTGTCTCTATCTCCATCCATCGCCAGGTGAAGGTTAAGGCTCACAGTGAGCCCGTCCATGCTGTAGAGTTCACATTCATTGCCGTTGTCCTTGGTTTCTCAGTCCTCCTCCACCGTCAGCCACATTCAGAGAGCCCGGTTTGGTCCCCTGTTCCATCAGTTCCATTCCAACTGGACTTGGTGGTCTCCCGTTAGATCTGTCCCACCGTCTCAATGGGTAAACGCACTCCTCACGGTCCTGACTTCCTTGCTCATGATCTCCCTCCTTTTGCTCCTCATCGGGACCTTGGGAGCTCAGTAGAACTATAAAGAAAGTAGAAATTGCTTATATTTAAAACATAATCTTATATAAGATTACAGTGCTTGCATGATTGGAAATATGTGATAACAAATCTAGTTTTAAATAAGATGAAATAAGTTGATACTAGGCAAACATATACAAAATAAATTTTAAAATAACAAAAGAAGTATACCAATGAAAGCAAGAACAGAATACATTTGTTTTTAGCACATTTATAATATGAATTTAGTTAGTTTAATTCTCATGTTACATCACTTATTTATTGCTGGCATAAAGTTTGTCAGAGTAACGTGGGATTCCCCTCTGTATGCTGTTAATACCATTGGTTAATAAAGGAACTACTTTGGGCCTATAGCAGAGCTATAAGTGAACAGAGCTTGATGGGGAAAACTAAATGGAATGCTGGGAGAAAGGAGGTGGAGTCAGAAAGAAGCCATGGAGCCCTGCTGGAGCCAGACAGAATTTTAACCAGTAAACCATAGCCATGTGGCGACACAAAGATGAATAGAAATTGGTTATATTAATATAAGAGTTAACCAATAAGAAGCTAGAGCTAAAGGGCCAAGCAGTGATTTAATTAATATACAGTTTCTATGTGATTATTTCGGGGCTAACCAGCCGGGAACTAACTAGCAACCTCCTCCAACATAAGAAAGCATCCATTTAAATCACCTCTTACGATTTAATATAAAATTTCATACATGGAAATTTAAATACTTGATCTGAGCCAAAAACCCAAGAATCATTTGCAAAGGTGATTTTGACACAAATTCTGAACTTATTTACTAAGTAAACAATCTCGAGTATAAATTATGTAATGTTTTATTTAGATGACTACCAACAAAGTAATTTAATAACTAAATTTTGCATAATTATAACCTATTGTGCAATATCAATGAGAACCTATAATATGCTCCAAAGTATCTTTACAATCTGTATTTTCAAGTTGTTTGTAAATTTGTTATTAGCTCTGCCTCAATTGCTAATTATTTATTCATTATCTGTACTTTAAACAAAGAAATACATACATAAATTTTTTGATCATATCTAATGTTTTTAATTTTTTCTGACAATGTAAGAAGATACCTCAAGTAAATAAGAAGCTAAAATCTTTGGTGTTCACAATGCTTGATAGTGGGATGCACTGTAACCGTTTCACTTCTATCAGTCTCAGAAGCACCATTCAACATAGAAAGAACTCTTCCTTCCTTCCTTCCTTCCTTCCTTCCTTCCTTCCTTCCTTCCTTCCTTCCTTCCCTTCTTCCTTCCTTCCTTCCTTCCTTCCTTTCTTCCTTCCTTTCTTTCTTTCCTTATTTCACATTTAATTCACCTTTCAGCATTACTTCCAAACAAAAAAAAAAAAAAAAAACGTAAAAATGTACATACATTTCACCCAGCAAGCTATTTTCTATGGAAAACAGAATTTTGTCATTTTTCTTCTTAGTTTCTTTGGCTGAATTAAAATGTGGTCCCCTGCTGAATCTGTTTAGTGTTTAGCATGCGTATAGCTACATAGAATAGTAATAATCCACAGATTCTATAGGTAGTAAGGGAAGTAGTGGTTGAAGTAAAAGGGCAAGCAGGGGTTAGATTAGTGAAGGGGAAATGATAAAATTACATTGTAGTTAAAATCTTTATAAATGATTTTTATTGCCATGGTCATCTGATGCATTTAGAAAAGGCATATGTGCACGTGAGAGTAGGGTGGGGGGGGGGAGAGAGAGAGAGAGAGAGAGAGAGAGAGAGAGAGAGAGAGAGAGAGAGAGAGAGAGAGAGAAAGCATTGTTAAATTTTATCTTGTTTTCATTAAATTGAGCTTGTTAAATTGAACCTTTTATATCTAAATGTTGTTTGCTAGATTGGAGGACATTAAATACTATCATATTTTGATTATCTGTGAAAAACTCAGAAGGTATAGGGGATTTCTATGTATATATTTATTTAAGATTTTTTTAACCCATGTATCATGTATAACTTACTTGTTAATTTATTCATTGTCCTCTGGTGTTTTAGACACTCTCTACTTTTGAGATAATGTCTCCCACCTATTGATGGTTTCAGCAATTTAGTTAAACTTCCTGGAAGCGAGCCCCAGGGATCCTATTGTCTCTGCCTCCCCAGAGCTGGCATTGCTAATTCGCCAGCCTGACCTCTGTTTTCCTGTGAGCTCTGGGCAATCAGATTTAAGTCCTGAAATTTAAGCAGCAAGAATTTGCTCTCTGAGCCATCCCCACAGGCCAGTTATTTGAACGTACAAGCAATTGCTTAGCGCTTAATCATTATTTATTGCGTTTGTAGACTAATTCCTCAAAAGTTTGCGATTGATAGAATATTATGAAAGGTCAGCTTTTCGTTTTTTTTTTTTTTTTGATTTGCATTTAACATTTTTATAAATAAGGTAGACTTACTCTGGTTTTGCTTTTCTTTGGTATTTAATCAGAGTTATCTGCTTCCAAGAAAGCAGAACACAGTTGCTTTCTTTAATAAAATGGTTCCATGTGAGAGAGTGAAAACCTGAGGAAGGGGCTCCTTTCCACAAATATTTCTGTCCTCTCTCTCTCTCTCTCTCTCTCTCTCTCTCTCTCTCTCTCTCTCTCTCTCTCTCTCTCTCTCTCTGTCTCTCTCACTCTCTCCTTAAATCAAAGCCTTCACTCTCTAAATATGTTGCTATAGTAGCATCCCCCGGAACCTGGTAACATGTGCAGGTGTGTGGAACACTAAAGAGCATCTGGGAGTTCATCTATGGGCAGATGGGAAGACTGCAGGAAAGAACTTTAAGTTATCTAAGCTTCAGAGAGAAAGTTTTGAGTCTTGGTTCAAGCAAAAGTCAAGGAAAGCTGACTGAAATAGCTCAGGTCTAGACTAACCACTCTGTTAGTGACAGTTTGCTAATGGTAAACCATTAAATGATAAAGAAAAAACAAGTCCTTAAAACAGTGCTTTGGGCACACAGTAAATTTCAATTGCCTCTGTTAGCTTCTAGGTTTCAGTTTGCCCCTTTATTTAAACACTTCCAGATTTAGTATTCTCTTGGCTATTTAATTACATTTACTGTGTGCATGTTATCCTTTAAACTGTGCTCCTTGATTACCTGGAACTGGCGGTTCTGAGTGCTCTAATACAGGAGTAATTTGATATTCTGATATCTGTTAATATGGGGATGTTTCTGTCAGTCTCTAACATTCTTTCCTACAATATATTATGATGACTATTTTTGTTTATTGTTGAACACATTAAAACAGTATTTTTCTTGTGCAATGTGGAGGATCCGTGACTGCCATGCTGCCATTTTGTTTCTCCTCTTTAATATCCAAATGATAATTGTTAACTATAGATAATCCTCTAATTAGGTAAGTGCCTAAAACATATATATTTCATGGGACAGAATATTTAAAATTATTAAAAGAGCATTTTTAAATTTTATCTTGTTTCCATTAAATTGAGCTTGTTAAATGGAACCTTTTATATCTAAATGGTGTTTGCTAGATGGGAGGACATTAATTACTATCATATTTTGATTATATGTGAAAAACTCAGAAGGTAAAGGGGATTGAGAAAGATGGATACTAATATATGACAAAGGTTTATACTACTGTTACTGTAGCTTTGTAAACATATCTTATTTTTCTGATTGTACTTTATTTTCTACTACTGATGTAGCTTTACTTTACTAACAGTCAATAGAAACATTAGACTTTTCTATTCCAGAAAGTTCAGTTCACAACACAAAATAAAATATTTATTTTATAAATTAGTTCAACTTTGACTAGGCAGTGGTAGGCCAGGCCTTTAAACCCAATGTTATTCTCTAAAAAGCAGCAGATGACCCAAGCAGGGCAGTGGCAGGCGACTAGGATCATTAGGTCCCACTACCCCAGGCCTCAGCGGGTCCCAGAAAATGGGAGAACATGGCAGGCGACAGAGACATATGTCATGCAGAGAGAGTTTGGGTATAGAGTTTATTTAGTGGGTTATGGAAAGGAAGGAGAAGAGGGAGAAAGAGGGGAGAGAGAGAGAGGCAGCAGCTACCTCTCAGAAGAGGGACAGGAAGAAGAGAGAGTTCAGGCTGGAGAATGCAGAAGATCTGCTTACCTCAGCTGAAGGGGCAGAGGAGTGCCCAGGGATGGTCTCTTAAGCGGACAGAATAACTAGGTGACAGGACAGATCATAACACCCTACACTTGGGAGTCAGACCAAGCAGATATATGTGAGTTTGAGGCCAGCCTGGTCTAGAAGGCATGTTCCTGGGGAGGCCCCAAAGCTACAGAGAAACCCTGTCACAACTGCTTCCCCGACAAAATAAATAAGTAAAAATAAAAAACAATTAGGTAAACTTTCATTGCTACTACAATTTAATAATTTTCCTTTTTATTTATTTGATCTCAAAATTGCAGAAATATAAAGATAAATATGTAACATATATAATAAAGAACAGAAGAGAATAGTCCATATTATATTTGATTTTACTTCATCATGGTACTGTGTGAAACAGTCAGTGAAATTTGCTAAATGATGAAAAAATCTTTAGAATTAAACTAGAGAATTTGAACATCCTAAATTAAAAAGATAAGCAAAATTTTGCTTACTCAATGAAGTGTACAGAATGATATATTGTACTTGGTCATAGATGTTATAAACTCATACACACACATACACACACACATATATAAATATAACATTATATATATGTATATATACATATATATCGGACTCCTAATCCTCTATACCTTACATACATGTATGCATATGTGTGTATGTATGTCTTAAGTTATAGAGTATTTATAGTCCATATAATATTTTGAAAGACCTGGATAAATCCAGACCCCTCTAGCAGGAAAAATAGAGCCAAAAATCTAGCAGGAAGAGAAGAGCCAAAAATCTAGGTTAGCCAGTTCAGTGACTCTGTTTCAGGAACTAGCTGAAGATAAAGTTTGATTATAATCTTGAGAATAATCTTGCGAAACAGGGAGTTACCCCTTGTGATTATCACTGGTATTTTCAGAATTTTTCAATGTTCACTGGTATTTTTGGAATTTTCCAATGATGCCTTCCCTACCCCTTTGGATTACTGGGTTGTGGTTTCTTTCCTTAAATACCCCTTCTCCCAGCTACTTGGGGTCGAACTCCTCCCCTGTGTGGGATATGAGCACTGGTTCCTGTCAATAAACTTCGTGTGACTGCAGCAAGCATGGTCTCTCATGAGTTCCTAGGTGTGTGTGTGGGGGGGGGTCATGTTATCACGAGAATTAACTGAGAGTTTCCCCACACCGGGGGTCTTTCAGTTTTAAATGTTTAAGAGTAATTACTGATATTTTACTTAGCCAGGTTCAATAATTTATTTGCTGCGTCTGACCAAAATATAAGGCAGACAAGAAATTAACATGAATAAATTAAAGATTTAATCATGGCATTCTAGAAAAATTTGAATTTACATTATTGTCCTCCTGAGCATTAAGAGACCTGATACCTAAGGGTAATAAGAAGTCATAAAACACAGATTTTCTTTTGTAGCATGATGAGACCTAGTAAGAATATTACTGTAGGTTTCATAAATTGCAACAAGCTTTTTTTTTAAATGGTTTTCATCTGTGTAAAGATGTTGTCCCTGTTTCTCCCAAATCATAGCATCGAATATGTGTATAAAGTTACAATAACTTTGTGGTCCTGGAATATAAAGTAGCCTACCAAGTATTTAGGGGTCTGTGTGTTGTTATGCCCAAATCTGTGAAGTCCCCCAAAAGCCAACAAGGAGAACAAGTCACGTATGTAAAAGCAAAGAGCCTTTATTTTATGCAAGTTAGCAAACTCGATCTCTCCGCATGTTCAATGTATTCAAATAAACAGAGAGCCCCGAGCTCAGTTAGAGTAGGATTTTTATAGTAGTGAGGTGGGGTGAGGGTTTTCTGAGGTTAAGAACTGCTGATTGGCTGTCATTTGTCTAGGGGTGTCCTGGTGAGTGTGTGTTGGCAAGTGATCCTATCTACAGTGGTTGAATGTTAGGCATTTCATTTGGATGATCTTGTTTTTGGGTGGTGCTCAGGTAATCTCAGTTTGTGGTTCTTCCTGCAACCAGGAATTGCTTCAGGGTAAACAACTGAGATTCAAGCCTCTATTAAATTTATCGATGGCTGAGTCCTATTCTGGCAGGTGATAGTGGTTGGAAGTAAAGAACTTCCTTTGGGTGATCTATTCATATTTGGTTTATCATGGCTGGCTCCTACATGTGTTTGGGTGTTGTTTTTGGATTTAATATAGTGAATAAAGACAATGAGTTATCAGACGAGAGAAATTGCAGAACAGTTTCAGGATAAATTCTGATGATTGTTTTAGAATATGTACTGAGGAAATTATGTGTGTGTATGTATGTGTATGTGTGCGTGTTCATGCACAGAGCGCAAGTTGAGAAGAATCTTGAAAGCTTTTGAAAAAAAACCTTAATATTTTGAAAGAGAAAATAATCTAATCAAGCAAAACACTTCACTTGCTATCATGAAGGCAAGCTATTAGATGGCACAAACATAATTTGGTAAAGATTACTATAGTAAAATAAATATAAACTAATGAATCAGTACACAGTCAGATCACATTTGTCTTCCTTGTACATGAGCTTATTTTCATTGAAGGAAATTTTTCATAGGATTCTGTTTAATAAAATAGATAATAAGATTTATTTCACAATGAAGCCAATGTAAATATTACCAAGATAAGCAAAGACAATATTGGATTAGGATTTAAGTAAAGTATTTGCCAAAGTCATTATCGTAGTTTCTGATGAGATACTGAGGTTTGTGCATACATGTGAAGAAAATAGGTATAAAGGAAAACTAACCATTTTCTAGCCATTTAACTAACCATAAAGGTCAAACCATTTGGGGTATGGTTTATCCCATATAACAACAAAAAAAAAAAAAAAACAGGCTGAAAAAAATAATTCTTGGGATAGTACTTTATTCTTTATTTGATATTGAATATTATTTGTTATTACTTTTTAATCAACAACTTTGTCTTTTTCTAACAATTTTAGTCTCTTAAATTCTCTTTAAACTATGCACTATTTTGAGTCTTTTATTGATTAATGTGCTAAAATATGTGACATATGGCTAATTTATATTATTCACAGTGTGGCATGACCTACTTATGTGAGTATTTAACACTTTTCAACATTTTTTTGGCTCTTTCTATGTTAAGATTTAACAATCCTTTATTAGTTTATTTATATTCTAGCATTTTGAAGCAATAATTTTCCTTATAAAGATCATTATGTTTGTCTCCTTAGCTTTAACTTAGAATAAAGTGAACTATCCATCAAAAGAGCACAAGTTATTCTGAAATTATCCAACAGGCAAGTGAGGCTTCACTTATAAGAGACACCTTTTTGTTCCTGACTATTTTAAGCTTATCAGCAGACTGGAGAAAAGACAGAATCTAAAGGAAAGGGAACAGAAGAAATTTCATATCTTGACAATGCCAACCTCCTGGGGATATTATTTATGTTCAGATTCTGAGTTGAATTCACAGTGAGCCACTGATTATTTTTAAAAAGTAGAGAATTCAAGACAGAAGTCTTTTCCTTCTCTAGAGCTAAATATAGAGAATTATCAGAAAATACAATCATACCTACACTTTCCCATTTTCTAGCACAACACTTAAACAGGCATCCAGTGTGTGTGTGTGTGTGTGTGTGTGTGTGTGTGTGTGTGTGTATTTTTGTCTGTGTGGCTATTTGAGCATCTATTAGTTGTTGTAAACTCAACTGGATTTAAAATTACCAAATAATTTGAAATACAACTCTTTGTCTCTGTTTCTCTGTCTCTGTCTCTGTCTTTCTCTGTGTCTCTCTCTGTCACTGTCTCTATCTCTCTATTTCTTTCTGCGTGTGTGTGTGTGTGTGTGTGTGTGTGTGTGTGTGTGCGTGCATGCAGGTTTGTGTGTTTGAGATATTTATTGCCGTTGTTGCCAGTTTGAATAGGTTTATAATTATGTAGCAGGTTGGAGAATAATTCTCTGTGTCTTTCTTTCTTTCTCTTTCCTTTTCTCTTTCTTTTCTTCCTTTCTCATGCATGTATATGTTTGTGTGTTGGGGAGCTAGAAGAAAGATCTGTCCTATAATGTTATTTTTTTGTTGTTACTATTTTTCTTTTGGGGATGTTATATTTTATTTTCTAGATTTCATGCATTTTGTTGTTGTATTTGGTATTTGGTTTGTTTGGGGGAAAAACCACCAAAGTGAAACCAAGTAAATATGCACACACACACACACACACACACACACACACACACACACACAGAGAGAGAGAGAGAGAGAGAGAGAGAGAGAGAGAGAGAGAGAGAGAGAGAGAGAGATAACAGTTCATTTTCTTGCTCAACTGCTTCTGAATGGTGGTGGTGGATACAGCCAGGCCAGTGCCGTTGTACTGAAGAAAACTGATTTTCCTTCTCCCGTTATTAGGAATTTTATTAGTAGTCTTTATCTAAGTGGCTTTGTTTGCATTCATTCATTTTTTTCAAAATAAAAAATACAATATATAATAAAACAAAACTATTACATTGAAGTCAAACAAGACAGACAAACATAGGACAAAGAACCCAAGAGACAAACCAGAATCAGAAACCACTCATTTGCACACTCAACAACGCTAAACTCAAATTCATAATGTCAGTGCACAGAACCTGGTGAAGACAGTTGCAAGCCCTCTGCATGCTACCTCAGTCTTTGAGAGTTCATATGATTTTTGTTCATGCTGATTTAGAAGGAAGCTCTTGTTTTCCTGGTGTCCTTGACCTACTCTTGCTTTTATATTTCTTGCTCTTCTTCTCTTGGGTTCCCTGAGCCTGAGAGGTGGGATTTGATGGAGACAAACTTCTATGGCTTAATGTTCCAAGGACTCTAACTCTGGCCATGGGTCTCTATACTTGTTTCAATTTGATGACAATTGAAGATGGCACTGCTTCCTTGACAATATAGTTCAAATTTAACCTAACAAATGATGTAAAGCCCTTAGAACGTGCCTGCATGAAGGGAAATGTGAGGAGGAGAAGAGATCGCGGTGGGGGGGGGGGGGTGGAGGTGTGAAAGGAGGAAGAAAGGGCATTTTAAGAAACTCTTGTGCAAAATTTAAGGAATGAAAGTTTCCAGTTTTCACAGCAAGCTAGAAGGATAAAAAATGAGAAAAGATTTGGTTGTTTATATTCCATTCTTAAAACAGAAATCTGTGAACTGGAAACATACCAATGGTTTCTACATCGCAGACTTGATAGAGAAATGATGTGGGATCAATGTAGCTTTGGGAGAGAGAGGGAAAAAGAGCATAGACAGTTATAAAAAAGTATTTTTTGAAAATAGAATGAAGTGTTTAAAGAGACAGTAAAAATAATATGAAAGAGTACAGACAATCTTAGATTAAATAAATAAAGAATGAAAAATCATATAAAGTGGAATATTCACAGTGTCTAAATTACATATATTATTGTGTTTTCATGGAATTTTTTGACTGCATGGTGACATTTGATTCTGGGGACTGCTAAGGTAAGCCAACATAAAGGTATCTTGACTTCAAAATTTGGGTCTAAGGAAATGTTGCTTTGAAAAGGAGGGTCTGCTTTTGTTCCACAGAAGATGAGAACCTATGGATTCCTTCCAGGCTAATGGACTTTGATGGAAAAAGATCCCCCCAAAGGTCTCCATGGACCCTAAAAATACCTTACCAGACAAATAGCAGGAAGCAGTTTGGAGGAAAAAAATGCCCAAATTCCCAAAGTGATTGTTTATGAAATTTTGTAATCATTTAAAGGGGGATATGATAATATAGATGATTACCTTAAATTATTATGGATATTGGTCTATTGATACAAATTTAAGGTTGATTTTGTACATAAGTATTTCTTCTATTTAAGGAATTGTGCTTGTGCATCTCCTTTAAAAATGTAATTTATAATTAAAAATTAATAGATTAATAATAGTCAAACTTATAGTTATGATAGTTAGGTTTTTATGATATAAAGAGATATATTTCAGTTAGATAATCTTCAACACTTCAAAGACCTACAGAATATAGCATTTAAATGTTTTAAGAACTTAGAATTTTCTCAACAGTGAGACATATCTACTCCTGGCAGCACTAATTACTTCAAGAGGAAGATGCCCATCAAAGTGTCTTCTTATGGGGTTTGCTAGCCATTTGGGCAAGAAACTACTCTTGCCCAGACTGCTTGATGGTATGTTGTATGAACTGGACATACAAGACCCATAGAAAAAAACTTTTCAACTTGCCTAAATGTGAGACAGTCCTTCAGGTTCTCTGTTTCATGAAAGAGTCTGCTAGACATTCTGTAGGAAAGCGAAGAAAGTGACTGACAAATTGCCAATAGAAGCAAAACAGTCTTTCAAACTTTCTGCTTCATGGAAACCTGCCCGATACTATGAGCCTGTAGATTGACGATGGATGCCCCAACATTACAGAACTTTGGGTGACTGCCCAGGCAATGAGATGTCTCTGTCAATTCTAAAGTTTTGGAAAATACTTACAAAGCAGTTCCTGTTAACTTAGGTAATAATATATCCTTCTAGGGTCTTTGAAGATTTTTGATAGTTATAGTTTTCCTTAGTTAAAATAAAGGTTAAATTAGATATAAAACTTCATTTATTTTTAAATAAATGAGTTAAACAATCAGTTCAAGAGCTGGAATTAATTTTCACATCATAACATCCAGGTAATGGAGTTTAAACTTCAAATGTTCTTCTATGTCTAAATATCTGTTCAAGAAATTGATTTTAGATGAACTTCATTTCATTATGTGTAAGCAAGGAACTAGAATTAAATCCATGTCTTGACTCACCCTTGATATATTTTATCAAGAATTTATCTCATCATTAACATTATTTATGACTTTATAATGCCTTTAATTTCACAGCATCAACAATTTATCTTGATGGTGAGAAGCTATGAGCTGTCCTGAATATAGGCAAGTACTATAAAATTATTATTCTTAGCTGATACATCATCTAATGATTTATTAATGCATTCATCTGAACTTCATTTTGGGCATATTAAAGAATATTATCTTATAAATGTAAGTCAAAAGATACAATCAAGATATTAAAGACTGGGTTTTATAATAAATATTAAAATGCAACCCTTTGGAATAAATGCAGTAACTTCCTCTAATGTTTGTGTATCTCCATAACTGTATCTTTTTTGAGTACACAGCTTTATAATTGATTAATTCATGTTAAGTTAAATGGTACTGTGGAGAAAGTTTCTTAACAGTTACAGTTTTGATATATGAATCACATACATTACTATAGCCTTTTTATTTACAAAGAATATATGTTCATATGCACAGATTTTCAGTCATATTATTACAATAGAAAAAATATTAAGGTACTAAAAACGTAGCTATGATTAGCAGTCTACTGATTCACCAGAATATTAACTTTTATTTTTAAAATGTTACCAAAAATGTTTATCAAATAAATGTTTGTACATCTCATAGAAATGATAGTACAATATTTGTAGTTATCTTATGTCTATATGTAGTTGTTAATATCTATAAATAAATTTAAAATGATTTACCATGCTATAAAATGAATTGATTGGAAATATAATACATTAATTAATTTTCTATGAAATAAAGTGTTGATGAATAAACTTTTTCCCACTAAGTTGGTTTTATTCAGGGTACTATTTTTTCCTACAGTTGCAGAGATGTAATGCATGTTATATATGTATATATATATATGTATATATATATGTATATATATATATAATATTTTTATGTCTTTGTATTAGTATATCCCTTATCTAAAATTAGCCACTCAGTAATTCATCATTTTTCTAAGTTCAAAACAGCATTATTCCCAGATTGTTTTCTGTAATAACAAAGATTATATAAGTACAACTAAAATTCTTTTCAGATTTCATTGAAAAGAACTCTATCAATAATTCAAATCAGACCAAATTAAACCAAATTAGAAAAAGCCCAGGTTTAATGGATACCAGTGCTCTTGGGTGGCCTTCCAGGCCCTCATATAGGAGATGGGGAAGGAAGGCCAGAAAGCCATGTGTTTGCTCTCTGGGACGTGGGGTGGGGAGTTTAAATATACTGTGGGAGTGGTCTTGAGACCTCTGGCCACCATTTGGCAGGCTTTCTAGGAGGTGAAGTCTGGACTGAGGCAACTCCTAGAGGAGGGGGCTTGGGATGGAACTTTCCACAGAAACATTCCAGACTCTATGGATGCCAGAGGTTGAGGTGAAGCCTGCTCTCTGGGTATAGGTGTGCCAGGGACTGGAGTGAAGCCTTAACCCAAACATTCCAGACTCTTTGGGTATATGGATGTCAGTGGCTTTGGTGATACTTCCAACCAAACAAAATGCTTTTTCTATGGCCACATTATCAATGGATATAAAGTCAGTATCTGAATCCAAGTCACACAAACATAGGTGGTTTAGGTTCATTTAATATTTTTAAAGTGTATTAGTGTTCATGTGTATGCCTGTATACTTTGTGTGTGGGCTGTGTCCTCAGAAGTCAGAAGACAGCATCAGTTTTCCTGACACTGGAGATACAGACAACTATGAGCCAACATGTCGGTGCTGGGAACCAAACCCTCCAGAAGAGCATCCAGTGCTCACAATCATTGAGCCATCTCTCAAGACCAGCACATATGCATTTAAAAATCTCTAATAAAACTGTTCCCTTTTCATTTCTCCTTTATCATTTACAGTAACTCTGAAATGTGACTTCTAAGTGAAACATTTTTATATCTGATTTATTGACAGATATTTTAATTTTAGCTATTGCTAAATAAATTACTTAGTAGTTGTAATAAAATAAAAAAGAAAACCAAAGTATGCTTAGTTTCTTGAAGAATTATGAAACTAGAAGAATTAGTAGGATTGATTTTGTGTAAATAAAATTGCGAGTAAACATTTATCTTGAGTGACACCAAAAATAAGATTGAGTGGGGATATTGATTACTCCCTGATGGCTAAAATCATGTAGGAAAGTAGTTATAATGCAAATATCACTCATTAGCAATGTCTTTACTTACTTTTCTATTTCTATTTCTGTGAAGAGATAGCATGACCAAGGCAACTTATGGAAGAAAAGATTCAACTGTTTTACTGAGAGTTTCAGAGTGTGAGTCCATGACTGTCACACTGGGGAACATGGTAGCAGACAGGCAGGCAGGCATAGGAGACACGGATGAGAAGTCTTCTATTCTGTGTTGTAACTCCTACACCTCCACACCTATCCTACTTCCCAGCACAAGAGAGCCATTGCGTGATAATGGAATCATCTTTTGATACAATCAAATTGTTTGTGAAGAGATAATCAAATTTTGTTTTCTATAATCTATCTTAATTTCATTTATACAGATTGTTTATATTCTATAAAAATATGTGTAATTTTAAAGTAACTTCTTCAGTGTAGTGTTGAGGAAACCATCCCGGATACGAACATTTTCTGACTCTAAATGTTTTAATGTTCATTGTGTTACTGGCTTTGATCTTTCTTCAATTTTATTAGAAGCAAATGTTCAAAGTTTTATCTTGGACTCATAAGATTTAATTAGACACAAATTTTCCAAATATTTAGGAATAATCATTATTTCTCATGAACCTTAGAGAAATGCCATCTTATTATGTGAATAATTGCTTTTAGTGTTACTGGTTTCATTTTTTCTATTACTGAAAGTGAAATAGAGCAGCAATGTGAATCTTATAATTGAATTTTACTAAAATTCTAAGTTTGACCATTTTCCCAATACTGTGTAGTAATGGATTAATTTGCCAGGGTAGTTCAACAAGGAAGTGGAAGAAGATGAGTTAGAACATTCTAGAAGATATTCGGTCGTCTGTACACAAAGGAATACAGTCTCATAGCTCAGTATTTTTCCTGTTCTTTGCTAAAGACAAGCTGAATGATTTTGCTTGTCCTTGTGTTCACTTGTTGAGAAGAGGTGTGGCCGCATCATAAGGCAGAGGTATTTATGTGTTTGATGAGTTGCCATAATTATCAACGGATTATACATTTGCCCATACTTGGGATTTCAGAGGTATATTGGATTTTTCTTTTATGATATAAAACTGAAAACTTAAAATTATATTCTATATTCATACAAAACTTTGTTAGTTGAGAATTTTGCTTTTTTTTCTATTGTATATCAATTACTTAATAAAAATTTCAATAGGTTGACTGTCTATAGCAACATAAAATAGGCAACATTTAGTCCCTTAAAACTAGAAGTGACTAGCCGGGCGGTGGTGGCGCACGCCTTTAATCCCAGCACTCGGGAGGCAGAGGCAGGCGGATCTCTGTGAGTTCGAGACCAGCCTGGTCTACAAGAGCTAGTTCCAGGATAGGCTTCAAAGCTACAGAGAAACCCTGTCTCGAAAAACCAAAAAAAAAAAAAAAAAAAAAAAAAAAAAATAGAAGTGACTAAGGAATCTCAGGTAATTACACTAAAAGTCTATATACTTCAAACTGAGAACATAAGACTTCAAAATTATTTTCAATTAAAAGCTTTCATAGGTTTTGACAGAAATTCTGCAATAATTAATATTCTCAGTTTTTTTTCTATAGAAAAAACTGCAATTTTTCCCTCACTGTGGGTTTGCTGGTAAGAAAATGCTAAAAGATAAAGGGTCTTCAAATGTGTGTGCCATGTTAGAACATTATTGAAACTCTCTATTGTCATAGCCTACAATTACTTTTGTTTTCTCACTCTATTTGAATACCTGATTTGTTACTATCTATTTGTTGCTCTTTTGATTCATGAATTACAACCTCAAGAAATATGAGAATGTCTGAGACCCATCTAGAAGACATTTTTGCATCTTCTAATTCAAGTTCTGCTTATGTGAGGTAGCCATTGTACATTCTTCATGAAGAATCATACTTCACAAAGTGGGAAGCACATGATCCTGCACTACAGATTTTTATCAAGTAAAATAAGCCTTAACTTGGTATTGTTGAATTGTTATCTAAACTTTTATTTTATTGGAGCCATTTTTCTGGGGTTCCCGAAGAGCTGCATTTGGACATTTATTACATTAAGATGACAGTAGAATAATAGCATTAGTATTAAGTTGACAGCAATTTTTCTGCCATGTGATTTCTTCCAGATATAATGATTATCAGCCATAAATATATGTCTATATTTATATAAGCATGTGAAGAAAGAACCACAAATAAAACTTACCATGATTAATGACTCATTAATTGATGCTTCTTTGGCATTTTACATGAAATTTGTTGGCTTTTCTTCATGGAAACCTTCAGTTTGATTCCCATGTTAGTTTTTAACTCTCTTAGTAATCAGTTCTTGAAGATTTTTACCATTCCTTCTTTCCCTTTTGCAAGAAATCCACTTGATTATGTTTGAATACCTTTGAAACACATCATATTACCATATCTACCTTCAGAATACAACTCAATGTATTTCTTCCTGAGCAACTCAAACATTTCTTAAGAGTTCTTTTCAGTTTCTGCTTTTTGATCTCCTTCGGATCATTTTCTACTTGACAATGTGGTCTCTTTAAACTTAAATCCAGAACATGAAGAGCCTAACATCAAATCATGTACTTCTTTTTTTCTGAACTTTGAACAAAAGGCAAAGCCTGACCTATAAATAGCTGTGTCCTATATCCTGTAGCTTCTACCCAGCTGTCTGTAAAATCATACACTAAAGTTCAAAATATACTCAGATCCTTCTGATTCTATCTTTCTTTTAACGAGAGAACATGTGCTGCTATTTCTGACGTTGTCATTCCTCACATTTCATGATTATTTCAGTGACTAATGATACCACATCAGAGACTCCTTAAACCTCATGCCTGTGTTCACTACTCAGCCCTGGCCTTTCTTCACTTTAGTGATCAGTAATGCAAAATCCTATGCTGTACATGGGCATAAATTTGATAAAACACTTAGTTGTTGCTGCTTTTTCAATTCAGAATGTCCTTTCCTTAAAATCATCCTTCATTTCATTGTTATTTGCTACTCTAATTACTCATGAAATCTTTCTTTTCCGTCGATAAAATGACTTACTATTTATTGAGTATTTAAAATGGTTCCTTTTCATCTGGATGTGCCTATTATTGTTCCTTAATTAGTTTTTATATAGTTGATATTATAAATAGAGATTTTAAAATCACAGTTTATTTACAAATTGTAAATCAATATATCAATTATTGATAAAATAATAATAGGAATGATAGCATGTGTCGATAATCCTAGAGTTCTTGAGGAAAAGGCAGAAGTATCAATTTATCACATCAAGAATCAGCATTTCCTATATAACGAGACTCTATTCTAAACATTAATTAACTCATATCTTTGGCATAGTAATAAAATGACACACGATGTCTATCTATATTCCACCATGCTTCCTGCTGTAATGACAATGGGCTAAACCTCTGAATTTGTAAGCAAACTCCAATGAAATATTTTTCTTTATAAAAGCTGCTGTGGGAAGCCAGATACCTCTGCAGGTCCGGGTGTGAGTCTGGGCCCTCCAGTGGAGTCGGCCTGAGCCAGAGTCCTCTACAGCACCAGGATAAGGACCAGTGACAACTGTGTGAGAGGGCCCAGGCCAGGTACATCTATGGAAATACAGTATAATTAGCAACCTCAGCCCTAGCAGGCCTGAGGCAGTGAACTCCACAGGGGCAGGTACAAGGGAGCAACCACTGAAGGAGTAGGCTAGAGCCAGAGATATCTGCGGGACTGGACCTAAGCTAGTGACCTCCATATGAGTTGGCCCAGGCCAGGGACATTTACAGAAACAGAACTGAGCCAGCAATGTTATAATCTGATGATGTGGATACCCTGTCCTCTTAAGAGACAAGCCCCACGCTCTCCCACTTCTACTAAGAAAGAGAGAGAGAGATGGAGAGAGAGGGGGGAAAGGGAGAGAGAGAGGGAGAGAGAGAGGAGAGAGAGAGAGAGAGAGAGAGAGAGAGAGAGAGAGAGAGAGAGAGAGAGCAAGCGCAGGTTGGAGGGAGCAGAAGATTCTTTAAGTGATACCTGCCATGTTTTAGACAATAACAGACAACCTCTGCCAGAGCAGGCCTGAGGCAGTGAACTCCACAGGAATAGGCACAAAGGAGCTAGAGACCTCTGCCTCTCGGGCATCTTTTTATGAGACTACAATACCCTGATACCCAAATCTCATAAACACATTACTAAGAAAGAGAATTACAGAGCAATCTCACTCATGAACATTGATGCAAAAATACTCAGTAAAATACTGACAAACTGAATCCAAGAACACATTAGAAACATTATCCACCATGATCAAGTTGGTTTCATCACAGAGATGCGGGGATGGTTCAACATACAAAAATCTATCAATGTAATCCATCATATAAACAAACTGAAAATTAAAGCCACAGGATCACCTTATTAGATGCTGAAAAACCCTTTGACAAAATACATCATCCCTTCATGATAAAGGTCTTGGAGAGAACAGGGATAAAAGAAAGATACGTAAACATAAAAAAAAAAGGAATATACAGTAAGCCAGCAGCCAACATCAACTAAATGGTGAGAAACTCTCAGTGGTCCAACTGAAATCAGGAACAAGACAAGGTTGTTCACTCTTTCCATATCTATTCAATATACTTCCAGAGGTCCTAGCTAGAGCAGTAAGAAACAAAAGGAGATCAAGGGGGTACAAATCAAAAAAGAATTAAAACTCTCAGTATTTGCTGATGGTGTGATAGTTTACACAAGGGACCCAAAAATTCTAATAACAAACTTGTACAACTCATAAACACCTTCAGTAATGTAGCAGGATACATGATTAACTCAAAAAAATCAGTAGCCCTCTTGTACACAGATGATAAATGGTCTGAGAAAGAAATCAGAGAAACATCACCCTTCACAATAGCCACAAAAGTTAAAATGACAATCTTATGAAAAGCAATCTCCAGATTCAATGCAATGCCCAGCAAAATTCTTCACAGACCTCGAATGAACAGTACTCAACTTCATATGGAAAACCAAAAACAAAAAAAAAAAAAAACCAGGATAGCCAAAATATCCTGTACAATAAAAACTTGTGGAGATATCACCATCCCTGACTTCAAACTCTATTACAGAGCTACACTACTGAAAACAGCCTGGTATTGGCATAAGAACAGACAAGGGGGCCAATGGAACCAAATAGAAGACCAGGATATTAATCTACACACCTGTGAACACCTGACTATTGACAGAGAAGAAAAAAATATTAAATGAAAAAAAAGAAAACTTATTCAAAAAATGATGTTCACATAACTGGATATCAACATGTAGAAGATCCATCCATTATTCTGCAAATTTCAAGATGTTCTTTTTTTGTGAAGTACCTTTATGTAAATGCAAAACATTTTTCTTATCCATTTTTCAGTTGAGGGGCATTTAGATTGTTTACAGGTTCAATGACAAGCACTGCTGCTATGAACATAGTTCCGCACATGTCTTTATGGAGCAAATGAGTTTAGCCACAGATGGAAAGTTTCTGCACCAGAGTCACCTGCTACTTAATGGAATATTCACCCATAATTCCTATACAGCTGTGTATAATTTCTCTATTCTGTCTGTTCCAAAATAATCCAGTTAGCAACACAGGTTTTCTATGGGTTACAGCTGATTGGTGCCATGTATTTAGAGAATGGTGGAGATAATATACCTAATATATGGTATTTGTGCTAAGATTCATATTTCAGAGAATTATAAGTCATTATACAGTTGTGCTTCCTTATGCCTATATATGTTTTATTAATTTATCAGAAATTAAAACTATTCATTGATCTACCACTCTATTGTGCCATTTTATTTTAGCAAACATTGTTAAATTAAAATTAGCTGACAGAATTGGTCCCAGATGACAATAGATTCACAAGATTAAACATACTGAATATTATTAATTAGATTGTACTTTAGAAAAAAAAATGCAGAGTTTGAACTGTACTCCACAGTTTGAACAACTCAGTTTACAGAAGTTAAATGTGAAGTAGTTGACAGGATAGAGTGGGTTGTTATGAATGAGTATCCTATCTCCATTCCTAATATACAAGTAATTTCAGGAGCGCTATGACTCAAGATGAGTATTTAGGATTTTATCTTTAATAAATGGGATATCTTAATGTTATTTATTTTATATGCATTAGAACGGTTTGCATATAAAATCGCTTTTCAATATTTCCAAATAGTATGCACATACTGTTTGAAAGTCTCAAGTTATTTTTTAATAGTAGCATTGTTTATTATTATTATTATTATTATTATTTTCTATGGATGATTAAGCTTCTTAATAACATGTGTGATACTTTTATTAAGCCTAACTTACAGGTCTTGAGATGTCCTTTTATCACAATTTAAAACTTGCTAACGTCATAAAAATTGGGTGTGAACAAATATGGGTAATTACAACAGAGGTGAGTGTATCTCTGTGAGTTTGAGCCCAGCCTTATCTACATAGTAAGAACCTGCCAGAAAGAAAAAACAGAAATGTCGGACTTCTTATAATTTTCATATTTAGTGATTGTCATCTAGAGGACATCTTGGCTCCTGGCCTTATACCCTGTTGCTTAAGAATAAGGTCATTTCAGCTTTCAGTTTAGTGTTTTAATGGGGCTCCTGGGTGTATGAATAAGAGGATCGCTGATTCTTGTGCCTTCTCTTGGGGCTATTTTCCTTCTACTGGTTTGTCTTGTCCACATTTGAGGTGATGGTCATTGTTTCATCTTATTATATTGTATTGTGTTATGCTTTCTTGCCATCCTTTAGAAGCTGTTCTTTTCTAATGAGAGATTTAAGAGGTTGGTTCTGGATGGGAGAGGAATTGGAGAGGAACTGGGAGGAGTAGAGGGAGAGTAAACTGTACTCAGGATATGTTGTATGAGAAAAGAATCTATTTTTAATAAAAAAGGAAAAGAAAAAAATAAGGCCATTTCTTCAGCGATACAATGATTTAAAGCTCTTGATTTTAAAAATCTTAAAATTTACTGTGGACTTCATTACAAAACTTGTGTTATGTCTTTGGCTCAACTGGTAATTATATTATGAAACCCATTGCCATCATTGTTATGTGATAATTAAACATTTTGAAGCTTATCCATGCTTATAGTAGCATAGCTAAGGAAAGACATTAAAGCTTTATGTGATTCTACATTGCATTTATTTTCTTTATTAAGGTCATAGCTATACAAACATTTCAAAATATTTATATGAAATTTTCTTTCAAGATCTGACATTGAAAACACAATTATAGACTAAGAATTATTCTAAGTTAACTTTGCTAATAAAATGGCACTGTAACAGGCAAGGTTTGTTTAACTTTTATTGTATGATTTGTTTATTCTTCTCTTAAACCTACTCTCATTGTTTGATATTCTCTAGCCTGCTATTCATTCCCACCTGCCTCATAATGAGAGCTCATAGTAAAGAAAATTTATGGGAAGATAAATATATTCTAGCAATTTGAGAAGTCATGCAAACTTTTCTCAACCTGTTCTACCTATAATGGGAGGATATATTGTACATGCTATGATTTCACTGTTTTCATTCTGCAGGTATTATGATCAGAAGCTCCAAAGTGGGCTTTCTTGGATTTAATGTGTGGAGCTCTTTAAAATTATGTGCTTTGTTGAATTAAATAATGTGGAAGCTTTCTACAATATCAAATTCCAAAGAAAATTAGAAATTGGCATGAAGAATGCTAACCTAATGTTAGGACACAGATATAAGCAATATGGCAATAATAACTTACATACTTTTCGAGGCTGGAAATTTTTGGGTGGGTTAGGTGATTTCCATTCCTAAACAACAGAAAAATCTACAGGTAAAAAAAAATGAGGATATAACCAATGATTTCTCAATATGTTCTAGTTTAATATAATTGCATTTATTGACATGGCAATTAATAAATTCTAGTTAAACATACATACAGTCTTAAAAGTAAATTATCTAAAGTGTGGGTGGGGGAGGAAGTGCAAATGAAGTTGGACTGAGGACCAGTGAGGACATCCCAAAGGAACTTGGAGGGAAAAAGTGGGAGAGGTTGAAAATGGAAGCTATAATCATATTACATTGAATACAAGTATGAAATTATCAAACAGTAATATTTTTAATTAAAGAAAATAAATTTCTCTCTTTCAACGTTTTCCCTCAAAGCTAAGATCAGGTCTAGTATTAATGTCACAAACAGGTTGGATACCATGAAAAACCATGTCATCAATAAAAGAAAGATAGATGATAAATAGGTAATGGGGAGGTAGAATGACAGAGAGATAGATAATAGGAAGATACATGAATAATAGATGATAGATAGATAGATAGATGATAGATAGGTAGATAGATGATAGATAGATGATAAATGAGAGCTAGATTCTGAAAACAATTAGTACTTTAGCACTGAAAAATCATATATATTAAGGCACTATCCATTGAAACATGAGCAACTACTGAAAAGGGGCCTCAATACTTAAGAAACAAGGTGTATTCTTCCCTCTTCTACTGTTTACTGACTGTGTCTCCTCAGTTAGTGATGAGTCTTTGGAATCTACTCATAAGTGCTGATATTGTGCAGGTAATCACACTTGCTGTGAGTTCTTGAGTACAACAGCCATGTTAGATCTGGAAAACAGTATTTCATGTCATCTGAAAAATGAGACTTCTCTTTCACTTCCATCTGCTCATATAGCAGTAATCACACAGAAACTATATTAATTACTTGGCCATTAGCTCAGGTTTCTTATTGACTAACTCTTACATCTTAAATTAACCATTTTTTTTATTAATCTGTGTATTGCTACAATGCTGTGGATAATGTTCTGTTCTGCTGTCTTTCTCCATCAGCAGCTACATAGCATCTCTCTGACTCTGCCTACTCTCTCTATATATCTCTTCCAGTCTGGTGATATTCTGCCCTGCCGTAGGCTGAAGAAGCTTTTTTATTAACCACTAGAAGCAACACTATACAGGAGGACATCCCACATCAGTTACCCCTCTCCATCATCCAGCTTTTACATTCTTTCTGCTCTCTCTTCAGTAGTATTTCCTGAGCTTTGTAAGGAATAAACTTCATATATATATATATATATATATATATATATATATATATATATATGGCACTATATATATATATATATATATATATATATATATATATATATGGCAGATTATTCCCTGTTGCTTTTCCTCAGCACTCTGAATGACCATGTATCTCTAAATGCACTGCTATCCACTGTGTAAATAAGCTTTCCAAAGTTAAGAGCAACTTGATAAGCAGAGTATAGGTGATACCAAATCAAGAGTTTTGATATGAAGTGAAAAAGTTTAAGCAGGGATGTGGTAAATATTTGTGGAGATGATAGCCAAAATGAAGCATGTAAGAAGAAGCAGTTTTAATAGCCTACTACTTTTTGAGCAAAGTAGCAAATGTGAGAGTTAGAACAATGGTAGCTTGCAATGCTGTAAAATGGTAAACCGAATGCCTTGCGGTTTTAAATAAAATCCCAACGCCAGGTTTGGGTACCTCCTTATGAACTTCTGTTGTTAATGAACACCCCAGGGATCCCTAAAATCATAAGACTGTTGCAATTCCTCTTGGGTGCCACCCAGAATAAGACATTGAAGCATGAGATGTCACATATATTGGGTATAAAATACAGAGAAATTGAACTAGACCTGAACTGGAATCTTCCTCCCAGATTGCTCATGTAGAAAGATACACTGCTTGCTACTCTGGAAAATAAAGGGCATCAGTGAGACCCCTATGAACTGTAATACCAACCTGTCTATAGAAGGTTTCTACTGCTCCAATAGTGACACAATTATCTGTGGGCTAATATTACATACTCTGATTTCAAGGCCCAGTAGACAAGAAGAAATCCATCACTGATACTTTGGTGTAGTTAAAAATTCACTGCTAAGAAAGTATAGGGTGTGAAAGAACTTACTTAAAATTGTGTTTATATCTTAAACAAATGATATTTTCAGTTTTAATCAAAGATACTTCTCTCTGCAGTGAAAGGCAGCAAGACATCAAGTCCTAAAAATAGCCAGTCATAGTTTAGTGTAAGGCTGGAAGATTGGATATGTTTTTTGCTTTAAAGTCTTCAGTTTTATCTTTTTGTTATTAATCCTGAAATAATTTCTATAGTTAGTTTTTCTCATTTTTAAACTCCAGAAATGCCTCCCAGACCCACTACCTACCCTTCCTAATCAATTTTGTGTCTGCTTTTGTTTTTTAAATGCATGAAGTTGATTTTTGTACTGTCTATATACTCTTGGATGTCTTCCACAAGAGTGTGGTTAACCAGCCAAGCACCAAACACCGAAACATAACCTATTCTCCCACTCCCATGAACTGTTTATTGCCAACAGCTCCTTAGCTAATGATGGGACTTAGTGTTGAACTTCCCTTTTCACTTTGGAGAATTTTCCTGTTTAACACAAATGACCGTGCCTAGCCTTTTATACAGTGCTACTATCACAATGAGTTCATTTCCACATCTTTCCTGCCATGTCAGGAAAGCATGGCTGCCTTGGATTCATTCAGCCTCTCACAAGTCTCAAGGATCATTGTTGAAATCATTGACACCTCTTCCTCAAGAAACCATTAGCTGCCACACATTTCCTCACAGAGAGCATCCATTCCTTGTCACTGACAAGGTATTGATGAGGTCCAGGCTCATGCGGGCAACTTCAATGCTTCAATGCAGTGAGTTCATGCATTCAGTAAATCACATCACTTCCAGATAATGTCATTTTTCAGAACTATTCCTTATGTTCCAGCTTTTATATTTATCCTATCCCGTGTTTTTTTTTTTTTTTTTTTTTTTTTTAGTAGAAGGGATATATCTTGGTAAAAAAGAACACAGGAAAAGATTAATCACACTGAGTCATAGGGAAAAATGACTAACATTAACTATATACATGAATTAAACTGTCAAACATAAATAAAAGAAAAAATGATGCAGTAAAATCATGATTTTCTGTGTTACACTCTTCAATCAATAAATTGAGCTGGTTAATATTTGGGATATTAATGTCATTATTAGTTAATGTCACTGGTATTTGCAATGTCATAAACATGTTCCTTTTTATATGCTTATTGAAAAACCTACGTATCTTTAGTAGTGAAATATTCCCAATCTTGTTTGTTTGTTTGTTTATCTGTCATTTGCTATTTTACTGCTGTTGTTTAGGACATTTTTATTTTGTTTCTACAAGTTTTTATCAAACTTTAAAAGGTTTTTCTCTAGTTTGAGCTTTTTCCCTTTTTTCTGTTTGAAAAGAATGCCATGTATAAAACAGCTTTTAAAATTTTATTAAATTCTAATTATATTTTCATACTATTTTCCTTTATTCATCTATTGACAGATTGTATTGAATGAGGTCTGAGTATTGAAGCACCATAGTGTAGCATGATTAAATCTCTTTATTTTTATTTTTTATTTTTTTTGAGACAGGGTTTCTCTGAACTTTGGAGCCTGTCCTGGAACTAGCTCTTACAGACCAAGTTGACCTCAAATCACAGAGATCAGCCTGCCTCTGCCTCCTGATAGCTGGTGGTGCTTGTGTCACCACCGACCGGCTACATGATTAAACCCTACCAAGGAGAAATGGAAAATGTTAACACTATTTTTGTATAATTTCATTATATTCTCATTTTGTTATCTTAAATGTGTTGAAATTTAGCAAACAAGTATAATTTTTAAATTATTTTAACATAAATAAAAGATAAGTCATTGTTAAGAAATCTGATTTAAATTTAAGTGGGAACTTCTTTGCCTCTTTTCTTTCTTCAAAGAACTTTGCTGATAATTCTGAGAACACATTAAAGAGAACACATGTTGCAGCATTTTGCAATTGACAGTGGTAGCTTACTATATCACTGACTTAAGAGAATACCCTTTCCACATGAGATGAAGCTATTACAAAGCCCGACTCTCACAAGCCCTCTGGGCTGTGATGTTACATGCTTTCCTTCATGGTTATTTGTCATCCTTTTGCTTGTCTTTATGACTCATTCCCTGGGAAATGTGCTTCCTTTCTTTATATGCTTCATGTAATCACAGACCTGCTGCCTAAGAGAATAAAGAGCCTTTCTTCCAGATGATTAATGAAAAGCTGTAAATTCTTTTATTCACCGATAAAAAGGAACAGATGCTTTACATCTCGTGGCATCAAAACATTAGTACAAACCTTTGGCTCCAAAAGAAAAAAAAAAAAAAGAACTGGACCATTTAACAAACACGACTCACCCAGGAGCATATGCTGTGTTATTTATAGATACCAAAACAGACTCAACTTTGAGACGTATACTGTTATTCTTCAGTGTTTCTGCATTGAAGAAATAACTTTGAAGAAAATTACAAAGAGAAAGTTAACAAAACAAATACAAACCATTCATTTCTCCAGGTCTATGAGAAATATAATCCACATAGTTCTCACAGTCTAATGACATTTAATTGATAGAAAAACACCACAGACCACATACCAACAAAGTTATGATCACCTACTTAGGATTTCCTGAAGTTCAGTGAATGACAATAATGTTGATAAGACTTTTCTATAAACATGTTCAAACTGTTTTTTAGAGAAAAATGGAATTAGAATCTAATTTCTAAAATATGAAGTTATAAGAAATATAAACAGTAAGACTCTATTTAGCTAGTATTCTTGGTAAGTTAGAAAACTTATTCAACATTATTCTTATTCTATATTAGTGTAAAAATGCAGATATTTGTGATCCTGGTCTACAGAGTGAGTCCCATGATAGCCCGGACTGTTCCACAGAGAAACCCTGTCTCATAAAACAAAAACAAAAACTAAAATCAAATTGAATGTAGTATCTTCTTAGTAGAAGATAGAAAGCTAAGTTACTTCTTAACCCTGTGGGAAGTATGCAAATTTCAAAGAAAAAGTTTTTAAATAAATAAAAATTAGGTAAGTGTTGGGACTAATGAGTCCTGGCCTTCAGTTGCTCTTCCCTGCTAGAACCTTCTAATTGAAGTTACTAGAAGCTGTGCCTAACTTAGAGGATCAGAGGATGGGATTTTCACCTGTTGGCCATTGACTGCAGGGTATTTAAGCCTCCATGGTGCTATTAAAGGGGGGCTTTTGATACCAGTGATTGAAGGTCTGCGTGTCGGTCTGTCTCTGCGTGTGTATTCTCAACCTTCAGCCCCCTTTCCCGAAGCTCTCGAACTGGGGTCTAGCGCACAGAGCGCACACCTGGGCCACGGTGCGCGGCATATAAAAATGAATAAATGAACGAATGAATCAGTAAATAATTAAAGAATAGAGCACTTTGCTACCAAATGTGTGTCACTAGAGTCAATTCCCAGTAAAAGATAGTAATTCTTCATAACTATTAGTTTTGGAACCACATGTGTTAAAAAGTTTTAGAGCTAGTTTCAGGACAGGCTCCAAAGCCACAGAGAAACCCTGTCTCGAAAAACCAAAAAAAAAAAAAAAAAACAACAAACAAAACAAAACAAGTGTATCATGAAGATGCACACAAAGAGTGGTGTGGATAAAATAATAAATAAGTTAATATTACAAGAGTGTAAAAAAACAAAGAATAAATCAATAGTAACAGTAAAAATAATGACTTTTAAAAGTCTAGTTAAAAGAGCTATTACTATTAAAAATTTATCCTTCAGTTATTATTAACTTATCTAAATGTAGTTCAATAGATGGCTATAATGAATGCATCTAGCACTTTCAAAATTTATGTAAGTTAATATATACTTAGTATATGCTTAAGCTATCATGCTCAGCAATCAATATTCTTACCAAAAGTTAAAATCTCAAACACTCTGGTATAAACATCAGGTCACTATCAGGTCACTGATATAAAAGTTTACTTGTATGAACAGCCTCAATATTTACTCAATATATTTAAAATCTATATTATTTAAATATTCTCATTCTTAATAAATTTAGCAATTGTACATTGCATGACAGAAAGTTATTATCTTCACTCGTGAATACTATTTGTATGAATGTTGATGTGATCACTTGAGGGACTGAACCCATGACTTCACGTACTGCACAAAAACTACTGCTGAGCTCTCTCTCTGCCTTAAGATTTTTTGTTTTGAAACAAAATGTATGATTCATCTCTCCTTGGGAAATTTTTATGATTACCTTAGAACCTAAATCTAGTAATTAATCCTATGAAATAATAAAAATGTTCTATATGACATCAACTTTACTTTTCTGGATGCTGTGGCTAAACTCAAGGCCAGAAACCAACATCTGTATCATCAACAAAGACTTATAGCATGACTGTTCAGAGATCTATTTCACCCTTGGTAGACACACAAAAGACACAAGTTAACAGAAGAAATAGTTTCATATTATGTTTGAGAAATAGCTAACAAAATGTTTAAATAAATAACCTGCTACCATGGGGTTACTTCTGAGGATCTTCAGCATCAGACACCTTCCAAAGTCTGTGTTCTTATTTATTTATTTATTTATTTATTTATTTATTTATTTATTTAGAGACAGGGTTTCACTGTAGTTTTGGGTCATGTGCTGGAATATGCTCTTGAAGACCAGGCTGACCTCGAACTCACAGATATCTGCCTGCCTCTGCCTCCCTAGTGCTGGGATTAAACATGTGTGCCACCGCCACCTGACAAGTCTGTGTTCTTGAATGATTATCTTAATCATTATTGACAATATCAGCTTCAATGGTGAATCTGAGATGGAAAAACCCATATGTCACCTGGTCATAGCAGTGTATTAGAGAAGAACATATTGCTTCTGTTGATAGAAGCCTGTAATTAAGGCTTGTGATGTGTATCTTATTAAGTGTTTTGCCTGGATTTCAGTATTTTAAGCAGAAACAAAAAAGCAATTGAGCCTTATTTGTCACAACAATGTTTACAGTTTAAGTGAAAATTTCTTTAAGACTCTCACAATGAAATATAAGATAACTTTTATATTTTGAAAACAAAACTAGAATTGCTTTGGCTACTTTATGAATTTTTTAATAATTAAATATTTTAATCAAAATTTAACACTTTTAATTTTATAAAAATTAAACATGTACTTGTCTATTGCAAGTATTAATTCTCTTTGGATTTTTTTTTTTTTTTTGGTTTTTCAAGACAGGGTTTCCCTGTAGTTTCTAGAGCCTGTCCTGGAACTAGCTCTTGTAGACCAGGCTGGCCTCGAACTCAGAGATCCGCCTGCCTCTGCCTCCCGAGTGCTGGGATTAAAGGCGTGTGCCACCACCGCCCGGCCTCTTTGGATATTTTATACAGTATTGCTTCCCCCTAAATATATTATTCCCAGATATATTCACAGCATTGTTGATAGAATGATAAATTCCGTTTGGGTTAAAGCTTATGTGTAAATGTCAAGCCATAAAAGCATGAGAACCTGAGTTTATATGGCTAGGATCCAGCTGGAGTGATAGTGTATGTCTGCAATCCCAGCATTCCTACAGTTAGATGGGAGATAGACATAAGGGATTTCTGGAAGAATTAAGACAAGCTTGCCAGTCACACACAATGGCAAAACAAGAGCAGCTATCTCAAAGTGGAAAATGATGATCCATCCTGGATTTGTCTTCTGACTTCTCACATGTGCTATGGCACATTCATGTCCCTCCCACAACACACATAACACACACACATACACACACACATTAAATAATGACAATTATTTTGAAAATGTTCAAAAGCAAATTTGTAATGGTTTAAAGTTGTCATTTTCCTAATTACTTTCATGTGTAAGCACAGCTCTATTAAACATTAAGGGGTCATAATACAAAAGCGAAAGGGACTTTTATGAGTAGTTAAGAGTTCTGTGTTTTAAACTTGATGAGATGAACGAAAATAAAGATTGAGATAATAGGTTGACTCTACTCATGATGCTTTTATCAAACAAAAGTGAAAGGAGAGGTGTTCTTTAATACCACAGGCCACTTAAGAATGTTTTTAAAATGAGTTATCTCATCTATAATATTTAAACTTGCCATAAATTAAATTCTTTTTTTCCATTATAATTCTTGAATTTGTATTTAACATGTTCTTGACTTCTAGAAAGTGAGAGAAAAAAAGTTTGATTTTTGTGTTCTTCTAAACTCAGCCCTTTTGCAGCTTGAGCAGAACACTTTGCTGTCTTCTTCCTTTTCCTCCTGGATTTTAGAACTTAGTCCCTTTATTATGACCACAGCAGCTGAAAAGGTAGGCACCAGCAGAGCTTGCTACTTCTGTGGATAGCACACAGCTAGCCTTTGCCCATTAATCCCTTACACCTAGAAGATGACAACCTGCAGCTAGCCTTACAAACTAGTACACTGCACCTCTAGGATCCTTTAGTTTCTGAAAGAAACTATTATTGCTGTTTCCTGAGATTTTCAAAAAGGACCTGAAATAAAGTGTTTTTGCACAAAAACTTTCCACAAGAAATGGAGTCTGAAAATATCCTTTCTTTATTGTATTTGACATTTTCTTATTGTAAAGATGTCACTTGCACACTAAAGATATGATAACAAAAAATGCTTTGACGAAACTGACTGTCCCGTGCAGAAACATTGCTGCAGGCCATGATTAGCTTCCTTTGAACTCAAAATTAATTGTCCAATCAATAACACGTCACCACATGGTCATTTCACTCAACTTCAAGACAGAAAGACTGATTATCAGGAAGTTGTTTTGAAGCCAGAAGGTCAAGGTCTTTTGTAATTACTTCCCTTTAGATTTCTATTCCTCCAGTGGAGTGGGGTTGGGGGGAGGTTGAAGAATGTCTATGTGTGCTGTCTTTAATGTTGAATCAACAGAAAAGGGTATTATAAGTACTGAAAGAGCAGTGAGATATTAGCAAGGCAGCAGGAAATTGCTTTACGAACTATGACCTTGTTCCAAAACCAAGCCTAATCCCATCCTGATACAGCTCAAGATAGGGATTTGGACATTACCTCATCTTAAATCCTTAAGGCATTAGATGTCAAGGCTTGTGCCTTTCATAAATATCATCCTGAAACTTCATTTTGGGAATTTATAAGTTCATGTAGGAACACGTATATGTGTAATCGTCATTTGTAGACTGTTTCACATTGGCATTAAATTTTCACTCCCCAGAACCATTCCATTCCTTAGTTTAGTGCATGTTTTAACATAGGATGATGTCATTCATATGATGCCTAGAGAGAAAAATTTAGTTTAGAATTCAGTTAAGTTTTTATAACAAACATAGCAGCAACCTCTTTAAAATATTCAAGCTGAATTGTCTGATAATCGACCCTTATGTAACTAATCAATAATAAATTAATAGGGAACAGAAACCCTTCTCATTCACTAATCATTGCTTTTTTAAAGAGTGATATTGCTGATCTTGTGCTTTTGTGTATTTCTTATGGACTTTATTTGTCATGTGTCTTTCGAATTTTTGTTTCTTTCTGAACATGCATGCATACAGACAATGTGGCAGAAAGTAAAGTCTTTTTTTTAATGATAACTGAACTGATGAAAAAGATTGAATATTAAAGTAACTTAAAATACATAACAGCATAATTTTCTTTTTTGTTTTCCTTTTGAGTGCATCATAGGGGAGTGTTAGATTCTGCGCTCAGTGATACGTATTTACCTGTCACTCAAATGTCATTCTTAGGGATGAGTAGAGCTTTAGGATTGCAACTCTTGTGTTACATTAATATATGTATCGCCATGTGGTTGTGGCTTACTGGCAAGGTTCCAGTGCATCTGTCTCCTGCAGGCAGCTACATGGCTTAACACTGACTCTGCCTACTCTCTCTATATATATCTTTTTAAGCTTTAGTCTCTTAAGCCATTGTCCAAAAGCAGCTTCTTTAATTAACCAATAGCAATAAAACATATTCATAGCATACAGAGAGGAATCCCACATCACCTTCCCTCTTTTGTCTAAAAAAATGGTATGGGAAATCTTTCTGCATATGTGGTGCTTTTATTGGTTAACTTTTGGACCAGTGGCTTAGCAGAATAGAGCTAAGTGGGACAACTAAACTGAGTGCTAGGAGAAATAAGGGGTGTCAAGGAGAAATCATGTAGCCACTGCCAGGGACAGACGCTTCCTCTGGATCCCACTGAAACTTTGCTGGTAGACCACAACCTTATGT
Organism: Arvicola amphibius; assembly: GCF_903992535.2. Taxonomy (NCBI): domain Eukaryota; kingdom Metazoa; phylum Chordata; class Mammalia; order Rodentia; family Cricetidae; genus Arvicola; species Arvicola amphibius. The sequence goes on along the minus strand of NC_052059.1, from coordinate 11,615,546 downwards.
TGAAGCACAGATTAATGGAGATGGATTAGCTTAGAATATAAGAGCTAGCTAACAATATGCTTATTCTAATGGCCAAACAGTACTGTAAATAATATAGTTTCTGAGTGAATATTTTGGTTCCGGGCAGCCAGGAACAGTCTTCCCCAACATATAGCCTCATGGGGTGTTTCTTATCATCACTTGACTGAGGAACAGAAAAGAAGGGACTGGTTTATTGATTCACTACATATTATGCAGGAATCACCCTGTATAGCAAGTGGACAACTGAAACATTGCAACCCTTTCCAGGAGAACACTGAAACATACTGGAGAACAGAAATTGTGACATTGGGCAGAATTTTGGGTACTACACATGATATTACATTTTTTTGGAAGGAGAAATAGGCAGATGTGTGAATGTTCACTGATTCTTGGGATGTTGTCAAAGGATTGGCTGGGTTGTCAGAGACTTGGAAACAGTAAGAAAGAGATTGGAAAAGGAATAATTGGATAGATATCGCTAAATGGAAAAAGGAGGTGAAGATACTAATGCCCTATGTAAATGCTCATCAAAAGATGATTTCACTGAGGAGGAGTTCATTGATCAAAAAGATAAGATTGCCCATTCTGTGGACAGTCAGTCTCTCCCCCAAGCATTTTTGTTCATTGCTCATGAATGAAGTTGCCATAGTGGCTGGGATGGGGATTATTCATGGATTCAACAACTCATCAATGATGACCTGCCTATAGCTGCTGAGTGCCAGATATGCCAACAACAGAGACCAACCCTGAGCAAAGATATCGCATCATTCCCCAGGGTGAGCAGCCAACAAACTTGTGGCAAGTTAACCACATTGGACTACTTCCTCCATAAAAGGGATGACTCTTTGTCCTTACTGAGGTAAATATTTATTCTGGTTATGGATTTGCCCTTCCAACATGTAATGCATCTGCCCAAATCACCATCAATGGATTTACTGAAGGTCTTATCCACTGATGTATTATTCCGCACTGTCATACATCTGGCCAAGGAATTCACTTTTCAGTCAGAGACATGCAACCATGGATCCACGATCATATTATCTATTGATCAAACCACGTTCCCCACCATACTGAAACAGCTGACCTGATAACAATTAGAGTGGCCTTTACAAGACACAGGTACAATACCAATTAGATGGTAGCAGCCTGGAGGGCTAGGGCAATTTCTCTAGAAGGCAGTTTATGCTTTGTATCAGCATCCAATAGATGGTACTGTTTCTCAACAACCAGGATTTATGGATCCAGAAATCAAGGGGTGAAAAGGTGACTAGTTCTAATCACCCCTAGTGACTCACTGGGGAATTTTTTGCTTGCTGTTCTGTTGTCCTAGAAGTTTTCATTACAGAGGTGAGAGTGTTCTTTCCAAGAGTCACAACAAACAGCCCATGGAACTAAAGCTCAGACTTTACCCTGTTTACTTCATACTTCTAATGCCCTTACACCAACAGATTAAGAAAGAATAACAGAGTTAGGAGGAGTAAGTGATCTAGTTTATCATGGAAATTGGATTGCTTATCCACAGAGGAAGTACAAAAAGATTATGTCTAGAGTGCAGCAGATCCTTTAAGACATCTCTTGTTGTTACCATGTCCAGTGATGACAGTCAATGAGAAACTCTAATAGCCTGATGCAGGCAAAATGACAAAAGGTACAGATACATCAGGGATGAAGGTATGGGCCACTTTTCCAATGAAAGAGCCAAAACCTGCTGAGGTGCTTGCAGTGGTGGGAAGAAATACAGAATGGGCAATAGATGAAGGTAGTTATAAATATCATCTAAGGCTATGTGACCAGTTGCAGAAATGAGGATTACAACTGAAATCAGTGCTTCTGTGGTATTTTGTTAAAAATGCATTTGTTCAGATATTTGTGTTTTCTTTTCATTTATATATACTATGTTTTAACATCAATTAAGAGAATGATCAAAGTATGTCCCTTATGGGACATTGCCTATGCCTGTAAGGGAGATAGTTACATAGTGTTAGATGTAATGTTAGATGGGCAAATCTATAATGCTTTTGTTACATATGAGGTAGCTATATTTAGGAGTATTCTTGTTACCAGGTTATTGTTTTCATTTGGAAATTAATCATGACATAAGGAGATATGATTGTGTGTCAAGTTGACAACATATGAATTGTAATGGCTATTCCTGGCTGTCAACTTGACTATATCTGAAATGATTTACAATTTAAAAATGGAGGGCACACCTGTGAGAGATTTTTCTGGTTGGTTTGAAGGTGGTAACTTCACATGCAGATTTTTGAAATAGTAAGACACACTTCTGATTTTGATGTGGGAAGACACATGCCTTTAATCCAGATCTTGATGCTGGAAGATATACCTTTAATCTGGGTCACACCTGCTGCTAGAAGCCTATATAAGGGCATGGAAGAAGGAAGTTGTCTACTTGCCTCACCTTGCCAGCACATGATTTCCTTCACAGGTTTTGGGAACTACTTCTTTGTGTTTCCAGCAGGTACAGAAGACCATCTGAGATAGCCAGGATTTGGGGGACTAGTAAACTATTGGATTCTCGAATTTTCCATTCACAGTTAAGTACTATTGGATTAGTTGGATGGAGGCCAGTTAGTCATTCCAATAGATTCCAACACATATATTCATTCCATAAGCTCTGTAACTCTAGAGAACTCTGACTAATACAGTTTAAGAGCATGCTTATGAAAAAATAAAGCTTAGTGATCTGAGATCTAGCACTATTGTAGAATATGAGATATTCTTAATTAATCATACAAAAATCAAATGATAATTTGTAGAATTATATCAATTAAAATTTGGTAATGATTTTATGATACAAATATAAGTAGCTGATTATTTGCTATTTATCATCATATTGTATTTTGTATTATATTTACAGACACACGCACACACAAACATATACATACACACACACACACACACACACGCATATATATATATATATATATATATATATATATATAGAGAGAGAGAGAGAGAGAGAGAGAGAGAGAGAGAGGTTCTTATGTGGCCTTGAGCTCACTGTAGAAGAAAGGGTGACTATGTCATCCTGTTCCTGATCCTGTTACTACCATAGTTCTGTTATTCCAGACTTTTTACTCCATGTTCAGTCCATTTGTCTATCTATTTGAAAAAATATTTCTATATTTGAAATTCCACTTTTTCCAGTTGTTTTTTGATTACTAAACCTCATAAAGCCCTTGAATCCATTCATTTTATATTGTTAGCTCAAAACTAACTGTACTGAAGTTGGGTACTGTACAGAGAAATGATGCTTATTTATCTGCAAGTTTAGAGGTTCTGAAGTCTAAGACTTAATTGTCCCACTGTTTAAGCTTTTCCGCAGGACCTCATGTTGCATTCTATCATGCTGGCAGAAATATGGTACCAAGTGAAGTGAGAGATGCCAGGAGAGAAAGCCAGAAACAAAGGAAACTGGAGGCTTGCTCTTTTATAGTTACCCACTTTTTAAATATTTCTGAGGTATCCAAAGTTCAGTCCACCAAGTCAGTAGGGCTCCCAAGACAGGCTTAATCTTCCAGTAGGCACTTTGCTCCATCAACTTCCATCACCACTTCTTTACATGACGCTGAGGTCTAAGCATTCAAATCAAGATGTCAGGGGTACAAATTATATTCAACATATACCAACAATAATAAATAATGTATGATAACACTACATTTACTTATTTTTTAAATCTGAGTTAGGGATTATAATAACACTAAGTGGTAGACACACCTGCTCAAGGAGAACACTATAAAAGTGACTCAAAGGCATGGGGAAGTTGGGTTTCCTCTCACATGTGGCTGTAAAGGCTTATCATCAACATGGATGAAAAGAGGAGTGAAATATAAGACATAAAAATAATCAAAAATCAAAAGATTAACTTTATTTTCCCATCTCTATCTTCTTCATCCCTAATTATGCATTCATATAAATTGATCTTTATAAAAGCTTCACATTAATATTTGTTTTCTTTTAATACCACGGAGAAAAATTTTCTGTAGAACTCTAAAATTTACCTTCTGGTGATGTCAGTAAGTATTTTAGCAAACTGGCTCTGCGAAAGACAGACAATGAAGGGGAAAATATTGACTTTTAAACATTGGCAAGTTTACGTTCGGGCGGAAGAAGAAGGTTATAGAGGTGAAGCCCAATCTAGCAGCTCTTATAACAAGTATATTTATTATATATGACCTGTGAGTCATTGGCTGCCAATCAACTATACAGAGCAGTACTGTGAATGTTTCTTCAATAGGATTTGAAGTCACGTTGGGAATACATGATCTACTGCATAAAATGGGTCAATGAACATTGTTTTGAAGATGTGTCTCCATGTAAAACTCTAAAATATTATTGAGTCAAGATTCCAAAGAAATTTGAAAATACAAATTCCTTTCACAATTTAAAACAAGCATTTCATCCTATTTTTAAACAGTATTGTAACTATAATAAAATAGCCTTGTAGTCACAGATATGGTCAGCACTGTATTTGCTTTCTAAATGAGTGCCATCCAAGTAATAAAATCATTTTCAAAATCAGGTGAGATTAAGTTTTATAAAATAACAGGCAAAAATTTCCAACTCAAGAAAATATGAACTTGACAGATTATGTATGTGATTATGGGGAACTACCTTCCTCTGGTTTGTTCCTTGCATTGGTAAAATGGTAAAGATTTAATTAATTACAGATTTTATATAAGGAGTAGACTTAATGAATGAAAATACCTATTATTGAATATTTGAGTTTGGTTAGACCTGTGGTTAATATTAATCATTTGTATAATTAATGAGACAAGTGAATAAAACATGGGGTTCAAATTGCACACAAATAACAAGGATCCTGCTAGGCCATTAATTTATATCCATTCTTTATATCTACTTTTGTGTATTTAGATAATTCAGACCCATGACAAGACCCTTTATTCTTTGATAGATTTCTACCATATATGTAACACTCCTTTAGTCATCATAATATTAGTAACACTCAATACATCCAGATGATATTTATTTTAAATTAAATAATTTAAATTTTTATTTGATTAAAATTCTATTTATTCTATTTTCAATAAATAGTGCTGAGAACTTTTTATGTCTATAAATACAAAATGAAATAGGGACACAGAGAGTACATGTTGAAAAATTTAACCAAAATAAAATACAGACAGATGTAAAATTTGAATACCTTGACAATATCAAAGGAAGAATTCTAAAGATCAACAACAATGACAAATGACTAAGTGTTTATAAATTACTAAACTATGATAAAGCTGCTCTCTGATTGGCAATGTCAATAAAGTAAAATACGGGCTATGGAATTAAACAGATACTTGAAAAATACATATATGTTAAAATTTTTATTTTTATTCTACAAATAACCCTTAAAATCAATAAAAATAAAAATGAACACTGAATTTAGCAGACAAGCATAATAACTAAACAAGCCTTGGAAAAGGGATTTATATGCCTGTATATATGCCTGAACTTGTGCCTGTGTACTTGTGTGTGTGTGTGTGCATCAAATGGATATGAGAAAGGCTTTTCATTCTGTAAGTTATGGGGATAGGCAAATTAAGAGACATTCTTCTACAGGCCCATTAGAATAACCCAAACCACACTGACACCACCAAATCTTGTGAGAATCTTAAATAATAGACTCTCATTCCATGCAAGCGGGAATCCAAAATAGAGCAGAAGCATTTGGAATCTGTTCCTTAGAGGACAAAGTGTAGGCTTAATGTTTAATGGAATAAGTATGTTTGTTTTAATGTACCCGAATGAGTCAAAGTTTATATTTACAAAGGAATCTGTACACAGATGTTTATACTGGCTTTATTCATAATTAAAACCAACAAGATTTTCTTTAGTTATGGAATGAATAACGAAGCATGGTTCACCCAGATAATAGGATATCTTTCAATAATATAACGAAGCTATCAAGTTATGAGATACACACAAGAAACATCATTGAATACTGATAAGTTAAAGAAATCAGTCCTGAAATGCCTCGTACTGTATGGTTCCAACTCTACACTGCTATAGAAAGACAAACTAGTCAGACAGTAAAAGGTCAAAGGCTACTAATGACCAATAGGCAAATGCATAGGATTTTTAAGTAAGTGAAACTATGGTGAATAGAACCATATTTGTGAAAACATTGATCAAAATCCAGGTCATAGACAACACATTACTTATGTAAACCATGAATATCAGCTGAAAACAATTGTAATACACTAATTGGTCGCAATACCTGTCTCTTTTCTTATGTGTGACTGTGGGAAAGGTTGTATTTGTATGACCGAAAGCTGAGACGGGGATTGGCCAGTAGCCAGGCAGAAAGTATAGGCAGGGCGAGCAGGCAGGACAAAGAGGCAGGGCAATGAGAATTCTGGGAAGAGGAAAGTTTCAGTCTGCAGTCACCACAAAGAGGGGAAGCCAGACAGAGCAAACAAGATGTGACTGCCTTGCTGAAAAAGGTACCAAGCCACGTGGTTAACACAGATGAGAATTAGTGGCTAATATAAGTTATAAGAGTTAAAAAGAAGCCTGAGATCCTAGGCCAATCAGTTTATAATTAATGTAGACCTCTGATTTCTCTGGGACTTAATGACTGCGGGAACCTGGCAGGACGGAAACCTCCGTCAACAGAAAGCTATACTATTTGATCAGTTTGTTATGATGCCCCAAACTTTTTTGAAAATAACATCTACAGAAATTGAAAAAACAAAAAACCCAATCATTCTATAAAGCACAATTCTAGCATTTAAATGGTATACTTACTGACAAAATGATATTTATTTATGTGTGTAAGAGTACTTGCTGGGTCAGTGTGGGGCGCGGGTGAGCATGCATATATGGAGGCCTGAAATCCACATTCAAAGATTTTCTTCAATTTCCCTCCAACTTTATTTCCTTGAGTGGTCTTTTGCTAAGCCCGAAGATCATTGATTTGACTAGGCTGGCTAGCCAGCAGCTTTTGTGGATCTGCTGTATCAGAACAATGCTACTCCCAGCTCTTTTGTTGTTGTTTTGTTGGCTTCAGAGAACTAAACACAGATTGTCATGCTTGCATAGCAGGTGATTTATCCACCGATACAAGTCATTAACCATGGTCTTTACTCTAATTTATACAAATTATCATGGAGAGAGGAAGGGCATAAAGAGTATAAATTGAAGTAAGGAGTTAAAATCCTCATGTGCACTAAAATATTTAAATTGTACATTACTCATTTACATTGAATGTACATTTTATTTACATTTACATTTTAACTATAAGCAATATTATAATATTTGCATGCATTGTGATTGGCTGTTAAAATATCATTCTTAAAAATAGTTTTTGAACCGGGAGGTGGTGAAACACACATTTAATCCTAGCACTCTGGAGGAAGAGGCAGAGGCAGGCAGATCTCTAAGTTCTAGGGAAGTCTGGTCTACAAAAGCAAGTTCCAAGATCAGTTCCAAAGCTACAAAAAAACACTGTTTCATAAAACCAAAAAAATAATTTTTGAACAATAAATATATATTGATTTATAACAATTTCAGAACTTTCAGAAAAGACTACAAAATTGTTTCCTGTCTGCTGCAGTGGGGTTTTCAATCAAACTATTATTTTTTTTTTTAAAAAAAAAACATTGTCTAAAATGTGATAATACAGAATTTTGAATGATGTAGAACTATGTAAGATTTGGTTAATATTTGTTAGATATCTGATTTTTTCTTTTAATAAAATGTTAAGTCTCAATGTATACTAAACACATTAGAAAAATATATGCATTGCATTTCAGTGATTCCCAGTGCCTCTTAAGTACTCTCATAAATACCACATAAAGACCATAGGTTGTCTGGCAAGGACCACTGCTCTAAGAAGCAAAGAAAGAAAACGGGTCAATGACAGAAGTGAAACATGCTCTCACTCTGCAGCTCTTTCTCTTTCTAGCTAGACTGTCTAAGGTAGTGATTTTCAACTTGTTTCATGACAGCTTTGGGATCAAATGTCAGATATCTTGTGTATCAGATATTTATATTACAACTCATAACAGTAGAAAATTACAGTTATGAAGTAACAATGTAAATATTTTTATGGTTAGGGATCTCCAGAACATGAGGAACTGTGTTAAAAAATCACAGCATTAGGAAGTTTAAGAGCCATTGGTCGAAGGCAACTTATTTACTCCTTTACAATTAAAAAGTTGCTATCATTGAAGAGCTCCAGATGCACCAGACTGTGTTGTGATTTATCATCTTTTGTTTGCTATGCCATAATCCATAGGACAGGCTCTAAAGCTGCAGAGAAACCCTGTCTCGAAAAAAAAAAAAATAAAAAAAAAAAAAATAAAGTCTGAAAGGTAAAGACTACTCATATCTAAAAAGTAAATTTTAGTGAATGGAACAGTGTAGCATTTCTGCTATTCTGATTTCCCAAGGCTTCTTTATGTTGCTATAGAAACTTATGATTGATATAAGATAACAAGGACTTCTGTGTGTTTTCATTCCTCAGAACACCAAAAAAAAAATAAAAATAATCAACGTATGTAAGCACTAATGGTGATTTCCTTGCAGACAGTGAAGTCCATTACAATCAAAATTCAAGAACATGATCATTTTGTTTATACTTTCTTAATGAAGTGAGATTTAGTTTCTCAGAAATTTTTACATAAGAGAATCATTTAAGTTTTTATCAGTCTTTCAATAACAAAGTTTCTCTTGGTTAGAAAAAAAAACAAACAAAGAAGCTGTGCACTGCTCGTGCACACATTTAATCCCAGCACTCAGGAGGCAGAGGCAGGCAGATCTCTGCAAACTCAAGGCCAGCCTGGCCTACAGGAGCTGGTTCTAGGGCAGGATCCAAAGCTACAGAGAAAACATATCTCATAAAACAAAGAAAGAAAGAAAGAAACAAACAAAAAAACTAAAGGAAATGAAGAGAAAACTATTATGTGATGAGATCAAGACTTCTGGCTTTGCATGTTTTAAAATTTGCAACAAAAGTCCTCTATTTTAAACATGCCCAATTTTAAATAATTTATATCGGAAGTACAGCAGCATGTGCCTATAATTTGTTGTTTTGAATTGTTTCTTTCTTCACTCACTGATCTGCTGAGAGACATTTAGCAACAGGAGACTATTTGTCTATTTGATTACACTTTCAAAGTAGCTAGAAGAGAGGATCACACCTGCAATCTCCCCTGTTATAAACATATAAGTATACAATGAACTTAAACACACACCTTCAATAAATAGTACCATCCATAATGCTTAAAAAGGTGATTTCCATAAATGATTAATCATTAAACAACATAATTTGAAGTTATAATTATTATGATTCCAGGTAAACATTAGATTGTAATATGTTTGAGTCATATTTTCAGATATGAACTCAATAGAAAATTTCAATATTTGAAAAATTAGAAAGAAAAATAGAATTTTGAATTCGGTGTTTTTAATCATATGTTTATTCCTTGCTCATCAGATTACTTTTTTATTTGTCTCCCTGGTATAAGGCCTCTGGCTGAGATAGAACCAGCAAGATACAGATCTTTCCATTTACATTAAAATCTTGTCATTTTTAACAAGAATTCAAGGGGCAAGAGAAAGAGAGAGGATCCTTCACACATTTTGAATAGTATTTGTAAGGACACAAACAATTTTCTTTTCATGGAGAGATTGTTGTCTCATGATCATTTCATAAACACTCAAATATTTGAGGAGCTCTGTTGAAAATTCTGTGGATATTTTATGCATGCAAAATAATGCATGATCATGATTAAATGCCAGTTAATTGTTAGTCTCCTCTTTCAAGGTGTTTTTGATTATTTCAAAATTATTTTGATTTTGTCGAAAGAAACTAGTTCAATTAGATTGTAATATATTGAGACAACCACTACCAACTATATATAGTTCCAAATGCAGATTGTATAGCAATTTTATACCATCTCATTGAGTATATATTTAATCAATTAAGATGCTACACATACATATATATTTGACCAAGTAGAGATCACACACACACACACACACACACACACACACACACACATATATATATATATATATACTTCAATAAATAGATATCAATATATAGGTTGATAGCAAAGTCCTGTTTTATACAGTGTTATAAGCCATTATTCTAAAGTATTGTGTTAATGAAAAAGGGTTTATATATGTCACACTTTCAATCCTCCTTCAAATCCTGAGCCTTTGGAATTAGTTGGCTGAGGCATCAAGGATGTTTAAGGCTGCTTAGATGATGCTTCAGTTTACTTAATATGACATCAGTAAATGAGGCTTTCTCCCTGCCAGATTACAGGAGGTTGATTGCAAAAAGGCAACATCATTGATAGAATTATTTCTTCTAAAGATTTTAAAATTTCCATCCCATGGTGGAGATCAATGGTAATATGCAAAGACACTGTCTTAAATTTACAAGAAATAATGTGTTATTTACTGATTAATGCAACTTTTCATATAAATCTTATATTTAACTTGCATGTAACAGATTAAGATAGGATTAAAATATTGATGCTGGAATATTAAACTACTGTCAGTACATTACAGAAATTCAATTTCTGTGCATAACTCAAGATATATGGAGATAAAAAACAAAAATATAATAATTTGATTGAAACAAGAAGTTAACCTTATATAATTAAATGCTTTTAGGTAATCAATTTATATGGTAAAAATGAAAGTACTGAAATAAGAATTGTACTTCTGGGTCACTCTATTAGCTCCAGAGACCAAGTCAATTTCTTGAAGGAATAATGCCACAGTTTTTATTTATTTACTAGGAATAAGAATACTAAATAAAAGTAAAGTAATCAAAGATTTGAAAAATACTCACAGATCATAAAAACTCTTTGAAGGTAGTAACAATAATCAATAATTAGTAGGAAAATAAATCATAAATTAATATTCACTTATGAAAGAAATCTTTCATTACTTAAAACATTGTACCCTTTGGAAACTAAGATGATTGACATGTCCTTTAAAGTTATATGCCGTTTTTTTACTGTCTGTAATATTTGGGATATCTATAACTTGAGGCCTATACTTAAATGATTTCACAAAAAATTTGGCTCCTCTTGACTGTAGGTTAAAAAGTTAAGACTATTAACATCAGCAATGGAATACACAGAGATGTAAACATGTTACTCCACTGAAGAGAAGTACATTCTTAAATGCATGATTTTCTTCATGCATGTATATTCTTGCATGCATGGATCCTCTCCAAAGGTCCCTAAGGCATGGAAACTTTTTAGATCTTGCTAATACATCTATGAATATGATTGGGATAAAAATATTGGCAGAAACTCAACTGAGTAGGAGAAATATGATAACATATTTTCTAATCTAAATAAAACTTCATTCTTTTTTTCAGTGTGTAGTGTATAAACCTCCCCTTCCAGAGATTATTGATTGCTATACTGAGTAAATTTTCTCCATAAATATAATGTATTCTTTATTTCCATGCATTTAACTAAAAATTGTTACATTAACAAAAAGCATATTGATCTATCCTATTTCAGGAAATGAATGAAGAGAAGTTGATTAAAATGAAAGTTTAAAGTATGAATTTTATTCATGTAAGAAATAATTTACAATTTAAATCTATTGAATGTGATTATGCATAAGACTTAGATCTAGTCTTCAAACCTTTGGGCACAAGCCTTCCAGGATTGACAGTAGGGAAAAAATATGAGTAGTGGAAGATGAAACACCTGGCAGAACACTTAGACATTGCTTAGATATATTGTTAAGTACATGAATGAAGTACTTCCTTACCAAAATGCTCTCTCTCTCTCTCTCTCCCTCCCTCCCTCCCTCTCTCTCTCTCTCTCTCTTTCTCTCTCTCTCTCCTCTCTCTCTCTCTCTCTCTCTCTCTCTCTCTCTCTCTCTCTCTCTCTCTCTCAAACAGCCTGATATTAAAATATGTTTAAAATACTGAACTCAGTTACATTGACTGAATTCAGTTACATTGATGGAATGCTTTGTCCCAATGGAAGCTAATATATGAAAATTAGGAATAGTAACTAAGTAACCTCTTATTTTAAGTTTGGTTATTGTCATTCATATGGAATAACCTAAAGCTTCTCTCTCTCTCTCTCTCTCTCTCTCTCTCTCTCTCTCTCTCTCTCTCTTCTGTGTGTGTGTTTGTATGTGTTTGACAAAGTTCTTATGTGCACACTCAAACAGAATTCTTTTTTTCTATTTGCAGAGAGTATATTGAGGTTAAAATCATGACATGATTGGATCACAGCTAAGAGCAATTGATTGAAACACATTTGAAAATAGTTTTCATTTTAGTTTTATTGTAGTGAGCAGTAATTTTAATTTTCTTAAAAGGCACCCAAGAATAATTATTTTTGTGAACCAAAAATATACAAAACTGTACAGAATAAATAGTTCATAGAAATCTAGTGATACCTTCCTGTAAAATAAAGCTACATCGTCCCTCTTCCTGAGGCAACTCAAAACACTTACCTGTAGAAGTGCCTTTTCTACTAATCTATGTCATCTATCAGTGTATGTCAACAAAAATAAAATAACCTTTACTATTCATTTTATACATTTGAATTACTTGCCACAAAAGCCATATATCTATCATTGTCATCCAGTTGTAAAATTGATTAACACTACGAAAGGAAGAAAACTCACTAAATGTTCTAATCATATATACAGTATAATCTCAGTAGCATTTGAAAAAAATATCCCAAGAAGAATAGAACTTTTAACACAATGACATACCTTAGTTCACAGCAGCTTTACACCAAGAATATCCTCACAACATGTGTAGAGAAAACTAACACGTTTGCTTATTTATCCCACATGAACTATTCGTCGTCTGTGTTTTCATTCAGAAATCTTGCAACTGGCATTTATTTATTCATCCTTTGTTAAAAACCATGAATCATTAATGGCCCACATAATTACAGATTTACATTTTGTATTTGCTATTGCCATTTGTAAATTTGAGTTCCAGTTCCCTTTGTATTTATTGTGAGAAAATTTAGTGTGTTTTACAATGTGTATTTCTGACATGTATTGGTTATGAATAAATCTCATTCATTCTATATATATTTATATCTACAGTTATACTCTTAACTGATGAGATCCAATTTTATTCAGCCATGGATAAAGTGTTCCAGAAAACTGAACCTATTTAGATGGTCAACCCTTTAGGTGTTTTAGAGGAATTCTATGAAATAGAACACTACTATAATCCTTACATCAGTTGTATGCAAGGACTTCTTTTGTTTGGAACAGGCAAAATTGCCTGAAGATAATGCCATGGCTTCCTCAATGATCCCTGAGTTTCACTTCCTTCTTTTTTTTTATCTCCCACAGGATTCCTGCTGCGTTGAGTTCTGACTGATGACACCCACGTAAGGCACTTATTTCCAAGGTTTGGACTTTAAAATAGAATCACAGTATTTCTGCGAAAGCCCATAAAGAATCCATCTATGTTTGCTGCTCCAAGACTTCTAAATAGTCGGGTTCCGCATGCAAGTTAGCTTTGAGCTCAAAATATTCGTTTTTAGTCTGTTCCACCAACACCTTCCTTGGCCGTGAGTACATCAATGTTTCCATTAATTTCAGTTCCTCATGGGCTCCAGGATAGTTGACTTCCACATCTGACTGGAGCTGAGCAATGTTTTTTCTTAGATACTCAGTGATGCCCAGTTGCTGAAGTTCCCTTTCTTTCTCCAAAATGTTCCTATACAATGAACTTGCATCCTGAAAGGATAAAAAATCTGGTGAATGGTCTGTAGTTTTGTATTTCATACTTGAACCTGTAAGTGGTGAATGATTTTCCCGTTCTAAGAGGCTCCTCTGAAGAGGTTTTGCATCAGTTCCTTCTTTATCATTCCTTTCTTCAACTTCTTTCAAATGCTTAGGACCAAAGGACGGACTTCTGTAGACATGGATCATTGGGCTCACCATATGCTGCTCATAGAGAGAGGCAGAGGGTCTTTCTGTTGTATGGTGAGTTGTTTTATGACCATACATGCTGTAATGCAAGTGTACAGGACTGTTCTCTCTCACTTGCTCATCTCCTTTTTTCTTTTTATATCTTCTCCTACGGTGGAGGACAAGGACCACAATCCCCGCAGCACAGAAGACAATAGTTAGGAACACAATCAAAAGTCCCAATATTAGAACTGACAGAGGGACAGCATCAGTGAGAGAATTTAGAATGGTACCAGCTGTATCTGTGTCTGTTGTGGGAGAACTCACCATGATGTAGCTTGTCTGAGTTGGCAAAGAAGGGTTATTCACTAAACCAGGGCACAGAAGTTCACTGTTGAGGGCCTTTAGTTCTTTTTTGTCAAGATGCCCTGGGGACGTGCAGAGGATATCATCTGTCATGGTGTTTTTGCCAAGCTTGTGCAACCATTGCTGCAATCCAACCAGGTCACAGGAACAGTCCCAGGGGTTATCCTCAAGGTCAATCTGGACCAATAAGTCAAGGTCATCTAAGATATTACTTACAGGTAAATGAGTGAATTGGTTTGTTTTAAGATTGACTCTAGTTAGAGGAACACCTAAAAAAATATGTGGTGGTAAAACTTGAAGGAGGTTGTTATTTAAATAAAGAACTTTCAGTTTAGGCATTGGGTTAAAGGTCCCTGGCAATATTTCCTTTACTGCATTATATTCAAGATACAAATACTCAAGGCTGTGAAGACCAAGGAACATGCCTTTATTCAGTTTGGTTAGATGATTACCATTGAGATAGAGCTTCTGTAGTCTTGTTAGATTCATAAATGATCCTTCTTCAAGAACTTCAATACGATTGTTTCCCAAGTGAAGCATTTCCAAAGTGAAGTATTCCATCAGATCAGACTTCACTAAGGTATGAATAATATTGCCCGCAAGAATCAGCTTTCTAGGATTTTGTGGAGGAGGTTGTAGATCTGACAAGCTTTCAATATTGCGCTCTTGACAGTGGATTAGAAGTCCCGATGGAGAGAGGACTTTGCAGTTGCAAGGAATAGGACAGTATGGTACTGGAAGTTGAGTGGATGGCTTTGTCAGGTAAGGTATCAAGCCTGGTGCTTTGGTAGGTTGTTTTAAAATGGATGTATTCTTGGATGATAGGCGGCTGTCACTTGAAGATGTTATGGCCAGCAAAGATCCTGATGGATCCTCATGTTCCTCATACACTGGTGGAGTAGGACACATGGCTTCCTTCTTCAGGCGACTCAGTATGCTTCCTTTGAAAGGTGGAGGACTGTTACACACAACATCACCAATTATGGACTGTGGAGGCATGTTTTCTAACCAGTTCTTTAGCTGCAATAATTCACAATCACAGACCCACTTATTGTCCTCCAACTGGAGATCCAATATCCGTCCAATATGTTCCAAAAAACCAACATAAGGCAATGTTTGCAACTGATTTCCACGAAGATCTAGATGGGTTAAAGGAACAAATCGAAATATGTTTGGAGGAAGACTCTCAATCGCATTATCATTTAAAATCAACACTTTCAGCCTATTGAGCTTGCTGAAGGCACTTGGTTCAATAATTGTAATAAAATTATTATCAGCCTGCAAGAATTCCAGGTTTTCCAAACCCTGGAAAGTATCCTCTTTAAGAATTTCCAAAGAATTGTGATTGATATGAAGTTGCTTAAGAAGTCCAAGGCCATTGAATGCACCAGCCTCAATATCAGCAATGTTGTTAAATCCAAGGTGTATTGAGAGAGCTTTGGCAAGCCCAGAAAAGGCATTGGTGTGAAGCACTGTCAAGCCATTATTTAATAAGCTTAACTGGAAAGGTCGTGATGGTGGCACACTTATTTGGGATAATTTATTGATGCCTTTTTCTTCACAATTTATTAGCATTATGCCATCTTTTTCTTCACAGTTACAAAGAGTGTCACAAGAACCTCTGACTGGGGGCATTGGTGATTGGGACTGTAAAGATAGACAGGCAAGGAGAGCTGGGTAAAGTAGATGAATCCACAGCTGCATGATGTCCTATGTTTGGATCTGACTCTGCAAAAAAAAAAAATGCATAACAAGGGATTTTAATGGGAAAAATCAAGGAGATGTGTCTGACAGGTTTTTGTATACAAAGAAAATTACTCTGAAACTATGAACAGCTTGCTAGCTTGCTGCAAGTACATATTCTTTTAGTATTTGATTAAATATTTAATTTAGACAAGGCTGTTTAGTTAACTTTAACTTGTACATTGTTCAAGATTTAGGTCAGTTAAAGTTTATAATAATATATCAGCACATGTGACCACAGTTGCTAAAGACTCTGCTTTTTATAAATAAGAGAATTGCTTCCTGGTTAACTAGACACTCCATCATGTCTGAAATTGAATATGTGGGTATACATTGTCTTATTTTTCCTTGCTACAAATTCCCATACATTTCATAAAAACATAGCAAATACACACACACACACACAAACACACACACACTCACACACACACACAAACACACACACACACACACGATAAAATCATGTAGAACACTGGGGATGAAGAAATGATGCAAAGTAGGTATATAAGTGTATGTATTTTTGTATGTGCATTTGTGTTTCTAGGAAGCCAGAACTTAATGATTTATGTACAAATGTATCTCTGTTTTAACTTGTTCTGGTTTTTGCAGAATATATTCATACTATTGATAATTTTTAAAAGATAAAGAAAGATGTGCCTTTTACTACATAATGAAACTTAGCAGGATACCAATGACTCAGTTTTGACTCTTCTTTCTAGGGTAGTTTGTACAAGCTTCTACATATCAAATGGATATGCTTAAGAATACCCACATTTCGACAAAGTCACACATGTAATTTTGGATTTCTAGATGTGAGATATGTCCAGCTCCTTTATAATTTCAGCATTAATGCAGTAAAACTTAACTAAACAAAAAGAAAATAATCTTTAACATTCATTTTAATATACTTTAAAAGAAAAAAAACATGCTTCATGTAAAGGTCTGGCCAATGACTTGCAAAGGACACACTAAGCAGGCTGCAGGACATTGAATGCCATCACAAAATTAAGCTTTCAATAGGACATGTATTTCAAACAATATGCTCTAAAATAAACTGAACTCTTGTAAAAATGTATGCCTAAATTGTATCAAAATGATAGCTTAGGAATACAGCATGTTTCTAAATGCCCACAAAAATGCAAGTGTGGATGTCAATCAGGAATCCCCAGAAAGACTCAAGTTAAAATGATTGCAGTGGCAGACACATATAATTCTATATACATAGAAACTTTTTCCTTTTCTTAAATACTTAACTACAAGTAGATAAATGAAATAAAAAACAAGCACCATATATCACAACTATTCAGTGCTACAAACTAATAAAGGCTTTCAGTTTTGTAGATAAAATATAAATACTAAGTTTGATTAGAATGTATGTATAGTCACATAAAATATCCCACAATTTGTCAATAAGACTGAAAGTAATCCTTGCTCCATGAAAATATATTGTTTCCTTCAAAACATACAGTCCAAAGTTTCAGGAAGGCAAAAGACAACAAAAGGAACAAAGCAATAGAAAGCCTTTGCATGTCAAGACAAAGTTAGGAGGTTTTACATTTCCACAGGGAAGACAGACTGATTTAAAACAATTCTGAGAGCTCTGCTCAGAACTAAGAAGCTTGTGTTGGAGCCCTCAGCTTGTGCCTTGGCTCACGAAAGTCTAAGCAATTCATAAATTACTAACAAGGAGTTTGATTTATTTCATCAATTGCAGCATCCTGAGAACACAGTAAATATTTTCCAGATGGCAATAGTTTATTTTTATCTTATAAGCAACTTACGCTATCCAAAATGTGCATGGAAAAATTTGTAATCTTTTCAGGAATATACAAGGCTTTCAAGAATCAATCTCTATTTCACATATCTAACACAATCTTACAATAGTCACAACTGCATTTGCAAATTATCAAGGAATGCACATTTGCCTGACAGAACCTTATAAAAGTATCATATGAAGTTCAGAGAATCGTCTAGTATTGGGCCCAGACTTGAAAGTCAACCATAACATTTAATGTTTCTACAGGAAGCACATACTTTTTTAGTTTATAATCACAAACCACATGTTTTAAAAGAAATAATAGTATATTATGATATCTGCTTGTTCCTACGCAGCTGTTGAACTAAACGCTGGTTGCTGAAGAGAACAGGCATCTGCTACAGTGTTAGCTTGGCCAGTAAACAAAAAGGAAACTGAGTATCCTTTAAGGAAAAGATGAGAGAGAGAGAGAGAAAGAGAGAGAGAGAGAGAGAGAGAGAGAGAGAGAGAGAGAGAGAGAGAGAGAGAGAGAGAGAGAGAGAGAGAGAGAGATTCACTGGTTTCATGATAATGCAAACACCCATATAAGAAGAGGCTGGAAGCATTCCTCTTACCTGTAAAGCAGACACTTCCTGGCACTATCCAAAATGCACAGCTGGAAGAGGTGTCCAGAGTCAATCAGTTTCTTTATTTAAAAACAAATCACCGATTTCAGTGCGCTTACTCCTCAAATATCCCTTTTCATCAAGTCCCGGAGGTTCAGAAAGTTAAAACATCTGGCCAAAGACAAAACAGTGAGCACTTATTTTCAGTGAAAGTATTGCAGGCAGAGCGCAGACTGGAGCATCCTGAAGCCGTAGTCCTTTTCCTCCCAATTAATATTCACGGCATACTTCACAGCAAAGCTGACTTTGCTTTGCATATAGTTAACCATTGACAAGCTGCAGATCACAGTAAATAAACAAGATGTTTTGCCGAGCTGGGGGTGCTCACTCTTTGTTTTCTTGGGCTGTAGATCCAGACTGCTGCAATGCCCTCCTTCCTCTCTTTCTAGTCTTTCTAGTTAGCTCAGTTTCTTATTAGTCAGATTGCCAAGGACTGGGAGGTAGGCGTAAATAAAGAGACTTCTTGGCTTTTGACTCAGCCTTTAAGCCCTTCCCCATCAGAAGTGCTTTAATCTGCCAGTGTCATATAACACAGGAGACAGCTCCACCTTGGGACTGTTCAACTCCTCCTATTTCTGCCAGCGGCCCTTGCACTGCTTTGCAGGGAATACAGAGCAAATGAATTTTGATGCAAATAATCACATGTGGCTTTAAATGCTTAATAATGTGTTCTATTAAGAAAGAAAGCTGAATAACACAGTGTTAGAATGTTTTCTTGCCCAGCAGTGTGCTGTACACCCCCCCCCCACACACACACACACTACACGAATGTACACTAAAATGACAAGCAGGCTGCCTGCAGAATTGTTACTTCCTCTCACTTAAAGACTCTTGTTTGGAGTTGAAATTGGCCACGAATTAAATTTTGAAATGCTAACAAAAACTGCTTCACTGAAGAACATTTTTTTCCATTTATTCTTTAAAAAAGAAATCAAAAGCGTTATGTGTGAGTCTAAAATTCAGGCTTCATTATTTGTTCCTCTAGAGCTGATGATTTATAATGAAATTAAACTAGGTGTTATTGCTGTATCTCTTTCTTTTTTTTAGATTTTTGTTTATAATCAAAAGGCAATTATTTTTAAAAGGTATTTAAACAAATAAGATTATTGACATTGGTTTTTATTTTTATTATTGATATTGGTTTTTAAGGGGCATGTCATATCACAAAATATGAAATTATATCTCACAAATCAAAGTTAAATAAGTTACATATGTAGTAATTGTAATGTTCTGACTTAATTGCATTAGTTGAGATAGAAAATAGTTTTCTAAATAGCTCATATTTAAAATTATTTATTTCTTCAAATCTTAAAAGTTTTAAAATCTTTTGGGGGAATTACAGGCCAGATTCTTCAGTCCTCCAAATGTTTGTTTGTAAGAAACTATTTCAAACTATTCTAAATGTCTGACCATTTTATTTTTAATGAATATATTAGAAACAAATATTTATTTTTCAAAAACAGTCTGTCTAGTGTTACTTTTACCTAAATATTCTAAAGGCCATTTGTACAATCTTAGGTCTCATTTCAGAAAGTCTCACTAAAAATGTGGGAGGATGCTTAAATTGTCACAAAGGAAGAATAATACATTGAATTATGATTGAAATGACTGATAGCAGGTACAGAACCGTGTCTTCAAGGGATTTATAGCTATCTCTTTATATTACATTCTTTACCCACTGTGCTTCTAACATGCCAGTGGTATTGTGTGCATTGAAGTTGAATACTGTCAAAAGGTCAGGAAAGAAAATAAAAGAGAGGAATAGGAGGATGAAGAGAAGCTATTATACTAAATCTAGAGAATCACTATTTCAATTTGTCACTGGTGCATTACTTCCACCTACTTAACAATACAGACAGGTAAGTACAAAATAGAATTGTCACCAATCAGGGCAAGAGCAGGATCATGAAGAAAGGTCCAGTGAGGGTCTACCATCAATGAGTGTAGTAGAAAACAGAAAACAATGACTCTCTGCAATGAAGATTAGCAGGGAAAGATACATAGATAAACAGGTTTACTACTTGTCTCTTTATGTTACAGTACAGCTTCCATGACAAGATTCTCACCAACCCCTATTTTTCTTTTCTTTTTTTCTCTTAAATTTTGTCTGGAGCCGGGACAGTGGCACTGCAAGGATAGAGAGCAAATGCAGAAGGGCAGGAAATGAATGGAAATGCAATCAAGATTCATGATGTGAAAGACACAAATAATAAATAAAAAGAATTTTTTTAAAGAAGTAAGAGAGTTGAGAAACCCCCAACCGTCTGCTGAAGACAGAGTTTCCTCAATGTATTGTTTTAGTGCTGGAAGAAGAACCCCTAGAGAAAGACAAGTCTGTGCTCAGAATTTCATCATGGCAAATGGAAGTGTGTGCTCTACACCCTGACACATTTACCCAGTAGCAGCCGTGTGTGAACATAGACCTGTTTTCCAGCAGCAGACGTACTCTATCTTGAATTATTTGGCTATATATTTTTATTTTATTCCGCAAATTTCTCTTTAATTAACAAGAGGAATGAAAAGAGTTAAGAAGCTTTAGTATCACCCAGTGTCAAAATGCTCTCCAGTCGTTCCTAAGGACTTTTGTTTATTCCCAGCCCTGAAACAATTTCGCTTGTTCTGTAACATTCACCTGAAAGAAAAAGACTTGTTTCCAGTACAATCTGTAAGATTTCAACAAAATAAAAATGATGAAATCTCATGTCTAAGCCTGATCTCAGGTTTAGCTAAACATAAACCTTAGAGCACCATGGTCCTAGGAAATCTTCTGTCCCTAGGTTGCACTCACTGCAATAATCAGCAATTCCATTTGACAGATAGAGAAAATCCAAAGTCAATGATGGGAGCATATTAACAATTGCTACAAATAATGGTTCCTTAAACAAATTTTCCCATCTTTCCCAGTTGTACGGTACTGCAATTGATATAAAAAAATTGGGGGCTGGAGAGATGGCTCAGTGGTTAAGAGCACCGCTTGCTCTTCCAAAGGTCCTGAGTTCAATTCCCAGCAACCACATGGTGGCTTACAACCATCTGTAATGAGATCTGGTACCCTCTTCTGGCCTGCAGACATACATGTAGACAGAATATTGTGCACATAATAAATAAATAAATATTAAAAAAGAAGTCAATTCTCAAAAAAATTGATCAGCATTCAGCATAATAGGTTTCCTTACCCTTCTCACTTAAAGCACACACAAATTAACTCCAAGATGGGATATGTTCAGAATTAATGTTAGATACACACACACACACACACACACACACACACATGCATCTATATCTTCACACACACCACACACACACACACACACACACACACACACACACACACACACATATATGGTTACATTTTAATTTTCTTTGTAGCAATACCTTTGATATCTAGCGTATGCAATTCTAATAGGTAAATGTGTAATTATTTTATTAAAATGGGGAATATCATGAAGCTAGAAGAAATGAATCTATTTTTGTTGGTCTCTTTAGAAATGTGTTCATTAAAATTTATGCATTAAAATTTATGTTGAAGTCGGGCGGCATTCCTGCACTCTTTTAGCCCAGCACTTGGGAAGTAGAGGCAGGCAGATCTCTGTGAGTTTGAGATGATCCTGGTCTGCATAGTGAGTTCCATAACAGCCAGGATTGTTACACAGGGAAACTCTGTCTCAAAAAAAAAAAAAAAAAAAGATGTTGAAGAGTTGCACGTGTTCCAGATCTCATGGAGGAGACAGAAGTCATCTTAATTGCCAAAATGCAAAGTTTAGACAGGAGTTAATTTAGTAAAATTTGGGATACTAATGCATACCCATGGGATACATAGAATGAGAAGGCAGAGACGAAGCATGGAAAAGAAAAAAGAAAGAAAAAATAAAACAAGGGTCACGGTTGTGTAGCTCAGGTGGTATTTTCCAACATTTCTGACACCCTTCCTGGATCCCCAATGTTGCATAAGGTCCAGGAGAACCTTGATCATGGAATGATATAGATAATTCCAGGGGCAAATTTGTGGGGGATTGATTGATATAGAAAGTCTGCCCATACTGCATTATTCAATAAACAGTCCTGAACTGTGTCAGTGAAGGAAGCTAGATGAGAAGCGGCAGCAACAGCAGCATTGAGAAATCTGCTCCTCCCCACTCTCGACTGTGGATGAAATGGAAGGCTCCTGCCTTTATGTTCCTGAAGTGATAGACTGCAAAATGAAATTTTAAGTGAAGTAAAACCTTTCCCAGCTAAGCCGCTTTGGGTGAAAGTGCTTTATGACCCCATCAGAAGAGATATTGCAGTATTTCATGTGGGATGACATGTAAGATGTTAGAGGTGCTGGTTAGTTTATGTCAACTTGCCATGAGCTAGTGTCATTTATGAAGTGGGAAACTCAGCTGACAAATCTCTCACAGACTGACCAATGGAAAAGACTGTGGCTCAGTTTTTAATTTGGTAATTGATGTGGAAAAGCACAGCCCATTGTAGGTGTTGCCACCGTTGGGTGGATGTCTCTGGGTTGTATAAGACAGCAGACTGAGCAAGCCACACGCAGCAAAACAGTGAGATCGTGGTCGCAGCACACCTTCCAGCCACTAGATTTCTGTCGTGAGTTTCTGCCCTGACTGGTATGGATGATGAACTGTAAGCTGAAATAAACCCTTTCCACTTCAAGTTGCTTTTAGTCATGGTGTTTTACCACATACTTAGAGAGCTAGCTAAGAGAGGCAATACAATCATACATTCTAGGATATTGTTAGCTACACAGTGAGTTCAAGGCCAGCCTAGACTGGATGAGCCTCTAACAGAATATCTCAAAAATTAAAACAGGTGTTTTCTTTATCACTGAACTAATTCTACGTCAATTCTACAAGTGCTCTCCTTGTGCACTGATTTTACAAGACACAAATGTGAAAATGAAGACCGTGGTAAGACAGCTAATTCTGGAATCTGAACTATGGCAGAGACAGGCATCTGGACCTTGTTTGATACAGCATTGTGTACAATTAACTACTGTTGATGGAAAGAAAACTCTTGCTGACGCTTTGGGAATGAGAAGCCCACAAGTAGCTTGTAAATATTCAGTAGGGATTTTGTTATTTGGAGCAAATGTTTAAATATAGATCCTTAAATAAATGTAATCGGAAAATACTGGTGAAATTGTATTGAAGGAAATATTCACTCTAAATATTAAAAATAGCTATCATGCTGCTTTGTACATCCATAGCTTATATAAATTTATAATAATGCCATGAAAATACAATATGAATAAGTGTAAATTGAAGAGTACATGGATGCCTTTTGCATTGCTTTATTTTGACAATTTTATCCTCCTCTATATAAGGAGGTATTGCAGTTGATGGCTGCTGAGCCCAGAGAATCATTACCTTATTATTATTAGTGTTTGAATATAGATGATAGTAAGATGATGAGGTCCTGGCATTACTCCATCCCTTTCTCCTTTTCATGAGTTCATTGGATAAAATAGGGGTCCATAAGGTCACAAAAATTATCATTACCTGCTAAACTATCTTATTGATCTGCTAATGCAACAATTTTATGAACATTAATAAATGAATATATAATATCACTTGTTCATATATATATTTCTGTATATGATTTGATATGTATTTATTTTGTTAAAAAAATAAATGACCTTTAATAATTAAGAAATATTTTCTAATAACTCAAAAGTCTAATATAAACTTAAACATTTATTTTTATTGTTATATTTCCATTATATAAATCAATTTATTCAATATATGTCTTTGAATAAGAAGGAGTAAAGTTTTCCTGGGGTGCACATTTTGAAATTTTGACATAGTAACATAAAAATCTATAAATAAAGCAATCCTGTTGCTTGGAGATGGGGAGATAGTTTTCTCTGAGATTAGAGTTCTTGATAAATTAATTATATTCTAGTGAAGATTCCAAAAATATGTGATATTTGGGATGACCAAATTGCTTTTAATGTCTTAAAAAGAACCATATTTGGCTGGGTAGAAAAATAAAGAGCTGCTGGGCGGTGGTGGCGCACGCCTTTAATCCCAGCACTCGGGAGGCAGAGGCAGGCGGATCTCTGTGAGTTCGAGGCCAGCCTGGTCTACAAGAGCTAGCTCCAGGACAGGCTCTAAAGCTGCAGAGAAACCCTGTCTCGAAAAAACAAACAAACAAACAAACAAATAAATAAATAAATAAATAAAGAGCTGAGAATGATTTGGGTAGAGTCTTTGGTGGGTTAAAAATGATAATAAACTATATGTAATTCTCAAAGAGCTAATAAAAATGTAAAATAAAATTGCTTTTAATAATCACATTTCTGTGTTTCAAAATACATGCTGAGTCACATTTTCAAATATTAAAATTATAATTTACATTCATGTTTCAATAGAAGAAAAGGGCATCAAATTTTACAACCTGCTTTTTTGCAATATGGTTGGAAAGCGAGTATAATCATTATTAATGTCCTACTTGTAATAAAAATGTACATTTTAATTAATATAGCAAAATTTTTAGCTAGAGAAGAACATATTTTCCAGGTTTTTACCAATCCACCTGCATCTTCATAAATGAGAGTCACATGTACACATGTTCAACTTGTCTAATAACTGTGGCATGTCTGGGTATATTTGAGGAAATGTATGAGAAAAATTAAATTGTCCCATTTTAAATAAGTGAGTGTTTAAGAAAGTTGTTTGGCATTGGAACTTCATCTAAAATCATTAATTTTTAATTGAATCTTAGATTTCATTCACACATTGTATGATCTGACTGCAAATATGTAAAACTAAGCATAACAGAAGTGGTTTATACTAAGAGAAACTTAACAGTCAAACACCATGTTGTTGATTTGAAGTCTGTTGACATTGACTTATGCCACTTTTTAACCCAGAGAAATCTAAAGTAGAGTAAAACAAAGAAAAGCTAGGAACAAGGGCATCAGCTGTTTTAAAGGAACTGTTTTAGGGATTTCATAACACTCTCTTCTAAGCAAAGATGACTCAACAAAAACTATTGAATATTTTCAGATAGAAATTGAGCAATGTTCAGAAATCCCAGTGTGTTGAAACAATGCCAGTGTGAGGTATTTTCTTTACAATGAAAATTTTTGAGATAGGACCTATATATCCTTTTCAGTTTTTCTCTTGCACACTGCTATAGAGTTTGTTACACACATGAAACAAACAATTTCTGAACCTTCTACATATACTGTGAAAGGCTACTTACTAGTCATTCCTAAGTGAGTTCAGCATGATTTGTTTTTTTGTACATCAAATAATTCTAAAACAAATAATGAAAAATAAAAAATAAATTGATTTCTATATATTTCCAAAAGTTATTTTATGATCACTTGCAAAGATTATAAAATCAAATTAATTTATATTTAAACAATTAAATGGAACTGTAGTTGGCTCAAGGGGAGCGGAATGTTAGACGACTGTGAATCACTACCTCCTTGAGATTAGGAGATTCTAATTTTTTGGTTTTTTTCCTGTTGTATATAGCAAGTAACCATCATTTCCTTTGTTTACAGATGAGTCACAGAAATAAAAATAATTATAATTAATAAAATATGATTGAATATTTTCTCCAAAAGACAGCTGCTCTTACATCTATTTATTTCCTTTTACTAAAACCTCAAAACCCCTAATAATTGATTTAGTAATAAATGAACAAATTGTTTGGCTTTTCTTTGGGATCTCATTATTTGGGATTTTCTCCATATGGTGGGAGGATGGCACAGCCAATGTTGTAGCTGATGTGCACGGATACTCAAGGAGACCCATTCAGCATATTTACTGAGAGATCCTATTTTCAGAATATATCAAGTGAGAAATATCCAAAATAATAATGCTAAATGACGTAAGCAACAATTTAAGGTTAGTTAATATGAACATGTAATTATTAGCTTTTAAATTAATTTGGATAGCAAGAAATTGCTACAAAAAGATTGAAGTGCTACAAAGAAACAAAATACCTGGCAAAGTACAGTCTTCTGGAGCAATAGAAGTGCCTGCTCTTTAGGTTGAAATATTTGGCCTTGATTATAGATAAACTAGGTAAAAAGGCATCTCCTGAATGATTACTGCTACCATTGGAGAATTGTTACTTCTTAAAGAGAGAAGAAGTCAATGGTGAGAAATTTTATTTAAGAATGATGAGACTTTTGGGGAAGAGTAATTTTGTTGAAAACATCAAAACAAAATAAGATATATTTAAATATATAATTATTTTATTTAATTTTTGTCAATTTTATATATGAGCAAAATATTTACATCATTTGACTCCTTTCTCTCCACCCTCCAAATCTTATATCTTCCCACTCCAACTCAAGTTCATGAACTTTTCTTAACTACTAATGGCACATATTTGTAATTATATGTGTATATATACAAAGTTTGTTAGTGACCAAACAAAGCCATCAGTTCATATGTGAATGGAGAAAATCTCATGAGGGCCCACACTAGAGGAAGTACTTCAGATATTTAATGTTTATTGAGCAAGGGCAATTTTTGTCTTTTCCAGTGAGAACCCCTGATAGGTTATTTAATACCAAGTAGTCAGCTATAAGAGTAGATTTTTTGAAGTACTTCAGCACAAAAATGATTAACTTTTGATTCATGAATTAATCTATAAAAAGTGAAAAGCATTCTTTCAGAATTGACCTCCATTCATCCCTCAGTATGCATTTTATAATTTACTTGGGAGCATATATGAAAACACTAGGCAATATGGACAATTTTAATATACTGTAACTCTACAGTCTTTGAACTTAGCATCTTCGCCTTACCTATAATTCCAGATGTTTTCCCTAAAAAATAAAATTGAACTTTTTCTTAAGATATACTTCAAAAGTACTTAAATACTATATAGTAGTATTGTGAATGTGGTTCATCAGAAGAATTATGAAATATTTTCTATAGTCTTCATGTATTTGTAGACTAAATTATGACATGCAATGAATAAAAATTTAATAATGATATAATTTGAATAGAAATTTAGATTATGATGATCAAATTATTGAATTAAATTTTAATTTTTAATGAAAAAAATCTTTTGATTTTAAGGAGTAGAGAAGGAAACTTATTTTATAATAATCTTTAGCACTAAGCAGCTCATAAACTCTGTATTATACCATATAATTCCAGATTTTTCCTCATCACTAGCATAAAGATAATTCTATCTTTATGCTAGAAGCTTCATTGAAATTAGCAGTTCAATGAAAATAATTCAACATGTTTTTTCATTTCTAAACAATGTAAAGTTTAAAGTCTTTGTCCTAAATGATGTAGTAAGTACGGTCTTTGAAAACTGCAGTCTTGATGAATAATAATTATCAGAAGCATATCTTACATATGGTCATCACTGTCTCTCTAGCTCCAGCTTAACAGCCTGTAAGGAACACTGATATTTCAAACACCACAGGCTTAAACATACATTTGCAGCAGAGTCTCCCACCTTGACAAAGAAATCTATTCAAAGCAGCACTTCCCTGCTCTTCCTTTCTTCATGAGCAGCCATGTACCGATGACATGTAACCTTTGAGATCATTAGAAAGCATTTTCCTATCCCTTGCTATGTATAGAGTAGAGAATAGAAAAAACAATTTGTAATCTAAAGGCAAAATGCAATATTTTTACATCGTTCCTAAAAATTAAGATTATTCTACAGCCGCCTTGATTTAAAACATTTTTACTCTTTTACTGCCCTCTGGTGGAACTTAAAAATATGTTACAGAAAACACTACAACTGTAAGTTTTTCTGTTTAAATGGGTCTTGCAGGGAACTTTATTGCTAATATAATATTATCCTTCTTGAGTACTAGAAGTACATTAAAATATTCAGTGGGTTGTTAAAAAGGTGGTACAAGAAGCAATTTTAGGAACCACTGGAAATTTGCTGTTTCATAACCCATGATCTTTTAAATATTGATCATAAACATTCCTCATATAAAATGAAATGCAAGCTATAATAATTAATTTGAATCAATAGATGACTATAAATTTACTGTCCTTGTATATTTAATTGGTAATAAGGATTTTTTATTATGCTATAAGACTTTTATGCAGTATTGAGCACATCATATATATAGAACCATTGTTCTTGCCATACATAAAAACACAATCAGAATAAATCATGAAACAACTACTTAAAAGTGAGAAAATTAATGAGTAGAAGATAAGTTACCTCTCTAACACCAAGACTCTTTGCAGAGCCTAGATTTTCCTTTCTCACTTTGTTCTGATTAGAATTTGCTCAATTATAGAAGACACTGCTATTTTCAAATATTTTAAAAGATGAGTAAATGTTCATGAAGATTATATTTTAGTCCTTGTTTAAAAGAGTGAATTGTTTTTCTAATATTTAATATAGACAAATATTTCTTTAAAATTCACTTAAGTATCCACTGATAATAACTGAGAACAAATCATCTCAGACATTTATAAGCTGTGAATTAATCACATTGATGTGCATACATTCTTTCATACGATTGATAGTTAACATACTTTTACATTGAACATAGAGACCATTTAACGCATTAGATTAAGGTGTGTAGTTTCAGAGTTGGTCACCCCACCAGCTCTCCCTTGTCCTAACCACCAAGGAAAGCTCTCCTGCACTGTTCTGCTGAGTTCACCTCTTGCAGCAATCCGCAAGTGGTGGGGCCAGTTCTCCAGGTTTTATGCCTCAGTGTCAGATTGCCCACATCAGGGTCAGTTCAGCTGTGTTACCCAGGCATGGCATAGAGACCACTCTCAGGAATGCTGCAGATGATAAGGAACAGGGACAGTTAGATCATCTGTCACCTGCATTGATGGGGGAACATCTCCCCCCGTTTATGTTGCCACATGACATATGAGTAAAGGGGACACTTCTCCCATGCTAAAAACATTGAGGCTGGCTCTTTCATACCTCCACCAACAGTACTGGCTCTATTGTGCTGCCCAGGTTAGGTACAGTGCTGCTCTCCCAAGTGTATGTACATTATTTTAACTTATACAGATTTATTTGTTTTAATAAACAAGGTATCCAGATGTATAAATATATAATATCAAACATTGTAGTAAATGCAGGTTTATCATCAAATTTATGAGTGCTTTTTCTGTCTGTATGCAAGTGTAGTGTGTGCAGTGCCCAGAAAACCAGAACATCTCTGAGTTCATAGAAAAAGCGGTACAAACAGATTTGAGATATCATGTAGATACTGGAACCAAACCTGGGTCTTCTTAAAGAACATCACAGTCAGTCTGACCTCAAATTCCAGACATACATAGTTGCTTCTGCCTCCTGAATGCTGGAATTAAAAGAAAGCACCAGTCTTATATATAAAAAAATATAGATTTTAAGATCATGCTCAACCTCCTTAGCCATCAGGGAAATGCAAATCAAAACAACTTTGAGATACCATCTTACACCTGTCAGAATGGCTAAAATCAAAAACACCAATGATAGCCTTTGCTGGAGAGGATGTGGAGTAAGGGGAACACTCATCCCTTGCTGGTGGGAATGCAAACTTGTGCAACCACTTTGGAAATCAGTGTGGCAGTTCCTCAGGAAATTTGGGATCAACCTACCCCAGGATCCAGCAATTTCACTCTTGGGAATATACCCAAAAGAAGCTCAATCATACTACAAGAGAATTGGTTCAACTATGTTCATAACAGCAGTAATTGTAATAGCCAGAACCTGGAAACAACCTAGATGCCCCTCGATAGAAGAATGGATAAAGAAAGTGTGGAATATATATGCATTAGAGTACTACTCAGCGGTAAAAAAAATATGACATCTTGAATTTTGCATGCAAATGGATGGAAATAGAGAACACTATCCTGAGTGAGGTAACCCAGGCCCAAAAAGATGAACATGGTATGTACTCACTCATTAGTGGATTCTAGCCATAAATGAAGGACAGTGAGTCTATATATAATTCATGATCCTAGAGAAGCTAAATAGGAAGGTGAACCCCCCTCCAAAAAAAAAAAAAAAACATGTAGTTACCCTCCTGGATACTGGAAGTAGACAAGATTGCCAGGCAAAAATTGAGAGCTTGGGGATGGGCTGGGATGGGGGTAAGGGGAGATGGGAAGAGAGAAGTGGGAAGGGGAGTATGGGGAGAGCTTGGGAAAATGGGACAGTTGGGATGGAGGAAGTGTGGATATGGAATCAGGGAAGTATATATCTTAACTAAGGGAGCCATTTGAGGGTTGGCAAGAGACTGGACTCTAGAGGGGTTCCCAGATGTCCAAGGAGATGTCCCCAGTTTGTTCCTTGAGCAGCTGAGAAGAAGGTGCCTGAACTGGCCCTATACTATAGACACACTGATGAATATCTTGCATATCACAAAAGAACCTTCGTCAGGCAATGGATGGAGATAGAGACAGAGACCCACATTGGAGCATTGGACTGAGCTCCCAAGGTCCAAATGAGGAGCTGAAGGAGGGAGAACATGAGCAAAGAATTCAGGTCCGCGAGGGGTGCATCCACCCACTGTGACGGTGGGGCTGATCTAATGGGAACTCAACAAGGCCAGCTGGACTGGGACTGATGGAGCATGTGATCAAACCGGACTCTCTGAATGTGACTGACATGGAGGGCCGACTGAGAAGCCAAGGACAATGCCACTGGGTTTTGATCCTACTGCATGTACTGTCTTTGTGGGAACCTAGTCTGTTTAGATGCGCACCTTCCTAGACCTGGATGGAGGAGGGAGGACCTTGTACTTCCCACAAAGACCCTGACTGCTCTTTGGACTGGAAAGGGAGGGGGAGGAGGAATGGGAGAGGGGGAGGGAAATTGGAGGAGGTGAGGAGGTGAAAAATTGTAGTAATAATAATAATAATAATAATAAAAGAAAAAATATATATCATTTTTGTATGACTAGTAGTTAACTGTAAATTTGTTTTTTTCATTAATGCACTTTTTAGTACTTTTTAAAATATAATTTTAGGTATACTAATATTATAATACACGTGTGCTCATTATTCCAAATGGGTTGATTGTAGCCCAAGTTCTACTTACTAATAAAAGACTGGAGTCAGATATTGAGGAAAATGCTGAGAAATTAAAGAGAAAAGGTGATGTGGGAGTCCCCACTGTGTGCTGTGATTGCCACTAATGAATAAAGAAACTGCCTTGGTCTGTTGATTGGGCAGAACTTAGGTAGGTGGGGAAGACTGGACTAATGCTGGGAGAAAGAAAGGCAGAGTCATGGAGATGCCGTGGTTCCATGGCCGGAGGTAGATGAGCTAAAACTGCTGGTAGGCCACAACCTCGTAGTGATGCACAGATTAATAGAAATGGGTTAATTTAAGATGTAGGAATTAGCCAATAAGAAGCTAGAGCTAATGGGCCAAGCAGTGATTTAAATAATATGGTATCTGTGTGATTATTTTGGCTCTGGGTAGCAAGGACGAACAAGCGGGCCTCCTCCTACAGAAAGGAGAAAACTACACAGCTGCCTTACCTCTCAGCATCCCAGCAGAAAGGAGACTGAGCTGCTGTCTCCTCCCACCTTATCACTTCCTCTCTCCACCCAGCCACATCACTTCCTCCTTTCTGTCAGACCTCCAGGCCTCTATGTTAGCTCGAACCTTGCTCTGCTCTCTGATCTCCAGGCAAGCTTTATTTGTAAAAACAAAATATCACTACAGTTTATGTTGATGAACAGGAGATAAATTCCTTATTTCTAGACTCCACAACATTATGAAATGGTTATACTCATTCAATAGACAAGAAGATGAAAATTCAATAGAAAAGTGAATTACAATTTCACATTTAGCAAATGAAAGTAGCATATTTGGGTGCGGCTGTAGTATGAGTTTTGCTTTACAGCACTAAGGCATTCTAATGAAACATACATCAAGTCATACGATTTTTGAAAGGGAGTTACTAGCCAGGTGTGATGTCGCAAGACTTTCGTCCCAGCACTTGAGAGGTAAAGGCAGGCAGATCTTTGAGATAGAGGCCAAACTGTCCACAAAGATTAGTTTCAGGTCAGTCAGGGCTACACAGAGAAAACCAGTCTTGAAAAAGCAAAAAGACGTGGGAGATATTAAATAAATTGTCAAATGCCATATTAATATATTGCAGTAATTGCAGAATTTTAAAAGTATCACTACAATTAAACATGTTGAATTATATGTTCATAAAATGCTCATAAAACATTTTTAAGAACCAAACTTAAAAATCAAACATTTAACCATCTAAATCATTGTGCAAACATTGGAGAATCTTAATTTTTAGTTCAATATCTCCCTCTGCTGTTAGCAAACATAAATGAAAACCATGTATGCTTGTGACTTTATATGTGTAGAATATATTCATTAAAATACTTTCTATGCTTTTATATTCTTCCTTAATTCTGAAAATGTGAACACCTGATTTTTTTTAAAAATTCTAATGAAATATAAAAATATTAAGTATTCAGCACAAAGCTACAAATTTTTATAAATCATTTATTTTCCTTGTATCTCTGCCTATGAATCAGGTATTTCTTCATATAATAATTATCAAATACAAATATGAAAATGCTATTTTGGTTCCAAATAAGATATTTTAATAGTCTGTTATTTGGAATATTTATGTAAACATTTCCTGATATAAAATTGAATTTGAGAATATTTATTTTTTCATGTATTTTAAGAACAAGTCAAACTGTCTTAACACTTAATTCTTTAATAACTCCTTGAGTATGCTGAGATATCTTAATAAAATGCTCCACAGAACTCTATCATAATAGTTGTTAAAACTACAAGTGCAAAGTCACCAAATGTCAAGAATAAAACTTTGTATCATCACAAGCATTTGTTTCTGAGATGTGACCATAGTGCAGACTTCCAAGGAAAACTATAAATAATCACTGTTTGCATAATCATAGGATTTTATAACCATACAACATATTTATAATTATGTAATTGCTGGATTTTAGAATATATATTAAAACTATGTGCCTTTTGTGACTATAAAAAAGGAAGCTATACTTTAAAGATTAAATAACATCAATCAATGTTTTTATTCCAAGGAGAAAAAAATAATAAAGGTCTGGCCATAAAATGCAGCCACCTGATGACTGGTGGCTGGTTGCAGAAGAGACAACAAAAATACCCGAAGCATTTGTACCACATTTGCTGTGGGATAATGCTCATGTACACTATAAAGTCTAGTCACTCATACTGACTGGCCAGTAACCAGGCATGAAGTATAGGTGGGGTTATTTAGACTAGGAGAATTCTGGAAAGAAGAAGGGCAGAGAGTCAGTTGCTACCCAGACACAGAGGAAGCAAAATGAGATTGCCTTACTGAGAAAAGATACCCAGCCACAGGGCTAAACATAGATAAGAATTATGTGCTAATTTAAGTTATAAAAGCTAGTAAATAAAAAGCCTTAACTAATAGGCCAACACCAACAAGGTTGTAGTTAATATAAACCTCTGTCTGTTTCTCTGGGTGGCTGTGGGACTGGGCAGGACAGAAATTTCCGTATACACCCATGCCATATTTAAACAGCATTTATGGACACACAAGAACGCACAGGTAAACTTTCTAATGTCCCAAACAGACACATAATTCTCAATAACTGACTTCGGGAAACATACTTTGTTACAGATTATATAGATTTTTAACCATTCATAAAAAGCATCTTACAAATCCTGAGATAAGAGTTTACAGCACAATCTTAAGATAAGGAGTAGAGTGCAAAAAGAAGTCATGAAGATGGAAGAATCTTAAGAGTGGGGATGTAGAAAGTTAGAGATAAAAGACTTTGGAAAAATAGCAGAGCAAGGTTAGGTATAAGAAATTTGCGAACCGCGGGGCGGTGGTGGCGCAGGCCTTTAATCCCAGCACTCGGGAGGCAGAGGCAGGCGGATCTCTGAGTTCGAGGCCAGCCTGGTCTATGAGAGCTAGTTCCTGGACAAGCTCTAAAAACTACAGGGAAACCCTGTCTCGAAATACCAAAAAAAAAAAAAAAAGAAAAAGAAAGAAAGAAATTTGCGGACAATTTGTTTACAGCGGTAGCAGCTGTAAATGATTTGTGAGGACTTTGAAATCAAGTCCGCCAGTTTTGGCCAATGATTTGTATTGAGGCCAACTGAGTATAATAAAATCTGAATCCATGGAGAAAGAAAGAAGGTAGAAAAGTGCACCTGTAGGCCCGTGCTCAGGCTGCCGGCAGGTGACAGAAAGCTACAAGGGAGCAGCAGAAGAGGGAAGTGTCCCTGTGGGTTAGCAGGTTGCAAGAGTCAGGGCTAAGTGAAGGACACAGAGTGGAGGCCACAGTACAGCTTGAACTGTGGATCTGCCGAGTTGCCACAGCTAGGGATGTAGTTCCTGAGAGAAGAAAGAGCGGGAGGAAGTATCCACAAGGGCACAGCATGCTGTGGTAACCAGACAAGCACACACACCATTGGAATGTAAAGTGGGGCAGAGGGAAGGAGCAGCTGAAAAGCTGGACTCTACAATTTGGAATCAGGTTTACTCACAGACAAATGATCCATACATACCTTACTGAGTGTTAGATCAGCAGGTAATGCAGGGAAGGATATGAGCCTCTTTATATCTGACTCCCACACTGCAATAAACATATGCACAAGACATTTATACAGTTTGGGAAGAGAGAGCAGACAGAAACAAGCAGATCTTGTGGGAGGAAAAAAGAAATAGAGAGTGGAGAATTCGTTCTCATTCCTGGATTGTTCTGTCCTTTACTGTGTCAGGTGATGACAAGACGTGTCGCTGCCACCAGAAACAATTCTTCCCTTTTTTAATTATTATGAATGTTGGGGATATAGGAATAGCTGCTGAGAAGCAGAATTCCTATGAATGAGAAAGTTTGAAACTTCCAGGGTCGAAGAGGAGCATTTCCCGGTGTCTTGCAGTGCAATAGGGGATTCTCCAAAGTCCTATATGCAAGCCTGCCCACAAATGTGAGACTGACAACCACCATAGAGACTTCTAACTGCCTGCTGGGTTATCAGGACTTTTTGAGAATTCAAAGGTTATTGCCTACATCCAGTCAGTCTGTCAGGGTAGGTGGACCTTCCGTCAGTGTTGGTGTGTTGGTGAGTGAGTTGCAAGGGTTGGCGACCAGCAAGCTCTTCTACACCACCATCCATTTCTTCAGGCCCTGTAAGTATGCTATCAGGGCTGTTTTCAATATTATTGACAGATTAACAATTATTCCATTTATTATAAATCATTATGGTTGTGCTCATTTATGTTAAATTATTTCATATTATATATCATTAAGTTCTTTTTACATTAATTTTACATTTGTAGAGAAATAGAGCATCTTGAACTTGTTTTTTCTTAATTTACTAAGTTCCCACTGTCTTCCTAGTTTTAGTGATGTTTTCAGTTTAGTTCTACATTGTTATTTAATTTAAAATGGCATGTATGAAACTAATCTCAGCCATAAATTGGTTTGTAAAACCCTTTAGACATTTAAAAGTCAATATAAACTATAATACTTTATCATTAGAGGTTAACTTTGTGTTGTAATAGGTGATCATAATTGTGATAAAGTAGTATTTTATTTTATGAGTGCAATTTCCATCTTCTAGATTGTTGAGTGTCTTTCCTGTATCCTTTAATGTATCTTTAAGAGCAATATTAAACTTTCACAATAATTAGGTAAATATCAGTTGACTTAATATTGCCTTCAGCAGGCATCTGCATAGCAGAAAAACAAAGCATTAGGAAAACAGGAATGATCAAAGAGGTAGTTAATATTTTTCAACACATACTCAGAGGAATTTATTTAGATTATAAAAGGAAGATATTTTGCCCAAAACATAAAACCTATCCATCTATTCATATGCTTAAAGTGGAATTTCATCTAAAATTCTCTGATAGAGAAATTTGGTTAATTCCAAATATTACTATCCTAGAGGCTCATTTCCTCACTTTAATGAATTTGTCTAAAAGAAAACAAAGTTTAAAGCCATGTCTGTATAAAAGTTATTTCTTCCTTGGCAAGCAAAGGGATTTTTTAATTTAACATCATCTTTGATCTTTGTTGCTTTGAAAATAAGACTGACAAATAAGATTAAGAGTTACCAGTTGTAACATTTGAAGTTTGCCTGGGTCAGTCATGCTAATCTTTCCACAGACCTTTCTTCTGTCTTAGTAACTGCTCACACCATCATTGAATAAATAGGAGACACCATTGAAAGAAATGTAGATTTTCTATATAGAAAGTATAAACATAACCTAGTGTTCTGCCCTCTGGTGGTTTGAATGAAAATGGCCCCCATCAGCTTTTGGTAATGACATTATCTTAAAGGATTAGGAATCATGGCCTGATTGTAGTAGGTGTGGTCTTATTGAAGGAAGTGTATCATTGGAAGTCGGATGGGTTTTAATGTTTCAGAAGCTCAAGAAAGACCCATTCTCCCCCCTCTCTCTTCTCTCTCTCCTTTTTCCTGTTGTATGCAGATCCAGATGTCAAACTCTCAGCTCCCTCTCCAGCACCTTGTCTGCTTACATATCTCTATGTTTTCCACAATGATGATAATGAGCTAAACCTCTGAAACTGCCAGCCAGCCCCAATTTATGTATTTCTTTATAAGAGTTGTCATTGTCTGGCTTTGTGGGAGCTTAGTCGGTTTGGATGCTCACCTTCCTGGACCTGGGGGGAGGGGGCAGAACCTTGGACTTCCCATAGGGTAGGCAACCCTGACTGCTCTTTGGACTGGATTGGGAGGGAGAGGGGTGTGAGGGAAGGGAGGAAAGTGGGAGCAGGGGAGGAGTTGGAAATTTTTAATAAAAAGAGAGTTGTCATTGTCGTGATGTTTCGTTACAGCAATAAGACCCTAAATAAGACATACATGATTGATTAGTTCTGTGGCTTTTGTGTGTGTTTGTGAGAGAGAAATATATACTCTTTGTAGAACTGATTTCCCCATGTTGTAAATTATTTAGCTTTCTTGGGTTCATAAAATTCCACTGCCTTACTAGAATCCCAGTTATAACTAGTTGTGCTATTATTTGTGTAAAAAAACTATATTGGATATGCCAGAAAAACATGTAGCAGAGTTTCTCATCTCATTCTAAATGATTTACGGAGCCACAAACAATGTTAAACTTTAAGAAAAGATCACCCTCTTTGGTGATAATTTGCTATGGAATTAGACCTAAGGTAAATAGAAGAATTTACAGAGTGAGGAGCATGTTATATTGTTCTTTCATTAAAAGAACTATTGTAGAAACCAGATGAGGGGCATGAGCTTACGATCCCAGTAATGGAGAGATGGAGACAATCTGCTCTCTGAAACTCTGTTTAACCAGCCAAGCCTATCCAGTGAGCCTGGAGTCACAATAAAAAGCCATATTTTTAAAGAAATTAATGAATACAACGAGAGAGAGAGAGAGAGAGAGAGAGAGAGAGAGAGAGAGAGAGAGAGAGAGAGAGAGAGAATGTCATTCAAACTATTTTTAAAATACTTAGAGCCACACAACTTTTGAATACAGAGATACATCATGGACTAGAATATGTCTGCATCAGTTACAGAGGTTTAAAGATGAAGACAATAAGGCAGAAATGATACCACCCTTTGCAGCACAGTTAGTGTAGTCCACAGGACGGGAGATAGTGTTCAGAAAACTACAAAAGATAAAGTTTCCTGTCATGGTTGTTTTTCTCCGTTGTGTGAGTTGTCAATACTTGACCTGCACAGCATCACGAATTCTACATACATCTCAAGTAGCAGATTTAACCCTAATTATTTACATAGATTTTTCTCCTGACCCAATATTCTCATAATTTTTACTAGTACCTATGGAGACGTTAAAGTCAGATTTATTATCTCTCAAAGAAAGTACATCATGAGATAACCGATAGGACCTGAGAGAGGTTAATTAAAAGAATGGCACAGTTGGGCAGACACTGACATTCAAAAAGGAAAGAAGCTACTTTATACAAAATTCAGTTATCAAAAATTTGGATAATGTCTTTAATCTGTCCTTTCTGTTTGTTTGTTTGTCTCCCTGATTGCTAAAATATGACACATGGAAATAAGAAAATGGTGATATCATGTTTGTACAAATAAAGCTTGCCTGAGCATCAGAGGGTGGAGGTAGCCACTAGCTAAACATAAAGGTCTGGAGGTCTGTACAGGCCAACAGGAAGTGATAATAGCTGGGTAGAGAGAGGAAGTGAAATGGTGGAAGGAAACAGAAACTTGGTCTCTATTTGGCTGGGAGGTTAGGTAGGAAAGGTGGTAGTGGTTTGGCTCTTCATTTCTCTGGTCGTTTAGCATTTTCCCCTATAGCCAACTCGTGGATTTTATTTTTACTACCTATTAGAACTCATGCTAAATAAAAAGAAATTACAATCTCTAAAATAATTAGGAAATCCTCTAAAGCCCAGCTATCACAGAGATCAAAAAGGAAAACACAGGATCAACAAGCACTGCCATCCTTAAAAGAGCATAGACTAAGGACCAGAAGACAGATGAGAGGGAAATTCACAGCCTGTTTTTTAAGCATCACAGGTCACTTTAGAAATCAGTGTGCATTTCTCCAGATGCTGGCTTGTATGTCTCCATATTGTGTTCATTTAAAGAAGAAATATTACAGTTTAATATTTCTTACTTTTTTATAGATGTTTTTTAATTTTCTCATATAAATGATATTAAAAGAAACTGAACACATCTCAGGAAATTATTTATACCTGTGATAAAATATATGAATGTGAAAATGTATAATATTTCCGAAAATAATTCTAAATAGGTTTAGAAAATTGCTCATTATTACATGACAAGATAATATACATTTGTGGATAAATAATTATATTTAAGTTATTTAATATCTGTATTTTAAAATACCATTTTCCAACCAGAGACTTTTAGCAAGATTTGACTGTCTAAACTCAGTATGTCCATCATTGGTTTGATCTTTGAATGGCAACACAAAAAGGCAATATTACTTTTATATCAAACATATAAAGTATTTTATTTTAGTGGGTTAAATATGTTTGACTTGCTTATTAGTCTTAAAATAATTGCACTAATTTGAAATATCAAAGTTTCATCTGCTTTTTAAGACAATATTATAACGTTGTATGTGCTGCCATCTGCTGGACAAGATCAGCCAGAGACATGGCATACCATGGAAATAGTGACTTCTGAGACTATGTAAGAATTTCAAGTTACATCAAACATTTATTGATTTACAGACTGAGTTGTCAAAGGAACAAAAAATATTTCATTCATTGAACATGTTCACTTACAAAGATTTCAATTCATCAGCAATTGTAGATTTTTTTAAAAAATATTCTTATAATAACATAAACTAGTACAATGTATTTCAATCTTACCATTTCCTTACCAATTTTTATCAAAACCATACAGTGTTCTTCCCAAAGTGTCTCCCTCTCATCCTATGCTTCTTTTTTTATAATATACTCCTGAATTTAATTAGTTTTGGCTCCTTCATTTCTACATATACATGTGGGATCTTTACCGGGATTTGGGTAAGATAACAAATCAAGGCCCCACAGGAGAGTGACTTTCCCTTCTGTCCCTCAACAGCCATCAAGTGCCAACATCTTCTTCATCAAGGGTGGGGTTTGTGCCCCCTACTTTTTCCATGCTTCTGTCTTGTTATAAAGTGGGTAAATCATGTTTCTGCTGGCCTCTGCATTCCAAGATAGTGATGTTCAAACTTCATGTGGATTTCTTCTCCATGTCTCTCATCTGACTTAGGAGTGCTTGGGTTTTAGATGTGCTAACATTTGGCTTTTTTGTGGGTCTCAGATATCAACCTCAGATCTTCTGGTTTCTGGCACAGGTGCTTTTGTCTGTAGCTCATCTCACCAGTTCCCATTGGTTTGGAGGTAGGAAGAGACAAGATCCTGTGTAGCCTAGGCTAGTTTTAAACTATCTATGTAACCCAGGATGGTCTTCTCCTCATGATTTTTCTGTCTCCATTTCTGAGTGCCATGATGTCTGTATGTCACCACTGACCATCATTCATTTCTAGAACAAACGTCTCAAATATGTCAATATTCGGTTAATCTACAATCAGCACTATAGCTTTTAATAATACAAACTGTTATTAAACTTCAAATGAATGAAGCCTGTGTTAGGAACCACCAGTCAAATGCACCTCTATTGTCATTGCTGGTTCTATGTCTTACCTCCCATTGAATTTCAAAATATTTCCATGTTGGTTATACAATAATAGTCTCTCGTTGACAATAAAAATTTTGTTACCATGGTGTCGTTGTAAGCAAGGAACAGAAGGTCTCCTATGTGGATGACTCGGCCAAAGCATGATGGCTATCGTACCCTATCAAGCATGACATTGACGTAAACTGAAATGACATGAAGATTTGTCTGGCACCACACCTTCTACAATGAGCTAGACCCCTGAGGAGCACATGATGCTTCTGAACAGGTCCCAAGAATCCTAAGGCTAGCAGAGAGAAGAAGATTCAGACGTTTGAAACCTTCAATATCTCAGTCTTACATGACCATTCAGGTAGTTCAGTCCTTCTCTGCCTCTGGGTTCACAAAGGGTTTTCTCATGGATTCTGATAATGCATTCTTGAATCTGGACCTGGCTGCCAAACTACTTCAGAAAGATTCATGCTGAACGTATCTTCAGCTTTACAACTATGGCTAAGGAGGAGATTGTGCATGACATTAAGAAAAGCTGTGCTGCATTGCCCTAGATTTTGAGCAAGAAATATCCAATGCAGCATCCTCTTCCTCTTTGAAAAAAAAATGCCTGATAGTCAGGTAATCACCATTCACAGTGAATGACTTTATTGTCCAGAAAGGCTCTTCCAGCCCTCTATTCAGAGCATAGAATCCAGTGGTATCTATGAGAACCCCTTCACTTCCATTAAGATGTGTGATATGGATATTCACATAGACCCGTATGCCAGCACTGGTTTTTGGCTCTCTGGCAGTAGATACCACCTTGTATCCAGAAAACTGATCTTTTCTCAGCATCTGAAAACTCCATTGACAGTGTTACCATTGTGCATTTAGTTATACAGTAGAGACATAGTAGTAAAAACGCATGTTGCTGGCACACAAAACTCACCAGCATATTAACAAATGGAAGACCCAAATGTAAGTTCATGTACCTACAGATACCTGCTTTAGATTATATGACAAAAATACAGAGAGGAGAAAAGACAACAACTTAAAGAAATGAGTCTGGGGAAACTCATTGTCTATTTCTAGAAGAATGAATTTAATCCTTTTCTATCAACTTTTATACAATTATATTCCAAAAGTATTAAAAATCTCTATGGTAGACCTGAACAATTTTTGAAACAGGCAGGGAACACACTGCAGTATAGACTCTGATACTTTCTGAATAGATTTACAGTTGCCCAGGAAATAGAACCAACGATCAAAAAATTGGTCTTGCTTCTTTCTTTCCTCCTATCCTTCCTTCTTTCTTTTTTATCTTTCTTTCCTCCGTTCCTCCTTTATTTTTCTCTATCTCTCAGTTTCCCCTCTTTCCCCTCTCTTTCTTCCTTCTTTCTTTCCTTCCTTCTTTCCTTCCTTCCTTCCTTCCTTCCTTCCTTCCTTCCTTTATTCTTGGAACAAGAATTTGCAGGAGATAAAATGACCATAAAACTGACCCAAAGGGTCATTACATATGTCTTCAGATTTAGAACCAGTGGAACCTAATTTCAGAATTTGAGTCAATAACACATCTATGAGTTATACTTGGTGTATGATGAAAGCCACATTCTTTTTTTAATGCCAGAAGAAAAAACTGGTAGTGCATATTTTTCGCTACTCTAATGAAATATACACACAGGTATTCCCAAGGAAGAGCTGCATTTAGCACACAGGTCTGAAGGCTCAAGGACACAATTCCATCCATTAACTCAACTCAGGTTAGGACCTCCTGGTCGGAACACACACAAGGCACAGATCCAGATCCTCTGACATCAGACAGCCAGAGCCAGCTTGGGAAGTGTCCAGCTTGTTCTATTGTAACAATGTACTCTCTAAAACAGTCAGAATCCTATAAAATTGCTTCAATTCCTTTTCTTCCATGACAGCACCCTTGATGATATATGTACTTCACACCAGGCTAAGGCCTTCTTGAAAGGCACAATTTTTATCATCAGGAAAATGTACTTATTTGAACAATTTGCAATAACTATCTAATCATCTAATCAGTTTCATAAAAAAAACAAACATAAATAAAGCAAAGTACGAACAACAATGTTGCATTTCAGTCCCATTCATTACCTGATAAAATTTATATCAATCAAAATTTTTCTTCTATGTTAATGGAGGGAATGATTATTACCAAGTGTACATTATATGGATGTAGGGAGATGAAGCTCATTACTCTGTATTCTTAATATAAGCTAATGAAATGTTTATAAATTAATATATTCTGAGAGCCCTGGAAATTAATTTAAAATGTACCCAGCACATCATTGTTAAAGTTTTAGAGTTTTGATGCAAGTCATAATATTTAAATATTTCTTGGATCACATTCTTGGCTTGTAGGAAATGATTTGTAAATATTAGTAAATATTTGTAAAACAAAGTATGTATGCATGCAAACATATGTGAATGAATGAACTTATCAGTGGAATAGTAGA
Organism: Arvicola amphibius; assembly: GCF_903992535.2. NCBI lineage: Eukaryota > Metazoa > Chordata > Mammalia > Rodentia > Cricetidae > Arvicola > Arvicola amphibius. The sequence continues at coordinate 11,572,513 of NC_052059.1, read as the reverse complement.
TACTTCTGATTTTGCTGTGAATTATTTTTTGTACAAATATCTTATTAACTAAGGGCGATAAGTAACTTAAACTGCTTATTTTTATAATGGTAGACTTGAAATATGAGTTATGTATGATATTTGGTCACAGAAGTGGATATTATATTTTTACTAGGAGAGAACAGATGAAATAACTTTGTAGTCATAACAAATAATAACATTTTATTGGATACTATTCTTTATATTTGATCATTACAAGGAAAATCTATTGAGACTTTAATTGTGAGAATGAAAGTTAATTTTCTTATAAGAGTTCAGGGCTAAGGCAGACAGAATTTCTCCCAAAAGTTTATATGTGGTGCCATCATTTAGAACAATGATTCAGTGTTAGTTAAGTTTCAAGACATGAAGAGGATATTTCAGTTTAATTGTTTTTACTTATTGACATCTGAATGTGTTTAAAGAATTTCAGGACAGATGCAATAAGTAGAATTATATAAAGAGTTGATTAACTTACTCTTAGGTACTCTGAAGATTACAGGATATCCTAGAAGCTTTGTCTAATTCCTTAATCCAATGTAAGAAGATTCCAGTGAAACTCGGTTGACCCCTGTGGTCTCCAAATTTATCTCTATACAAGCAAACAAGCACACACGTATGCACAACTATAGAGCCATGTGTTACAGAGAAAAACAACAAACTGTGGTATGAAAATAGTAATTATAACAAGTGTCTGTATCTGAATTGTAATATTTAGCAATGCACTCCCAAATATGTGTGTTTATACTAAATAACCACATCTTAATATTAAAAATGAATAAAGCATTGCTAATATTCATTGAATAATTTTCTTTTGATGATTATACTAAATTCACCTGAAATCTCCCTGCAAATTAATTCAAATAAATTTCAAGTAAGAGTATTCATTTGGTTTTCTTTCCTTTTAACAAAGCATTCCATATTTAAACCATCACAAATTTCACATATACAGTTAAGTAATAATAAATTCTGAGAGAGAAATACTAAGAATTTTCTTGGACCTCTTTTGTTTTTATCATTTGCATGCTGAAACACAACCATCCATCATTTTATAATTTTATATTCCTTTCTGACTAAGGCCTTATACTTAATATACCCTGTTCCTCAGGTGTATAATTTATTGTAATGAACACACCTTTCCCAATTAAGTGCATATATATATATATATATATATATATATATATATGTTTTCTGAAGATAGCTTAACATAAACCATATAAACATTTTAAAATAAAACAATTACTTTCCTATATATTCCCTTTCTTAATGTTGAACTTCATAATCCATAGCATCAATACTTGCTTTATTTGTTTTACTTGAATTTTTAAAATATGTTCACCCTTGATAGGAGAGCTTTTGCCTTGTCTTCTTGTATCTTTTTTTGTCCTGTTTCTACTGTTAGTTCTCCTTTCCTAGAGAGCAAAGAGAGGAGCTGCGTGAGTTGGGGGAAGGTGGAAGGAGTCTTCACTTTGGCAGTATGTAAGGTATAAGAGAATACTTTTTCAATAAAAATATTGAATAAATAAAAATTGTCTGATACTGCTCTACACAAGTACTATGAATCATTTCATTCTGCTTGCTACAGCTCCTCCCATGCTTTCATACTCCTTCTCAAATTCTTCTTTCAGTTTTGATTGGTACACATGTCACATTGATGCTGCCTTAAAGAAATACACCCAAGTGCTGTGTTCCTCCTTGGTGTTATTTAACCAGGTCGATGCCAGATTTGAATTTTTTTTATTTGTTCTCTCTGTGTCTTCCATCTTCTTTTTATCTGTTTTAAGGGCCTGAATCTGTGACTGCCAAAAGGTTGTCTTGTGAATCAGTCCTTGTGTCTGTCCCTGTGTGTTTGTCTAACAAGGAGATATTTTCTTTATCTTGTAGAACTAGACAGTAAGCATAATATGAGTAAGGAATGAGGGATACTTCCAGAAGTTCGTAAGTGTACGTAATATGCATAAGCTATAAAACTCAATTGCACAGGAAGAAACTAAGATAAATTGCTATATTGTTCTCTAAGGCAAATTAAGCAAACAGGTTGTAGCACAGCAGGATAGCACTCTTAAGTATTAAGTAAGCTCAAGATGTATTATTAATTCTGGTGCAAGGTCCAGGAAAAGTTGCTGTCTCAGACATTGTAAGAGATATTTTCTTCGTAATGCATTGCTACACACTATATGACAGGAAGATGCACCCATGAAATCTTAAGACAAGTCCTGAAAAATGACAAGACCAGTTGGCATCCTGACGTCAATAAGGGAACCTGACAGGACTGGACACCTAGATGAAGCACTATAAGCAACCAGTGGCTTACTTAACAATGTTTACAAAACATTATTTATAAAAGTGATAACAATTTAAATATACATCAACTGAAATAGATGAATAAATATTTTATCACCAAAATGTATTCTGCAATAGAATATTGTTTGTAAATAAAAAGTTCAGTACTGATAAACCCTAGAATATGGTAAAATAAAATAAATAGGCAATCATAGATGCCACAAAGATTAATATTTCCCTCAGATGAGGTGTAGTTTTATACACACAGTGAAATAGTTCTTGTCTATCACTGAAGATGAAAGATATGGTGTAGTAAAACCGTTTTAAATTAATTGTGGTGATAGTTAAAAATTTTTTGAACATAATAATACCTTTGAATTATGTCTTTTAAATGGGTAAAATGTATGGTTTCTGAACAGCATCAATCCTCTACAAAATGAACCATCTGTAAAAATACAGTATTTTAAAGTTAATAATACTTTATTTCTCTCTTGTAATATACCTGAGAGGAGTAATCTTCATTGTAGAGTAGATCTGCTCCACGTGAAACTGATCTATCACCCATTCACGTTCACAGAAGTTTTCTAGCTTGTGTGACTGTTTCCAAAAGCATTGTTCATTTAGTCTTGTTCAAAATGTACTCAGGGTTATAAGAAAATACTAAGTGGAATGAAGAATTTATCTAATAATTAGAAAATAATTATTTTCTAATTTATCCTCTCTCTCCCTCTTGTACAGGATTCCCCTGAACTCTGATTGTAGGAACTAGAGGGGTCAAGGAAACCACAAGAAATGTCACAGAATCAACTAACCTTGGCTCATACGGGCTCACAGAGACAGAACCAACAACCAGGGAGCCTACATGGAACAGAGGAGGAGTGGATTGGAAGTGAATTGGTGAGTACTTTGTTTTCATTAAATTCAAGAAAGACTTTAATTTCTTTCTTATTTCTTCCTTGACCCAGGTGTGGGTCAGTAGTTGACTGTTCAGTTTCCATGAGTTTGTGGGCTTTCTGGGGGTAGCATTGTTGTTGAATTCTAATTTTAATCCATGGTGATCCGATAAGACACAGGTGGTTACTAATATTTTTTTGTAACTGTGGAAGTTTGCTTTGTTACCAAGTATATGGTCAATTTTCGAAAAGGTTCCATGAGCCGCAGAGAAGAAGGTATATTCTTTCCTATTTGGGTGGAATGTTCTATAGATGTCTGTTAAGTCCATTTGGTTCATTACCTCCATTAAGTCTTTCAATTCTCTGTTAGGTTTCTGTCTGATTGACCTGTCCATTGGTGAGAGAGGAGTGTTGAAGTCTCCAACTATTAGTGTGTGTGGTTTGATGGCTGCCTTGAGTTCTAGAAGTGTTTCTTTTACATAAGTGGGAGCTTTTATATTAGGGGCATAGATATTCAGGATTGAGACTTCATTCTGATGGATTTTTCCTGTTATGAGTATAAAGTGTCCCTTTCCATCTCTTCTGATTGATTTTAGTTTGAAGTCAACTTTGTTGGAAATTAGTATGGCCACACCCGCTTGTTTCTTAGGGCCATTTGCTTGATAAACCTTTTCCCAACCCTTTACTCTGAGTAGGTGTCTGTCTTTGTGGTTGAGGTGTGTTTCTTGTAAACAGCAAAATGTTGGATTCTGTTTTCGTATCCAGTCTCTTAGCCTGTGCCTTTTTATAGGTGAATTGAGTCCATTGATATTAAGTGATATTAATGACCAGTGGTTGTTAACTTCAGTCATTTTTAGTAGTAGAGTTTGTGTGTTTCCCTTCTTCTAGTTGTGCTGGTGAAGGGTCGCTAGATGCCTGAGTTATTGTGGGCGTTGTTGGACTCCTTGGTTTGTGATTTTCCTTCTATTACTTTCTGCAAGGCTGGATTTGTGGCTGCGTATTGTTTAAATCTGTTTTTGTCCTGGAATATCTTGTTTTCTCCATCAATGGTGAATGCAAGCTTTGCTGGGTATAATAGTCTAGGCTTGCATCCATGTTCCCTTAGTGTCTGTAGCACATCTATCCAAGCTCTTCTGGCTTTCATGGTTTCCATTGAGAAATCAAAAAAAAAAAAAAAAAAAAAGTGAATTGGGACCAGCAGGGAGAGGTAGGGAGACTGACCAGGAGTAGGGGACAAAAAGAAAATTGTGGCTGAGATGTAAAATAATAAATAAATAAATAATAAACTTAAAAGAAAATAAATATGAGTTTAGAAGCACCAAAGGAGGGGATAAAATAGAAGAAAACCAAAGACTATATATAATTCTTTAGTCTTCCAGTATGTACTCTATTAATAACCCTTAAACGGTATGAAAAAGTTGACTTTATGTAGTTTTACTTTATTTGTGTGTAACCATAAATAACTTTGAATATATGGTCAAAATATTAATTCATTCTTGTGTGAAAGAATGATGAGATGATTAAAAACCTTTCAATTATATGACAAATTTTGTCAGTATTTTTAGTCATTTGAATTATGATTCAGTTATACATGTCTACCTCTATTTGAGACTATAGTCTATATATTTTCTAGACAATGAAAATCAATTATGTAGTATCAGCTGTGTTGCTAAAAACTTCTGCTTAATTTTCAAGGAGACATTTCTCAGTTTTATTCAGAACAAAATTCTCTTTATCCTTAGAAAGTTTAAATAATCAACTAATTCCTATTTCAAATGTGACTTACCCTTTTACAAGCAAACTTAGTACAAGAAAGTTAAAAATGTCATCCTTCCTATGAGTCAAAAACCAAGAAATAAGACTCTTAAAAATCCAATTTTATATTGAATTTTCTATATTTTTTTATTTGAAGCTAAAAATTCTTTTGATGAATAGAAATAATGGTTAAATAGTATGGAATCTGAGTTCAGATGTGTTAAAATCAGATTTATCTCCAATAAATATGTCTTGGGTTTCAATATCTCTGTATGAAATTTCTTTATAGCTTGCTCTCCACAAATTGATTGTAAGGCCTCATTGCTAAAGGCAACACCTACATAACTCGTTGAACATGAAGACATCTAGCTGGTGCTTATATTGTGCCGCGCACCGCACACTGCGCACCGCGCCCTGGTCTGCGCTCAATGTGCAAGACCCCAGTTCGCGAGCTTCGGGCAAGGGGCTGGAGGTTGAGAATACACACGCAGAGACAGACCGACATGCAGACCTTCAATCACTGATACCAAAGCCCCTCTTTATTAGCACCATGTAGGCTTAAATACACTTCAGTCAGTGGCCAACAGGTGAAAATCCTCTGATCCTCTAAGCTAGGCACAGCTTCTAGTAACTTTAATTAGAAGGTTCTAGGAGGGAAGAGCAGCTGATGTCAGGACTCATTCATTAGTCCCAACAATATTGAACCATCACCCCTATGTCCCAACATATTTAGTACTATGTATGCTTTCAAAAAAGAAACAGAAACGCCATGGCACAACATCTTTGTCTACAGTGGTGTCCAGCATGCAAAATTTGCCATGACAAGAAAGGCATAAAACTTGTGAAAGCCACCAATGAATAACTGATTTGACTTAAGGCACATTTCATGAGATGAAACTCTTATTTGATATTCCTTGGGTGACCAATAATCAGAGACTGGAAACTTAGGAACCTAAAATAAAACCAAATACTACTGTTCTAGAAAAAATAAAAAAGGGAAAACGACAGTAATAGGAAGACTATAATGATTTTATATGGGAGGGACTTTGGCAGTAGATGACATCGGGTGAGGTCAAGATGAATATGCCATACAGACAGAGTTTAAGTGAGGAATTTAGAGAGAAGGGTAAGGGGAGGGAAGAGAGAGAGAGAGAGAGAGAGAGAGAGAGAGAGAGAGAGAGAGAGAGAGAGAGAGAGAGAGAGAGAGAGGCTCCACCCATTTCTGTGAACTTTTCCCACTAATTTTCCTCTCTCTCTCTCTCTCTCTCTCTCTCTCTCTCTCTCTCTCTCTCTCTCTCTCTCTCTCTCTCTGGTTTTTTGAGACAGGGTTGGAGCATGTCTCCTAAGGCGACCTTTGGCACCCATGTGTGGACTATGTAGTCACTTAGCAGCTCGCCAGGGTTCTGCCTGAGTGCATCCTGCTGGGTGACAAAGGCCAGCATGATGTCTGAATCCTTACGACTCCAATGATATTCTGTTATAATCATAGATCAGTGCCTTGTTCAGCCATTATTGTAGAAGCTTCACCTGCAACAGAGGGGAAGAAATAAAGAGACCAGCAGCCAGAGATTATGCAGAGAGTAAGTAAAGAACAGTGAAGAACTCAGACCTAAATGGAATGTTTCCTTAAACTTTGCCTTTCGGGTCTCATGGAACCCGAAATGAGAATACCTCATGAACACTCACAGAGACTGAAGTGGTATGCTCTTGTTCTACATGAGTCTGCGCCAGGCCCTCTGCATATGTATATATTATGATTTTCCGTTAAGTATTGTTATGCGATTGCTGAGTATATGAACAAACTGACTCTTGGTCCTTCCCTTGTGCTTTCTTCATTCTGTTGCTTTGTCTTGGAAAACTTCAACGTGAACCGTTTTTTTTTTTCATATTGTACTTTGTTCTTTTATATTAAGAATGAATGAATGATTAAATGAATAGGAATCTAGACACTAGGGTAAAGCTAAAAAATTATAAAGACCTTTAATATTAGAATATGGTGTCACCACACCACAACTCTGCTTCCTCCACACATCACTGCCTGTGGTTTATTTGCTGGACTCACCAGACAACTCCATTTAAAACATGTGTGTTACCAGACTGGAGATTGAATTCTTAATTTAAGTTTAAAATACATTTATTAATTATTTGATAATATTTGCACTTTTTACATTACAAATCTTATCATTGGTTGTCATACTTTCTAGGTAACTGATAAGGAGCTATTATAAAGCAGAATACTTTTCATGACTGTTACCATACAGATAAGTATTTAACTTTTGTCATTTTATTAATATTTTCATAAATAGGTTAGCTTTAAATCATTATACCCCCATCAAGTACACAGTAAAACTTTCCGTCTGAAACAGCATTACTTAGAGCTGCTCATCGCTTAACACCAAGTCAGTATCAGAATTTTAGCTCCAACTCACTGCTTTCAGTTCTCTTTTTAATGATCCAACTGGTAGAAAATTTATTTTCCATTTAATCACAGGAGTCTTTCAGGGCTATACAGGATACAGGTAATATGTCTTCCAAAGAATTTACAGTTGAGCTGGCTTCCCTAAAATGTTTGTGGATGAGAAAAATAATGAAAACATCTTTTCCCTGACACAAAGAAAAGAAAAATACTACATAGGAATCTTGGCTTTGGAAACTTGACATTTCAGATTTGGAGGAAAAAAAAAAAGATTGCCCAGGTAAAGGTTATTTTGTTTTTAGGATGTCCATGAATTTTTTTTTTCTTGAGAATTCTTTCTACACTCTTTTTTTTCAGTTCTTCTTAGAGTACTATACTATTCATGTTATTTTGGCAAAGAAACTGCCAACTATTCTCACCATATTCAATTTTATATCTGTTCTACCAAAGGGAGTGTTTGGGGAGAAAACTTGCAGCATAAACAGTAGAACTTTTCAAAGGATAATGATAAAACAAGTTTAAGTGGCACAACTAAATCCAAATATCTACTATAACAATTTTGTGATTAGGTGCTGCAAAATTTGAAAATAAATTCTAATTCATATCATGTAACTAAATTTAAACTATTATCTAGTATATTGGGCTGTATTTATAAAGAAAATCATGATTCTCTTAAAATTCAATATTGCAAAAGTTTTGAAAATGAACAACAATTCTTTAGTAGTTGCTTATGTGTTTGTGTCTATAAAACCACTTAGAACTTTACAATCTAAAAGTAGACATATACATATATATATATATATATATATATATATATTCATGCAAAAAAATAGTGAAATAATTTAAAGAAATGTGGGAAGTGTTAAGGAGGGTAAGAAGAAAGAAAGGGAGAAATATAATTATTTTATAATTTTAAAAGAATACCAAAAATAAAAGTCATAGATATTTCCCAAATATTGAGAAAGTTATTTGTAAAATAACTATAAGGTGATTGAGAATAATTATTATGGAAAAATTTAATGACAAATAGATTAAGAAATAAGAATCAAACATGGAATATTATATTATCTTATACTATTATAAAGAATATATATATATATATATATATATATATATATATATATATATATGCCTTCTTGTAGGAATGGTAGGTAGTCTGATTTAGATAATACTTCTGAAAATTTTAGAGTAATCATGCCTACCTTTAACTATTACTCAATTCTTTATTTATTTCTCCACCCATATATCCACATACTTATTCATGAATTTCTTCATCTATCAATTTAAATGTCCATCTACCCGCCATGCACTAACTCATCCACCTAACAATCCCCTAGTCCATATATATTCATGTACTCAACCATCCTAGACCAGTTCATTCACTTTTACCTAACAACTGATAATAGCTTTCACTTTTAAAAAACACTAGCAATGAAAGGGGCTTAATATGGCTTCCTAGCATGTGTGAATTGCTTTGAATTTTAACAGTATTGTGAGTTTGGAGAGTATTAAATAAAGGAGATGTGATAAAAATAAACTGCATTCAGTTAAGAATTTAGAAAACTTAAATATCAAAGGTCCCTGGAAGTTAGCAACAGTACTTGAAGTAGTGAAAGATCCATGAGTATTTCAGGTAGGTACCATGCATGTCAATACATATCTGATAACATTTAACACTGTAGTTCACTTGCAAAAATAACTATCTTTTAACAATATAGTTCATAAACTAAGTCAGAAATCAAACAATTCCACATATTAAAAGGTCATCCATTATATACAATTTGGAAAGAAATGATTTAAATAAAATCTCTCTCAAAACTGATGAAAAAAATGGTAAAATGTTTCGTCATCCAATAATTACTGCAAAAATATTACCATTAAAGTTGAATTATTTATTAAAACTTAAACAGTTCTTAAAAGGGTGAATTTAATGGAAAAGAACATGCTAGTATGTAGCTAAATTAGATATTGTTTTATAAATGTGAATTATAAACATTAATTTGAATCTTTTACTTTGAATAATCCAAGGCATTTCTGAAGAAAAACTTTTTGAAATCAGTTCACATGATTTTCATTTGATCCAACATTCCTCAGTTAACGTTTTTGAACAAGATTTCTTAAAGCAATGATCACATATATATGTGTGTATTTTATGGTACATATTTATTTTGTTTTCTAAAGAATACTTATAATTTTTTCAATTGTGATTGTTTCTTTCCTTTTAGTACAAATACCTGAAACTATAGCATAGATATACTTTAAAAAATTTGATATATACTTATATGTCTTCATTGTGAAATAAAATGCTACCAATTAATTCTTGTAAATCACATTACTAATGAGTCACTTAAGTGATTATTTTTCCTTAAGAATCATTCATTTAATATCCCATATTGATTAAAACATTTATATATGGCAGTAAAACAATGATTGAATATTACAAACAAAGATATATGACTGACAATTACTCATAGATTTTACATTAAATGTCCAATTGTATTAATATGGGAATTTCTTTAGTTATGAGACTCTGTTCAAAATGATCTCTTGTTACAGAAAGACAACACTAAAAAAATTGGTTTGGAGTGGAAATGACTTGAAACCATCGTTAGAGGGCAGCACCTACCTAGGGAAAGAGGCACTTCACATGTATTCAGCTGTTTGAACAGATACCACAATGATTTTACCTAGAAATCAAACTTTATGGCCTGCTAGTTATCAAGTCACATTAGCAAATTCACAAAAGTCTAAATAACAACTTCTCATATAAATCAAGAATTATAATTAGTAGAAAGACATTTTATTTTCTGTGACCAGCTGTCAGAGTTATGCCTGCTTTGTCAATTAATATTGAATTAAAATAAAACATATTTTTATTATTTCAAGTGAAGTAATATAGAGTAATTATAATAATCATGTAAATGTTTTTATAAAAGATTATTTTGTATTTAATTTTACTTGCATTGTTAGGAAGGGGATTCAAGTAGAAAACAGGATGGCAGTAGGCTTTTAATCCATACCTCTGATAGTATTTGTATCATGTGCCTTCAACAGGAAACTTTCAAGGTTAAGCCTTAGTGACCTGTTTTGAAAGATTTGTTGAGCATAATACTCATGTTAATGAAGCATCATTGCATTGTTACTTGATTTTCTATTGGAATATCCTATATCAATGCATGGGAATAGAATTAAGAAGCATTTGTGGAGAATTGATTTCCATGTATCTCTTGTCAATGATAATCTTTTACAGAGTAAGTATTTGAAGACTTCTAAGAACTATATATTTAAGGTGTTGTGCAAATCAGGCTTCAATAAAACTGGCGGTGAGAACTAGGTACTGGTTGTACTACTTTACAAATGAGTGCTTTTCACATGTAGAGTGGTTTATGCATATAGTGAGTGAGTATCAGTGAATTCTGAAAATTGCTATGGAATACTGATGTTATAACTGAAAGTATGTACTAATTTGTCAAAGAGTACCCACTTACGCTATTTTTCTGAAAAAGGGGCAAGGGGCAGAGATGACATACTCCTCAGAATTTGGACTTAATGTTAAGACAGTATAATCATTAATAGCAATGTTTTCTTCTTTTGTACTTAATGTTTTCTTTTGAAATAGTGATAAAAAGTTCTTTTTCAAACCTTTTTACCTCCTGAAATCATTAGGCAAATTACCTAAACTAATTTACATTTGAAAAATGTGATTTTTTTCAGCTGTAAATATGCCTTCATGATTTTAAATACAAACGTATTCACACATTTAATTTCAATGTCACAAACTAGTAATTAACTGAAGACGTTTCACAATGTTGAATGTATTGTCTTTTTTTTTTTTCTAATTTGCTAGACCATAAATTTTCAAGTATATTCCTCTTAGGAAATTCCGTTTTCATATATAACATAATATTCAGTTTAAAAAATTAAGCATTAGGAGACAAATTGCTTTGTAGTACTTTGTTTTCAAATGACAAGCATGCATGCAAAATTAAAGTGAAAAAAAAATTATTAATTCATTTATCATCTTGATAAAGTCATGGCTAGGGCAAGTTCTTAAGCTTTTATTAATAGGCTATAAAGTATAGATACACTCTTAAGTTCTCAAAATGTCAAAGTTTTACCTGTAATATCCAATGTAAAGTTTAAATTTGATCTATAACCAAGTTACTAATATATTCAGAACTGTTCTCCAGGCATAGCTTGCATTTCTGTAGATTAATATCACTCTAGATCATGATGTAATTTTTGGTATTTATTATAATTTAATTCAAAAGAAAAAAGCCTACTATTTTTGTCCCATTACTCTTAGATGCAAGAACCAGTTTATTTCCTGTCATATTATTAAGAAGTTATATCAGTTACCTTGAATAACTTCTTCTGTCATTAACTTCTGAGTTGCAGCGTTTATGCTTGCAGGATTATTTCTCCTAAGTATTAAAGTTGTTAAAGGATGATATAAAACAAGATTTGTCTTTGCATAGAGACGTAATTATACCAGGTAAAAACTGAGAAGGTAGAGATCCACTAGGGCTGTATTTCCTCTCATTTTATATTCCTTCTCGTTTGTTCAAGAATTTTGCCCAAATGCATGTTTTCTCTAGAATAAATGAGTGATTCTTGGTTATCATTGATTTTCATTTTCTCTGGAAAGAAAACTCAAGCATAGCAGAGGGATTATTTAAAATGTGAAAACTCAGGTCCACCTTTGCCTTTATGGATATATTCCTAGCAACCCTGTCACTATGTGGGAACTTGAATAAAAAGGAGCTCTGCTTACTCTTGGGCAAAAAATGAAGAAGTCTGGAGGGAAAGGTCTGAGACAAAAGGGAGAGAAAGCATCAGTTTCTCATTTGGAATTGGAAATTAGAGGGAAGAAAAGGTAGAATTATAAAGAAAGCAAATTCTAAAACACATTGCTTTCTGTATATATAGAAAAAATACCTTTATCGATGAAACACACACACAAACACACAGGTTTTCTTAATCTTTACATTAATTAATGTTAATTAGTACTGAAATTTGCAGGTAACTTTTATTCTATAGATGGGAAATTTCTCGGTGTCCTAATTCTCCAAATCTGCTTCTAAACCCTAACTTGTACAGACTACTATGATGGTATAACTGGTAAGTAGCATTTGGCATTATTTTTAAAGCACTGACTGTTTAATGTTTTCATAATAAGGAAAAACTAAAGGCTTGATTAGTGAGACAATTTACCTTGTAGAGAGGTTGAAGAAGTGGGTTCATAATCACGAGTAATGAACATGAGCTGTTTATAGTCTCTTCATTAATAAAAATAAGAATAATTATTTACTCTCAAATATTTTATGGTTCCTTAGGCAGTATTTGAGTAGACATACCTGTAAGAAACATGGTAATCTATTTGCTCTGATCTGAAATGATACCTAATTATACTGCTGTTCCACTCAAATGCTAAAATGTCAAACTGAATTCTTTTAAGATAAAAGAAAATTGTGACAGTCATTACCATTTTGAAGTAAGACCCAGGCATAGATTTACGGTGAAAAAGAGAACCATTAAGTAGATGAGATCAGTAGATGTCAAGCACACAAAGGATTCTAGTGGCATCTCAAGAAAGGAGTGACTTCAACTCTAGACATAAAGATTTATAAATGCAATCTAAAAGGTTTCTCATCTAATTGTTGAAAAAAACTAAAAGCCTTGACTGAGATAAATGTTAAACAATATGAGTTACAAAATGCCCCCCCCCCTTTTTTTCAAAATGCCCTTTTGTTACCACATCCCTGTTGATATCTTATTTTCTTTCAGTTTCTTCTTATTTTTTTTTCTCTCATGTTTTATTTTTTTATATTTAAAAATTTCCATCTCCTTCCCTCCTCCTCCCCCCTCCCTCCCCTCCTCCTCCCCCTTCCCTCCCCTCCTTCTCCCCCTTCCCTCCCCTCCCCTCCACCCATACCTCCCCTCCCTCCCTCTCAAGGCCAAGGAGCCATCAGGGTTCCCCACTCTATGCTAAGACCAAGGTCCTCCCAACTCCCCCCAGGTCCAGGAAGGTGATCGACCAAGCTGAGAAGGCTCCCACAGAGCCCGTCCATGAAGAACAATCAGAGCCCAGAGCCATTGTCCTTTGCTTCTCAGTCAGCCCCCGCTGTTGGCCACACTCAGAGAGACGGGTTGGGAGCCCGTCCATGAAGAACAATCAGAGCCCAGAGCCATTGTCCTTTGCTTCTCAGTCAGCCCCCGCTGTTGGCCACACTCAGAGAGACGGGTTTGGTCGCATGATCCATCAGTCCCATTCCAACTGGAGTTGGTGATCTCCCATTAGTGCTGTCCCACCGTTTCCATGAGTGAACGCACCCCTCTCGTTCCTGACTTTCTCCCTCATGTTCTCGCTCCTTCTGCTCCTCATCGGGACCTTGGGAGCTCAGTCCAGTGCTCCAATGTGGGGCTCAGTCACCTTCCCCATCTGTCGCCAGCTGGAGGTTCCCTCACGGTCCTGACTTTCTTTCTCATGTTCTCTCTCCTTCTGCTCCTCATCAGGACCTTGGGAGCTCAGTCCGGTGCTCCAATGTGGGGCTCTGTCATTTTCTTCATCTATCGTCAGGTGGAGGTTCTCAATAAAATACTGGCAAACCGAATCCAAGAACACATTAGAAAAATTATCCATTACGATCAAGTAGGCTTCATCCCAGAGATGCAGGGCTGGTTCAACATACGAAAATCTATTAATGTAATCCATCATATAAACAAACTGAAGGAAAAAAACCATATGGTCATCTCATTAGATGCTGAAAAAGCATTTGACAAAATTCAGCACCCTTTTATGATAAAGGTCTTGGAGAGATTAGGGATACAAGGGTCATTCCTAAATATAATAAAAGCTATTTACAGCAAGCCGACAGCTAACATCAAATTAAACGGAGAGAAACTCAAAGCTATCCCACTAAATTCAGGAACACGACAAGGCTGTCCACTCTCTCCTTATCTCTTCAATATAGTGCTTGAAGTTCTAGCAGTAGCAATAAGACAACATAAGGGAATCAAGGGGATTCAATTTGGAAAGGAAGAAGTTAAACTTTCATTATTTGCAGATGATATGATAGTATACATAAGCGACCCCAAAAACTCCACCAAAGAACTCCTACAGCTGATAAACTCCTTCAGTTTCTTCTTATTTTTAAGTGATGTTTAAATTTTCTTGATTCCTGAGTTTAAGTTATGTATACTCCCAATCTGTCAGCATCTCACTAGTTTTCAATTTTCATTATGACCATTTAGAAATTATTTTAAAATTAATATTATCTGATGACTATTATTTATCTAATATGCCTTCTGTATGTAAATTATAATATATTAAATTCTTCCTATTAAAATTTATAATTATTTGGATGTGAAGTGTCCTTGATGTTATAGATCATAAATTAGCTACAAAGAAGTTTCCAAGAATAAATGTGATTATTTGAATTAATATAAGATTTATTGAAAACTAGAGAAAACTCTATGGGAATTGTTTTAGTTTATCTTCTAGACAAGATAAAATAAGGGATTAGAGTAATACATTAATGCAGAGAAATATATGCTCCAATATAGATACATTAAATCAGTAAAAAGAATATTTAAGAAACATGGTACACTGTTTTCTCTTCCACTGTGCTTAATATTTCCAGCCATAGTGGACTTACATGGAAAAAAGTGGGGAACCGATGAATATTGTGTTAATTTGTAGATATTGTTTTCCCAAAAGTATGAGTCTCTGACACAGAAAAGTAAAGAATCTAAGATGGCTATTTTTATATTATTTTTGTCTGCATTAATGAGTTTCATTTGTTGCTTATAATTGTGCTCAGAGTGGAATGTAATTGACTGTCATGATTCTTTTCATACATTTGAGCACCACACTTATGAATTCAGTTCCTGAATACACCTAAGAAAAAAAAATGTAATCAAAGTTCCACATTGTGTAACGCTCCCTAGTCAGGTGGAGAACATGTTCCTATTAAGTCAACGGTCAATTATTTCTTCTATGATGTGGTAAAAAAAAAAAAGTGCCATTTGTTTAACTACTGCTTAAGACGAGATATTCCTTCCTTTATTGATAGAAATGCCATTTGTCATCTCCCTCAAACTTCTGGGACTGCAGCAACTGTTGCTGTTCAGACATCATCTGGCTGGAAACCTGAGAGGCAGACTTGATCAGATGCCATAGCATCTGCAACTGAAAGTTTTAAATCATTCCAAAGACATTAGCTGTCTTGCCAGGTCTTGCTCCAAAACAAACATCCACAAGACATAATAATTGTTAAACATGGAAGAAATGCTTGGTATGAGAAAGAATGTTGCTTTTATGTAAACATTTCAAATATAGTTAAAACTAATGCCAACACCCTCAATATAGTCTACAAAGAATGCTCTCAAAATTTAAGCCATAGAGCAAATTAGCTGGTTCCATAACCCCTTGTTTTCTTGTCTCCTATACTATACTAGTCCTCTGGTTATCCTGTTTTATTTTGATGTTTACCTACCCCGTGCCTTATTCAGTTCTTCCTGCAACAGTTCACCACTATTGCTAAAATTACCGACAATCAAATCATGGTTCACTACCAGGCTCTGGAACTTTCTGGCACAGGCAACAGATTCCTCAAAGCTTACAGTGACACTTCTTCTTTAAAAAATAAAACCGGGAGAGATGCTGGAAGATTTTTGCTGACTGGTAGAGGTCATAGTCTCTATATGCCCTGGCCACTTATCTAAATACCTTGGTAATATGGGGCTGCCTCCTTCCAGCAGAACTTCATGCCTCTACCTGCCCTCATCAGGGGAAAATCCTTGGGCCTAAAGGACTGACATTATCTGAAAGCTATTTCTAAACCAGATGGCTGCCTCTAAACAAGATGTCTGGTTTATCCTTTGCTTCATAGATCCGTTATAAAAGGTTCCCTTGCTGCATATATGATAGCTAAGACTTTTATTAGAAGGCTTATGATGGGAGAATGGCACTTAATGCAAATTAGGGTTTGTGCCCAGGCTCCCCAGCCCTATATATTATTTATACTCTGGAATAAAGTTGAACTTGTTCACCCAAGAATGTCTTTCAGACAACACTCTCCATTCATGCTCATGGGTCACATACAAAGCTTTCTGTGACCACTGCTGACTCTAGCCCTCTCAACCTGGTGGTCAACATATCAAGAGGGAAAGAGGAGCCCCCACAGTTTTGCTTATTTATTATTTTTTTGTTTTGTGGCTCTGTTTGTTTTCTACTTAACAGCATAGTGACATTCAGCAATAGTAGAGAATGTTCACTCATTTTTCTAAGAATAAGGCAGCTGTGACATATTATATTTGAAAAGACATAAGTGTGAGACAGATTTTGTTTTGCTGCACTGTACAGCGCTCTGGGTCATTAGTCTAGTGTTAGGGATCAACCATGCATATCATCAACAGAAGAGACAAGGTAAGTCGTCAATCACTACATGATTTTTTAAAATGCTAAAGCAACACTTATAGTAGGTGACAATGTTGTGTAATAGATGGGACTTGTCTAAATTTATGGCATAATATTTAAAGTAAAAATCATGGCAAGATTCAAAACATGATCATTTTTTTGTTCTGTATCTCAATATCACAAGAATATCATGTCTTCTTGACTAATACTTGTTAGCTTATATATTTAAAAAAATAGGCCATGATTGAAGCTAAATAAAGCTGGGGCAAAAATTCATTTGCACAATTTTTTTTTTACAAGATTACTCTAAAAAATTTAATTAATTTAATTTAATGCAGATCACATTTTAATCACCAAAGTATAAGTAAAGTCTTATAAAGGATAAAATTTTACAGTTATTATCCCAAAGTGTGAACCACTCCCTATAAAATGATACATAGACATATAATTTATTTTCAATTGATGTGCACACTATATTGCATCATTAGCTCTCTGGGACCATTTCATGTACGGCTCTGACTGTAGTTATGCTGTTACAGAATGCCAATTCATAAGTGCAAACCCCTAGCATTTTAAAATTCAGTCTTTATTTAGTAATATGTATGTACAGTTCTTCTTTCCTGTTAGTGGTTTTATTGCTAACTTAATTATAGTTTCAACTGATACCACAACCACAGATTCCAAGTTTATTTATTCATCAACTAAACATTTCACTGGTTGTTCCCAATTTTACAGAATTAAAAATGAATTCGTTATAGGCATCTGCCTAAAGGGCTTCTTTGGATGAAAGTTTTAAATTCTCTTGAGTATATAGCAAGGATTTAAATTGCTTGTTTATATGCCAAAAATGTGTTTAATATAGTAGTAAATTAGCATACTATTTTCTAACATGCCTGTATCATTTGTGTATCCAACAACAATACCAAAATGTTTAGTTATCAATTCCATGCTGCTGGTCTACACTCTACAGATAATTTTATTCTGGAAAGGCTCATAAGTGACAGTGTTCCTAAGAACTGTCCCATATTCAATCCAGTCAAAATCACAGCACTGAGAATGTAAGCAGGAAGAAAGACCCTCTTCCAAAGGAGAAACTGTTTGCTTCTGGGATTGTTAAACTCAGTTTTCCATAATACAGTGATACTTGATATATTAAGCACACTCCAGGGAAGGCCTTATGCTCAGGAGTAGTTGACCAACACAGAAGAGAAATTTCTTGGTTGTGCTCTCTCCTTCCCTAAATGTGTAGTGTTTTTTTATACTTTGGAGTCCATTTTTCTCCTTTTTTTAAATAAAATTTTTGTTGTTTTAGATCAAGAAGACCATAAATGTGAGTGTATGGGGAGGTGGTAAAGATCTGGAAGATTTTTGGTAAGGGAATATAATATGATCAAAATGTATTTTGTGGAGCTGGGCAGTAGTGGTGCATGCCTTTAATCCCAACACTAGGGAGGCAGAGGCAGGAGAATCTCTGTTATTTCAAGGCCATCCAGGTATACAAGAGCAAGTTCCAGGACAGGCTCCAAAGCTACACAGAAACCCTGTCTCAAAAAAACAAAAAATAATAATTGTGGAAATATATTTTTAAAAAATAGGAAGCAAGAAAAATTTTAAAAAATGAGCAGCATGCTCTGATTTTAAATTTATATTATACTAACAGTTTACTGAAAAAGAAGTTTCCATAGTGTTTATTATTGCACATTATAATTATCTTAAAGATTGTTTTCTTCCCTTATCCCCATCTCATCCCCACCCCCGTAATCCCAACCCCTGCCAGGAAATTTTGTCCATTTCCAATATGCAGGATGATAACAATATGTTTTTCTTTGGGTTCACCTTCTTATTTAGCTTCTCTAGGATCACAAATTATAGGCTCAATGTCCTTTATTTATGGCTAGAATCCACTTATGAGTGAGTACATACCATATTCTTCTTTTTGGGTCTGGGTTACCTTACTCAGGATGGTGTTTTCTATTTCTGCTCTTTGTCCTGGAGAGGGAGGGAGTGGGGGTGAGTGGAGGGGAGGGGAGGGAAGAGAGAGGAGGGGAGGAGATGGAAATTTTTAATAAAAATAAAATAAAAAAAATACAAAGATTGTTTTCTTTCAAAAACATTGATTTTATTTTTATTCTTGTTCTGTGCACTGCGGCCCTGGTCTGTGCTCTATGCACTAGACCCCAGTTCGCGAGCTTTGGACAAGGGGCTGGAGGTTGAGAATACACACGCCGAGACAGACCGACACACAGACCTTCCAAGTGGAGACTTAAATACACTGTAGTCAATGGCCAACAGGTGAAAATCCCATCCTCTGATCCTCTAAGCTAGGCACAGCTTCTAGTAACTTCAATTAGAAGGTTCTAAAAGGGAAGAGCAGCTGAAGGTCAGGACTCAATTAGCCCCAACATTTTTGTGCATATTTGGATAGTCTTGTGTAATTGTGTGATTGTGACTGCAGGTACCCATGGAGCCCAGGAAAGAGTGTGTGACTCCCTGGATCTCAGGCTACAGGGGTCAGGGTGTGGCATTGTGAGTTGTTTCATAGGAATGCTAGCGATCAAACTCTGCAGAAAGTATGCTCGTAACTGAACCGTCTATCAAGTCAGCAGACTGTGTTCTCTAATTGTTCATTGCTTAATGTGAA
The DNA here is from genome assembly GCF_903992535.2 of Arvicola amphibius. NCBI lineage: Eukaryota > Metazoa > Chordata > Mammalia > Rodentia > Cricetidae > Arvicola > Arvicola amphibius. Next base: position 11,553,086 of record NC_052059.1, on the reverse strand, counting down.
AAAAGTCATCTAGCTTAACGTTTATTTTAGAATCATTCATTTTATTTTATAAATGTTTTGTCTTCATGCATGTGTATTTGTCAAATACAATCCATGTCTACCATCCAAAAAGGTCAGAAGAGGCCATCAAATTTCACAGAACTGGAGCTATCAATACTAAAAGTTGGGTCACTTTTGTATTGTGGTATTTGGTTGATATAATATAGTCATGATAATTCCAAAGAGCACAATTTCTTTTATAAAAGTGATTCTCTTAAAATATTCACAATATACTCTATTTTTTGTTGGATTATTTGTTCTTTTGATGACCAATTTCTTGAGTTTTTGTATATTTTGGAGATCAGCCTTCTGTCTAATGTGGGATTGGTGAAAATCTTTTTCCATTTTGTAGGCTGCTGTTTTCTCTTATTACCCATGTCCTTTCCTTTACAGAAGTTTCACGGTTTCAGGAGGTCCCATTTATTTATTGATTCAGTGTCTGTGTTACTGGGCTTATATTCAGGAAGTGGTCTCCTGTGCCAATATATTGAAGTGTACTTCCCACTTTCTCTTCTGTGAGGTTCAGTGGGGTTGGTATTATGTTGAGGTCTTTGAGCCATTTGGACTTGAGTTTTGTGCATGGTGATAGACATGGATCTATTTTCATTCTTTTACATGTTGATATCCAGTTATGCCAGCACCATTTGTTGAATGTTTTCTTTTTTCCATTTTATATTTTTTGCTTCTTTGTCAAAAATCTGGTGTTGTAGGTATGTGGATTAATATCTGGGACTTTGATTCAGTTCCATTGGTCCTCCTGTCTGTTTATATGCCAATACCAGGCAGGCTGTTTTCAGTACTGTAGCTCTGTAATAGAGTTTGAAGTTAGGGATTGAGATGACTCCAGAAGTTTCTTTATTGTACGGGATTATTTTGCCTATCCTGGGTTTTTTGCTTTTCCATATGAAGTTGAGGACTATTTCTTTGAGATCTGTGAAGAATTTTGCTGGAATTTTGACCGTTATTACATTGAATCTGTAGATTGCATTTTGTAAGATTGCCATTTTTATTTTGTTAATTCTGCCTACACAAGAGCATGGAGGTCTTACCATTTTATTGTGTCCTCTTCAATTTCTTCTTCAAAGATTTAAAGTTCTTGTCATACAGGTTTTCCACTTGTTTGGTTAGAGTTACTCCAAGATATTTTATGCTATGTGTGGCTATTGGGAAAGATGATGTTTCTCTGATTTCTTTCTCAGCCTATTTATCACCTGTGTAAATGAGGGCTACTGATTTTTTTTTTTTTAGTTAATCTTGTATCTTGCTACCTTACTGAAAGTGATGAGTTGTAGTAGTTTCTCAATAGAATGATTGGAGCCGCTTATCTAAACTTCACATCATCAGCAGATAGTGAGAATTTGACTTCTTTTCTGAGTTGTATCTCCTTGTTCTCCTTTTGTTGTCTTATTACTCTAGCTAGAACCTCAAGAAATACATTGAATAGATATGGAGAGAGTAGACAACCTTGTCTTGTTCTTGATTTCAGTAGGTTCACTGTGAGTTTCTCTCCATTTAGTTTGATGTTGGCTGTTGGTTTGCTGTATACTGCCTTTATTAGAGGATTCTCAACAGAGGAATCTAAAATGGCTGAGAGAAACTTAAAGAAATGCTCAACATTCTTTGCCATCAGAGAAATGTGAATCCAAACAACTCTAAAATTCTATCTTACACATGTAAGAATGGCCAAGATCAAAAACACAGATGACAACTTATGCTGAAGAAGATATGAGGTAAAGGGAACACCTCTGCATTGCTGGTGGGAGTTCAAACTAGAACAGCTCCTTTGGACATCAGTATGGTGATTTCTAAGAAAATTAGGAAACAGCATTCTCCAAGACCCAGCAATATCACTTTTGGATATATACCCAAAAGATGCTCAATCATATTACAAGGACATGTGCTGAATTATAGCAGCATTGTTTGCCATTGGCAGAACCTGGAAACAACCTAAATGACCATCGACTGAAGAATGTATAAGAAAAATGTGATACATTTATACAATGGAGTACTACACAGCAGAAAAAAGTAAAGACATATTGAAATTTGCAGGCAAATGGATGGATCTAGAAAACATCATATTGAGTGAAGTAAGCCAGACCAGAAAGACAAATATCATATGTACTCACTCATAAGTGGCTTTTAGACATAAAGCAAAAAAAGCCTATAATTCACAATACCAGAGAACGCAGACAACAATGAGGACATTAAGAAAGAGACACATACATCTAATCTATATGGGAAGTAGAAAAAACAAGATCTCCTGAGTAAATTTGGAGCATGGGGACCATGGGAAAGGATACAAAGGGAGAGGAGCAGAGAAAAATGTATAGTTCAATATAATCAATAATAAATGCAAAATTACACTAAAATAAACACCACATGCACACATCTCTTTGCAGATTGAAATAGGAAGAAAAGCCAATTTTTTTTACTAAGTTACATTTTTAAAGTGTAGATATTGGAGTGAAGTATGCCAAAGGAGTATATACAAAATTGTTTCCTGTGATTTTTATACTTTTCTAGAACTGTTTAATATGAAGAATTTCTACATTTAATAACAATAGCTAAGTAATTGTATTTTAGCTTCATGATAGGATCTATAACACAGAACAGAATCAATATAAAAATCACTGTTGTAAATTTCAACTATTGATTATCTTAGAGCTTCACAAGGGTAAAAACATACACATGAGTGTATTTCAATGCAGCATACTGATGCCTTCCTTCATCTTCTCTCTCTGGAGAGAATATACAGGAAAAAGTTTCTAGCTTTGTAAAATACAGTCTATGTTACTAAGTGCATAGAACTTTCTGTGTAATAACAAAGCTTCTAGAACTGTCTGATTGTAACTTGGCAAAAGCTGTTCTCCTTTGCCCCTCCATTTCCTATCCCCGGGTTCTGTTAATCATTCTACCCTAATACATGTTTTTGTTTATTATTATTATTATTATTATTATTACAAATTTTCACCTCCTCCCACTTTCCTCCCCCTCCTCCCATTTCTCCTTCCCCTCCCTCTCCAGTCCAAAGAGCAGTCAGGGTTTCCTGCCCTGTGGGAAGTCCAAGGTCCTCCCCTCTCCATCCAGGTCCAGGAAGGTGAGGATCCAAACAGACTAGGTTCCCACAAAGCCGTACATGGAGTAGAATCAAAACCCAGTACCATTGTCCTTGGCTTCTCAGTCAGCCCTCCTTGTCAGCCACATTCAGAGTGACAGGTTAGATCACATGCTCCAACAGTCCCATTCCAGCTGGCCTTGGTGAGTTCCCATTAGATCAGCCCCACCGTCACAGTGGGTGGGCGCATCCCTCGCGGCCCTGATTTCCTTGCTCATGTTCACTCCCCTTCTGCTCCTCAATTGGACCTTGGGAGTTCAGTCTAATGCTCCAATGGGGGTCTCTGTCTCTATCTCCATCCATTGCCAGATGAAGAAGGTTTTATGGTGATATGCAAGATATTCATCAGTGTGGCTATAGAATAGGGACAGTTCAGGCGCCCTCTCCTCAGCTGCTCAAGGAACAAGCTGGGGACATCTCCTTGGACACCTGGGAACCCCTCTAGAGTCCAGTCTCTTGCCAACCCTCAAATGGCTCCCTTAATTAAGATATATACTTCCATGATTTCATATCCACTCTTCCTCCATCCCAACTGTCCCATTCCCCCAAACTCTCCCCATCCTCCCCTTCTCACTTTGGAAATCAATGTGGCGGTTTCTCAAGAAATTCGGGATCAACCTACCCCAGGATCCAGCAATACCACTCTTGGGAATATACCCTAATACATGTTAACGAGGAGATTTTAGAGGACTTTTGTTTTTTAGATTCTCATCAGCACTTCCTGTCTTACTCTTTCTGAAAAGAGCCTCTACAATGTGATGCTATCTCATTTTCATTCTGATGTACATTTTCAGATGACTGTTGATAATTTTATTTAACATATTGCTGATGTTTATATGTTGTGTTACTATTGTTTCTGTTGAGATTATTTACTTTATTATATTTTACCTATATTAAATACTTATTAACTGATTAATTTTTAATTATTGGCTCCTATTTTGTTAATTTCCTTTTAATTTTAATGATGTTTTGATAATAAGTAATGAATTAATAACAATGAATTAATAACTAATTTTGCAATAAAATATAAGTTGATTTCTGAGCAATTTTAAAATACAGTTTGCCAGGGTGCTCTCAGTTCTTTTCTTTAGCTTTAGATAAGCTAATCTTTATGCTAGGGAGTTATTATCAAATTTGCACTTTGGTGGGCATGAGGTGCTTGTGCTAACAGATAAGTGCTAGGGGCCCCAAGGATGATGCACACACAGGCTTTTCCTGTTATCTGCCCAGAATGTTTTTTGTTTGTTTTATTCGGGAACTAGTTCTTGTAGTCCTCTACCTCCCATGTGCTGGAATTAAAGTGCCACCACACCCGGCTCTTTGAACAGTATGTTTTTATGAGATATGTTAGGAATCTAGCAATCTTTGCACTATTCGTGTGGTCTGGGACCACACCTGGTCCTCCTTCAGGTTTTTTTTCATGAGCTTCTGTTTATTTACTGCAAATCTTTATTACCAGCTTGTTTGTTTTTGTTTTTATGCTTATCTGTTTGTTTTTCCAGGCAAACCATAGCTCCCAGCTTATGAAAGGTGTCACAAGTACTTTACATGTGATGTTTAATCTTTATTCATCTTTCTTTGTTTTTCAAGGAGATTTATGTATGTTTTAATGTGCTCATGAAATTGAGGTGAATATCACCAGGAATGTTTTTGACATATTGTACTGTTTTTAAAAATGCCTAGAATAAATTACTTATGATCAGAGTCCTAAAGTTTGAACCAACAGTGTCTCTTTAATCCTGTTGAACAGAACTGCCTTCCTGCCATTCATAGATTGTTATTCTGCTAGCCATGGTGGTCACAAGGAATCCCGTAATACACAGGATCAATCCAACAAAAGTTCTAGCATAGTTTGCAGAGCATAAGAAATGAAAGAAAGTTATTTTTAAAAAGATATGAAGCTCTAAGGGGAATATGTTGAGTAGAATATCAGTGCATTTGGGAAAATACGGAGGTATTTTATATTTTATTTTATATATTATGAAATGCTCAAGAAATACAGATCAAATAAAACAAAACATTCATTTTTGCACAAAACTATGACTTCTAAAAATCTGACTTTTGAATGTTACTTCATGTTTTCTATTATTTTGTTATATTCTGTAAACTAGTATTCTTTATCTTGTTCATGAGGCAAAGTTTTTATTTTTTATTATTTCATAATTGCTTCCTTTTCTTCTTATAGCTGATGATTACAAGGAGGTTTTTTTTTTTACTCTTATCTTTAAATTTGCTCATGTACATAATGTTATGCTGTCTGATTTTCTTATTTTTTCTATTTTAAACAGATAAGTCATTAGGTATACTAGTGTGGGTTGCCTTAGTGGGTTTCTTAGATTTATAGTTTTCACTATTTTTGTAAGATTCAGTATCATTTCCTTAAACCATTTTTCTTCTCTTTATATGAGGACTTCAATTTCTGATATATTTAGCTACTGGGAGTTTCTCCAAAACTCACTAGCTATTATATTTTGGGTGGTTTGCTTTAGTGTGTTTCTTTCAACTTACACAGAAATTACTTTAGAAAAATATTTTTTGTCCTTTCTTTTCCATTTTTAGTCATCTTTTCCCTGCAGTTTCTCATCCATTTTAATCACATAAGACACTTTTATTTTATATTCTCCTTGACATGTATAGAATTCAATTTGAGGTCTTAAAATATATGTTACTTTATCTCCATCTTTTGCTTATGGAGTCTTCTAATCGATTTCCTATGGCTGAATTTCTTTTCCAGATTTAACTTAATAAGCCCTATTTAGGACATATTTTTCATCTGTGACAAATATCGGAAAGAAACAATTTAGAAGTGGCAGGCTTTGTTTTGAGTCAATGTTTTAGGATTTTCTGTTTATGCTCACTTAATTCCTGGTCCCCTGCTCTGTGGAGGCAGTATACCTTGAAAGGTAACATGGGGCTCAGCAAGCTTTCTTAACTCATTGTACTGGGGAGTCAGAGAAATGGAGAGGAAAAGTCAGCAATGAAAACATCCCTGGTGCATGAACTGGCTTTTGGACATATTCCCTGTGGTGGGATGCCTTGCTCAGTCTTGATACCTGGGGGAGGGGGCTGGTCCTGCATCAACTAAAATTAACAGACTTAATTGTAGACTCCCCATGGGAGGGCTTACCTTTTTAGAGGATTGGAGGGGATGGGTACGGGCTGTGTGGGCAGGAGCAGTGGCCAAAGGTATAGGAGGGCAGAATGAGAAATTTTATTCACATACATATGTATGTAAGAGGAACACATTTTAAAATAAAGATGCGGTCTTTGATGACAGCTTCTCCTCACAGTGCTCCGCTTCCTACCCTATCAACAACTCTCAAGAAAGCCTTCAAATTGTCAGTCTCTTAAAATTTTGTGCATAATCAGTCGAAGAGGAGTTCTTTTCTCAGTCCCTCCTTAATCTTCTTCCTCTGAAAACACTTCTGCTAGGAAGCAGACATTCAATAGGTACATATCCACATGAAGAAAAAACGTAGGGACCCAAATCTCAACCCATCACAAAGCATTTTTTTTTCTATTTTCTTTATAGAATAAAAACTTCAAGTTCTTATCAAAATTTATACTATACACTATTGACTACTGCAATAGTTTTCAAATTGACATATGCTGTAGGTTTTAGTGAGGAGATATCTCATTACACTTCGCTCCAGTTTATAGTTCACTCATAAAAGCTGAGGACGGTTTACAAAGAAATGTAAAGACCATCTACAACCCAAAAGAAAAACTCCATTAATTTCCATGACACTGTGGTCAAAGTCCTGATGCTTCAAAGTCCTAAAACAAACTGCCTAAAGTTGCTAGTATAGATAAAAATATTCAGAATTATTTAACAATTATTCATTTATTTTTGGATTACCATTTTTTTCTCTTTTTTCTTTTCTTTTTAAAATTTTTTATTATTATTAAAAATTTCCACCTCCTCCCCTCCTCCCATTTCTTTTTCCCTCTCCTCACTCCCCTCCCTCTCTCTCTCTAGTCCAAAGAGCAGTCAGGGTTCCCTGCCCTGTGGGAAGTCCAAGGCCCTCCCCGCTCCATTCAGGTCTAGGAAGGTGAGCGTCCACACAGACTAAGGTCCCCCAAAGCCAGTACATGCAGTAGGATCAAAACCCAGTGCCATTGTCCTTGGCTTCTCAGTCAGCCCTGATGTTTGAATTTCAGTATGAAGTGAAGAGCAAACTTGTTCAAGAGTAGATCCACGACAAAAATGCTTATATGAATCTACTAACTTGTTGTCCACACCTGCATTAAGCATTATTGATGTACTGTAATGCTGTAATATTAATGTGGATAGCAATGACTATAATTCAGTCATTATTTTGATTACTAGTGGTAGTGGTAGTAATTAAACATTGACAAAATATAGATGACTAAATTATTTATTATAGAGATGCTTGAATACATGAGCGTTTAGTACATTAAATCTCTCCATAAGAATTAGGGTTAAATTTTCTCTTTTGAACTAATAGATGTTATGACTCAAATGGATTTAACAGACATCTATAGAACATTTGACCCAAACACAGAAGAATATACCTTCTTCTCAGCACCTCATGGAAATGTCTCTAAAATTGACCACATACTAAGTAACAAAGCAAATCTCCACAGGTACAAAAATTTGGAGTAACCCCCTGTATCTTATCTATTCACCATAATTTAAAGTTAGAATTTAATAAAAATACTACTCTTAGAAAGCCTCCAAACTCATGGAAATTGAACAGAGAACTATTGAACCATGCATGGGTCAATAAAGAAAGAAAGAGAGAAATTAATGACTTCCTGCAATTCAACAAAAATGAAGGCAAAGCTTTGGGACACTAGAAAGCAGTGCTAAGAGGAGAGTTCATAGCACTGAGTGCCCACCTAAAGAAAGTATAAAGAAAGTGGAAAAAATCACACTTAGTGACTTAACAGCACACCTGAATGAACAAAATTAAGCAGACTCGCCCAGGAAGAGTAGAAGACAGGAAATAATCAAATTGAGGGCTGAAATCAATAAAATAGAAACAAAGAAAACAATATAAAGAATCAATGAGACACAGGGATGGTTCTTTGAGAAAAATTAATGAGACAGACAAGCCCTTATCTAAAATAATCAAAAGACAGAGAGAGACCATCCAAATTAAGAAAATCAGAAATGAAAAGGGGAAAATAAAAACAGACATCAAGAAAATGCAGAGAATAATTAGGTCATACTACAAAAACCTGTACTCAAAAAAATTGGAAAATGTAAAAGAAATGGATAATTTTCAGGATAGATACCATATACCAAAATTAAATAAAGACCAAGTGAAGAATTTAAATAGACATACAAATTGCAAAGAAATAGAAGCCTCCAAACCAATAAAAACCCAGGACCAGATGGTCTTAGTGAAGAATTCTACCAGATCTTCCAAGAAGAAATAATACCTATATTTCTTAAAGTGTTCCACACAATAAAAGCAGAGTAAACATTGTGAAACTCTGTTTATGAGGCTACAGTTACCCAATAGTGAAACCACATAAGACTCAACTAAGAAAGGGAATTACAGACCAATTTCACTCATGAACATAGATATAAAAAATAATAAAATATTGACAAACCAAATCTAAGAACACATCAGAAAAATCATCCTTCATGATCAAGTTGGCTTCATCCCAGAGATGCAAGGATGGCTCAACATATGAAATCTATCAATATAATCCATCATATAAGTAAATTGAAAGAAAAAATCTATATTATCATCTCAGTAGATACTGAAAAAGCATTTGACAAAATTTAACACCACTTAATCACAAAGGTTTTGGAGAGATCAGGGATACAAGAGACATATCTAAAGATAATAAAAGCAATATACAACAAGCCAACAGCCAAAAACAAATTAAATGGAGAGAAACTCAAAACGATTCCATTAAAATCAGGAACAAAAAAGGGCTATCTACTCTCTCCAAATATCTTCAATGTAGTTCTAGAAGTTCTGGATATAGGAATAAGACAACAAAAGGAGATCAAGGGGATTCAAACTGGAAAGGAAGAAGTTTTACTTTTGTTTTTTGCAGATGATATGATAGTATATATAAATGACCCCAAAAACGCTACCACGGAACTCCTTCAGCTGATAAATGCCTTTAGTAATTTCGCAAGATAAAAGATCAACTCCAAAAAATAAGTGGCTTCTTATATACAAATGATAAAGAAGCTGAGAAAGTAATCAGAGAAACATCACATTTCTCAATAGTCACAGACAACATTAAATATCTTGAGGTAACATTAACCAAAGAAATAAAAGAACTATTTGACAGGAACTTTAAGTCTTTTAAGAAAAAATATTGAAGAAGTTACCAGAAAATGGAAAGATTTTCCCATGGTCTTGTATAGGTAGAATCAATATAATAAAAATGGCAATTCTACCAAAAGCAGTTTATAGATTTAATGTAATCCTCATCAAAATCTCAACACAATTCTTCACTACCTTGAAAGAAAAATAATCAACTTCATATGGGGAAAAAAACCAGGATAGCCATAACAATCCTATACATTAAAGGAACTTCTGGAGGAATCAACATCCCTGATATCAAGCTCTATTATAGAGCTACAATAATGAAAACAGCTAGGTATTTTCATAATAAAAGACAGGTTGACCAATGGAATTGAATCTAGGACCCGGATTTTAATCCACAGAGCTACAAACACCTGATTTTTGACAAAGAAGCTAAAACTATTCTATGGAAAACAAAGAAAGCATCTACTACAAATGATGCTGGCATAACTGGTTGTCAACATGTAGAAAAATTGAAAATACCTATCCCAATCACAAGACTCAAGTCCACATGTATCAAAGACCTCAATATAAATCTGACCACACTGAACCTGATAGAAGAGAAAGTGGGAAGTAGTCTTCAATGCATGGGCACAGGAGACCACTTCCTAAATATAGACCCAATATCACAGACACTGACACCCAACAGTAAATAAATGGGACCACCTGAAACTTAGAAGCTTCTATAAAGCAAAGGACACAGTCAATAAGACAAAAAGGCAGCCTAGAAAAAGATATTTGCCAATCCCACATCAGAGAAAGGACTGATCACTAAAATACATAAAAACTCAAAAATTACACATCAAAATTCCAAATAACCAAATTAAAAATGGAATACAGAACTAAACAGAATTCTCAACAGAAGACTCTCAAATGGCTGAAAGACACCAAAAGAAATGTTCAACATTCTTAACCATCAGGGAAATGCAAATCAAAATGACTTTGAGATATCATTTTACACCTGTCAGAACGGCTAAGATAAAAAACACCAATGATAGCTTATGCTGGAGAGGATATGGAGTTAGGGGAACCCTCACCCATTGCTGGTAGGAATGCAAACTTGTACAACCACTTTGGAAATCAGTATGGCGGTTTCTCCCTGAAAATTGTGAATCTACCTCAGGATCCAGCAATACCACTTTTGGGCACATACCCAAAAGATGCTCAAACATAATACAAAGATATTTGTTTAACTATGTTCATAGCAGCATTACTTGTAATAGCCAGAACCTGGAAACAACCAAGATGCCCCTTACCGAAGAATGAATGAAGAAAATGTGGCACATTAACACATTTACTCTAGTACTACTCAGCAGTAAAAAAACAATGACATCTTAAAATTTTAATGCAAATGGATGGGCCTGGAAAACTCCATCCTGAGTGAGGTAATCCAAACCCAAAAAAGATGAATATAGTATGTACTCACTCATAAGTCAGTACTAGCTATAAACAAAGAATATTGTGCCTATAGTTCATGATCCTAGAGAAGCTAAGTAAGAAAGTGAAACCTTAGGAAAACATATATAAATCCACTTGGAAAGTCAAAATAGACAAGATTGCCTGAAAAATGGGAACATTGGGGTGGGGGGAGAAAAGAGGGTGGAAGTGGAAGAGGAGTGGAGAAGGGAAGGGGTGAGGAACTTGAGGGAACAGGATAGTCGAGATGGAGGAAGGAAAAAATGAGAGGCAGGAAAGAGATATCTTGATTGAGGGAACCATTATGGAGCTAGCAAGAAACCTAGAACTAAAGAAATTCCCAGGAATCCCACAAGCATGACCTCAGCTAAGACTCTAAGCAACAGAGGAGAGGATGCCTGAACTGGCCTTGTTCTGTAGTCAGACTGATAAATATCTTTAATATCACCATAGAACCTTCATCCAACACCAGATGGAAACAGAGGCACAATCCCACTTCTGAGCACTGGACTGAGCTCCCAAGGTGCAGTTGAAGAGTGGAAAGAGTGAGAATATGAGCAAAGAGGTCAAGGCCATGAGGGGTTTATCCGCTGAGACAGTTTGCCTGAGCTAATGGGAGCTCACCAACTCTTGTCGGATTGAGACAGAACAAGCATATGTCCAAACTAGTTCCCGTGAATGTGGTTGACAGCTGCATGGCTCAGGTAGACTGAGGGGACACTGGCAGTGTCACCAGGATTTATCCGTACTGCTTGTAGTGGATTTTTGGAAACCTATTCTTTTTGGATGGATACCTTGCTCAGCCTATATATAGTAGGGAGGGCCTTGGAACTTCCCAAAGCAATATTCCTTATCCTCTCTGAGGAGTAGATTGGGAGTATGGTTGGGAGGGAGTATATGTAGGGAACTAGAGGAGAGGAGGGAATGAGAACTTAGATTGGTATGTATAATGAAAAAAAGATAATTTATTTTATTTTTTAAAAAAAATAAAAAAAATTCATTTTTTTTTCTCAGTAAGTGCCTTGGATTCTGTTTGTAATTTTTCTTCCTTTGGTCAGTATACGTGAGAGTTAAATAAAATCTTGATTATAAAATTTTCAAAAGTAAGGCATATAAGACGTAGTTATTAATCAACAAACTTTAAAGCAAACCTTTTTAGTAGATTTTTTTCATCAGGATAACTTCATAACTGTGGTGTTACTGAAGTGTTTGCTATTCTTGGGATGCTTAGATAATGAATGGCTTGTTTGACTTTGTATATTTTTGGCTACAGTTTATGTCAAAGTAACTTTTATGGGAAAGTGCTACCTTCCTGCTAATATATTAAGCCATATAAAATATTTTAAAAGATTATAAAATAATAGTCTTTGAATCATAAGATATGAAAATTGGTTCACTAAAGTGACAAAGCACATTGGCATCCCTTAATGTCTTTGAAAATTGTGTATGTGTCTGTTCATCACAGCCTGTTAGAATCTGGGCCATATAATTCTTGAAATAAAGAGATATGGCTAAATTTTCTTTATAGAATATGTATCATCTGTGCTAGATTACAAAGCATCTCCTACTGTCACTTAGAATAAATTTTCTAATAGAATTTTAGGACAGAAATCCATATTCCTGTAAGGAATACAAGAATTTGAAAACTAATTTAAAAGATAAACAATCCAGCCAAGGAGCTGTCAAGATCGAAATCGTGAGTGATGCTTTTTCACGGAGAAACAAAATGACGTTTCATTACAAACTCTGTTTCTAGTTCTGTGACCTTTAGCAGCCTCTTCAATAACCTCAAAAGTTTAGAGGAAATGCCAGTATGCAAGCAAAGTCTGGACCAAACGCTGCTTTGTAGAAAATGTGGGAAGTCTAATGAGGCCTTTCCATGATAATGATGATTGCAATTATTGAATATTCAAATACAATTAGGTATCTATGTCATTTTGAGATATAAGAGGTATGTAGGATATACACACAATATAAATATGTATAAACATATATGCATTAAGATATATGTACATATATATGTATATAAAGAAATACTCTGCAAAATATCTTTAGCAATAATGTATGCTAGATTTGCAATAAACAGTAGGAAGATTGATAGTTTAATAAAGTTTGAAAAGGATTTTTCTAACATTGTGCCTTCAAAGATGTGTCATTGTTTTGTAAGTATATATGTCTATCATCTTTGTCATCTATTTATCTAATTAATTATGCATCCATCTGTCTTTTTCAAGAGGTTGGTTAGTAAACTATCACAATATCTTCCCTAGAATAACAACGCTGTGCGTATATTTGTTGAAATGGGCTTTATAATTCTAGATCTGTACATGAATTTTCTTCCCTTGAGGCTGTTCATATTTTAAATCTTTCAGCTTTAACTTTTCTTTTTTTCCGTCATGGAGCTAAATAATGAGTCAGAGATGGCTGTTGTGGGACACACACTGTCTGCTGTGCCATTCAGTATGGGAAGGAAATCACCTGTGGCTAGTTTGAAGTTTGTTCCTGAAATAGATGGGGATCTGCCATCACCTGCCTGATGCAATAGAGGCCAAACAATCCCTTTTATCTCAGCCAGGCTAGTGGGGGAGCTTTTGTTTAATAGTGATGAAAAAAGATCCCAGGGTAAAAGCAAAATGGGTTCCCTGCAGAATCCAAGCCTCCAAATGGTCATAAAAAATGTATGCAGGCAAACATCATTTATACAGTATTGCTTTAGAGCAGATTACAGGGCTCATGTTGTGTGCCATAGACTCCATGGGGGAATTAGGTGGAAAATAGTTTCTACTTCCTTGGAAGTTGTGTCTGGAAAATATACCTAAAGCAGTTGCTAGAAGTAATCCCTGAACAGAGTTTGAAATCATGCTGCCTTAAAGAACAGCACATACAAAAGAATAAAAATTCAACACAATTTTCTACAGCATATTTACTTTATATAATAAAAAGTGGCTGTGTTTTATAAGCAAAGAACATAGATTTTCTAAAATTTTGTGATATATTATTTTGATTTAAAAATGCATTAAGCCATTTTCTTAAGACAAATAACATGGGAAGGTTAGATATATGAAATGTATTTTTTTCATCTTAGGAGATTCATTTCTACATGGAACATTGAATAAAGTGGAATATTGCTGTACAATTGTAGAACAATTTTACTGCTGAAATAAAATATAATTGATTTTGTTTGTGTGTGTGTGTTTGTGTGCATGTTACTAGACTATTTAGTCAAGAATAGTTTATAAAAATCATAGACAGCAAGAGGGTTGAAATTACACAAGGAAGGTAAAGCATTTCAGTTCATTTTAAAAGGATACCTTTAGCAGTCACGTATGGTGTCCCATGCTTTCGTTCCAGTACTTGTGAGACAGAGGAAGGAAGATAGCTAAAAGTTTGTGTAGTGAATTTTAGGCCTATCAGGCTACATAGCAAGAAACTGTGTTTAAAAGAAAAATATCAGAAAAAATATCTTCTCTTGAAGACTGTCAATCTATCTCTAGCATCATCAGATCAGATTATTATCAGATAATCAGCATCATTATTATCAACAAGAAATATTTTTCATTTTCTCACATAATGTTTTTTCAGACAGACTGTTTTTCCATGCTGATTATTACTGTACAAATTAAGCAATTAGTTTTCTCATATCGTCATAATGAGCTCTTAGAGAGAGATTTGATGAAGACACCACATTCATGACTGAATATTCCTAGATCTTTCATTTTCTTCATAATGTTTTGCTGTGGATATCTGTATTTGTTCATTTTTACCATGCTTAAGACTTTATGGTACTAATGAATCATTATTTCAATTAAAATTATAATTTCAAATACTATTTGTTTATAATGGTAATCAATTTCTTTCTTCAAATAGTCACTTGTTTAACAAAAAATAAGATATATTTTAGAATTCTATGATTTTTCAACATTTATTATTATTAAGAATAACAAAAATGAATGCCTTCCTTAAACTTTATCAAGTTATCATGCTCTTCTATGGTTCTATGATATGTAACATTCTTTTTTGTGTGTGAGACAGGGCTTTGTTACATGGAGAGTGCAGGCCCTTTGTTCTGGCCGCCCGGGGAACTTACAACTGAAATAATCACACAGAAACAGTATTAATTAAAACACTGCTTGGCCATTAGCTCTAGCCTCCTATTTGCTAACTCTCACATCTTGATTTAAACCATTTTTATTAATCTGTGTTCACCACGAGGTTGTGGTTTACCGGGAAAGATTTAGCATGTCTGACCTGGCATCTCTATGGGATCTCTCTGCTTTCTTCCTCCCATAATTTAGTCTGTCTTCTCTGCCTACTTAAGTTCTGCCTATCAGGCCAAAGCAGTTTCTTTATTAATTAATGAAGGCAACACAAATACAGAAGGACCTCCTACACTAGGGCTTCTTTGTGTAATAACTCACTCTGTCCTGGAATTTGCTTTCTAGATCAGAACTGCCTGAACTCATTGAGATCGTCCTGCCTCTGCCACCTGAGTGTTGGGATTAAAGGTGTGCGCCACCTTCTCCCAGCTTGTTATGTAATATTCATGAACTGGCACATAATCACAGCAACTTTTCCCTACTATACCATAAATTGTGTGGAATGCATGCAATTTCACAGGAAACTTTATAAATTTGTATTAAAAATAGCTATTACCTAACCTTTCTGTAATACACCAAGTTCATTTACTACTTTAAAATCCTACTAGTCAGTAACTATATGTAATAACATTCATCTATTTTTGTCCTTTGAATCATAGAACATTTTCATGTAAAATTTCTGTGTTCTATGTTCATCTTTGATTTATTACAATACTGAGTGTTTTAATATTAAGTTTGAAAAAGTGACATTTGATTTTGCAAGAAAGGATGAGCAGGTGCAAACACAGCATGTGTACCTCAGTTTTTCCATTTTCTTCCCTCTTATTTATTTGTCATATTCACAGTTTTCCGACAAATATAGTAACTTGGGACCAGTAGTTGGTGTCAGGAAGAACCAAATAAATTGCACAGTAACTCCATTTGTCATACATTCTTCTAATTATGTTATTTTCCTGCTGAGGAAACTATCTGACGGAGACAGCCACTAGACTGCCTTTTACCAAGGCCACCATGATTCCAAGACCATTCAAGCTCTGCAGGAAACAATGTAAGTGTTGGAGTTCTTTCTGTGGATGTCATTACTCACTTGGGGTGGCAAGTTATTTTTAAAATGTAGCAAACAGTCCACTTCCGCAGGAAACTTATAAGATCATCTGTGTTTAAGAAAACAGGTTTTAAACTTTTTGCATTAAATTTATGGTTGAGTCACACATCTAATTTATCAAAAATATAAATAATAAAATCTCAATATGGTTAAATAAATAGAATTGAATGTATTAAGTCAAGTGTGAATTTGAAAATCATATGGTTAAAGAAATTCATGTAATATGCAACTATCTTTCTATAAAGAAACTGTAAACACTTTTCTTCAATTATTAAAAAATCAACATTGGAAATTAACTGATTGCCGTGTCTATGCTCAGGGCCTAGAAAGAACCAAGAAATGGTGCTGGTAAGGAAGTAAGATCCTGTGGACTGGGTGGAGAGTTATAATTTTTGCAGTCAGCTGGTCGTGACATGGTTGGTGTACTCATGAACTGACCACAGGTAGGGTTAAATGTCTTATAAAGCCATTTTAAATTCTATCATAAATACAGTTGAGCTACTGAGCCTTCCTTTGAAATGTTTGGCCAGTGATGACTTCTGGCATGGGATAGACTGCCTTTCAGCTGTTACTGGCAAATTGCTCATGACTAATGGATGACTCCATATTACACACATGTAAACTGCACTAATTGTATTCAGTAAGATAAAAATAATAAAAATGATACTTAAAAAGGTCATGAACTTGTGAGGTAAAAATTTTGGACATACCCATAGAAAATTGAAATAGTGAATAGATATTGAACATTACATGGATATATTGTATACCATTTATTTTTTTTTTTTGTTTTTTTTTTTGTTTTTTGAGACAGAGATTCTCTGTAGCTTTGGGGCCTATCCCAGAACTAGCTCTTAAAGACCAGGCTGGCCTCGAACTCACAGACATCCACCTTCCTCTGCCTCCCAAGTGCTAGGATTAAAGGTGTGTGCCACTACTGCCTGGCCATGCATGCAATTTTAAAATAAGAAAAATTAATAATAGTTGAAAACAGCTTTTTCCAATACTTATGGGACTTAAGAGGTGAGTGAACAGCCATGCAGTGGGATACCCCATTCTCTAGGACCTCTACAGTGGAACAAAACTCCAGGCCCAACCCCCAACTCCCTAGGCTTTTCTAGCCAGCCAGTAGGAAGTTTCCTATGGGTAGGCTCCCTCAAAACTCAAACACATCCAGTGGTCCATTCAAACTACTAGTTACCCTCTACCCCAAAACTCACCTATTCATCTGCAAAATCAGTGGAACTCTGAAACACAGCTTGCACCAATACTGAGGGGACTTAAGAGGTGAGTGAATAGAGAATCATTAAGTAATACTACAAAAACCTGTATTCCACAAAATGGGAAAATGTAATAGAAATGAACAAATTTTTAGGTAGATATCTTATACCAAAATTACATCAAGACCAGGTGAGCAATTTAAATAGACCTATAACCTGTGAGGAAATAGAAGCTGTCATCAAAAACCTTCCAACCAATAAATAAATAAATAAATAAATAAATAAATAAATAAATAAAATAAAAAAGAAAGAATGAAAGAAAAAAACCCAGGGTTTTAGTGCAGAATTCTACTAGAACTTCCAGAAAAGCTAAGACCTATTTTCCTCAAAGTGTTTCACATAATAGAAACAGAAGGGACATTGCCAAACTCTTTTTATGAGGCTGCAGTTGCCCTGATGCAAAACTACACAAAGACTGAACCAGGAAAGAGAATTACAGACCAGTCTCACACTTGAACATGGATGCAAAATGGATGGAGCTAGAAAACATCATTTTGTGTAAGGTAACCCAGATACAGAAAGACAATTTTCACTTGTACTCACTCATAAGTTATTTTTAAACATAAAACAAAGAAACCCAGCCTACAAATCACAATCCTAGAGAATTTAAATAATAATGAGGACACTAAGAGAGACATACATAGATCTAATCTACATAGGAAGTAGAAAAAGACAGGATTTACTGAGTAAATTGGGAGCATGGAGACTTTGGGGGAGGGATAAAGTATAGGAGAGAGGCAGTGAGGGGAGAAGAGACAAATGTAGAGCTCAATAAAAATCAGTAAAAAAAAATTACTAGCAAACTGAATCCAAGAACACATCAAAAAAAAATCATCCACCATGATCAAGTAGGCTTTATTTCAGAGATACAGGGCTGGTTCAACATATGAAAATCTAACAACATAATCCATCATACAAATAAACTGAAAGAAAAAAAAACATGATCATTTCATTAGATGCTGAAAAAGCATTTGAAAAGTCCAACACCCTTCATGATAAAGGTCTTGGAGACATCAGAGGTACAAAAACATATCTAAATACAATAAAAGTAATATCCAGCAAGCTGACAGAGAATAGCAAATCAAATGGATAGAAACTCATAGGGATTCCACTAAAATCAGGAACAAGACAAGGCTGTCCACTCTCTATATAGTTCTTCAACACAGTTCTTGAAGTTTTAGCAATAGCAATAAGACAACAAAAGATGAAAGGGATTCAAATTGGAAAGGTAGAAGGCAAACTTTCGTTATTTGCAGATGATATGATAGTATATATAAGTGATACTAAAAACTCCACTAGAGAACCCCTACAGCTGAAAAAAGCCTTCAGTGATGTGGCAGGATACAAGATCAACTCAAATAAGTCTTAATCCCTCCTATACACAAATGATAAAGAAGCTGAGAGGGAAATCAGAGGAACATCACCTTTCACAATAGACACAAATAACATAAAATAACTTGGAGTAACACTAACCAAAGAAGTGAAGGACCTATTTGACAAGAACTTTAAGTCTTTGAAGAAAAAAAATTGAAGAAGATACCAGAAAATGGAAAGATCTCCCATTGTATTGGATAGGTAGGATCAACTTAGTAAAAATGGTAATCCTCCCAAAAAGCAATTTATAGATTCAATGCAATCCCCATCAAAATCCCAACACAATTTTTCACTGACCTTGAAAGAACTATAATTAATTTCACATGGAAAAACAAAAAAACACCCAGGATAGGCAAATCAATCCTGTACTATAAAGGAACTTCCGGAGGCATCAGCATCCTTGACATCAAGCTCTATCACAGAGCTGCAGCATTGAAAACAGCTTGGTTTTGGCATAAAAACAGAGAGGCTGACCAATCAAATTGAAACGAAGACCTGGATATTAATCCACACACCTACAAACACCTGATTTTTGACAAGCTAAAATTATACAATGGAAAAAAGAAAATATCTTCAACAAACGGTGCTTGCATAACTGGATGTCAACATGTAGAAGAATGAAAATAGATCCATATCTATCGCCATGCACAGAACACAAGTACATATGGATTAAAGACCTCAATATAAATCTGGCCACACTGAGATAGAGGAACTACAGAGATGAGAGCAAGAAAAGAAATATCTTTATTGAAGGAGTCATTATAGGGTTAGCAGAAACCTGGCTCTAGAGAAATTCCCAGGAATCCACAAGGATGAGCTAGGCTAAGACCTTAAGCAATAGAGGAGAGGGGACCAGATCTTGATTTGCCCTGTGGTCAGAGTGATGAATATCTTAAATATCACCATAAAACCTGGGAGCCATTCTAGGGTTGGCAGAGACTTGAATCTAGAGGGGTTCCCAGGTGTCCAGGAAGACGCCCCCAGCTAGGTCCTTGGACAGCTGAGGAGAGGGTGCCAGAAATGTTCAGATCCTATTGCCATACTCATGAATATCTTGCATATCACCATAGAACCTTCACCTGGCATTGGATGGAGAAAATGACAGAGCCCCACATAGGAGCACTGGACTGAGTTCCCAAGGTCCCGATGAGGAGCAAAAGGAGGGAGATCATGAGCAAGGAAGTCAGGACCGTGAGGAGTGCGTTTACCCATTGAGATGGTGGGACAGATCTAATGGGAGACCACCAAGTCCAGTTGGAATGGGACTGATGGAACAGGGGACCAAACCGGACTCTCTGAATGTGGCTGACGGCGGAGGAGGACTGAGAAACCAAGGACAACGGCAATGAACATGAATTCTACAGCATGGACCTGCTCACTGTGAGCCTTGTCAGTTTGGTTGCTCACCTTCCTGGACTTAGGGGGAGCTGGGAGGACCTTGGACTTAACATAGTGAAGGGAACCCTGATGGCTCTTTGTCTTGGAGAGGGGTGGAGTGGGAGTATGGGTGGAAGGGAGCGGAGGGAAGGGGGAGGAGGAGGGGAGGAGATGGAAATCTTTAATAAAAAAATGAGAAAAAAAACCTTTATCTAGCAACTGATGGAAACAGAGGCAGAGACCTACACTGGGGCACTGGATTGAGCTCCCAATGTCCGGTTGAAGAGTGGATGGAATGAGAATATGAGCAAAGAGGTCCACACCATGATGGGCTCACCCACTTTAACTTAGGTAATATGAGCTCACCAACTCCAGCTGGACTGGGCAGGAACAAGCATAGGATCAAATTAGTCCCTCTGAATGTGTGTGACAGTTGAATTGCTGGGGCAGACTGAGGGGACACTGGCAGAGTCACAAGGATATATCCTACTGCATGTCCTGGCTTTTTAGGATCCTATTCTCCTTGGATGTATACCATGCTCAACCTATATACAGTATGGAGGACCTTGGACATCCAAAAAGCAATGTGTCTTACCCTCTCTGATGATTAGATGGGATGGGTGGAAGAGTGAGTGGAGGCAATGGGAGGAGGAGAGAGAGTGAGAACTTTGATTAGTATTTTTTAAAAATCCAAGAAATAAAATAAAAACAGTTTAAAACAATTTCACTGAATTTATACAACGTATATTTAATTTACCTGATTTAAGACCGGTACTATTAATACAATTTAAATAACTGTTTCACATACTACACTACATGATGTTGCCAATTAAATAGCTATCAAATGCTATGAAATATTGCTTTCTTAAATAATACCTTATTGACTTCCATAGCAGAGCTGTAAACTGAGCTCAAAATCCATAAACATTCCCCTTTTCTTAACTGACAGAAAACACAGTCCAGCAATTCATCTTTTCCTTAATTCTTTTGGGTAATAATCTCAGCAACCAGAAAATCTTTGTAGAACCATATAGAATTGTTGCCTATCCATAGTTCTGTAGCAGATTTTAAGCTACTATATTGTTCTTTTAAAGTTGAGTTATAATATACTTTGTCAATTAGCTATGGTTTCTGCAAGTTACGTATTTTTGTTATAAAAATCAAAATCGATTGTTTCAGTTCCAAAAATCTTTATTAAAACATTGCATAAAATATTTTGCTTAGTCATTTCTTTAGTGGATGGTGCAAAGAAACATAGATTTTATGGGAAATTATGTTATATATCACTTTCTAAAGTTCCTGTAGATGAATTAAAAAATATTAATGAAGAAATTTTGGCGGTTGGAGAAATGACTTAAATGTTAAAAGCCCTGTTGTTCTTGGAAGTAACACAGGTTTACTTACTTGCACCTAAATAGTTGTTCTCAACCATCCTCAGCTTCAGTTTGAGAGCATATGATGCTGATTTTAAAACTCTGCAAGCACCTATCATGCACATGGCTCAAATACTTACATGCAGATACACACGAAACAAACCCCCACAAATAACAAATACATTGTAGTGGCTAGAATTATGTGTAGCAATCATATATATTATGGTCATGGTCTAGAAACTGAACTCAGAATTCACTAGAAATATAAATATTTTAGAATTGTAACAAAGTTAACTGGTTAAAAATATATAATTTTGTTTAAATGACTCTTTTAGTATGATTTATAATTATTCACAAGTAAGGAATATCATTTTAGAATCTTTCAGCTAATTTCTTCTTTATATTAAGTTATTGCTATCCTTTACCAAGATTCAGTAGATATTGGAAATAGATACTTCCCAAGCAGAACAACTATCTTCCACATGCATTATTTTTTACTTAAGTGAAATATGACAAGTGTTAGCTGTGGCTTTTCCAATATTTCTGTGGATGGTGGATCTTCTCAATAAACATTCATTTCCTTTGTAAGGTTTATTTGGGATGACTTTTATTACTCTACCTATAGAAACCTTTCTCCTTTAAACATGTATATTGAATATGAATGAAAATTAATTGTAACTATAATTATATTTCATTTTTAATTGAAAATAGATTTTTTCATATAATATATTCTTAATATGGTTCCTCTCCATCTGCTCCCAGTTCCTCTCTACCTCTCACTCCATTTGGATCCATACCCCTTATTTCTTTCATAAAAATACAGACAGGCACCTAAGGAAAAATAATAAAATAAAATACAAAATAAGATAAAGTAAAATCAAACACATTGGAATAGAGCAAAACAAAATGAAGAAAAAAGCCAAGAGAAAGCTCGAGAAACAAATATTGATGCAGAGACACACTGACCGGCATACTCAGGAATCTCATAAAATATGGAAGAGAAAAGCTTAATGTAGAGCACAGAAAGGCCTTGTGCACACGGACAGGCACTGGAGAAACCAGGAAAGTTAAACACACAGGTTACCTTGTAAATAGAATGAGGGAAAGCTAGGGAGATGGAGTTTTACAACCTGGTGATCCTTTGCTGTTTGATGAACCAGAACAGAATCTGCCATAAGCCCCCAAATTTATGTTTCTACTTATCTAAAAGAAATTTTTCCCTAAATCTTAAACATTGTCTTTAGGTCATAAATCCCTCTCTTGAGTGATGTCACTTCACTTTACAGCAGTCTAAATGACTTCTCCGTTTTCTTATTCCAGGCCAGTCTTGACACCCACAGGCGCTATGCTTACCTCAGTCAGTAGATAGACACTATATGTTGGGTATTATGTCTGAGTCAACAGTACCCATTTTGTGAAAGAAGCCAGCTGTATTTTGTAAGGAGTCTCAATGGAAACACGTCTTAAATTGTTATTCAGTTGGGGCTGAGTTAATTGTTGTCTTAATAATTTTTTCATCAAAATTATACTGTGGTTAAATATGGCTAAAGTAACATGATTTGGGACATACTTTAGAATTCTCTGTCTAGTGACAGTTACAATTAAATCAAGTTGAGCTAAGGTTTCATTACCCATTTCCTATTTATTCCCCAGAAAGGCTAAGGCCTCCCATG
This sequence comes from Arvicola amphibius, assembly GCF_903992535.2. Taxonomy (NCBI): domain Eukaryota; kingdom Metazoa; phylum Chordata; class Mammalia; order Rodentia; family Cricetidae; genus Arvicola; species Arvicola amphibius. The sequence continues at coordinate 11,529,941 of NC_052059.1, read as the reverse complement.
GGGAGTCAACAAATCATGGCATATCCATTTTTGGCAGGACCAAGCCCCTCCCCTGAATAAAGGCTAAACAAGGTTTCTCATGCATCAGGTATTGCATTGATTCTGATTCCACTGTTTGTGGTCCTACAAATATAACAAGACACAAAACTGTCACACACATGTATGCACAGGACCTAGTTCAGTCCCATGTAGGCTCCCTGGCTGTAGGTCTCTAGAGTACATCAGTTCCCGAAGTTTTGGTCAGCTGTCTCTGTGGGTTTCTGGGTCATAATCAGATTAGTGACTACCCTAATTTTCATCATCAAACCTCCAACCAGCAACTGATAGAAGTAGATGCATAGATCCACAGCCAAGCACTGGCTGAGATGTGGGAGTTGAGTCAAAGAGGAGGAGCAAGGATTATATGAGCAAGGGATCTCAAGAAAAAATTTTAAACATCATTATACTTGTTAATTTCAGCTGACATTACAGTTCCTCAAATGAATCACTATAACTATATCATGGTCTACAGGTGAGTATATTTAAAAAGTTTTAGATTTATGTGTGTACACTTTTATACTGATATCACAGCTACAAGTGTACAAGTGCAACAGTGTAAGGAGGTGAACAATTTGTTTAAGTAGTTAGGTACAGAGGAGGTTCAAGACCATAGCTTTCATGAAGTGATTAGTATTCTAAGAAGAAAAAGATTTCAGGGCATTCCCTTGACTGCTCACTCAGAAAGCATAGGTAAGCAGACATTAAGATCACAGTCATCTGAAAGTACCACTATGCATCCTCCTAGAAGTGAAACAACCAAAATGCTGAACTGGTGTAAGATGCCCTGTACATTTTATTTTGTAATAGAGCCATAAACTAAGAGAAGCAAAGCTTCTATATTATTTATAGTATAGAAATCATGTATTCCTATGAAGAATTATAGAAAGACCTGGTAACTGATTTCTTCTGTTGCATAAAAGTCAAAAGAATGAAAATATTTAATATTTGAGAAATGATGTTGAGATGTTGAGAAAATATTATGACAAACTGGGATTTTTTTAGATTATATGTAAAAGCATAATAGTATAATACATTTACTTTAGCATCCTACTCTATTTGTTTTATATCTTTTATATTCAAAATAGATATCTCATTCAAATTTACTATGTGATTGCACATGGAAAATTGATGTCCAATATTAACTGTTTAAACAAATGCCCATTTCTCATTTACATAATTGTCCAATGCAGTTTCTAATCCACACAACCAGTAGGCATTATATTTTTTCTATGCAATAATTTACTTGATTTTTAAAGAAAAATCACAAATTAGGTTTTGGAAATTCTGTTATGTCTTAATATATGTTATTATCAAAATTCAGTCATAAAACCTTTCACACAACACCTTAGTAGAATATGTGAATTATATGTTATTTAACCACGAAAAAGAAAAATAAGGAAAAGAGAAATAAGCTGGATATACTTTTAATATTTATTCAGTTCATCAATGTGAACATATAAATAAACACTTTTCTACATTTTAAAACAGCCTCTTATTAAATAAAGCAAAATTTATAACAAATAATATAACTTTTTAGCCATAATAATACAGGTGGTATTTAAGAAATAGTTTAGTCGTAAATTTTTTTATTGGTATTTCTTAAGTATTTGCAATAAAAATAGGTTGAAACTTTTTATTTTGTTTTTAGTTCTTGCTGATAGTCATTAGTATTTATTACAGGAAGTATCAATTCATATTCAAGGTGTCAACCCACCAAAATTAATTTCTGTTGGAGGAAATCTTGTATTTGCAAAACTTGCAGTAAAAAGACTCCAGAGTGTTTTTTGCTTCTGCCTGTAATTTTGCATGTACTAATTTCCATTCTCTCCCTAGTGGTAATGGGGAATTATGCACAGCCAGTATTCTAATGTGTATGTGTCTCATGAATACAGACCTGATCTACTGGGCACCTTTATATTGTCAATATGTCTCCTTCTTATCTGTATTATTCAAATGATATTAATAATGCTAGTTTATACAAGGATCTGATGAGGAAAATAAATACAGAAAGATGCTACCCAAATCAGGGATTATAAATTTCCCTTATCTTGGAGCACAGCTTAAGAAAACAGCTGTATTCTTTCAGGTTGCCAAGATACTTGTATAATATCAACTGATATAAAACTTCAAAACAGCCTTAGATCATACCAGATGCTTTGCTAATATACTTTTAAGATAAACTATTCACAGAAAAATACAGTCTTTTTTTTACAAGGACACATAGCCAGCTGTCTTATTTGTTGAGCTAAGCTATATAGTGCAAAGCAACTTGATTGCAAAGCCGGATCCAGTTGATAACAAATTCTAACCATAGTTTTAGGGCTTTGTTCCAACACCATGCTAAAAGATTCCCTGACTAGCCAGGGCTATCTAGAAAATATAAACTAACTACATAGCCCTATGAAAGAGTTACAAATCTCTCTTCTTATAAAAAGGGTTATATGCAGGACAGAAAATCTATCTTGAGATTTAAAATGCTTTTAATGCCCCTGTGCATTGGAGAGTAAGCTCATCTGCCAAACCTCCAGACCCCTGCCCTGCAGCTCCTGAAGGGTCACTCAGCTTAGGGCAGTGCTCTTCCCATTGGTCTTTGTAAACGAACAGTATCCAGTCTGAGGGAGTAGTGGCTTTTAAGACTGTTTAAATATTTAAAATGTTGATTCAATTAAAAGTATAGAATATACCACACATTTCTTTATTTCTTTTAGTCTCCTTAATAGTTTAATTTATAAGGCTGCATCTATAGGTATGATAATAAATAAACATCTCTTCTTGAATCTGCAGTTTGCAGCCCAATAATCAGCGAGGTAAATTAAAGAAAGTGCTTCTTCCTTATTATTGTGCAATTGATCTGGCTTTACTACTTAAAAACTGTCTAGATGATTGTTTCTTATCATTTACTCAAAAAATGCTATGTATCTTCAAATGCAATTCCTGAAAGATTTTGTGGGTCTTTATAAGCTGGGTAGAACAAATAGATCTGGCAGAAACTTAGAAAACATCATGAAAGAAACATCATAAGAGAGGATAAAATCATGTATGAGATAATTAGAAGGACAATATCAAGAGTAAATATAGAGTTAGACTGAGAAATAGAATAGAGAAAGCTGAGAATGTAACAAAGAAACATCTCAAGAGCAACATGGAGAGAGAGTAAAGAGAAATACATCAAAGCAGGTGTAAGAATGTATTTTTCCTAACCCCTCAGATAAAAAAATAAATTACACGGATTCCATGGATTTCTTCCCTTACCCTGGGTGCACTCTAGTAGCTGGATCTCCATTAGTCTGTGGTAAGTTTCGACTTGATGGAGGATGACGAATGATTTATTCATTTGACTGCAACTTGATGCTGTATAGCAGGGTTACTATTCATTTACTTCCTCTTTATAAATATTTGTTAATATGTCTGCATTCATAAGTGTTTAATAAGTTTTGCAAAGAATTTTCATAAATAGAGCAATGAAGGAATTGGTATATTGTAACTCTGTTCAGTTTTCTTATTCTGGTAAACTCAGGACATTATACACTTATATGTTCATTGAATATGGATACATAAAATATATTTGGGGTTCTTTTGGTATTTTTCATATTAATTAAAAGTTTCATCTAAGATTATTCATGTAAGCATTTTAATGTTCAAAGAGGCTACTTCAGTGCAATATCTGAAGGATTATTATATAATTACACATTATTAGATTATGTTTAAAAGTAGAAATTCTTATGTGTTCTATATACATAGAAATTTTCAACATAATTTTATAAAAAGATATTATTTCCATGGTTACTTAGTCTGCTTAAAACTTGCAAGTCAGATATCTACTAGCATTTTTATAGAAGCAGAAACTAGAATAAAATTATTTCTAAAGTTTCCTAATTTAGTAAAATTCATGATGTTTAATGCAAAGTTTAGCATATTCATGAATCCTCATTATCCTTCTCCATGCCTTTCACTGCTTTAGGGTAGGTACATGGAATCTCTGTTTTTGTTTTGAGGATATTTGCATTAAGTATATTTTATTGAAGACTCATTTCATGTGTGTGGGAAGAAGTTATAATTTCATTTAATTTCCTAACATGGATTCATATATTTTATTTTCTAAATTTAGAGGCAATTAAAATACTTTAACCCTATAAATATCCTACAGTTACAGAGACAGGATTATACTGTCATTAGAATTATAATCAAAGTTTAGCAAAATGAGTAGGTTGATAAAAAAAATGAATATACTTTATGTATTTAGTCCAGTTTGACTGTGGCAATATGAAGGAATAATTAGCATACCATAAAACCTTAAATTAAGCAAATTGTCAAAGATCAACAACACAGTAACACTTCATGGATTATAACAGATGCCGGCTTCCAGTCTTTTTATGGCGTCAAATGACTCACAACAGTGTTTATCATCTCCTTTTGTGCTGTTAAAGGCCTGGAACGCTGCACTCAGCATTTTTTACTGTATTTAGTATGATCTTAGCTGAATTCTCCTTGGTATACTTAGGTACTGTTTGAATTACCTATTTCTACTTTTATTGCATTACTAAGTTACTCGAAAAACACAAAACCGTATATGTTTTGAATGCAGAAATGTATTTTAACCACAAAGAAATGAATGATCCCTTTCTATGAAGCCCATTATTAATAAAAATAAAAATAAATAAATCCTTCAAAATTAACTAAAAGATTTGAATATACAAATCAAATTTCCTCACTTAATTTATGTCCATAGCAATAACTACTTATAGTACTTTTCAATTTAAAGTTAAAGTATAAAGGCAATAATGGGACCATATGAAATTAGCTATTGATAGAGTTTTCAGTTTTGTTGTATTAAAATGTTTTCATGCACCCTAGACCATTTTTTCCAAGATCACTGTGAAGTGCTTCACTTGTAGAAATATAATAGAAAAAAGACTAATATAAGAGCTGAGTCAAGTTATTTCCTTAGAGGAGGAAGTGTCAGCAGTCAGCAGACAAACCTTCATAATTCTCCTGCATAAGTGCTCATAAAATTGTACTACAGAAGTTATAGTAATACAAACATAAGGAGAAAGACAGAAAAGAGAATGAATTCAGATATGAGACCTGATAACTTTACAGGAAATATCTCATGATTTTAATGATAGAAGAATATTTAATCTAACTGTGAATGTTCTGGTATTATAATAAAAATTATTCAAAGCAGAAAAATACCAAGTCTTAAGAAATAAAAATAAATAAATTCCACATGTGAATAATAACTACATGCTCAACATTAAGGCTAGAGAAAAGTTATGTATTTGAGATAAAATATCTTTCTTGAAAATATATTTTATATCATGTTAATATCTTTTTTAATAATAAAAAAGCAAGGACAAATGAGACAATGCAGAAGCATCTTCAGACTATCCAGAGTGAGGCAGGATAATGCCTTGCCCATGTGGAGCTGTTGTGTGGGCAACTTAATTTATTAATGTACAAATCACAGCAGATATATTTTCAGGACACCAAAAAAGAAGATAAACTACAATCAAACTTATAGAGAAAACTGATACTTTTATTCAATACTCTGTGTTGTTTGGAATCATTATTATTCATTACTTTAGTATACAAATTAGTGAGTTTACATGAAGTTACTTCAACATTCTTAGTTTTAGTTAGCTCACATGATAATTTTCTTTCCCTCATTCAACTGTAACCATTCCTGTTTAAACATTGGAGTACCTCTCTTGAAACTCTTCTTTACAAAAAAAAAAAAAAAAAAAAAAAAAAAAAAAAAAAAAAAAAAAAAAAAAAAAACTATTATGAACTAATGACTGGTGTGTGAGACCTGTCCTCTTGTTCTCTTGTTTCTTTAATATCTTGGGTCTTACATATGTAAATTAGGTTTCCTGTCTTCCTTTCTGTTCAAGTCACTTCTTCCTGTGAAAGAGTCTATAATGTTCAATAGAGAACAAAAACTAGTAGAACTGAGATGTGGTTTTCCTCATGGTGCTGATTCTGACATTTCCAATGTATTGTAGTGGACCCTCAGCCAGAACACCCTAACTGGTGGAAGCTATCAAAAAATCTCAAAATCCTAGAGCAAAATTTCTTACATCTGTGGGAAACCCTTGTATAGGAGGCTACATATCCTGAAGTGAAATCCCTAGGTTGTGTCTGTGGCCCTAAATAGAAAGCTAAGATCTATGCTTGGTTGAAAGGAAAATTTGGGGCAACTATGAGTGTGTCTGATGCAGGAGGATCAAGAAGTTCTGTGGCTGGATCAAGGTTCCGACATAGTAGAGGATTTTCATATTACTTTCTCACGAGATACCTATTGTTCATATTTCAATACTAAGATATTACTTATACAAATAATTTAAAATTTTGTGATGTAACTTAACTCATGTGGCTGTCAGGTTCTTATTTTATTATCTTCATAGCACACCTATGGTCTTCCCCAATTTTTAAAGAATTTCTGGTTGTATAATCACTGGTTGGTGTTAATTTATCTACACCTGAAACTGAAGTTATCTTTGAGAAAAGTATTAAATTAGGTTTTGAAATTAAAGTTATAGCCATACACTCTTTTTCCAGCCCACTCCTTGTTACTATTTTTTAAACTGGGACACTTTTTAAAAGGAGTCATACAAATATTTGAAGTAATTATATATTAATATGATCACATCATTGATATATGAAAATTACATACTGCTTATAGTTACAGAATTTTATGGATTTATTATAGTAATGAGTACATTTATTACATTGTATATTTACTAACAGAAATATAATAAACTATAATTATAGTAAAATGTCTTAGATGCTGACATAAATTTAGACAATAAATTCAAAATAGTTAAAAAATCACAATACAGTTGCAGTTAAATTCATGACAAAGTCACACTATCTCTGAACATTTGTCTAAAGCAGGTAATAACCTGTGAGAAACATGCTAAAATGGATGCACAATGGGAAGAGAGGGTATACTTCTCACTCTGGGTTGAGTTCCCAGAAGCTTAGTATCTTCATTAGCAGCTGCCTTCTAAAGTCCACAGAAGTGTTTGAAAATGCCCCACAACACATGAACATTCCATGTACTAATTCTAGCACAACTAATAGCTTTGCAGAATGCGGTAGACAAGACATTGTGTGACACTGATCCACTTGATGGGAGGTGGCAGAGTTCTTATTCCAAAAATGGATTTATGCTTTTTTCCAGGACTGTACTCTTCTCACTTACCTCTTTTTCTTTTCAGATCGGCATAGTGTATAGATAATTTTCTGTAATATCCAGTACCCACTAATCAACATAACTTGTAATATGTCTTGTGCTGTTCATAGTATTTAAAATATCACCTTCAAAAGACAGAAAAAACCTTTGAGCCTACTTCTTTTAAAGACAAATGTTTTAAAATATACATAATTTTAAAGTATCAAAATTATTTTACACATATTAGTAATTCTTCAAGAACTTCAAATAAATTATTTTGTTCTCTTTTGCTTCCTCCTCCAACTTGTTCCAGATTGACATCCAATTTCTATCCAAATAATTTCATCTTCTTCTTAACTTCTTAAATAGTCACAGAGCTCAATTTGGATTGATCATAGACACTTGCATGTGGGGCACACACCATTTACCAGGAGTTACACCCTTGAAAGAAACTGATTCTTCCTAGTCAAGTTATCAATCACCAATAGCTCCTTAGCTATAGGTAGGATTTCATGCCCAAACACCCTTCTGATTCTAGAATTCTATTTGGGATGAGCATGTATAAAATGTGTAGAAGCTGTCAGAAACTGTATTTTCATCTGTGTAAAATTCTGTTAGATCCATAAAACATTGTTTGTTTTATAGAAATTTACCACCTCTGGCTCTATCAACATTTTTGCCAACTCTCTTTCTTTTTTTTTTTTTTTTTTTTTGGTTTTTTCAAGACAGGGTTTCTCTGCAGCTTTTTTAGAGCCTGTCCTGGACCTAGCACTTGTAGACCAGGCTGGCCTCGAACTCACAGAGATCCGCCTGCCTCTGCCTCCCGAGTGCTGGGATTAAAGGCGTGCGCCACCACCGCCCGGCTGCCAACTCTCATCTTTATTCTTGAATCATGGTAGGGGGACTTGTCATATTGATGTCCCCTTTGAAGCTTTTCACTCTCTCAACATTAACCGGAAATGAAATCCCATTTCAGTATGATTTAGTGCAAAGAGAAGTTACTCTGATGAGGGTTCAGAGTTATACATTTTTATGTTTATAATGATAAGACCCTTGGAGTTATTTAATGTTATATTCATTTAGAATACAGTGGTGATAACGTCTACCTGATAACCTATGACCTGTCTAATAACAGACTTCTAGCTTTTAAACTAATGCCATGTATGAGTTTAGTCATGTTGTGTGGTGTCTGACCAGAAAGTAGCTACTTATTCCAGTGACACTCTTGTTGCTTTCTTCTTGAGAACATGCCCTGTCGTGCTAGTCATTCTCAGGCTTGCAAAGTTCACAGTTAAGTAAGATAGATTACTTTTTTTTTCCCCTCTAGCTATATCCATTACATCTTCTGGAACTTGCAAAATTACCCATTAGAATGGACGCTTCTCAACAACATCACTTGATGTCTCCATGTCTTGTGAGTCAAGTATTTGATGTCTTCAGCAACAGTGCTTTAGCACTGGCACAAGCCTACAGTACTTTGGGACTCAGAGGAACTCACTGCACAGCAGCTCTAAAAGAGGTAATCCAGTCCTGACCGTGGACTTTTTTTTTTTTTTTTTTTTTTTTTTTGCCTTTGTAGCTTATTTATTGATAACAGGGCACTGTCACTGTATTACTGTATTATAGTATAAATGCATTTAAACCTTTTTTATATTCATGTATATTTTAGAAAGCCTCTAAAATAATAGTTTTTTTTCATGAGTACTTTGAAAAGTCTTGAATATTAGCCACCCCTTGATATAGGAAGTCCTTCTGTATATGTGTTGCTTTTATTGGTTAATGAATAAAGAAGCTGTTTCAGCCAGTTTTAGCAGAATAGAGCTAGGTGGGGAAACCTAAACTGAATGCTGGGAGAAAGAAGGCAGAGTCAAGAGAAGCCATGTACTCCTGCTGGCCACAGATGCCGGAACTTTACCCACTAAGTCACAGCCTTGTGGCAATACACAGTTTAATGAAGATGGGTTATATAATTTAATATATGAGTTAGCCAGAAATATGTTTAAGCTATCGACCAAACAGTATTGCAAATAATATGGTTTCTGTATGATTATTTTGGGGCTGAGCAGCAGGAAACAAACAAGTGACATTATTCTACCTCCCCCCCCCCCATCATTTCTTCTTCTACCCTGCTCTGTCAACTCCCACCACATTTAACAACTCCAGTACCATTGTTCCCAAGGAAAGAAAAGTAATCAGGTATCTTTCCCATTTGTGTACTCTTGGTGTTATAATAATGACTGGATTGATATGTCCCTAGTACACTAGTGGCACAAGCATCATGAAAGTAAACAGCCATTATCTGATTGGATCTGTTTCCTACTCCACAGGATGGAACATGTTTCACCTGGCACCACTATCAAACCAAAAATCTCTAGTTAGACACCTCAAAGTATACAGGGGACAACATGCCATTATTATTTTGTAAAATTAACAAAAATTCTGTGTCACCAGAGAAGTTTTTATTTGCAGTAGAACTTACAGAGATACTTACCTATGTATGTTCACTGCTCAATTCATAATAGCTAAGAAACTTAGACATTCATCACTGACGAAAGAATAATGAATATGTAGTACATATAGGTAGAACAACCTATAAAGAAACACTGAAATTATGAAATTTGCAAATAAATGGATGAATCTGGAAATAAGCATTTATAAACAAACATATATTCTCTCAAATGTGGATTCTGGCTTTGAATCTATAAAATTCATCAGGACTATTCATAAACATCAGGAAACTACTAATAAACTTGTAAGGGTTTTCTGCTGTGGGATAATGCTCTTGTACACTATAAAGATTTGTCACTCTTATTGGTTTAATAAAACACGGATTGGTCAGTAGCCAGGCAGGTACAGGTGGGGCAACTAGACTAAGAGAATTCTGGGAAAGGAAAGGCAGAGAATCCGCTGCCAGCCAACCATGGAGGAAGCAAGATGAAATGCCTGCCAGGCAGTCGTAGCACATGTCTTTAATCCCAGCACTAGAGAGGCAGAGGCAGGTGGATATCTGTGAGTTTGAAGCCAGCCTTGTCTAAAAGAGCGAGTTCCAGGACAGGCTCCAAAGCTACAGAGAAACCCTGTCTCAAAAAAATAAAAAAAGTCATGAATCTGGGAAAAGGACTGGTGGGAGAATCAGGGTGGGTCTGATTGGGATGAAAGGTAGATTAGGGAGGGAGGAGGAAAAGAGTAGCCAGGATGCATTATAAACATGAAGTTCTCAGAGAATAAACAAAATTTCAATATGATATAAAGCAAGAAAAGTTAGTAATTATTTAAATTTTTAGTAGGTATTTATACTTGTTAGTTTTTGTTGACACAAACTAGTGTCACCTGGGAAGAGGGAACCTTAATTGAGGATTGTCTCCTTCTTATTTACATTTCCTTGATTAATAATTGATGAGGGAAGATCAAGCCCTGTGTGGGTTGTAATCTAGGACTGTGATACTGGATTGTATAGGAAAGCAAATCAAGTAAGCCATGGGAAGCAAGCCAACAAACCAGTATTTTTCCGTGCTCGTTGCTTTAGTTACTTCCTTCAGATTTCTGCATGAGTCTCTGCTATGGATGCTCTATAATGGAAACCCAATACTTCCATGTTATTTTCTAGCAGTGTTTTTAACATAGCAATTTAAAGCAAACTGGACAAATATATTGTTATTTACTGTAGTTATATTTCATATGTATTTTAATAAATAAATCTTGCCTGAAGTTTAAAGAGTAAAACAGCCCCATTGATCAGCCTTAAAAACCAGGCAGTGGTGAAACATATCTTTAATCCTAGTAGCCACACTAATTTACCATAGAAACTGGGCAGTAGTGGTCCACCCCTTTTATCCCAGCACTAGAGGAATGTAAGAATAGGAAGAGACAGCTCTCACAGTCTCATTCTGAGATTTCTGAAGGTAGGATCGCCATTTCAGATCAGGTGGAGGTAAATACCAGTTGCTGATATTTTTGCTTTCTTACCTTCAGGTTGAACCGTTGAACCCCGATTTCTAATTCTGGGTTTTAATTAATCGTGTTACAATTAACAATGGGAACATTTGAAAGGATAGTGTGAGCAAGGTTTATATTTGGGAGATTTGTTTGTGAGACTGTTACTGCAAAAATGTGAACACTCAAGCCTGCTGAATCTAGAGACTTTCTCTAGTAATAGGTAGATGTATATTTTTAAACATTTTGCTTTCATCTTCCCTGTAATTATCAGTCAACTAAAAATAACCAATTCTAAAATTATAACAATTTATATAAAGTACAAATTTCATATTCAAAGTGACATAATTTCAATGCATTAAAATATGCTCTCTTGGTTATATTAGTGAATAAATTTGTTTGAAATCAGTAACAAAAAGACACAATGGTTTTATAAATATTTTGCATGATAAAGTTTGTGCTAAAATAAAATAAAACTTACAAGTTGAACTAACACATGCCCTAAAGCTATTTACACATCTGCTTGCCCAACTATAATGCTATTTCATTTTCATAACTTTTGAAATATTGTATATCTAAAGCCAGTTTACATAAAATACTGCTTCGTTATTCCCTATCTAAATATAAAGAATGCATGACTGTTTTCTAATGAAGTATCTTATTGCAAAATATTATAATGTTCAAAGTAATTTCCCACATGAAAAGAACATTTATTTAATGTGGCATAGTGTTTATTTTACAAAATAGATGACATGCTGTCATCTTGAAAGGCATTTCTTATTTTATACTTTCTCATCTGTGAAATAAGATATATCTAAGCTACTATAAGTTCATCTTAATAAATCATAAAAATACTAAGATTATCTTTGTTCTAATTTTATCCCATTACAATATATAAAATGAATTACTTAGAGCTAACAAAGAAGAACTTTTATTTACTTACATGATACTTACATGAATAGACTTTTTACAATAAATTATTTTGTTATAATATCAATTACTAAATAACTGCTAATTAACAATAAAGTGAAAAGTTCTGTTATTAATTATATTTAATGCATAATTTATTATTAATTTAGTTTTGCTCTTATTTACATTTTATTAACATTTGTTTATTAAATTATAATTAATCCTACTTAAACACAACACTTGTAAAGCCTCAAAAACAATCTGTTGAAAATATTCTGTAAAATAGAGTGAAAAATTCTGGGTATTTAACAGACACAATTTTTATTTTTCTTCAAAAATATATGAAAACTCTGCTAATAATTAATAATACATATAAACAATAAAACTATCATATACATATTTAAATAACTGTCTATTCTCTTTGCAATAGTAAAGAATAAGAACTAAAATCCATATGTATGCTGTTAAATGTGGCAAAATGATTACTGAAGTAGAGGGTAGAGACACCGGCATTCGTCACTTTCTTTGTCCCTGACTTTAAATCCAGTGTGAACAACACTTCCCACTCCTGCTGCCACACTGGGACCACTCTTATCATCATGCCATCCCCACCATGATGGGCTATATCCTGTTTTTTACTTATAGTTTAGTATGCTCTTTTTGTGTCTACTTTATAATTGGAAAAATTATTCCCAGTTATATCCAAGTTATAATGATCTCTGAATCTTTGATGCTTGGTCCTAATCTATCCATTAGGACTGGGCTCCCAAGCCCGGTACTTTAATTTTTTTTTAAATAACAGTTTGCAATAATCTCCAACATCTAAACTGAAACCTGAGCTACATATCTAAGACCTACGTTGTCCTATCTCCTTCACAACTGTGACGTGGCTTGTGCAAACAAATGTGTCTCTCACACACAAATACATACACACACACAAGAAGCTAATAGAGACATATTAAAAGAGTGAGTGTCATTGGCCTCCTTTTTGAGGTGACTTCACCCGGGTTCCTAACTGCAGGGTAGGAGCATGAGGATTAGGCAAAAGGAATAAAGATGCAGAAGAAATAAGAGACAGAAACATAAGGTCATATCGGGAGGGACATTCAGTGAATACTGAAAATCGTCAGTGTTTAATTTCCATTTGCTTCAATATCCTGACCCCATAAGGTAAGAGTAAGACAGAAAATGCATTAACATGATACAAGGAAATGAACAAACCAGTTGAAGGATTATGGACTACATTCTTAGTTAAGCATTCTGTTGCCAGATTAAGACAAATATCGCTCACATCCTAGACCAAAACATTCTGCAGGCAAATTACTCCCTGGGTGGAATCCACAGTTATCTCCCTAAGGGAGTAGGAGCCTAGTTGGAGTCTTATCCTTTGTTTGAAGTAGAAGCAGATCTACTTCTTGATACCTGAAATATCAGGTCTGCATATTAGCCACACCCGTTGGTACTCTTGAAGGAACAGAAGTCCGAATCCCTGACCTTTAGTCAAAGTAGAAAGGAGCCATACCCATTGGCCTTGTCAAGTAAAGTTTTGAAATTTCATCATTCTCTATATAGAAATTGCCTATTTCATCACTTTGCTCTTTCTGTTAAGCATTTCCTATTTATATTTGGAGTTAGAGGATTTACTTATAGCAAGTTCTACTGAGCAGGAATAAGGCTAATTTCTACACTGGTGGCATCAAGTTTCATAGCCCCTTTTTGCTGTCATCAAGTGCTACCATCCATATCTCATTGATGGTACTATGGATATTTTGTTTTCTGAAGATCTTTAGTGTATATTTGTTCAATATTGAAGTATTATCCAGTCTGGCCTCCGATTAAAAGTGACTAAGACTTTATTCCTTAAACTATAGGTACTTTAAACTTCTGGTTGTCATAAGGTAAAAAGTATATCTCAAATATGGAAGCTGCATTTAATTGAAGTAGCAAAGTGCTATGAAAGTCATATGATTGCTACCTACTTGCATTGATTTTCCCCAATAATATTCCTCAGGAAATACAGCATAAAAATTTTTAAAAAGTTACATGCACTTGGAAGAGACTATCTTATACACTGATTCGTATAAGGTGGGGCTTGCATTCAACCATTTCTCTTTCTGAATATCCATTTTAACTTGGAGAAATATTTAAGCTGACTATGATTTGGAATTGTTCTTTATCATTTTTAAGTGGACAAGCTTATATTGTTCCACATGGCCTGTAATTCTAGGAGTGTCTTTCCATTGTGGGATGTGTCCTGGGAGTTTTCCCAAGGATCTTCTTCTCATGTTGAAAAAAGACTCTAAAATTGAAAAAAACAAGTTATCAGTATTATGTTGCAGGGATTCCTCATGGCAGAATCCTGCTAAGCATTAAATTACATTTTCAGGTAAAACCTATCACCATTCTTTTCTCTTGTAATCAACTCTTCATTTTAGATAGGAAAGCTGGAGTGAGGGCATCATATTCAGACAAAAAAAAGGACAAATAAATTAAGTGGGAAGATGTGTCAAACAACAAATTGGTTTTGGTATTTTGATAAGTCAGCGAAAAAGTGGGTTACAGCACCTACCCACTTACACCACTTCAAACGAAGACTGAAAACCTTTTGGACATACAATCTCCAGACATCCACTATCCAATTACACTGTCGTGCATGCTGTATAAACCATTTAAAATCATCTAGAGTACCTGGCAATTTCTTCTTGGAGTAGAGCTAGACAAAAGAAATTCAGACCATCCCCAGCTAAATGGGGGGGAAAAGATACAGCGCAGGAAAATGAATAGGAAGAAACATGCACCACACTGGAAAATACCCATGGCTAGTAATATTGATCCTTTTGAAGCTGAGATTACATTTTAATTTAAATGCCAACCATTTTCTCACCATACCAGTTTTATCAGATGTGACACTTTGAGAGTATTTCTTATTTCTGGGACACTGAACTGCATTGGAAATGACCCTCTATTATCAAACAAGCAGACATAGACTTTATATTGTTTTGTAAGATTTAAATGTTTATTTATTTAAGTTTTTATTTAAAACTTTTTTTCCAGTTTATTTATTTTTTTATTAAAAATTGCCATCTCCTCCCCTCCTCCTCCCCCTTCCCTCCCCTTCCCTCCACCCACACTCCCACTCCCTCCCTCTTGAGGCCAAACAGCCATCAGGGTTCTCTACACTATGTTGAGTCCAAGGTCCTCCCAACTCCCCCCAGGTCCAGGAAGGTGAGCATATCACCATAGAACCTTCACCTGGCATTGGATGGAGAAAATATTTAAAACGTTTTATAATTTATTTTTTGATAATGGTTTACTCTCCTGCAATGTCTCCCAGATCCTTTTTAATCACTCAAATTCATGTGTTTTTCTAACCACGAGTTTTTGTCAATAATGGAGTTTAGCATTTATAATTTTTTACTATAGCTAAAAAATTATATCATATATTCACATGTCTAAATGTGGGATATCACTATAATTAGTAGTCATATATACCTTTGATGGTGTGTGTGTGTGTGTGCGCGTGTGTGCGTGCGTGTGTTTGTACCAAAGGACAAGAAAGAACACCTGGTTTCCCGCTTTGCAACTCTTACCATTAGCAACTTGTGGCAAGGTATTTCAGTGAACCTGAGGTTGGATGACAGCAGGCAAGCTCCAGAGAGCTTTGCACTCCGCAGCACTGAGAACAGAACCCAGGACACCAGGCTCCTGAAAGAAGCAACAAGCTTCTTTCACTGTGAATCACCTGCCCAGTGGAAGAGTTTTTGTTTTTGAGAATTATGCACACACACACACACACACACACACACACAAATGTGCACATATGTGCCAAATATGAAATCTGCATTTAAAAATATGCACATTAAACACAAACATCACTATTTTATTAGTTTATAAAAACATAGTTAACAGTAGTGATATTGAAAGTAGAGGAGATAAATGCATGCACTGTACTGAATGTTTAAAATTGAGGAACGCCTTATTTTTGTCTATGCACACATCCTATTATACATTAAGGCATAAAATATGTTGAGACTAAATTTAACTTTTAAATCAAGTTGTAGAGGTTTTTACAAACCATTTAAGAAATATAAACTATATATGATACTTTTACCCTATCTATAAACACAAAGTTCATTTACTTTCTTCTTATCACATTTTCTTGTATCTATTCATGCATGCTAGAATTTTAAGGGCTGCCAAATACTTGGAATATTTTATTGTTAATAGTTTGGTTATCCTTTTCTATGGATTTCTCTATTGGCCGCTAATTCACAAAAATATGACACAGGGACTTATTATTAATTTTGAAAGTTCGTCTTAGCTTAGGCTTGCCCCATTAGCTATTTTAACAAATTAACCTGTATCTTCTAATCTACCTTCTTTTATGTGGCTCACTTACATTTATTCCATACTACCGATCGTGCTTCTTCAACACCCACAGCAAACTCTGCCTTTCTTCCTCCCAGAGCTCCCTTGGAGTTACTGCTATGCTTCTTGCCTAACTATTGGTTGTTAACTTTTTGTTAAACCAACCACAGTGACACATATTTACACAGCGAAAAGAATATTCCACAAGAATGATTAGCAGGATTCGTGAAAGTTCCTTCAGTGTTGGGAGCAGTGAGACCCCAGATCCTGAATTTCTTGTTAACAACTTGTTTTCCCCTGATCTGAGTGCCTACAGCTGCTCTGAGCAGGAGACCTTCAGGAGTTCCTGATTGCAGGAGAGTGGTTTCTGATGGGTTTGGCTGGGGCATGGCTATCTTTATATAATCTGCCCCTGAACACAATAAAGGGGGCTTTCTTGGGGAATTCAAGGATGACCCGTGTCTCTGTCTCTGTCTCTGTCTCTGTCTCTCTCTCTGTCTGTCTCTCTCTCTCTCTCTCTCTCTCTCTCTCTCTCTCTCTCTCTCTCTCTCGTGTGTGTGTGTGTGTGTGTGTGTGTGTGTGTGTGTGTGTGTGTGTGTATTTTAACCTCCAGCCTCCTTGCCCGAAGCTCACGAACTGTGTTCAAGCGCATGGAGCGCAGACATAGGAGTGCTGTGCGTGGCACTTCAATGATTCACACCTCTGTCTCCATGGAGTTAATCCATCTCCATCACCACGGTCTTTATATTATAGGCTCTTTATTTTCAGAGTGTCAGTTGCAACACTTAAATTGAAGCAGCTGCCCTGGTTCTGCTTATACTTCTCTCCAAAGCCAGTTGACTGATCATTATTGTATAACATTGTATCTAGGAAAAAGATTAAAAGATAAAAATAAAATGCAATTATGGAATTAGTCACTAAAAATTAGATAAAGAACTGAAGAATGAACATAATGCATCCATTGCCAAACCTCAACTTGGAGAACCAATAACTTCAATTGAGGTTGCTTACAGTAATATGAGTGAGGCTTACTTACTAATGAATCAATGACTCAAAGAATGCTTCAGCACCAAAGCCCACCTTTGCAAGGATGACAGATTACAAGAGTAGGCACTGGAGTGGCTCCGCACCCTCCAGTAAGCTTGTCAGGTGAAAGAGTGACCTTTTCAAGCAACTCTGTCAATCTGAGAAATTTCCAGGCAGTTTGGCTAATCTCTGCTTCTTCTAGGTTGGTTGCTTCATCTGAGCCTCTTTGAAATAGCCCAGTTTGTCCGAACGTGTCTCTCAGCTACTCTTACTGCAGAGATGTGTAGGGGACTTCTGCACAGTGGGGCTTCCTCTCAGACTCCAGATTAGGCAAAAACCATACCTGAACACCTGTTTTTACAGAGAGACCCTTCATTAACTAGGGAAGAAAAACAAAATGGCTTTTCTGATTCTGTAAGAAAATCAGGAAATGATCCTACATGTGTAAAATTTAACAAGAGAAATGGGCAAGCCTGTGTTTTAATGGGTTGGGACGCAGGGGTAAAGGAGATAAAACACAGGGAGAAGAGGGATTTGGGAAAGGAAGGGAGCAGGGGTAAGGAATGCAGAGGAGACAGACACACATGACAAATAGCCAAATGACAGTTTATGAAGGGAAAGCCCATGTTAGGATAAGGTGTCTAACTTTAATTGGGCATTTTAATTAGGTGAGCAGAAGGGGGATTTTGATTGCTGTAAGAGGACCAAGCAGACGCCATAACAGGCCGCTCAGTCTTCTTTCAGAGATCAGGCTTCAATCTCAGTTTTCTGAGCCTGAACAAGCAGTTTTTTAGGAAAACCACGAATTAAGGACAACCAATCTCCAACACACCCAACAGCAAGGAGAAGGCCTGAACCAAGCAGACTAGGTCAGGCTAGGCCTGAGCCACCCTCTACAGTAGCTCCAGGACAGGGCATGTGACTTGTCCAGGCTTACCTAAAAATGGAAAACTCTAGCTCTGACCAGCCCCTAACCAGCCCCAGCCAATTAGAACATACTAATGTGATTGCCACTTGCTTAAGCCAATCATATCTAAAATGACCTAACTTCCTTAGACACACCCATCAGTAAGACTGAAAAAAAGCCATCCCCTCCTGCTCAGGGTTGCCAGCTTGTCTTTGTGTAGGATGTTTGGCTCCAATATGCTAGAATAATTTTAAAAAGACTCCTTGTCTTTGTATTGGCTCTGATCTCTTGGTGGTTTATGGAGGTCCTGACTCTGGGAACAAGAGCTGGATTAAAAGTTTGATAGTTGGACTTTGGTCATCAGCCTCAGGAGATGGAAGTGGCCAAATAAGGGAATCGACTTTGGGGGCTAGCATCAGGAATATAATCTAATGATTTTTAGTAAGGGAGAAAGTATGGTAGGGAGTGACAAGGGCTGCCTGAGCCATGTAGGAGAGGGCCTTTGTACCTACAATATGTACTTGGGAAAGGAGGAGCCTATTGAATCTTGTCAGTTTGAGGGATTTCCTGAAGCTAATTTGAGTTGTTTACTTGCTGAGTTAATGGATCCTTGCAGCAGGAGAGAATGTTTCCCTTTCTCCCTTGAGAAGCCTTTGTTTCAATTTCCTGCAAACATTCTATCACAAAACATCCTGTTGTTTCACCTTCTGTTTAACACCTTTGTTTTAAGGAGATTCCCTTCAAGAAGATTTTAAACTTGGAGGAACCTGATATACACAATAATTTGCATTATTTCTCTGCCTGGGTGTTGATACTTACACTGTATTACTTCATTTCCATTACTGTTTAATACATTGCTATATGTATTTTCCCTTCCATTATATAGTGTCATTATTTAATTTTAGTTGAATATAGGAAACCTGCCAGAACTTCGTAACCAATGTAATGTAAATAATGTGAGCATATTTGGTAGTTTTATTATTTTAAAATTTGGTAATCTTCTTATATGACAACATAAAAGCAAAAAATGTTAACTCTAAACAAAACATTAAGAAATCTGAAATTATGGAACTTTTTAAAACATGTTTTCAATCTAAATTAAAAATGAATAAAACATTATATGTGACCAATAGTTGTCAAAAACTTCTTATAAGTAATCCATCTGAGCCTACTGGTGAGCTCTCCAACAATTGATCACTCACCACTCATGTTCAAGAAATGTCCATAACAATTCTCTTCACATTTCCTCAAAGTCCTAAACAGAGAAGTGAAAATCCCATAATAAGGTTTTGATAACAACATGACATTTGATCTATTTGAGGACTGATTAAGTAGAATTGTTTTGTTTTGTTTTTTGAGACAGGGCTTCTCTGTAGCTTTGGGGCCTGTCCTGGAACTAGCTCTTGTAGACCAGGCTGGCCTTGAACTCACAGAGATCTGCCTGCCTATGACTCCTGAGTGCTGGGATTAAAAGCATGTGTCATCATCGCCCTGCTTAAGTAGAATTTTTAAGCATTTTTTTCCACATTCAAAAACAATCAAACAGCCGGGTGGTGGTGGCGCACGCCTTTAATCCCAGCACTCGGGAGGCAGAGGCAGGCGGATCTCTGTGAGTTCGAGACCATCCTGGTCTACAAGAGCTAGTTCCAGGACAGGCTCCAAAACTACAGAGAAACCCTGTCTCGAAAAAAAAAAAAAAAAAAAAAAAAAAAAAAAAAAAAAAAAAACAATCAAACAAAAAATGGCAGTCTGAGAAGCACCCACCTACAAATCCTGAGATCCACAAGAGCATCCTGCCTGCAAAATATATTGAGGAAACTGTAGTTAATGAAAAAAGAAAGAGAGAGAGAGAGGGTGGAGGGAGGGAGGGAGGGAGGAAGGGAGAAGAGAAGAAATGGAGAGAAAGGTAGGAAGGGAGGAAGATATAAAAAAGAAAAAAGTTATAAGATGAACTGAAACACACAATAGATTATCCTAAGACCTTATATTTAAGTATGCTACTCTTAAGTTCATAGGTGTGTGTGTGTGTGTGTGTGTGTGTACATAGCAGTGCAAGTATACAAGTGTATATTTGTATGTGCACTCAGAGGTCCACTGTGATCATTCAGTCTACCACTTGATTGCTTTCCAACTCATTTTTAGAGGCAAGATGCCTCATGGAACTGCAGCTCATGCATTCTGCTAAGCTGGCTAGCCAAGAAACTCAAGGGATTCCAATGATTCTGCCCCCAGGATGCTGAACTTATGTGTAGTAAACAACTGCCTTGCATAACCTTTTTGTGAAGGCTTGGTATCAATTTATTTCCTTATGCTTCTGCAGCAGACACTTTCCTAATGTATTTCCCAAGCCTCTTAAAATTTATAATTTGCTACATTCTCTTAGTTGGCGGTAACTTTCAACAGTAGTGAATAACTCGTTTTCATTTAGCTTTTATGTGGTATGTAGAATAAATATGTTATTGTTTAAGCAGGAAAGGCAAGATAGAGTATAACAAAGTTACTTTTGAATGTCCTGGAAAAAAGTAGCGGCAAGAGTTTTTGTTAATACTTTCAACCCTCAAAGAAAAGAGTACCTTATTTATTAAAGAGTTTTAGGGCATATACTTTGGTGCGCTACTGTGATTTTTTTTTTAAGTGTAGAATCTTCAAATCCCTTCCTTTATGCCAGATAAATCATGTGATGGGAAAATCATCCTGTGGAATTCATGAAGCAAAACCCCAAAATCTGTTTAGAATCAGATTTACAGCGATTTTTATAGCATTGCTTTTCCTTCTTTGCGTCTCTGCTAACTGCCATTTCTAAGCACTTAATCAGTCTGAGGCTTTATCTGTGATAAGCATTCACATATATTCTGACATTTAAATTTTGTCATTACATGAGGAATAGATGATGATATCCGTATCTTACAAATTAGGACACTAAAGCTGGGGTACGTAGAAACTTAGTCCAAGGTGACACAGCTTGCAGGGCTGATTTGAATTATTTGAAATGAAGCCAGTTTGATTGCAAAGGCTGTGTCATTAATCACCATGCCACATTTGCTTCACCGTATATATCTTGCTCTATTCAGGCCTTCTTTATCTGTCTCAATTTCCACCCTATTTTTATGCTTCCTTTAAAATCCTTGAATATATTTTTCCTTAATAGTCTGTACAACGGGAGTACATACCTCAAGAAATGTACTTTAAAAATAATGCGGAAATAGTGTATATACTGAACTTTTGATGTTCCTTAAATTGACTGCTCTTTCAGGCTCTCAGGCATAAATGGTTTAAGTTTCTGCTTTCAAAAAAGTTATTTTTCTTTTGAATTTTTAAAATGTATGTGCATGTTCTCATTGAAGCAAGAAGAGGATGGCAGATGCCACTGAACTAGAGGTACAGGCTTTGTGAGCTACCTTGTATGTGTAGGGTGGACCGACTTGGATTCACTGTAAAAGCAGCAAGTGTTCTCTACTGATCCTCTTCATCCCCAGACACTC
This sequence comes from Arvicola amphibius, assembly GCF_903992535.2. Lineage (NCBI taxonomy): Eukaryota > Metazoa > Chordata > Mammalia > Rodentia > Cricetidae > Arvicola > Arvicola amphibius. Next base: position 11,508,103 of record NC_052059.1, on the reverse strand, counting down.
CTTAGATTCCAGACTTTCAAAGGAAGCTATTGCTTAGTGTAGTTTACAGTTACATTATTAAAATGTACTTTCTACTCAAGTTAAATACAAATTTATCCTTTTGTACAACTATTACTCCTGAAATTTATCTTCCATGTCATTGTAATTTCCAGGTTTAGTGAGGGTTTTTCATTCTTTCATTGCTCATGAACCAGAGTTTGTTTGCAAGTCACCTTCCTTTGTTAAAGATTACAAGAAGAGTAAGCTATTACAATTTATTTATGTTCCTATAAAAACATTAAAATGTATTCACTTTTAAAACCATTTAAAATTCATATATTTTTGAATTTCATCTATGCATAAAGAATACCTAGTATAAATTTGTCAACTCAGTTATTGCAACAGTAACTTAAACTGTTGCATTCTCTTATATATACTCCAAAGGTCTCTGGCATTCTGTGCCTCTTAATAAACTGTACAAGATCTTATAAATGGATCTGACTACTAAAAGACATTTTTCTTGGATATAATAAAGTTAATTCAGCTGCAGTATTGTGAATTATCATAGAATTTCCTATCAGTCCAAGGATGTCTTAGCAAACTGGGAAGAAACTGTAGATTCAACACTAAAATGTGAAAGCTAGTTATTGTGTATCTTTATCCTATATACTGAAAAAGAATCTAGAGTTGTCATTACTCTTTGGCTGGTTAGTTTAGGTAAACACGTATGTATTAAAGATGTTCATTTTTCACAGTTAGACTAGACTTCATTTTATAGTTTTCATCAAGATTATTTACAGGACATGTCGGGACTAATAACTCATACATTCTTACTCTCATTATTTGTGTTTTACCTGTGTTAGTATGCACTGCTTGTGTTCCTAGCTCCTTTTAAACTAGAGATATGGATGATTATGAGCCATCATGTGGGTGATAGAAATCTAACCAGGGCTCTCTAAAAATCATTCAGTGCTGTTCTTAACTTCTAAGCTATTTCTCCAACCCTATAAAACATAGAATATTTTATGACAATTCTTTCCTGCCAATTTCGATTACCCTTTTCTGGCTGTTGAGGGCACCAGAGGTCTCATCATCCTAAACTGGCAATGTAGCAATAAGTTTCAATGTTGTCACAAAATTTTACTTACTTTGTTTGTTTGTTTGTTTTATTTCCAACTCCCTAAAACATAGCAAAACAACTGGCAATAGTCTATGAATCTATATATACTCACACATCTGCTCTTTTCTTTCTTCAGTCCAAATCAACAGTCAGTATGGTAATCAACCTTTTGTTTTTCACAAGGATTCTTATTACCCACACTTGCTATTATCATATTAGAAAGATTCTATACTTATGCTCTTGCTCAGTTTTCTCAATTATGAATTATTTATCCATAAATCATTATTTCTCCTTATCAGTATCTATTGTTTGGTAGATTTCTCATAATGAAGAAAAGAAGTAGGGATTAAATGTGCATTAGGTCATTTACTTGTGTTAAGAGATGTCTAAAGATTGGTCTTGTATGAATGATTATCATTTAAAAGAAATTGTTTATATGTCCTATTTTGTTTTTGGATGACTAAAACAAACTCCTTCTCATGTATATTTGAGTAACATCTTAGAAGTTCATCATTAAATATTCAGCATTTGCTAAGGCAGTATATCAAGTCAAGAGTTCTTTCTAAAGGTCAAAGTCTGTATGTCTTTGATCCAGTATCTTAAAGGAATGTGCTTTGATTCATATATTACTAGAATATCTATACTTGCAGTGGGCACAATGAGCAGCATTGATCTATTTATGATGTAGCTCAAGTGACAGATCAAGTTGACATAAATGATTTATTTTAAGATACTCTTTTCTGATCATTCTCAACTATTAAGCTTTCACATAACTTAATAATATTCATAGCAAAGATGGAATATTTCAGTGCATTACATACTTTTCTATGGCTATAACCACATACCACAGGTAAAGCAGGAAACAGCAAGAAGGATGATGAGGGATGAAACTACTAGGGTAGAGTAGAGACAGTAGGCACTGGGTATTCATCTAGAGCAGGATGTGAAGACATATACTTTGAACCACCAAAATAAAGCAGAGAGAGTGAACTCTGACTGACTCAATGCTTTGAAACTTAAAGCCTGCCCCAATCAATGTACTTTCTCCAGGAAAGCCATGTTTCCTGTAAGTTCCCAACTAGCGCTACAAAATGAAAACTGAATGACCAAATATCAGAGCCTTTGGGAAAATTCTTATTCAAACTAACTGTCACCTGAGGATCAGATTATTTGCAACATCCAAAAGGATTCAATAGGGATTGTTAATCGTCTCTTTAGCCTTGTTTGTTGTTTTGCTAGGAGTAAGAAGTAGAAAGTAACACAAGCAACTTTCCATTTTTGATTAGATTCAGCATAGTCACTCTCCTCACATTACTAAACCCATAAAAGTTTCGTTGAGGAAGGAGCATGTGAACTATATTATTTATTACTTCACAATTGCACAAATATTTACCAACACATTCATAGACAAATTTTATTCTTAATGGTTCAAGTAAATTATCACAACACTACTACAATAAGCTTGTATTAATATCTAAAAGGGAGAGTTGACCAAGGTCTCTGAGACTAAATAATGATGTAGAGGTTGAGATAAACCCTGACTTGGTTCAATATACTTGCATTGGAAAACAATTTTAGAGTTCCTTTTGACAATGGCACTCCATTCAACACACTTACCTGACCTTGGATTTGGAGAATGGAAGAGATAGATACAAACATTCTGGCTCAATAAAAATAGCTTTTTATAGTATTTATAAAAATAGCTCTGATAAACAGATTGTCCTGGCTAGTTTTATGTCATCGTGACACAGCTAGAGTTAATGGAGAAGAAGGGGGACTTAGTTGACAAAATGCCTCAGTAAGATCAAGCTGTAGACAAGCTTATCGGATATTTTCTTACTCAGTGATTGATAAGGTAGGCTCAGCCCATTGTGAGTGGGGACACCCCTAGGGAGGTGGTCCTGGGAAAGAAAACAGGCTGAGTAAGTCAACAAATAGCATCCTTCAAGGGACTCTGCAATAGCTCCTCAAGGAATCTGCACACATGAATTCTCAACACTGGTTTCCTGAATAAGAGCAGCATTGTGACAACCCTAAAGGATATGCCAACTTGGAAAGAATAAATTACACATGTTCTATCCTAGATAACACTGAAGGTGTTCAATAATTACTGGGGAAGAGAGAATCAGTCTCCTTAGTGACAGGAGTTCAGTCCAAAGTGGTTATCTCAGGACACATATAACTGAGAGCAATGCTACATGAACTGGGAGGTTATCTATGCAGGCACACACACACACACACACACACACACACACACACACACATATATATATATATTTGTATTCACATTTAACAATAGTAATCAGACAAGGACTCATTAATTTTGAATATGCAAAATTGGAAGACTTGGAGGCTGAGTGGGGGGGTCAGAGTAAATGCTTATAAATAACATTATCACAAAATAAAATCACTGGAAAGATAAATGGTCAGAAAACAGGAAAAATATTTGGAGGAATTTTCAGTACCATTTCATAGGTGTAGGCTTTCTGTTGTGACTGAAGAAATAAAATAGAAAGTTGGAGGTCGCAATAGTCTACAGAACTTATTCAAGGCTAGTTTGGCATACTTATCTTGTCCTTTCCAAAATATATAAAAGGAAGACTTGTGTTATAACTCTGTAGTAGTGCAACAAAATACTTGTCTATCATGTTTAAAGCTCTGGTGAAATACAATTGATACATACAAAACAATCATTTACAATAAATTTACCAACATATTCATCACATTTAGAACACATAAGTGATTGTTAAATACAAGTGATACAACTAAAAGACACTAAAATATTCTTCACATGTTTAAATACAAACTTTACAGAAGATGTAAATGGTAAAAGATGACATGAAAATATATCCAAACTTTAAATCATCATGAGAATGAAAACTAAGCAGTAGCTGATCATGCATGAGTGTGGGTTAAAGTAAAAGGGACAAACCAACAATATTAACTGCTGGCAAAGATGTATATGTTAGAACTGGCAGTGATTTTTATGAGTAAGTAAAACAATAAAAAAAGAACAAGCTGGTTTTGGGCTAATAATTTAATAAAGACAGCTTAATGCAGTCCTTGCAAATAGTAAACCCTTGTGATGACTGCTGAGTAACTAACTATTCTATTTCATATTTGACTAAAATTACTCTTACTATAATATTCAGAACTCCACTGTTCATTATGAACCAAACCTGTATGTGTGATAAATGTTCATCAAAAGTGAATGCATTTGTGTATGACAGTTGTGTAGCTTGGTTTGTTCAACTCCTAGCAGTGGAATCAACATCTGTCTCTGGGATTTAAGTTGGTTTTTGGAAACCTATTCCCCAACCTGAATTTCTTTGCCAAGCCTTGATTCAGAGGGAGGAGCTTGGTTGTTCTGCCTCAACTTGATGTATCATGCTTCACTGACACCCTTGGCAGGTCTGCCTTTTTCAGAATGGAGACCGAGACAGAGGAAGGCATGGATGGGGAAGGAGGTAGATGGAAGGTGGGTAAGACAGTGTGAGGAGAGGAAGGTGGGGAACTGTTTGGTTGTTGGAAACACCACTTGTTTGTTTCTGGCTGCCAAGACTCAAAATAACCACTCAGAAACTATAATATTTAAATCATTCCTTGACCAATCATTTAACCATATTGCTAGCTAGCTCCTAATCTTTGGTTAACCCATTCCTATTATCTTATATTTTACCACAAGGCTTCTGGCCTACTGGCAAGGTTCTGTCTGGCTGCTTACATCTGTCTCCTTTGGTGGCTCCATGGCTTCTGACTCCGCCTTCTTTCTCCCAGCATTTAGTTTAGTTTTCCCCTCCTAGCTCTATTTGCCCTATCACAGGCCAAAGTACTTTCTTTATTCATTAACCAATAAAAGCAGCACATATACAGAAGAACTACCCACACCGTTTTCCCTTTTCTGTTTAAATGAAAAGAAAGGTTTTAACTTTAACATACTAAAATTTACATATAACAAAACAGATACCAAGCAAGAACTACAGTTAGAATGCTTAGATTTCCACTATTTATTTTATCATAACAAGGAAAACTCTCTATAACTGTCTATTCTTCAACTCCATCAAAGACTCCAGAAGGATATAATATTACTTAAACAGGAAGTGCATTGTAAAAAAATTCCAAAATTCCAGAATTGACAGAGCCATCTCATTGCCTGTGCAGTCACCCAAAGTTCTTCTGTGACATTGGGTCACCTGTCTTCAGTCTACAGGCCCATTGTTTCTGGCAGTTTGTCAGTCACTTTTTTTCTGTGTCCTTTAGAATGTCTGACAGACTCTTTCATAAAGCAAGATCCCGAACTCAACTTTTCACAAGTTCAGCAGTCATTTCTCTGTGGTTCCTGCATGTCCAGTTCACACAGCATACCACCAAGCAGTCTAGGCAAGAGCAGTTTCTTGCACAAAGAGCTAACAAACTTCATGAGTATCCTCTTCAATGCCTATCTTCCTCCTCAAGTAGAGCTTAAAAGAGCAGATGTGTCTCATGTCGTGAAATGTCCTAAGTTATTAAAACATTTTACCTGCTATATTCTGTAGGTCTTTGAAAGGTTTGAAGATTATCTAACTGAAATATATCTCTATATATCTAGAAAATATAACTTACATGACTACAAACTTGACTATTATAAATGATTGTCTATTAGCCTGTATTTTAACATATATTACATTTTAAGTAAACTGCACAATCACAATACCTTAATCAAGGGCAGAAATATACATACAATAAAATTGATGAAAAATGTGTATCAATAGACTAAGATCTATATCATTGCAAATTATTCATATCTATATCAGTTGGTATATAAAACAAATGAAAAATTTGATTAATAAAAAGGAATACATATATATGTATATATTACAACAATAATTGAACAAAATATTCATCTTGAAGTGGGAGACAAGGGAGTGGTACTAATGCGTGAAGTTTTAAAAACAATTTTAATTATTTCCCTCCATCTCTACATTGGGATCACATCTGGTACAAATGATGGAATTCTGATAAAATCTATAAGTATTATTACTTAATACAATATTGAATATAATAAACCAGCTATTGAAGGCTTCAATAATATATGATGTCACTTGAATAAAATTTGAAAAAGTCAATCTGATTTATAAATATTTGTTCCTTCAGATGTTTGCTGAAGAATAAAATGCTAAGTGTCACAGTTCTTTAGCATTGTGAAAATATTTTATTTTAGTTATATTTGATTTTTATACTTGTCAGAAACAATCAAGGCATAAATTTAATTATGTAAGTGTCTTATATGCAAATAAATATTACAACATAAAAAGCCTGACATAAAACCAAATGTATGTGAGTGTGTGTGTAATGAACACAAGTTGAACCAGTAATTTACACATTAAAAATGTTAAGAGTATTGATAAACTCATCCTGATTCTAAAGTGGAGAAATAAATGCACATAATGGTTTTCTATCTTTGTAAGAATAAATATTAAATTATGAATAACATACCTCTTTATGAAAGAGTGGCCTGAGGTGAGCTGACTTGCTTATGTGAATAAAGCTGTTTAGTCTATGGCCATTAATAAACAGATGTTTTGGTAAAAGCATATCTATTTTGAGTCTGTCTATACCCTATCTTTATATCTATACATATCATATTTTTATGGGAAAAGTAGAAATTGAGAGGCAGATAAAGGGAGAGAAAAAAAGAGAAAGAATGAAAGTTAAAAAAGAAAGAAAAAAAAACTTCTGCGGCTGGGGAATGCCTCTGCCAAAAACTACACAGGAACATGTGGCACAAAGAGAATGTTCCTGGGCAAGGAAAGGAAGACTGCCAAAGGCAGAAAGTTTCTTCAAAGAGTAAGTAGACTTGTTCTTAAGAATGCTGAAACAGTTTCATTCCTTCTTGATTGTTTTCTGTTTCTTTATAAATAGCGGCAAGAACCTCATTCCTCTAAGCCTGATAAGACACTTCAAAGGCTAGTAGACACAAGACAGCACCAGTCCTCATTTTATCACCTGTGGCAATGATAACTATGGGAACTTGATTCAGTTTTGTCCCTTCCTTTTGTTCTCCTTCCTTATATAAGAACACTACCAACCTCCTCAAGTACCTAGCAGGATTGTGTGCCCCTCACACCACTCTTAATCACTTCCTTGAAAGCAGTTTTACTCCCTTTGCCTTTTTTAAATCATCAGTAAATTGTTAGGTGTTAATATGCTCAAATCCCCCTTCTTACATCCTGGCATCTGACCAGTGGTATAGAAATGTTATACAACTGAAAGGTGATTTAACAATTGAACATGATCCTCAAAATTTTATAGGAAATTTAAAAGATGATTTTAAAAGCCAGTGTTCGATGCCAACCGTAGTCCACTTTCTGAAAGGAGAATTTTTGTCTCTTCCTTGATCTTTAAGGTTACTCAGCCAAAACTGATGACGTGTTTACTGACATTACAGTGTAAAAATATATTCTATAACAGGTAAATAAATAAAACCTTCATTTGCTACCAGAAACATTTAGAAAGCTATTTGCTCTCAGGGTCCTCTTTGCCATGTTTCCCTTTGTTACATTGGGAGAGCTGTCTCTGTTACTGATGTTATTTGTGTGTTGCATTGGAAGATTTGTCTCTGTTATCCATGTAACTATCTGTGTGCTACATTTGGAGATATCTCTCTATTATCCATGTAACTATTTGTGTGCAGTTTTGAATATTACTTTCAAAAACCCCACTTTTACTTTTGTATGTCATGGAACTCTTTTGCATCTTTGAACTTTCCATGAGACTATCATGATTTAAATTCCCCCAATCCATAAGATAAATGTGTGCTCAGATATCATCTTTGCACATTTCTGTTTCACCCAATTTCTCTCTCTGAGTTTTACTAATTGTGCTTCATTTGCCATCCAAATTTATGAAAAAGTCGTTTTGCCTGAGGCTTTTTAGCCACCAGTCAAGGCTACAGCTGTGATTAGAATTCCAACTCTACTAACTGAAACCCAAACCTAGCCATACAATCTCGAAAAGCAAGCTACTTCACTGTTATTGTTGTAAATACACACACACACACACACACACACACACACACACACATGCGCGCGCTTGTATATGTGTGTATATGTGTGTGGGAGGATGTATGGACTTGGCTTGTACAATTGTGTCCTCAAATCCTCCAGTGACATACTTCCTCCAACAATGCCAAACGTACTCCAAAAAGGCCACGTCACCTAATAGCCTATTGAAGTCAAACCACTACATACAGATTTTGAAATTAATAATATGGTGCGGGAGAATTGTCTATACTCTGTCAATCATGTTTTCAATAAACGCTGATTGGCCTGGCAGGAAGTAGAGGTGTGTCAACCAGACAGGAAATAGAGGCAGGGCGATGAGAACAGGAGAATTCTAGGAAGGAAGAAGTCCATTCCTCGCAGTCCTGCCCAGATCACAGAAGAAGCAGGATGTGACCTACCACACTGAAAAAGGTACTGAGCCATGTGGCTAACATAGATAAGAATAATGGGTTGATATAAGAGTTAGCAAGAATCCTGAGCTAATGGGCCAGTCAGTTTTATAACTTATGTAGACTTCTGCATAATTCTTTGAGACCTACCGACTGTGGGAACTAGGCAGGACAGAAACTACAAGCCCGGCCCTCATGTTACAGTAATATTTTTCATATAAAATCAAATTTATTATTTCATATATATTGAATTTTATAAATGAACAATATTTTTAAAGTATTCCAGGAATCCTGGGACCTCTGAACTTTTGTATATCTTCTTTCTGATATATTAAAGACAATCAGAGAATTTTTCCAGTAAGTAAATACTGATTATATAAAGCCAGATGAAATTCTTCCCCTATTTCTACATCAACCGTATCCACTGAGTTCTTAAAATTCCATTTGCTTATCAGCAAGATCACTAAATATTGCAGATCTTAGAGAATAGTCTTCATCTGTCTTTCTCTTTCTCACCTAGACTTTGACATTTAAGTAAATTTCTTTGTGGACTGGCTTGTTAAACCATGTAAGTTATCAAATATTCTCAAGACCAATGTCAAGTACATTGACAAAAAATAGGATTTTTATGTACTAGAAAGAGAATATATATAATGTGTATTTTGCTCACTATCTTTGAATAATATTCAGTCTGAGCTTCCAAATATTACCTTACTTAACATTTTATTTAAATTTTCTTTTCATTGTTTTTGACATTTTGTGGTATCTTAGGCAATGTTCTATTGCTATGATAAGAAACCATGATCACAACAACTCTATAAAAAAGTTAGAGTTAGCTTAAAGTTGAGAGGTTTAGCACATTGCCATCATGGAAGGAAGCATGGCGCCAAGAAGACAAACATAGTTCTGTAGATCTGAGAGTTCTATATTTAGATACATAGGCAACAGACATTGGATTTCACTTGTGTGTTTGAGTCCTTGATTTCCTCCTTCGGTGACATACTTCCTACAACAATTTTCTAGCCCAGTGACTTACTTTTGCCACAAAGAAAGTAAACTCCATGTGGAGTTTCTTCAATGCCTATTATAATTGCTAAAGTAGATTGGTGCTGCAAGGAGCAGACACGTCTCATTGTCAAATGAGGAGCCTAGGTTATTAAAACCTCTCAAATGCCATATTCTGTAGATATTTGAAGATGGCCTGTTTATCTAAAATATATCTTTGTTTGACCTTGAAAGCATACCCAATGTGACTATTAGTTAGAATATACTAAATTAACTACTAACCTATATTTCTTTATTTTTCTAAACAGTTGGTAATAATAATTTTCAAGAATGAAAAATTTGTATTACACTGTTAAAAGAGCTGTATAGGCACAATACTTTGAGTAAGACTAGAAATGTTTCTTTAATATGTTTTAAAAATTAATCTTAAATATATAAAATTTGTAATATATAAAAAATCCAATCAAATTCCAATCAAATGCAAAGTATTTAAAACTAGTAGTTGCTTTTTTTATTTTTCTTTATATTTTTTTTGTTTTTTCTTTTATTTATTTATTTATTTTATTAAAGATTTCCATCTCCTCCCCCTTCCCTCCCCTCCCTTCCACCCATACCCCCACTCCACCCCTCTCCAAGACAAAGAGCCATCAGGGTTCCCTTCACTATGTTAAGTCCAAGGTCCTCCCAGCTCCCCCTAAGTCCAGGAAGGTGAGCAACCAAACTGACAAGGCTCACAGTGAGCCCATCCATGCTGTAGAGGTCATGTTCATTGCCGTTGTCCTTGGTTTCTCAGTCCTCCTCTGCCGTCAGCCACATTCAGAGAGTCCGGTTTGGTCCCCTGTTCCATCAGTCCCATTCCAACTGGACTTGGTGGTCTCCCGTTAGATCTGTCCCGCCGTCTCAATGGGTAAAAGCACTCTTCACGGTCCTGACTTCCTTGCTCATAATCTCCCTCCTTTTGCTCCTCATCGGGACCTTGGGAGCTCAGTCCGGTGCTCGTATGTGGGGCTCTGTCATTTTCTCCATCCAATGCCAGGTGAAGGTTCTGGTGATATGCAAGATATTCATGAGTATGGCAATAGGATCTGGACATTTCTGGCACCCTCTCCTCAGATGCCCTAGGAACTAGCTGGGGTCGTCTTCCTGGACACCTGGGAACCCCTCTAGAGTCAAGTCTCTGCCAACCCTAGAATGGCTCCCTTAATTAAGATATATAATTCCTTGTTCCCATATCCACTTTTCCTATATCCTAACCATCCTATTTAGTAGTTGCTTTTTAAAAGTACATTCAATAATCTACCTTTTTAGTATATTGTATCTGTATCATCCCTTTTTCTTTTCAGAGTAGATTCAATAATCTAACCTTTTATCCTGTCATATCTATATTTGCCTTTTTTCTTTTCACATCAAGATCATATCCACATTCTCCCCTTCTTTTTAGAGTAAATTCAATAATTTATCCTATTAAATCTATATCCCTTTTATCTTTTCCTTTCTTTTTAAAAATTTTTTATTATTAAAAATTTCTGCCTCCTCCCCACCTCCCATTTCCCTCCCCCTCCCCCCACTCCCCTCCGCATCCCTCATCCCTCTCCAGTCCTTTTTTTTTTTTTTTAACTTTTTTGAGACAGTGTTTCTCAGTAACTATGGAGCTAGAGCTATCTGGAAATCACTCTGTAGATGACGCTGACCTCAATTCAGAAAAATTTGCCTCCTTCTGTCTCCCAAGAACTGGGATTAAAGGCATGTGCCATTATGTCCAGCCTTTTTTTTTCTTTTCAAAACAAGAACCTTGATTCTAATTACCATTGTTTAGCTTTTTCTTCCCCAACTTTTGTCCATAACAACTTGTTGCCAACACACTACACAATGACAAATATAAATAATCAATTTTTTGTACAATATGGGCATAGTTTCTAGGCTATTTCCTGCTGATTAGGGGAGCTGTTAATCTTATGGAGACTCAAAGAAAATTTAGGATTGTGGTAAAATCCAGACTGGAATATTCTGTCAGGCTGGGCTGGATCATATCAGCCAGCAGTCTTGAGGCTGTTCTGGATGTAGAACTCAGAGGAAACTGCAATAGAGGTGCTCCGAAACGTTAGATCATCTGGGCCATCAGTTTCCATTGGAGATTTTTCTTGATCGAACTTTATTTTTCCTAACTAGGAATGAAATCAGAGCTGATCAAACCTTTTTTTTTTTATATCTTAACCAAGAATGAATCAACAAACCCTCATTTTCTTTGGAAATAATAGTAAAACCACTTCTCCAAATAATGTATTGTTTGACTTAAATATTGAAGTCAAGGCATTTTCAAAATGTATAGGCTGGATTAATTCAGAGGCATTTATAATCAAATGTCTTTTAGCAGATGTTGTTCCTTCCTCAATGGATAAATAATTTAAAGAGAGTGCAGTAACATACAGTATCCAGAGTCTCTGTGTATCTTCTGTCTTTTCATGGAAATTAAACTGAGGTGGATTGGAGCTGGGAGTACTAGTTTTGCTCACAAACCCAGGTGGCTAGGTTTGGGTTCCAATTAGTATAGCTGGAATTCTAATCACAGCTCTGGCCTAGACTGGTGGCTAAAAAGCCTCAGGCAAATGGCTTTTTCATAAACTTGGGTTCCAAATGAAGCACAATTAGTAAAATTCAGAGAGAGAGAAATTGGGGTTCAACCCGAAAGTCCTAAAAGCAAAGCACTCAACCACTTGCTTTTACCTTGAACTCAGTCTGAAAATGGCAATCATGCCACTACGAATCTCAGTATGAGACCGTGTTTGAGAGCTGTTGTTTCCAATTTTATAATCCTCTTTAGGGCTGGCTTTAAGGCATGAACCACTACGATTAAAGACATGCAACTGTCTGGTTTCTATGGCAAACTAGTGTGGTTACTGGAATTAAATGTGTATGTTACCATTACCTGGTCTGTAAGGCTGACCAGTTGGCTGGTTTTCTTTCAAATCTTCAGGCAAGCTTTAATTTATTAAAATACAATTGAAATGCCACTACAAGCTAATTTTCATTGAATTCTTTATTGTCTCAGTGAGTTTAAGTGTATTATCTACTTGTTCCTTTATCAAGTTTCAGGGATCACTTCTTATTTCTGAGATTATTCATCCTGATCGTTTGGGGTGAAAGATGGAGATTGAATTTCTTCTACTAGAAGGTAGCCAGTATAACCAGCACCTCCTACTAAAGATGCTTTTTTGTCAAAGTATGCATTCCTCTGTGTCAAAGCTCAGATGACTCTAGAGTGAAGGCTTTTTGCATGGACCCATATATGTCTCTTTTTATGCCAGAACTATGCTATATTTATTACCAAAGATTTGTAGTATAACCATGATTATACTTCTGGTCATTTTTCTATTAATCAATGCTGTTTGTACTACCCTGGGTTCCTTTTCATTTCACAAGAAATTTAAGATTTTTTTCAATTTTTATGAAGCATTGTGTTGGAATGTTGATATGTATTACTTTGAATATGCACATTGCTTGCAGTAAGATGACTATTTTCTCAATGTTAATCTCACCAATCTATGACCAAGGGAGAATGAGACCTTTCCATCTTCTTACATCTTATTCAATTTCTTTTTTTCAATGTCTTAGAGCTTTCAGTGTATATGTTTTTTACATTTCTTATTATATTGTATGGAGACACAGAATTGGCTTAGAGTGCAGGCTTCCTCCTGGGACAGATGAGATGAAGTTGGGAAAGGATTGCTTAGCAGACCAAGCATACATGAAAGCATACTTTCTCTGCACATTTCTCAACGTTCTGTCAGAATCTGTACCCTGAATAAAAAAGTGACTTTTGAGCTCAGTTCATCACACTCCACCAGATAGAGATTAAGGAAGTGCTTTGCTTCTGTATACATTTTGCTTGGTTTCTTTATACTTCTTTTTATGTTTATTACAGGGGCTTTTGACTGCAAATCCAGAGAAAGTTGTTTGCATTGGGATACCTAGATTTTGCCAGCAAATCCATGAGTTCAGGTTTCAATGAAAGAATTACTTGCAAATATTAAAGTGTAACTGGATATTTCTTTAATGAAGATGTAAATCATACATTTTAAATTGAGATAATAATTATTGCATGGAAAATAATTTATGATTAACTCATCTCCCCCTTTCTATGTTTATTTTCCTTATCTAAAACACTGCCAAGTGACCTGGTAGGTGTTGTAAGCAGGGTGCTTGCTTGTTTCCCAACTAGTCAGCCCCCAAATAATCACACAGAATCCATATTATTTATATCACTGCTTGGCCCATTAGCTCTAGCTTCTTATTGGCTAACTCTCACAACTTAATTTAACGCATCTCCAATAATCTGCATATCAACATGTGGCTGTTGTTTACTGGATAAAGTACTGACATCTGTGTCTGGTGGGGCTACATGTTTTCTCTTTTACCTGCCCTCCTTTCTCCCACCATTCAGTTTAGTTTTTCCCACCTATCTAAGTTCTGCCCTATCAACAGGACAAGGAAACTTTCTTTTTTCATTAATGGTAATCACACCCTATAGAGGGGACTCCCTCTATAAATTTAAATTTAGTACTCATATCACTTTCAGATTTACAAGTTACTGTCATGATCACTTTACTAGTGCCCTTATGAAGTAATTAAGTTTATATAGTCTTGTTGGTGATGACCCTGCTTTTCCTCCTGCCCATATTAAAGGAAGCACTATAGTATAATCTCATCTCTATCACTCATCCATTTCTGTGTATATATTATTCTTTGTTTCCACCTCTATATAGCATTCATCAAGACAGGTTCATGTGAGAATACAACTTTGAAAGCAGCTGTCCTGAATGTCTTTGACTAAACCTTGATCATTGAAGTACTGTTATTTTCAACTTGTGAGATCCAGAACTCTGAGAATATGCATTTCTGTGGCTGCAATCTTATACCTTGTTGTTTCACAATTTAGAAACATAACTAAATTAATACCTCCAGCATGTTAAAGTCCTAGGATACAACAGAGATAAGATACTCTTGCAAAGTTTTTAGGTAACTGTTTCTTATGAAGCATTTTGAAACCTGACCCATTGGTAGGTGCAAAAAAAGAGGTCACTAGCTCTATTTTTTTCAGTTTTAAGAGGGATTTATTAGATCAGCTTACATACACATGGGTTGGGAAGTCTCATAATAGGTACCTCATTCTTAATCAGCACATTGACTATCGAGGAAAAGCTTTGGATGAAACTGCATTTCATAGGTCCAAATATTCCATTTCTAGTTTGCATTCATTCAGAGAGAGGAGCAAAAATGTACTGTTCCTGGCTGTAGGCTTTAAAGAAGAGACACTGGATGGTTTTTAGAGAGGCCATCTCAGGGAAGGAATGGGAAACACATGCTGGGCATTCTAGGGGCAGACACTGGAATGACTTGTTATCCAAGAAACCTAAGGCTTTTGGCATTAAGAAGGATGGTTCAGTTTGTTGTGGAATGACCTGGGCAGCAAGAGATGTTCTGAGGCTGAGGAAGCCACATAGACAAGCGGACATAATGGGTTCTATATGCACTTATAAAACCAAAGGGATAGGACTTGCACGGTTATCTGTTCATGTTATCCTAAATCTGCAAATGCTACCAAGAAGAAATCTTCAAAAAAGGGGCTAAGCTCTCCTCCATGTATCCTAAATGAACCACATCACATGATGATGGTGCAAGTACTAGCTCTATTTTTTTATAGATAGCCAGATTGTCCTGGGTTGCGATTTCTCGTCTATGTCTCTGGTTAACATTATGTCAGCTGGAATGTCATCACAGCTTTTTCATCGATAGTAGGGCTAAAAATCACAGTCTTTATGTTTCTGCTGTAAGTGCTTTACCCTCGAAGCCATCTCCCCAGCCAAAAACCACAACTTCTACAGCAATAGTTCTCAACATATGTGTCACAATTCCTTTCGGTCACATAGCAGATATACTTTATAGCTGATATCTCCATTAAGATAACAGCAGAAAAATTATAGTTATAAAGAAACAATAACATTATTTTGTGGTTAGGGATCAGCAAAATATGAGGAACTGTATTAAAGGATTGCAGCACTAGGGTTATTGAGAACCACTGTTCTATGGCTATGTTATATTGATGAATGCTACTGGTACTATTATTCTGTTGTTGTTATTCTTTTGTTGTACACAGAAAGCTGTAGCTTATTGATTCTTGGAAAAAAACTCAAAAATCTTCTTCTATGAGAGTTATTGATCCAATTCTGTACTACTTTTTCCCTTGATGAATAGATTAATCTGGGATATAATATCAAAATCCCCAAACAGGTTATTTTCTTGAATAAATAGATCATTTATTTTGGTATGTACTTTATATTTCATCTGCCTTATTGTATTCAGCCTATCTTCCTGGTTTGGGCTGGAACCATGAGCAAGTTTATATTTTTAAAATAATCAAACCACATTTTCTGTATAAAGACAATTATATTACCAAAATAATTAGACTATATCACTGAACAGGAAAATGGAAAATTATTGAGATGAAGGCATGGGTTTTAAGCATGGGTGATGTTGGCTTACTGGTACATACTTTGAAATAGAACCTTGGAAAAGGAAATCGTTGGCACAGGATGCTGAGAAGCAAATGAGTCAAGTCTCATTCCACAGCATTCCATATGAGACTAACTCATTTGTTACTCTATGCACTCATGAGAATTTTTTAAAATTATTTTTTAAATTTTATTTTGCATTCCAATCCTAGTTCTCTCTCACAACCCTTCTCCCATCCTCTTTGCTCCCCTGTAGTCCACTTCCCATCCACTCTTTCCAAAGGGTAATGGCTCCAATGTTGATTCAACAAAGTCTGGCATATTAAGTTGGAACAGAATCAAGCCTCGCTTCCCCATGCTTTAAGACTGAGCATGGCTTCCCACCTTAGGGAATAGATTGCAACAAACTAGCTGATTCCCCAGGGATAGATCCTGGTCCTATTGCCAGGGGCCTCACAGATAATCCAAGCTTCACCACTGGTTCCCATATATGAAGGGCCTAACTTGGTCCCATGGAAATTCCATAGGTGTCAGTCTAGAGTTCATGAGTTTCCATGAACTTGGTTCAGCTTTCTGTGTAGATTTTTCCAGTGTGATCTTGACTTCTTTTATTCATATATTCCCTCCTCTCTCTCTTTGCCTGGATTCTCGCAGCTCAGTCTATGCATGGTCAGGCTGTAAACAGGTTCATCAACATTTGTCAATTCCCTGAAAATTCCACAGCCAAAGTCCCCAACTGTAATATTTTCCCTTAGCTTACTTACTTTGTGGGTGTTACGTTAGCCTTAAAGGTACAATAAGGTTCTACTCTGTTAAAATATGTTTCATTTGGTTCCAGTTGAATACGGTATGCAATTTTTTATGTTTCCCAATATATGGAGTAGTCTCATCGTATTTTTTCTTTTTTTCTTTTTTATTAAAAATTTCCATCTTCTCCCCTCCTCCTCCTCCTTCCCTCCCCTCCCTTCCACCCATACTCCCACTCCCTCCCTCTCCAGGCCAAAGCATTTTATTTTCAATAATGCATTTCTCTAGGTCTTTCTGTGGTTATCCTCTGTGTGCAGATGTGTCAGAAGAAACAGCTGCATTACCTGGAAATAAAGTTACAAACAGTGTTGAGACACGTATTTTTAGGAAGCAGTTTAAATATACCTATAATATTTGTAGAACAAAAATGATAATAGAAATTTAATTTACAATGCTACAGCTTACAGTAGAGATAATAAAAATTAAACAGTATTAATTAGGATCTCAAAAAAGTGACATTTGCTTTAAGGAATAGCACAATCATTTAAAAAATTTAAATTAAAAATTAGTTTATCCACATGATTTCATGAAAATTCCAATTAAAATGTACCACATATCAATCTGGTGAACTTCATGATTTAGTGCTGAATATAGAAACATCAGATATTATAAATATGTTCTTCATTGAAGCATGGATCATTCTGTGTTCCACATTCTTCAGTTTTCTTCTATTTTTAAAGCATAATATTTTTTACAGAAGTTGATATGTCCAATAATATTTTCCTTCTTGTAACTTTTTAAAACTTTCCTCATTAGACACAATGTCTGAATCTTAAGTAGTGAGCAAAAAACGTTATTTCAAAAACAACAAAGAAGTGATTCGATTTGTGTGACCTTGAAGAAATGAAAATCAAGTGAACATGTGAAATTTCTAGCAGGTTTCATTATCTAAGTATAAAAATGACAAACCATAGAAATGAAATTAAATGCTTATTTTCCTCACATAATAAAACATCTTTCAAATGACTTCAAAGTACTTGCTCCTTGCCTCATAAAATGTGTATTTTCAACCTTGAGACAGAGAAATCATTTTTTTTCTTCTTTGTGACAGATAAAGCCATTTTACTTTGCTACAAAAGGTTATAGACTATGATAACTGACAATCATAAACATATATAGCGCCTGTCCTGTCCTTGTGCTGCCCCACATACATTAAATCTAGTTAAGGATAACAAAAGTAAAACTTCAATAAATTGTGCTCTGTTTGCAGGAAAGCTAACAATAAGAAACAGGAGACACAGATGATAGAAGCGTGTTATTGTTAGAAGCATAAAGATTTTAACTCATTTATCCTGCCCTAGTAAGCATATCAAAGAGTCCTTACAACCTACAGCCACAAGTGTCCTCTGCCAACACACTAAATTTTAGGGATACATTATAGTTAAGATGATAAAAGGCAAAAGACCGCTAATTTTTAAAATGTGGTAAAATTATTTCATCCTCAATATTTGTAGCTAAAAGCTATGATTTGACTATTGTATAAAATGTGTTCCATATTTTATTATAAAGATTTTCAATCAAGTCCACTATCCAATATTTAGAAATAACAATATTAAGCATTTAAAATGTTTTTATTGAAATAGGGATACACAAATCTTCCTACCTTTACTTCCTCCAGCCCTTTCCTGACCCTTTTAATTCAACCCCTCCCACGTTACTCACTACACTCTCAAATTGATAACCTCTCTTTCTTTGACTGTTGTTACATATATATGAGTATGCATTTGAACACACACACACATATATATATATATACACATATATACATATATATGTATATATATATTTACACAACTGAGCGCAATTTTGTTGTCTTTTGTATACATGGTTTCAGGAATGACCATTTTGCATTGAGCAACTAAAAGATGTGACTCATTCATGGGAAAAACTATTTCTCCTTTTCCTAGTTGCTCTCAATTGCCCATAATTCTTGTCCAGTGGTTGGACCCCATGAAGCCTTTCTACCTTCACTTTAATAGCTGATTATTATTTCTGCTGTTCTGATCTTGGTTATATATCAATGAGTAGGAGAGACTATTTCATGCTGGACATCCTGGTATTCCACTAATTTTTTTTCTCCTTTTTCTTTATGCAATGTTCTCTGAGCCATAGATACACGACTTATGATGTATATGCATCCCTTTGTGCTATGGTCCCCAGGAACTACTTCTCACTGTACTGTGCCTAGTTATGGTTTTCTCTTGTGGTCTCTGTTTGCTGTTGAGTGAGCCTACCTTGGTGAGGAGTATTAGTAATATTTTTCTTCATGGTTATTATGTCTTCATGGTCATTGTCATTGTTCATAGTCTTTATTATGGCTAGGATGGTTTGATTGTTTCTCTCCCATGGCAGCTTTCATAGTAGTTTCTGGAGTATTAGAAGCTATACCTAAGGAAAGAGATTTTTTTAGCTTAGATACAAGTCCAGTCATCTGAGTTTTATGTCCTAAGTTTCTGATATCTTCAGCAACAAAAGTCCAATCTTCACCTCTGATAACCAAGCAAGAGCTACAAAAAAAGTCTGTTGTTTTTGCAATCACCTAGACCACTCTGAATAAACATGCAAAAGAGTTCTTGTGCCCGGTACTAAGGTTTTTGTTTGTCATAGATTCTTGTGGAGAGCATTTTCAGAAAACATATAAAATATTTTTCAGATATATATGTATATATACATATGTATGTATGTATGTATATGCAGCCTCCACCTACTATATATAGTAAGGTAGAGGCTGTATTTTGTTTTCCAGCTTCCCAGACCTGAATAATCACACAGAAACTCTATTAATTACAACATTGTTTGACCTATTATTCAGGCTTCTTGTTAACTTTCTCTTACATCTTAAATTAACCCATTTCTATTAATCTGTGTTTTGGCACAAGGCTGTGTCTTACTGGTAAGGGTCCAACATCTCCAACATCTGTCTGCTTTAGCAGCTACATGGCATTTCTTTGACTCAACCTACTCTCTTTATATTTATATATATATATATATATCTTCCACCATGATTATATTCTGTCCTACCATAGCACAAATCAGGTTATTTATTAACAAATGGTAATAAAACATATTCATAGCATCAGAGGGGAATTCCACATCTCATAAACACAAACACACACACACACACACACACACACACACACACAAGGTGAGAGGAGGCAGCTCAGTCACATTCCCATTCTGAGATTCCTTTAGGCCATTTTGGACTGAGGCCGAAATAAAAGCCCATGGCTGGCTGCTTTATTTTTTCTGGTTTTCAGGTTGAAATCCAATTTCTCTCTCTGAGTTTTTATTAATCATGCTTCAGAATATGTTTAATTCATTTTATCAGTGAGTAATATCTGATGTAATTAACAATCAATGAATTAGTTTCCTTTTCATTATTTAAAGGCAGAGGTAGTTGATGTAGTCATCTGTTTTCATTTGGCGTGATTTGTAGTTAGCAAAATAAAACAGAAAATGTGGAACCACAAACTAGAATACTAATGATGTTAGCTTTAATATTACAGTATTTAGTCAAACTAAGAATATTTTGGTGTGGTTGGTGAAAATGTCGGTGTAATGAGTGTGATAGGTGATTACGGTTTTTGATGCATGAGTATACACAAACAACGTGAAAATGAGAAAGGATATTTTTCATTCAGTCCTCATATGTTCATTTAACAAGCAAAGTCATGATTAAACTAATGCACTATAATAATTTAGGATCATGATTATAGTTTATTTTATACATTCTGAGCATATATCCAGTGGGATTGGATTAGAAAATTGCAGGGTGGCAGTTAGAGAAGAGTACATAATAATATACTTAGCAATAACTTTGCCTCAGTGCTGTTTTGTTGATAGCAGCTGATTAAAAGTAGAAGAGAACATATAATGAGTAGCATTATAGTCTAGATAAAATTTGTGTAAAGATAGAAACCTTAACTTCTGTACAAGAAAGAAAGAGTGCACTCATGAAATCATTGCAATTTTAAAATCCGTACAAATTTGGACATGCCACAATTTCATAACAAAAATGGTAATGGCTCATGTGACCCCATCCAACACTAAGAGACTGGTGATGTTTAATGGGTGTTCAGTGAGAGAGGGTCCTCCCTTGGGAAGGCAGACATTGATAAACTGCCCACAGTTCACTAAATTCTTTCCCACTGGTGCACATGCAAGCAACCAGAAGCAAACTTAGTGGTAGGAAAGCAACATCAAAATCAGAGAGGAAAGATGAATTTCAATAAGATCTGTTGGAAGAGGTATGAGAATAATAGGGATGTATTACACACATGGACGAAGACTAGATTCAATAAAATGTATTTTGTTTTGAAAGACCTAATAAAGTCAATAAGGTCTTTAAAAGCAGAGATTAACTATCATTCTGTAGGTAAATCTATAAATTTAAGCTTAATTAGCACATATAAAAGGAAAAAATCTATAAAATGCAAAACACTAGACACAGTTACTATAAAACTAAATTTATAATTTTTAAGTTTTTTTAAGAAATGCATTGCCCTGGGTACAAGATAAGCTTTGTTGAAGTATTTATGATGAAATCACAGACTACTAAGCCCCTGCACAGATACGTGAGACACTTGGCAGCTTTATTCATGGTGCAAGCCTAATTATAGATGGGAGTCAGGTGACAGGGAGACACTCTAAATCATGATGTGTATAATCATAGAAAATGAAATTCTAATGTGTCCTAGTGACTGCTGAGACATGTATGTAGTGTATGGGCAACACATGTAGTTTCTATTAAAAGCTTAACCTGTGACATTTTAAGTTATAAAGACAGCTAATGCTTAATTATTTTTTGAAAACATATTCTAGTGACTGAGACTATAGAAAATTTTTGTTCTAGTCTTTCTTTTTTTTTTTTTTTTTTTTTTTTTGTTAAGGGTAAATTTTTTTTTTATTTATTATTTTTTTTTTCCTCATGGTTTATTTTTTTTTATATTTAAAAATTTCCATCTCCTTCCCTCCTCCTCCCCCCTCCCTCCCCTCCTTCTCCCCTTTCTCTCCCCTCCTTCTCCCCCTTCCCTCCCCTCCCCTCCACCCATACCTCCCCTCCCTCCCTCTCAAGGCCAAGGAGCCATCAGGGTTCCCCACTCTATGCTAAGACCAAGGTCCTCCCAACTCCCCCCAGGTCCAGGAAGGTGATCGACCAAGCTGAGAAGGCTCCCACAGAGCCCGTCCATGAAGAACAATCAGAGCCCAGAGCCATTGTCCTTTGCTTCTCAGTCAGCCCCCGCTGTTGGCCACACTCAGAGAGACGGGTTTGGTCGCATGATCCATCAGTCCCATTCCAACTGGAGTTGGTGATCTCCCATTAGTTCTGTCCCACCGTCTCCAGTGGAAGAATGGATGAAGAAACTGTGGAATATATACATGCTAGAATACTACTCAGCGGTAAAAAACAATGACATCTTGAATTTTGCAGGCAAATGGATGGAAATAGAAAACACTATTCTGAGTGAGGTAACCCAGACCCATAAAGATGAACATGGGATGTACTCACTCATATTCGGTTTCTAGCCATGATTAAAGGACATCGAGCCTATAAGTTTGGGATCCTTGAGAAGATAATAAGAAGAACCTCCACCTGACGATAGATGAAGAAAATGGCAGAGCCCCACCTTGGAGCACCGGACTGAGCTCCCAAGGTCCTGATGAGGAGCAGAAGGAGAGAGAACATGAGAAGGAAAGTCAGGACCGTGAGGGAACCTCCAGCTGGCGACAGATGGGGAAGGTGACTGAGCCCCACATTGGAGCACTGGACTGAGCTCCCAAGGTCCCGATGAGGAGCAGAAGGAGCGAGAACATGAGGGAGAAAGTCAGGAATGAGAGGGGTGCGTTCACTCATGTTCTAGTCTTTCTTAAATGAGTTTATCTTTCATTTTATCAATTAAAGGTAAAAGAAAGAATTCTGTGAATACAAATATAGATGCAATGAAATTATTCTCAATAACAGTAAGTATTAGTATGTTAGTCATAGACAATCATTCTAAATTATTAACAGGTATAAATACTCACTAATATGGCATATTTTTGAAATACCAATTATGAGCACCTGTTAATTTAACAGTTGTTTCTGTTGAGTCTTCAGTTTTCTCTTAGCTTGCAAATAAACCCAATAGAAATCAATATAGGGTATATAAAACGAATGCCCTATTCCCCTACATTGTAGAAAAACCAACAGCAAAAATATGTATTCCATTTTCAAACTTTGGAATGTACCTAGTGAGTTAATTAGACAATTAATAAATGACAACTATCTTAAAAGTGGTAGTAACATACCCTGATGATTAAGTGGATTATTTCAAATGCCATTTGGAATATAAAAATCAGAATATATAGTAATTCCAACAGTACTGTTTTTGAACTGTCAGTTGTGCATAGCTCTTGTGATAGAAATTGGCTTTGTTTTGGAAAATAATGACATTAGAGTTAATCTTTAATGTGTAGCAAGATACATTTACACTATGTATATAGGTAACATTAAATGAAATATTCAAAAATATTGAAATTAAATTGCAGGATATTGATGGGTCAATGGTAATATTGTATAAGAATAAACAAAATATGCCATTGTATATTAATGGATATTATGTTATAAAAGTTATTAATGACAAATATCACTTTCAAAATCTACTATGTTTGGTGCAGAAATTGAAACTCTGGAGAGAGTAAAGAAAATAAGATTCAAAAAATAATACAGTGTGTCCTTTTCTGAGAGTGAAGAGAAAATTGAAAAGCAGAGAAATTCATTGCTGATAATATTTTATTTCTTAGCTTTGGTCAGGAGCATGGAAACACTTATCCTGTTCCTTTTTCATTACATGAGAAAAGTATCTTGTCTATGACTGATTTCATTTTATAATAAGCGACAACCCTGGAGAATGCCATGCCTGAGGTTGATGAGAGGGGGATCTGTGCACAATGTGCCCGTCCAACTAGAATTCATCTCTAGTAGTAGTCAAGCTGCCCTTAATCATACATACAGGTCAGTGTGCTCCACCTGGCGCGAGATGAGTCTCCTCTTCAGTGACATTCTTTTTAAAATCTCAAATGTAGAATTTGGAAGCACTTTATTATTGTGAACAGTAAACATTGCAGGGACAGCACTAGGAATATGGAGTTTCAGAAAGCTGACATAATGCCAGACTTCTGGGAGGCAGAGAATGGACCGTAGTTAAGAATTGATTCAATATAATATATACAATATGAAGATTTCCATCCATTAGCAAGCTGTCCAGTCATACTCATTTATTCAAAATATAAACATGATGGGACATATTATTATACTTAAAAGGATAGCTATTGGGGGCTGTAGAGATAGCTCACTATTAAGAATACTGACTGCTCTTGTATAATGCTCAGGTTAAAATTCCTGCGCCTAAATGGCAGCTCACAACTCTCTGTAACTCCAGTATCTAAAATCCTTATACAGACATATAGGCAGGCAAAACACCAATGCATATAATGTGTGTGTGTGTGTGTGTGTGTGTGTGTGTGTGTGTGTGTGTGTGTGTGTGTTAAGCTAGATGTTGGTGGTGCATTCTTTTAATCCCGGCACTTGGGAGGCAGAGACAAGTCTATCTTGGTGAGTGCATGGCCAGTCTCGTCTATGAGGCAAGTTTCAGGACATCCAAGACTGTTGCACAAAGAAACGCCATCCCCAAAAAAAGGGACATCGAGTAATATTACAAATTTATTTCAATAACATTTGAGTACCATAGAAATGCATAACCTTCTTCTGGGTTAACATATTTTAAGAAAAATAACAACAAAACAATGAAATAAAATGAGTAAAAGGTTAAATTCATATGAATTTTATGTAAATATTACATTTATTATAAATTAACTAAAGTTTTAATATCAAAGAAAAGTGCAGAATAATGCTAATACCATATTATGTTTATATGTTATGTGAATAGAATGACCTTGCATTTTATTTAAAGCTATTATATGCTCTATTAAATATAGTGCTTTTCTTTTGTCTTCATTGTCTCCTATACTATTGAAAGTTTTTTCACAAAATCATTAAATTCCTGAATTTAATAAAAACTCCAGAAGAGGGAGGTATTTACTCTCAAATGAAAATAAAAATTGGCTATATGTGAATGAATTGGACTGAAATTTTTGTTTGACATGTATTTATTAATAAACTAGTAATGTATATGAAAAGTACTTATATTAGTGAAAATTTGGCTTATTCTGTGTCCTATGATTGACTCTTCTGCTATTTGCAGTTTTAGTTTGTAGAAAACTATACCCTAACTTTAACCAATTTTTCTAAGTCACAAATTTTAGATTTACCATTTAACATTTAAGTCTTGCTCCATTTCTTGCAATAATTAATTAATACTCATTACTTAATATATTATCAAACATCTTTTTTATCAATTGTAAGTAATGGTTGCTTTTATGAATTACTTAAGAAATATGTGTGTTCTATCAACTTTTAGAACTTGGGCACTCATTTCTAAATATGCATCTATATTATGGAAATGTAAGTTTTCAGTAAAATTTATGTGCATAGAATAATAGTTTATACTAGAAAATCTCTTAAATGTTGGGGCTTTGTCATTTGAAAACATATTTGTGGTTGGTGAAACTGACTAACAGGGTTAGTACGAGCAGTGTCCATTTGGATAGTATCCATCCACTACAATTTGTATTTTGTGTTTTTCTTCTGAACATATTGTAAGAAATGTCTCCTTAAATATCCCATCTTTGCCTTCCTTATTAAGTAGAAAATGTCTGAGAAGCCACTCTTGATTTAGACATCACTTTGTTTCTTACATCCACGTACCTGTGTGAGCACTGCCTTGTAGCAATCCCCAGATTTATTTGGGTGTCTAGAAGTATTTTAACAATTAGATGTGTGCGAGGTTTCAATGAGTTCTGTAATGTCTGCATCGCATTTTTACTCTCATTCTTGACATGCATCATCAGTATTGCATAGCAACTGTGGCGCAAAGATGTTTAATGGCAGGTAAAAGGTCTTTGAGGGAGGGATATATATGTGGTCTAATTTTTATCTTAAAAATTGTGTCATAAGCAACAAGATCTATTTGTCAAAATTACAATAGTACTGACACATGCTTTAAAGGAAGTCATAATTGTTTCCTAGCAATGTTCTTTTATTTTAAAGAAAATATCTACTGTTTAGTCTTTTTCCAGAAAACCGCTGGCTTTCCCTGCTATATAGATAGATGAATTTATTTGAAAAGTTTTTCATAACTTAGCATTCTCAGATTGCTTGAATGAATTTCATCTTCCAGTGACTCATGATGTCTTACTATGAGATTTGGTTTCTTTAAATCAAAAATAGCTTACCATATTCTATAAGAATATTTGTTGATTTCTAGGTCAGAATTAGCTCATCAGGATTTTCTCAATAAATCTGATAGAGTTATTAAAGTGGTCTTGAGGAATAAATTGAAGCAATCAAATTCTTATAATTCTTAAGTCTATTTTTTACATACTCAGGAACAAAGTGTGAGCTGTCTTTTAAAAGTTTCAAATGTCAAGAGGTAAAAATAGTGTCCCTGAACATAAGTGATAGACAGCTGGCTGATAGTGTGCCGATGAGTCATCTGACATTCTTTTCAGATGCTTCCTTCAGAACTCCTAATAAGAACGCATGCTGTTAATCATCAACTTAGCACCCCGCATAGATTGTGGGAGGCTCTCAGAAGAAGCATGAAAAATGTTGACTAATCAAATTAGAATAAAGGTATATTTATATATGCCAGTGAAGATATATTTTAATATAAATATATAGGACATTTGGTCTAGATATATAACAAAAGGAGGGCAATATACTGTAGCTTTTTTTATTTTTTGAAAGGTTTAATTATATGAAGATATTTCTTACTGACTACATGGCATCCTTTCTTCCAGTGAATGCGAAAAACACACTCTACGATTGTAATATTATCTTTCAATACCAAGGTAATCTCCCCACCTACAGTAACTTTTCACTGTAATTAGAGTTTTAACCATTGTGAGATAGCATAACAGCCCAAAAGAAAAGGCTTCTTCATTGACTAGGTCTCAGGTTGTGGATTATTTTCGAAGTTTATTAAAGCACGATGAACTTCTAAAAACAATTCTACCACAGAAGGAAAGCCATTCTGACAGTAATGGATGTGCTCTTCTTTAAAAATTCACATTATCCCTTCTACAAACATCTTGCATGAGAAATACAGTCTCCTAAATTCAGCCTTCAGAATTTAAAATGTATCTTATATAACAGGTTGACTTCACATTTGAACACATTTGCAAACTATGTTTTAATTTTAGCAGTTCTTTCTTTAACATTGTTTTCAAACTTTTATTCAAGTGTGAAAAACCATGTGCCTTTATTCATATTTTAATACATTTAAAAAAATTTAATACATTTTTATTTAATACATTAAAATAACCTTATTGTCACTTGTTTAGTATTTATATTGGAAGTTTCAGTGGTGTTTATAGTTTATAATAAATATTTAAAATATTTTCCTAATGTTAGAGTCTTTATGATAAACACAGTGGATTACAATGATATTTTGTGCATGATTTTTTTTTTCTGAGACCGGTAGCTTTGGAGCTTTGGATATTATTCTGTAGCTTTGGAGCATATCCTGGAACTAGCTCTTTTAGACCAGGCTGGCCCCGAACTTCAGAGATTTGCTTGCCTCCCATTTCCAAATGCTCTGATTAAAGGCGTGCTTTACCATTGACCAGCTAAGATTTTTCTTATGTTGAAGAGCATCTGTTATAATGAAGATCCATCAGCAATTTTATTTTTATATTATAGCATTATTATAATATACCATTATTATATGCAAAAGGGTGTAAAAAGTCCCTTCTGATGTGGCAGATGTAGACAGAAGACAGAAGAGATAAATGTATGAAATTATGTCCAGCTTCATGTTTA
Organism: Arvicola amphibius; assembly: GCF_903992535.2. NCBI lineage: Eukaryota > Metazoa > Chordata > Mammalia > Rodentia > Cricetidae > Arvicola > Arvicola amphibius. Next base: position 11,480,330 of record NC_052059.1, on the reverse strand, counting down.
GAAACTATTAATTTTTTTATAAACCTTAATTAGGCTGATACAGATTAAATTGCTTTTTAAATGGAACACAAAAATCTGTTGTTAAGAATATGCTCACAATGTATATTTTCCTTACTATATTTTAAAACAATCTACCTTAGAGTAAACAGTTTTAATTTAATTAAAAGACACTAATATAGTTTTACATTAAGTGTTACAAAATGTACTTAGCAGCCAGCAATTTCCCTGTAAAAGAGAAAAAGTTAGAAAAAAAATGATCACTAAAAATCTTATGCTTTTACTTTCTAAACATGAAAATTAATTTTATTATTAATTGTGAATATATATGTGTGCATGTTTCTGTGTAAGCATGCATGTGTGTGGAGGCCAAAAGAGAGTATTTCTGCTGTTATTCTTCAGATATTCTAGCCCGCTGTTTCTGCTGTTTTTCTTTTTTCTTTTCTTTTTTTTTAAGTTTTGATTAATTTATTTATTCATTTATTCATTTACTTTGAGACTGGGTTTCTCTGTGCATTCCTGTCTCTGTACTTGCTCTGTAGGGCAGGGTGGCCTCAAACTCGAAGCACCATCTGCCTTTACCTTCTGAGTGTGGGAGCTGAAGGTGTGTGCCACTATGCCTAGCCTTTATTTTGTCTTTTTTTTTTTTTTTTTTTTTTTTTTTTTTTTTTTGGTTTTTCGAGACAGGGTTTCCCTGTAGTTTCTAGAGCCTGTCCTGGAACTAGCTCTTGTAGACCAGGCTGGCCTCAAACTCAGAGATCCGCCTGCCTCTGCCTCCCGAGTGCTGGGATTAAAGGCGTGCGCCACCACCGCCCGGTTTATTTTGTCTTTTGCATTGCTCTTTCTTTCTTCTTTTTTTCCTCCTTTCTTCCTTCACTGTTTCTTTCTTTTTTCTTCCTTCCTTCCTTCCTTCTTTCCTTCCTTCCTTCCTTCCTTTCTCTCACTATCTTTCTTTCTCTTTTCCTATCCAATTCTTTCATTGGCTGGTGCTTTAAAAGGAGACAAGGATGATGGACAGGAAGTCTCAGGGATCTTTCTCTCTTTAGCCATTTCTGAAATTACAACATTGTTCTACCACATACAGCTTCTTTTGCTTTGGCTAAATGTTTATATTTTGATACAATTTAATATATATTGTGTATATGTTTTGTTATAGCAAGCATGATAAATTGATTGACATACATATTTCAAATGTGTCTGTAAGAATATTTGGATAACGTACTCTTAGTTGGATTGCTGAGGGCACAATGTTTATCTGAAAAATATCTCTGTCCTTTGAAGAAAATGAATTTTTGGTAGACATTATAACCAACTTAAAAATATGTCCTAAGGTCATTTAGGCTCTAGACTTAACCTGATATCCTTCTATGTAGCAAACCTGTTTAAGTTTGACCTGCTGTTATGATAACAATGTAACCAATGTTAGTGTGCCTTATATTTACCATGCAGCCAGTTTTTACTACTGAAGCTAATCCACATCTTTAATCTTACACTGTATATTTTACCATGCCCTAACTCAGAATAATTTTTGTATTTAACTGTATGCTGTCCTAGTCATTTGCCGAATGAAACCAACAGGTTAAAAGCAACCTTAAACAACAAAAGTCACGTGTGTATTTGACACAATGTTGATATAGGGTGAAAATGTCGTAAAGACGTAAAATGTACTTTTAAATCTTACTGTTGATCTGTAGTGATCAGTAACGTATTTTGTCCTGAACACCTCTGTTGAAGATCTCTGTAGAAAAGTATTACTCAGCTCTTTGCAATTCGATGTTTCCTGTGCTGTTTGATAAATACAGAGCAAAACCTTTGTTAGAGACATGCAACATATACAGTCATATTACACAAACCAAAGGGACAGGAATCAGATGGAGAGATGACACACACAATGGACAGAGAACACAAACAGGAAATGAACATGTCAGGTACTCCAAACTACAGATACGTGGAAGGCAAAGGAGACGAAATTGAGAAATTAAATAGGGTCACTATTAGTCAAACTAATCCAAGAGAAAGTCTTCTTCTTTAATTTCTTAATGAAGACATTCACATGGGTTATGATGACTTTTTTCAACAATTTGGTTGAAAGATGTTTTCTTGTGGTCTAGTGAATAAATCATAAAAATGAGGAAACTGTATATAGAGAAAACTTTAAAATTTGTAGCTCTGTTAGGACTTATTATAGAAAAAAATCAGCCTAATAAATTGACAGTTAAAAGAGTATTAAAGAATTAAAAGAAATCATAAGAGTTTAAAAGACTTACCAGTATGAGTGAGCATTTAGAATGGGAAAAAAAGGAAATTTTAAATACTTAAAAGATAACATTAATATTTCATGAATGAGTATTCCACATAAGCTATATTATACTAATAACCTACAGATAAGTAATATAGCATCCCAGCACTTGGGAGGCAGAGGCAGGCGGATCTTTGTGAGTTCGAGACCAGCCTGTTCTACAAGAGCTAGTTCCAGGACAGGCTCCAAAGCCACAGAGAAACCCTGTCTCGAAAAACCAAAAAAAAAAAAAAAAATTCAGAAGTCAATATACATTTATAATATACATGTTGGTTTAGCTTAGCTATCCCCAGAATCAAATGTCTCTCTGCAGTCAAAAAATTAAAAAATACCCACAATATACATAATCCAGACTCTCTGTGTATTCTCCATCTTTATGTGGCTTATTCTTTCTTTACTCCTTTTAATCTATAAATATCTGTACTCTGTCTCTTTAAAGACTTTGTTTTTTTTTATAACTCTCTATACTCTTTTTCTTCATTCTCCACAGCCTATGTAAATTTTTCACACACACACACTGTGTCTTGTTTAGCAGTCTTTTACATTTGAAACTGTGCTATTGTGTATCTTTAATTCCTTACTGTCCAAAAGAGCTTCTTAAAATGCTAAGCACATCTTAAAATCTTAGGCTTCACCATTGCTAGGGGAAATACAGAGGTGCCTGCTTGCTCTGCCCAGCCAAGCATGGTGACACAATGCCCCATCTCTAAGCACACAGCTGGTTCATGTTGTCATCAAGCAAGCCATAATATGTTGCTCACAAAACCCATTCAAATGCTCGATAGTCGGACACTGTCAGAGATCATGCGGGCAGCACATCCCAGAAATCTGACATTTCAAAATCCGGCTTTGTTTCTGCTACTGCTGAATCTGAAAAACCTCCCTCAAAGGAGCCATGCCTATGCTTGCTTCTAGCAAACAGAGTCCAGCCACGAAAATGCCATTACCAAACCATACTTTACTCTGTTCTTTTGTGTTCAGGCTTCCCCTTGAAACCCTCCCAGATTCTATATGGATTTTAGCTAGTCATATTGGTGCCAGTTTGTTGGAGGATGGCACTGCTTGTTGGTTCTCACTTCCCAGAATTGAAATAATCTTACAGTAACTATATTATTTAAATCACTGCTTAGACCATTACTTTCCCATTTTAGGGCATCCATGCATGACTCTCTTAGGACTCTCCTTGTTACGTAGCTCCAAAAGGGTTTTGGATTGTGCCCTGGTTATTCATCTCTTTACATCTAATACCCACTTATGAGTGAGTACATACCATGTTTGTCTTTCTGGGTTTTGGGTTACCTCATTTAGGATGTTTTTTTCCTTGTTCCATACATTTGCCTGCAAATTTTTAAGAAGTTATTGCTTTTACCTCTGAGTAATACTCCATTGTGTAAGTGAACATTTTCTTTATCCATTCTTCAGCTAAGGGGCATCTAGGATTTTTCCTGATAACTTATGTAAATTTAAATAAGAAATAATTATTTAAAGAAATCATCTAAGAATTGACTTTAAGTACTAAAGACAGATTAAATTTATTATTGTCACTCTCTAAGTTACCTTGGGAAGACACTTCATGACCAACTACGAGCAATGCCTGCCAAGAGACTAAGTAAGGCAGCTGCCTGTGGACCTTCTTTATGTGTATGGTTTTCTAGGGCAGATATTTCCTGCCCAATCACAGTCCACGTATTATAGAAGACCATGTAGGTCAGCTGCTCACAGGCCCTTCCTGCTCTTTAACTTCTGACAGACCCAATCTTCAGTTGTTCTTCATCCCTTGATTATGTGTCCTAGCCCCCAACTCCAGTGGACAATTGCTGCACAAAACAGCTCACGCATGTCAAAAGACTAGTTAGGATGCTCATCTGTGGACCTTCTCTACTCTCCCATTGCTCTTCCCCTAAAACGTCATTCCTAATACACCATCCACAACTTATAACTAAGTAACAGCTTCCTACTCAGGCAAAGACTCCCTGATCAATCAGAGAACACACAGAAAATCAGAACTCCAGATAGGCTGCCCCCTCCACCCTCCCAGCACCTCAAAACTCAAATCGTATCCTCAATCCCCCTTCTTTTCCTATTTAAGGCCTCAATTTGGACAAAGACCCCTGCTTGACAAGAGAATACTCCAGCCACCAAAATCCAGGCCCCAACTTGGGTGGAGACAACCAGAACAACTACAGGTTACACATGCTTGAATATCAGAGAGGAAACAGAAACCAAAATAAAAAATACCCATTTAACAAAGAAAATCCCAGAAATCTGCCCAGAAACCTAATATTAACCAAAGGGAATTGCCTAGAGTACAGCTTAAAATACATTCACCAAAAGCCAGGGCAAGAAGTTACCACCAAAGCCCAGCTATTCTATGAATACTGCAATACAGCTGAAGCACAAGAATAAGACCTTAAATTTTACTTTATGAAGATGGTAGGGGTGCTTAATTAAGCAGTGAATAAATCACTTAAAGAAATCAAGAAAAATATAAGAAAATAAATAAATAAATCCTCTAAAGAAAGCCAACAACAACAAAACCAAGCAAGCATTTGAAGGAAACAAATAAAACTATTCCGAATCTAAAATGTAAACAGAAGAAAGGAAATAAAGTAAACAAAAGCTGTGATTTCTGGAAATGAAAACATCTGAACATGAAGTAAAGACACAAGCATCACTAACAGAATACAATAAATGGAAGAAAGAATCTCTGTCTTTGAAGATAATGATTTATGAAATATAGAGATCTTTCAAATAAAACGTTAGCCCTAAAAGTTCCTATCACAAAATACCTAGTAAATCTGAAAGCTTATAAAAAGACAAAGCTGTAGAATAATAGGAATAGTAGAAGGAGAAGAATCCCAATTCAAATGCCCCCAAATAATTTCCAACAATATCACAGAAGAAAATTTCCCTAACATCAAAAAAAGACATGGCTGTGACTAAAAACACAAGTGACAATTCATTCTGGAGAGGATATGGAGCAAGGAGAACACTCCTCCATTGCTAATGGGAGTGCAAACATGCACAGTATCTCCAGAAATCACTACTGGGGGTACCTCAAAAAACTGGGAATAGATTTACCTCAAGACACATCCATTTCACTCTTGGGAATATACCCATATGATGCTCTATTCCTGCCACAAGAACACTTTCTAAATGTTGGTCCTAATGACTATACCCATAATAGCCAGAAACAAAAAAATCCCTACATGTCCCCCAGAGGAAGAGCAGATAGAGAAAGTGGGGTACATTTACATAATCTAGAATTACTCAGCTCTTAAAAATAAATGCTGTCATGGAATTTTTAGGCAAGTGTATTTAACTGGAAAAATTCATCATGACTAAGGTATTCCATATTCAGAAAGATAAACATGATGTACAAACTTATAAGTGGATATTGCTCTTAAGTAAAGAATAATTACATTTTTCAATTAAGAAAACTAAGTTTAAAGAAATTCAATAAAATATTATGCAAATTAGCACTGAAATAATCTATGTTCATCATCAACTAGCTTATTTTCATAAATGTTTATATATTTTGAAGTTTTTCATGCTAATAAAATAATTTACAAAGCTTTATAATTGCATTTATTTTTTTCATTTTATTGTAATGTATTTCTCTTTTCTGCTCTAAATAATTAGTTTATGCTGATATGATATTAATTCAAATGTACAAATTTTTGCTAATTCTCCATTTAAAAATATTGAAGAGCTCACTTTTTCATTAATCTGATATTTATCACACTTTATTTTATTTTCTTGCATCTTTATTTAACTTTTCCATTACAAATATTATAATTTAATTGCCATTTATTATTATTTTTATCTCCTGAAGGATTAATTTTTAATAATTTTACTGAGAGAAAAAGAATTTTTTAGTTAGAGTATATTTTCTTTTGTTTAGGATGTATCATTTTGCTTTCTGTAATACTAATTTTGGCTCTGCCAAAACATAGTTGCTCACTTTCTTCTCTAAGGGCCAGTTAGTCACACTCAGAAGAACTGCCAGGTATGCTCCTTGCCAGATAATAAGTTTTTGTTTATGTTTATTTTCATCTGAATTATCTGCATAATATACTCCTCTCAGTTGTTTGGGCAAAGTTTGGGTATTATGTATATGCTTGATTATGGCTTGCTTTTATCATAATAAAACATTGCCTATTTTAAATTTATATCTTATTTGCACGGTGCTGGAAGACAGGATAATCCCTCTTTGATGATTTTGCATATAGAACAGAACTTCAAAATGTACAAACTTTCCCACATGAATACTATACTACTTGAAAATAAGTGTAATTCTAAAAATAGTTCAATGAAATTGCAAATGTGGATAATAAAAGTTGTAAAACGGCCTTAAGTAACCAAGAATAAGAGTGATCAGCGTTTAGTAAAGAAAACGAAAACATGCAAAACAAAACCAAACAAAAATTAATCAATCCTCTTTTACTTGGTTGGGTAAGAAGAAATGTATACTAGTTAAGAGAATATTTTTGTTAATTAAGTGTCCTTGAAAGTGTTATTCAACTATAAAATGCACTTGGATGACTGTTCCCCTACTTTCTTTTAACTCCTCTTATCTCTGTCACAATCTCTTCCTTCCTAACAGAATCTTTCCCATATCCAGATTCATCACTTCCATTTTGTGAACCATTTAATTAAACAGGACTATCTATGTGCAGTTTAGAGTGGAACTGTACATTGGAACATGTTTATTTATACTATCTTCTTTTAAAAATTCTGAATAAATTCCAGAAAACAAGAAATATTTCCTAATAATTACTTTAAATATTTATATTTTTAATTCTATAATCAAGAGACCCGGGTTAGCTGAATGGAATAAGTAACAAAAATTCTTGGTTTTGTTATATATGGGAAAGTCATCTTTCCTTCAGAGACAAGAACCATATTAAAATGATAGGATTAGTAAAAGTATTCAGAGACATGTTGAAAAGGAAAAAAAATGTATCATCGATCTAATATCTGAAAAAATACATTTCAATATAAAAGTAATCAGAAGATATATTTCATTCTAATCAATAGTGCAATTAACCAAGAAGGCATTATAATTCTAAACATATATTCACAAAACTTTGGCAATCAGTCTCATAAAACAAAGCCTGCTATTAGATTTCAGGACACAGGTTAACTCTAACTCAGTGGTAGTAGGAAATTTCAATACTACCATTCTCTCGTAGGCAGGTCATCAAGACAGAACAGAGAACCATCACAGGTGAATCATGCTATATGTCTAATGGATCTGAAATATATCGACATTTTGATTCATACTAATACTGAAGAACATACATTCTATCCAATAGCTCATGATAACTTCTCTAAAGTATACTAGACTCAGGAAGACAACAAATATCAATAAAAATGAAAATTGAAATAACTCTTGGTATTCTGTGTGGTTACATAACAAACTTAAAAACCGGCATCTTCTGGTAATTACATGAGCCATGAACATTAACACATTATAGAAGATGAATGGGCCAAGGTGGGAATGATGAAAGAAATGCACATTTTCTTAGAATTAAAACAAGACACAACACAGCAAAACTACTGGCATACATTAAAAGCTACTTTCTGTTTTTTTTTTCTTTTATTTAGAATAGATTCTCTTCTCATGATCTATCTCAACTACAATTTTTCCCTTCTCTATTCTTTCGCTTCTTCTTTCCTCCAGAACAAATTCTTTGTTATTCAAAAAAAAGAACACGTTTCTAAGACATAACAACAAAACATGGCAAAATAACAATACAATAAAACAAAAGACATTAAATCTAGGCTAGAGAAGGCAACCAAACAGAAGGAAAAAAATCTTAAGAAGAAATTGTATAGTGCTAAATATCTTCATTAGAATAAGAGATAACACAATTAAGTGATTCAATAATCGATGTCACAAGATTTAAGGAAAACCAATAACAAACTAAACTCTTATCTAGTTGATGAGAAAAAATATCAGCACTTATTCTTACATGTTCATGGGATAAGTAAAATAGAAGCTTTCAATATAACTCATTTTTTAAAAAATTGTTTTATTGAGATTTATATTTTTCTGTACTCCCCTCCCTTCTTCCCCTTTTACCCTCCATGAAGATCAAAAACATTGATGTCAGCTCATGCTGGAGAGGATGTGGGATAAAGGGAACACTCCTTCATTGCTGGTGTGAGTGCAAACTTGTACAGCCACTTTAGAAATCAGTCAGTATGGCAATTTCTCAGAAAATTAGAAAACAATCTCTCTTAAAACCAAGCATACCACTTTTGGGTATATACCTAAAAGATGCTCAAACATACCACAAGGACATATAGTTAGCTATTTTCATAGCAACATTATTTGTAATAGCCAGAACCTGGAAACAACCTAAATGCCAAAGAATGGATAAAGAAAATGTGGTACAATTACAAACAGAGCACTACACAGTGGGAAAAAAATAATGACATCTTGACATTTGCAGGCAAATGGGTGCATCTAGAAAGCATCATATTGAGTGAGGTAACTCAGACTTAGGAAGACAAATATATACATACTCAATCATGAATGGCTTATAGACATAAAGAAAGGAAAAGGCAGATTTCAATATGATTCGTTTTTAATCCATTTTAAATATTGTCATAAATAAGCACAGGTCTTACTTGGAGTCTGCTTTTATATTATCCAAATAGATATTTTTGAAATCGATTTTATGTAGGAATCTGTTTGCAGTGTGTTCTTTAGCAGAATAATATGCTTGATGACTTCCCTGTATTCTACTATGGGAGTTTCAAAAGTATATTTTAGAAAATGAGATTTTGATATATTTTCAAATTATATTGAATTCATTCTTGTCAAGTATAGCAAAACTATTGAAAAGAGGATCACTTGGATCCTTTGTGTCTTTTAAATTTAACAAAATTCCTTGTTGTTTGTATTAAACATAGATTAGCTTGATAAAGTATTTCTTTTTTTCTTTTATGTTTTATGATTTCTATATATTTTAGTAATTAGAAGAGGAAATAAACACTACTTAATGGAAGAACATTACATAATGTTCTCAATAAATATTATGAATAACACTATTAAAATTTATAAAATAAAAACAGTCTTAAAAGGAATGCCATATAAATGTACAAGTAGGGAAAACACAATTTTTCTTAAATTATCTTCATAGCTGCTCATTTCTAACAGACTGCTTGAGTTTTCATACAGTAAAATTCTTTTCCATATGAAAGTAGCGCATGACGGAAAGAACATACACCTATCAAGCCAATGATGCTGATACACAGTGAGACACCTATCTGCAAACGATTTTTGAAAATCTATTAATTATGTTTTCCCGAATTAAGTTTCTGATCAAGAAGCATTTTCTAAAGATTGGAGCCACCATGGGAATATAAAGTAGCTCTAATATCAACTGTAAGTCCATTTGTTGCAGAAACAGTCCATAAAAAATAAGCAATTTTTATTTTCTAGGTGTCAATATTCTTACACAGCTTATTGTGTACCTTTTAAATTTTTGTCCTATTGAGTGTTAAATTACACAGTTATTTAGTATATATTTCCACAGAATTCTCAGGTTACCTTTATTCCTTCGGTTCTCCAGCATTATCAACCCTCCCAACTGTACACAAGTGACATGTTAAGCAGAGTATAATTTTTCTCAGAATTGTGCTTTTAACTAATCATCCGTATGTGGCTTCCTCTTAGGACTAGCCTAGTAAATATGATACAATGCTAGCTTTCAGTTTTCTGAAATTCAAGCCTACTTTAATTCATTGCATAACTTATAATTGTCTAATTAATTTATGCAATAGATCTAAACTAAAACGACTCATGGATATTTCAATATAGCCTCTTGGTTCTAGAAAATATTTGCCAATAAACATCCTCAAACTTCTAAAATCATGAATATCCACATTTCTTATTCTGAAGAGTACACTTCCAGAATTTGAATTGGTGAAACCAACTTTAAATGTAGGTTTAATTTTTATAGTGGTTGTTAGATGGTTTCCAAGATTTTTTGAAAGGATTCCAATATCTACAGCAAACATTTTACTTGCATTCTTGCTGACAAATGATATTATCACTCAGTTTAATGTGTCAATCTGATAAGCAAAGTGGGGTAACCTATTTTTTAACTTGTTTTTCCATGGCTAGTGATAAATGTCATCATCTGTTTGTGTGCATTCTGGTCATTAGAGCTTGATATTATGCATTTTGAAATTCCTACCAAAATCTTTCTCTTAAGAGATTTGTTATTTTGTGGTTATATGCTTAAATTCAGATATTTTCCAGTAACATCATTGTTTTTTCTAAAGTTTCACATTAAACATATGCATATATGTGTGTTTATGTATATATATATATATATATATTTGTGTTATATATCTTTTTAGTTTTAGTCGTACATCATCACATTCTTTTGACAGAGATGCTCATTTAGGAGATAACAGAGAATTAGGAATCAGAAATCCTGTCTACTATTTTGGTCCTATAGAAAAGAAAGTCAGAACTGTTGCTTTGAGACCCCTTTATTGATTAACCAGTTTCTACCTTCTGTTTTCATCCCTGCAATACTAAATATCTTAAAAATCGCCTTTGAAATTTAGCCTTCACAGAAGCAGTTTCATATCTTGTTCTCAGAGACACTACACACAGGACATCAGAGCATGCTACACATATCCTGAGTTTTTTTTTCATACATTTTTGAGTAATGTGACCCAAGCCTCCAGTATGCTGTTAAGTTTTTCAGTGTAAATGCATGCAAACCACCAACAATGTGAGTAATGACAATTTCTGCTCTCACGGTGAGATGTAATCTGGATTCTTGGTCCATGGCTCCATTTCCATTTCAAGTATAGGGAATGTTCATGCGCAGCTCTGCTCACAGTCTGATGGGAGAAGGGAGCCCTCTGATAATTTGTTCGCGCACTCCCTTTTAAATAAAAGACTTCAAATGCTTTTCCTTTGTTATGTCCTGGGCCTTTCAGTGGGTTAATTTCCCCAATTTATGTATATATTCACATTTCTTCTCTCCCCCCCCCTCTGTGTGTGTGTGTGTCTCTCTCTCACACACACACACACACACACACTTTCTTTCTCACACAATTTTGACTAAAGATAGTGAACAGAAATTATTTTGCAGCCTAAATGTCTTACAATCTCCCCTATCAAATGCATTACTTCATTGATTTCACCTAAGTTTCCAGAATATGGGAAGCACCTAGTTGTGTTCTTTGCGGGTGTAAGTTAGATGTTCAATTCTGGATATTTTTCTTCTTTCATTAGTCCTAAGTCTAGTCTGCACGGTCTGCATTTCTATCAGCATTCTAAATTCCCAAGCTCCCAATAAAATAATCGCACCATCTCTGCAACACCCGAAACTTTTCTACCTCACTCCAAAGCCTATGGAAAGTAGAAGTGAGGAAAAAGAGATTCTTTGAGCCAGAGGACCAACATGTCTTCTGGGATTTTTCCATTCTATCGCTGGCTATGTCAGGGAAGCTATGTCCATGAGGTTTCACCAAAATGGCTCCTAAATATTTTACAAGAATGACACCAAAAGAAATGCTAACATGGAAAGAAGAAAACCTCATGAAGGACCTAACACTAGCCAAATCATTAAAAGCAACTAAGAGAAAGACAAAAATAATCTTCCCCAGGAACGAGCCCACAGTTGATTGTCTGTTAAGGGGTCAAACCTGATACCTTATACAAAAATGTAACATACAGTCTGAGAAGATTATATACAACACAACAATGAGAGACAAAAGTCTATGAATTTCCAAAGAGGATGACACTAGCAAAGGCATTCTTCCTCAGTTTGTCCAATCGCTGGAACATGCCAGTGATGAGGTTGCAACTCATAAAGGTCTGGGTGAGCTCCTCAGGGAAGCGATATTCAGCATACCACAGGGACCAGCCGTCCTTATCAAAGTGCTCCCAAAAATATGGCAGCGCCACGGAGAGGGTGTCCTCGTTGGAGTACTTACGCTTGAACTCATCCAGCACAAAGGTACTCTTGGGCAAGTGAGCAAAGGGATCCTTGGCTTTGGGCTCAGCGGCCAGTGCCTGCTCACACTCATCCATCTCCTCCTCAGGAGCTGGGGCAGCTGCCTTTTTCTCCTCTTTCCGTTCAGCCTGGGGCTTCTGTTTCTCTTCCCGTGAACCCTTCTCTTTCCTTGGAGTATCTTTTTTAGGCTGGCTCTCTGCAAACTTCTTGGCATCAAACTGGGCCATCTTCTCACACAGCTTCACCTCCCCCAAGACTGCCCTGAACTGACAACAGCAGCTCCATTTCCGGCGTTTGGGTCTTCCGAGGCCAAGAGCTTGCCTTTCCGCTAAGTCCAGATTGGCAGGTGGACTACGAGTCATATACATGGCGGAAACTGGATCCTGGTAGCGAGGAGACCCAGACCCTGGTTCGAGAGTACTTTTCCTGGGAGGGGGCCTTCCAGCATGTGGGCAAAGCCGTCAATCAAGGCAAGATCTTCAAGTGAACATGTCTTGCCGTCACCTAGCTGCCTGCACCTACCCTTCAGGGGAGATGGGGGTCATTAAAGGAAACTGAACATTGAAAAAAAAAAAAAAAAAAAAAAAAGTCTATGAATTTGAGAGAGAACAAATGGTAGCATGGTACATGGAGAGCTAGGATAGAGGGAGAAGAAAAAAGGGAAATGAAAGAGTTATAATTTAATTTTTAAAACGGTGATATCCCTCAATTGTTAAATTTATGTCATTATAATAAACACTGATATGGTATAAAAACTGATGGTCTTTATGACACATTCAGTGCCTCCTCGCAAGTACAATTTTCATACCTAAACAGGGAGGATTTCTCAGTAGTATTCTTCTATGTTAAAAAACAACACAGCTCAATACAGTTGCAGCATATTCTTGGGTGTAGAAATTATAGATTATTTCTTGCAGAATTACAGTTTCCCTATGAGTGAGAAAAATAGCAGCCAAAAAACAATCCCCCTAAAAATGCAAATATATTTAATTAATAACCTGAGCATGCTTTCAAAACATGTCACACTTTCTTTCAAGCATCTGTGTTTTGAATCTGAGATGCCTGGAAGGCTACTCATTTTCTGGCTTAGTTTACATTTGAAGGGATTTGGGAAATGATGACAACCTGAAATTTCAAAGCTATGCTGTGAATAATCCCTTGATATATTCATAATATGGTTATATTTATGGTAGGTAACCCTTAACTGAATAAATGAGTAACTGGGGGCATCCCCCAGAAAAATTCTGTTCTGCCCTCATCCTTTTTGATCTGTCTTTTGTGTAAGCACCAGAAAGTATATATTCTACTATATATACTTACCACGAAGAAATTCTATCTCATTTCAGATTCAAAGTCTTTGAGCAGTTAGTGATGATCTAAACACTATGAAACTTTGAGTTGAAGAAAATTTTTGTTCCATAAGTTATTTTATTAATTCAATTGTCACTGTTATAAAAACAAAAAATGTTAGCAAAGCATCCAACACATATTTATTAACTTCTTTAATATTGCTTTCAGAATAATTGCTGATAGTGGATAGAGAAGCAGTTATTAGAATCAATATGTTTTGTCATTTTTGTTCATGTGGGAATGCTACACATTGAAATTTATAAGAATTATGGAAGTTTATTACTTCTCCAATGTTTTTTCAAGTCATGAAGCATAAACATCAAAGCCTAAAACAATGATTGATAAAGATCCCATGAGATATTTATCTTCTTGAAACAGTGTTAAGATAATATTAAACATAATTATTTTTCTAGGTCTTGTTTCCAACATTCTAACTTCTGTCAGATATTCAGCTAAGGTATTAGTAAATTTATATATTTTTATCTAATTCTGAAGAACACATAACTTGATAAGCCTATCTAAGGGAATCGACTTTTATTTAAAGAATCCATTTCTTTGAAATGAAGGACAATGATCTGAGCTTCATGGGATGAATGGAATAAACATTTGATGACTACTCAGATACAGCTGCTCTGAGAGATTTTAATGAAGATATCTTAATCAATCACTATAGCTATCCCTGTTTGCCAATAAAATACAAAAGTAGGATATTATACCTAATTACATATTACATACATAATTTATGTTATTATTATTGATAAACATACATTTCAGTGAATCTATACTGATATTTTCTGGTATCAAGACTTAAAAATACTAAAGAAAAATAACATATAATTCCATATATCTAAAATATTACTTCACAATTCTGTGATAAAACTCTGCTTCTTTTGAGTTATTAGTATTTATAGTAGGGAATACCTTTATAGACAAAATAGTTCCACTCCATTTAATTCTTTACTCTGTTTCTATGTTAATTCAATTTTATACCATTCAATTAGAGGAATATGTCATTGGGTTTTTATTTTTTACTTATTAACTTATTTGTTTTTAAACTTTTTAATTGTTTTAATTTAATGAATTGTTTCATAATTTTTAATTATTTTACATACTAAACAGTTTCTCCTCCCATTCCCTCTCACAACCTCCCCCTCCCACCCCTATCCACTTCTCCTCTGCCTCCTATGGAGAGTCAACGAAGTCTTTCACATCTCTTGATGAAGGATCAAGGCCCTCACTACTCTATTTAGGTTTAGCAAGGTGTTGTTCCATAGGGCATGGACTGGAAAAGACCATTTCATGCACTAGTGATAAATCCTGATACCACTGCCAGTAAACTGTCCAACAAACTGTCCAAGCCACACAACTGTCAGTCACATTTAGAGGGCCTAGTTGGGTTCTATGCAGGCTCCCCAGCTGGCCAGAGTCAGTAAGCTTCCTCTAATTTGGGTCAGCTGTTTCTGTGAGTCTCACCAGCCTTTATCCCTTTGCTTAAATTATCACTCTTTCCTCTCTTAGATTCGACTCAGGGAACTCTTCCCAGAGCTTATCTGGGGATCTCTAAGTTTGCTTACATCTGTTACTGGATGAAGATTCTATGATGACAATTAAAGTAGACATCAATCTGATAACAGGGTAATGCCAGTTCAGAAAATCTCTCCAATATTTCTTCAAGTCCTAATTAGAGTCATCCTTGTGCATTTCACTAGTGCCAGGTTTCTTACTAACCCCAGAATGGCTCCCTCGTTGAACATATCTCTTTCCTTGTTCTCACTCTCTGTCCTTCCCCCAATTCAACCATCCCATTCTCTCATGTTCTCCTCTCCCCTCCTCTGCACTCCTCTTCCTCCCATTTCCCTCTCCCCCCTCAAAGACTATCAATTCTGGAGACCTTATCTATTAACCCTTCACAGGGGGATCCATGTATTTCTCTCTTAGGGTCCTCCTTGTTACCTAGGTTCCCTAGGCTTGTGGGCTACAGGCTGCTTATCCTTTGTTTTATGTCTATTATGTATTTAAAAGTAGATATACCATGTTTGTATTTCTGGGTCTGGGCTACCTCACTCAGAATGTTTTTTTCTAGTTCTATCCATTTGTCTGCAAATTTCAAGATGTCATTGGTTTTTTTGTTTGTTTGTTTGTTTGGTTTTTTTTTACTGTTGAGTAATACTTCATTGTATAAACATACATTTTTAATCAATTATTTAGTTCTGGGGTATCTAGGTTGTTTCCAGTTTCTGATAATTACAAATAATGATGCTACAAATATAGTTGAGGTACTGTCCTTGTGGTATGAGTGTACATTCTTTAGGTATATGCCAAAGAATGGTATCACTGGGTCTTGAGACAGATTGGTTCATAATTTCTGAGAAACCACCATACTGATATCCAAAGCTGCTGTACAAGTTTGCACTCCTAGCAGCAATGGAGGAGAGTGTTCCTCTTACTCCACATTCTCTCCAGCATAAGCTGTCATCGGTGTTTTTGACCTAAGCCATCATGACAGGTGTAAGATGGAATCTCAGAGTTGTTTCAATTTTCATTTCCCTGATGGCTTAGGATGTTGAACAACTCCTTAAGTGTCTTTTTGCTATTTGATATTCTTCTGCTAAAAATTCTCTGTTCAGATGTATACCCATATTAATTGGATTATTTGGTACTTTAATGTCTAGTTGCTTGAATTCTTTGTATAATTTGGAAATAAGCCCTTTGTCAGATGCTGGGTAGGTGAAGATCTTTTCCCATTCTGTAGGTTGCTGTTTTGTCTTGTTGACTATTTCCTTTGCCTTACAGAAGCTTTCCAGTTTCAGGAGGTCCAATTTATTAATTGTTTTTCTCAGTGTCTGTGAGACTGGTGTTATATTTAGGAAGTAGTCTCCTGTGTTAATGTGTTGAAGTGTACTTCCAAATTTCTCTTATATGAGGTTCAGTGTGGTTGGCTTTATGTTGAGTTTTTATTATCCATTTGGACTTGAGTTTGGTGCATGGGATAGACATGGATCTATTTACATTATTCTATATGTCGACATCCAGTTATGTAAACCCCATTTGTTGAAGATGCTTTCTTTTTTCCATTGTATAATTTTAAACAATCAGGTCTTCATAGGTGCATGGGTTAATATCTAGGTCTTTTATTTGATTCCAGCAGTTGATCTTTCTGTTTTTGTGCCAATAGCAAGCTGCTTTCATTACTATAGCTCCTAACACTACAGAGCCTAAAGTCAGGAATGGGAATGTGTCTGGACTTCCTATTGTACAGGATTATTTTAGCTATTCTGGGATTTTTGTTTTTACATATGAATTTGGGTATTTTTTATGATCTGTGGAGGGTTGTTCTGTGATTTTGATGGAGATTGTTTTGAATCTGCAGAGTGCTTTTGATAGGATTGACATTTTTACTATATTGAACCTTTTTATCCAAAAGCATGGGAGATATTTAATTTTCTGATATTTTCTTTAACTTTTTTCTTCAAAGATTTAAAGTTCTATCAAACAGGTCTTTTACATGTTTGGTTAGACTTACCACAAGATATTTTGTGTTGTTTGTGGCTGTTGTGAAGGGCGACTTTTGATTACTTGTTCAGCTCTTTTATCATGTGTATTTAAGAGGGATAATTTTTTTTTTTTAGTTAATCCTGGACCCGGCCATATTACTGAAGGTATCCCTGGCAGATTTTTTTTTTGTTTCGCTTATATATACTATCATATAATCTTCATGTAGTGAAAGTGACTTAATCCTTTCTAACTTGTATCCCCTTGATCTCCTTTTGTTGCCTTATGGCTCTACCTAGAACCTCAAATCCTATATTGAATAGATACAGAGAGAATGGATGCCCTTTCCTTGCCCCCGATTTTAGTGGAATCACTCTTGAGTTTCTCTCTGTTTAATTTGATGCATGCTATCAGCTTGCTTTATATTACCTTTATTATGTTTAAGTATGTTCCTTGTATCCCTATTCTGTCCAGAACCTTAATCATGAAGGGGTATTACATTCTGTCAAAGGCTTTTTCAGCATCTAATGAAATGATCATGTGGTTTTTTTTTTTTTTCATTTTGTATTATGTGGTTTAAATGGCAGATTTTCACATATTCAACCATCTCTGCAGTTCTGGGATGAAGTCTACTTGATCATCGTGGATGATTTTTTGATGTGTTCTTGGATTCAATTTGGTAGTATTTTGTTGAATATTTTTGTGTCAATGTTGATGAGGGAGATTGGTCTGCAATTTTTTTTTTTTGTCTTTTTTGCATCTTTGTTTGGTTTCGTTATCAGGGTAACTATGGCCCATTAAACAGACGTTTGCAATATTTCTTCTGGTTCTATTGTGGTGAACACTGCAGAATATTGGTATTAGCTCTTTGAAATTCCGATAGAATTCTGGGCTTTTTTTTTTTTTTTTTTTGGAGGGAGGGATTTTTAATGACTGTTTCTGTTTTCTTAGGAGTTATAAGTCTGTTTAAATTGTTTATTTGGTCTTGATTTAAATTTAGTATGTGACACCTATCAAGAAACTTGTCCTTTTCTTTTAGATTTTTCCAATTTTTTGGAGTACAGGTTTGTAATGTAGATCTAATGATTTTTCTGGATTTTCTCAAGCTCGTTGCTATGTCCCCTTTTTCATTTCTGATTTCGTTAATTTGAATATTCTCTCTCTGCTTTTTGGTTAGTTTTGATAAGGAGTAGCTTATCTTGTTAATTTTCTCAAAGAACCAACTCTTTGTTTTGTTGATTCTTTGTATTGCTTTTTTGGTTCAATTTAATTGATTTCAGCTTTGAGTATGATTATTTCCTTTCATCTACTCCTACTGGGTGAGTTTCCTTCTTTCTTTTCTAGAGTTTTCAGGTGGGCTGTTAAGTCGCTTTTGTGAGATTTCCTCTAATCCTTTACATAGGCAATTAGTGCTATGAAATTTCCTCTTAGTACTGCTTTCAGTGTGTCCCATAAGTTTGGGTATGATTTGGATTTATTTGCAATGAATTCTAAGAAGTCTTTAATTTCTTTCTTTAGTTTGTCTTTAATGTAGGGGTGGTTCAAATGAGAGTTGTTCAGTTTCCATGAGTTTGTAGGCTTTCTGTAGTTTGTGACTTTGTTCAGTTCTAACTTTAGCTTATGGTGGTTTCATAAGATACAAGTGAGTATCATGAATTTTCTATCTTTTGAGATTTGCTGTATGACTGAGTATGTGGTCAGTTTTAGAGAAGGTTCTATGAAGTGCTAAGAAGAAGGTGTATACTTCTGTGTTTGGGTAATTTTTTAATTGGTTTTTTATTGAACTCTACATTTTTTCTCTGTTCCCCTCCCTGCCTCTCCCCTCCCCTTCAATGCTCTCCCAAGGTCCCATGCTCCCAATTTACTCAAGAGTTCTTGCTTTCTCAACTACCCATGCAGATTAGATTCATTTATGTCTCTTTTAGTAATCATTGTTTTCTAGGTTTTCTGGGATTGTGATTTGTGGACTTGTTTACTTTGCTATATGTTTACAAAACACTTATGAGTGAGTACATGTGATAATTATCTTTTTGGGTCTAGCTCCATCCATTTGCCTGCACAATTCAAGATGTCATTTATATTAGTACTCTGTGTTTTGTTTCAGTAAATTTTTCTATAGATGTCTATTAAGTACATTTGAATCATAGCATCTTTTAGTTACCTTATTTCTCTTTCAAGTATGTGTCTTGCAGACCCGTTTATTGGTGATAGTGGGGTGTTGAAGTCTCCCTCTGTTAGTGTTTGGGGTTTGATGTGTGATTTAAGCTTTAGTAATTTTTTTAACAACTGTGGGTGCCCTTGCATTTGGAATATAGATTTCAGAATTGAGAATTCATTTTCATTGATTTTTTTCTTTGATGAATATGAAATGTCCTTCTACATTTCTTTTGATTAATTTCAGTTTGAAGTCTATTTTGTCAGAATTTAGGTTAACTACACTGGCTTGCTTCTAAGGAGCCTTTGGTGAAAAAAATCATTTCCCAATTCTTTACTTTGAGGTAACATCTGACTTTGAAGTTGAAATATGCTTCTTTATGTAGCAGATAAACAGATCCCATGTTTGTATCCATTCTGTTAGCCTGTGTCTTTTTGTTGGTGAATTGAGTTCATTGATATTAAGAGATGTTATTGACCTGTGTTTGTTAATTCCTGGGTTTTTTTTTGTTTGTTTGTTTGTTTTGTTT